>NC_140703.1:90525000-91125000 GCF_050655825.1 Lonchura striata | reverse complement strand
TGTGAAGAAAACCACTGAAGCAGGAGTGAGCAGACTCATGGAGGAAGGCAAAGGACTACAGTATAAAAGGAGATTCTGAAGATAAAAGTGATAGACGAGTTGTTGCAGTAACAGGGGAAAAGTCCTGCAATGATGAGCTGGAAACTGATAACTCACTATGAGCTTGAACTGGGTGTTATTGCTGGGAGCTAAGCAAATGTCCATGAATGAGCCCTCACACAAAGGCACTGCCAGCAAGGGAAGCAGTACTGTGCACTTGGCCTGCTCACTTTAGAAACCAACCAGAAAAGGGGAGCAAGGCTGGAATTAAAGAGGCTGCATATTCCTTCCATGATCAATTTTGCAGTTCTTCCTGATCTAAGCCATGTTGTCTGCATGCCCCAAGAGCCCTCCCCAGGCAGTCCCTCTCCCCAGGGGACCTGAACAAACAAGTGGCCACTGCTGTGGTGCAGGGGGGTCACTCCTAGCTTCACACAAACACTGCAGAATGGTAACATAAGGAACCCACACAGAAGGAAAACAGAGGTGGGTGGGATATATATTTTAGTTTTGGTAAGGGGTGTGTAGTGATGCCAGAAAAAAACCCCAGTACAAAATTAGAAAGCCTGGCAGGAAGTGGAAGTCCACTCTGTGGAGGTACAAATTCTTTGCTTCAGCCAAAGACCAGACTGAGGGGAGGTGGCCAAAACTTCTGGGATGTTTCATCTGCTGTGGTGCAGCTTGTTCCCAGCTGGATCATTTCCACCATCTTCCCTCAACCAGCAAGCCAATCCATGCTTCTGACTGCTGGGCCTTTGGCCATCATCTCTCCTGTAAGAGAGCAGTCTTCCAAAAAGGAAGCACATGTGGGGCCAAGAAGACAAAAGAACAAGTCAAGGCATCATAGGCAAGCCAGGTTTGCACATATTCTTCCCTGTGCCTGAGCCAGCAATATTTCCATGCATTCCTTGGAAAACTTTGTGACTTCCCCAAATAGATAAATGCCACGTCTGCCATGCATACATGGGAAAAGGTCGGTGCTGTGCTCTGTGCAGAGCAGAAGGCAGGCGTGCTGCCTGAGGCTGGGAACCCCGGATTTCAGAGGGAGCTGTGCTAAGCAGAGCCTCCAGCCCAACAGCCCAAACAGGCACACAGGCAGAGGCTCTGCCTGAGCAGGAGGTTTTGGTGTGGCCCTGTGCTTGTAGCCTCCTGCTCTATCTGCTTTCCTGGAGCTGGAGGTGCAGGGACAGCTCATCGACAGCCTTAACTGACAGCAACTGACTCCAAGGAAAAACAAGGGAAAGCACTTTGCTGACTCTTTACTTACCTTCTCGTTTCTGGAGCATCAGTTTAAGCTTATTTACCCTTGAAACATCTAGACAAAAATAAAACACATACATTTACTGAGAAGGAAATAACAAAAACAACATAAAATTATTTCTCAAAAATTGCTAGAAGTATTTATGTCATAACTCCAGTTCAAGAGGCAAAGTAGACAAGTTTCTCCCAGAAGAAACTTACTCTGTTTGCTCCCCTTTCCACATTTGAGTGCAATATACACTGCAGGGAAGCTTCTCACCCTCCAGCATCTTTTCTCCAGCTCACTTGGCAAGGGAAACACTATAATGGCCTTCTTCACCAAGTAAATTATTATATTTTTCATCAGAAAACTGCAGCTGGTGCCAGTACCAGCACCCAGAGCAGCATGATGACACTGAAAACCCCTAGTCACTGGGTGAGGGCTGTGCTAACTATCAGACTGCTCCAAAATTGTGCCTGGCATCCTGCCCCAGAGCACATCGAAGCAGTCATGCTGCTGGTCCCCAGACCGGCGGCGCAACGGGAGACCTGCAAGCGCTCGGCTGTTCCGAAACGCTCCCGTCACTGGCAAACAAGCACCTTTTATGAAGATGGCTAACTCGCACAGGCTTGCAGCGTCCGAAGGCTCTCACCACGCGGGATGCCAAGGGAAGGTTTTCCCGCTGCCCAGGCCGTGCCGGGTTATGCTTTCCCCGCGTCCCGCATCCCGCACGCCGCGCTCACTCACCGGGGGCCGCGCAGAGCAGCGGCAAGAGGAGGAAGAGGAGGAGGAGGAGGGAGGCCCCGGGCAGGGCCCCGCGGGGACACGGCGGCGGCATCGCGGCAGGAGCGGCGAGGAGAGGAGAGAGGAGTCCCACCTGTGCGGGAGGAGACGGAGAGGATGGAGGCGGAGGGCGGGACGGAGGAGCGGAGCGGAGCGGAGCGGAGGAAGGGCGCGTCCCGCCGGGCGGGAGGGGCGGCAGCGCAGCACGGGGGTGCCGGGGGCTCCGCATCCCAGGGCAGGACCGCATCCCAGGGCAGGACAGCATCCCAGGGCAGGACCGCATCCCAGGGCAGGACCGCATCCCAGGGCAGGACAGCATCCCAGGGCAGGACTGCATCCCGTCTGCACCGCCACCTCCCAGCCGCGCTTCTTTATTGGAGCTGCGCACAATCGATCCGGGGAGACTGGTAAAGACCTTTCAGCGGTTTGTGCAGGCTTTTCTGACAGGAGAGTTTAACAAAAATTGAAAATGGCTGTAGCGTGTCATTTCGCATTGCTCTCGATATAAATCCAGTTTGTCAGAGCCTTGTAACAGTGCATGGAAATGGAGAGATTGTCCTGATGGAAAAACTAAACAGAATCAACCAAAGGTGACTTAGTTCAAGATTTTCTCTGCCTCGCTTCCTCCCACTGCCCAAACCCACAGAAAATCACAATGCATTTTAGCTGATTAGCTTTAAAAAATAATTTGGAAATTTGGATTTTTTTTTTTTATACATATGGACAGTTTTAGTTTATTGTAAGAACTCAGGAGCCAAAGGCCAAACTCACAAAGAGCCCTTGCTCAGCAGTTCCATAACTCCAATGGTGCCCAACTTACTCTTGCCTTTTCCTAATTTGGACTTAACCCTTCCTTGGTGAATTAATCTTCTATCAGTTCCTTCCCCTGCAGATGCCAGAAACACCCCAGATGAATTCCTAATGAATTCCTTACCCATGCTAAGACACAAACCCCTCTCTCTTCCCTCGCAGCAGAGACCCACAGCACTCAGGAGACCATAATGAGCATCTCACCTCCTGCTGAACATGTGCCAGCAGAGAGCAAGGGAGAGCCAGGCTCCCTCTGTAAGCTACTTGTGAGAAATCTGGCAGGTGTTGGGGCCTTGGCTCCATGATAGAAGGATCAGTTCCAGATGAGTTGCAGATGAATACACACACACACAGAGTGAATACTCTATATATTGCAGTTGTATATAAATATGTACATTGAATATGTATGTGTATATGTACACATAGCTATGAGTGCATGGTGGGGGAGCTGTGCAGTGGCAGCTCCCTGTGAGGTGTGGAACAAACAGGCACAGCAGATCTTGGAGGTGGGACCAGACCCCATGGCTGGCTTCATCACTCCCTGTAAAATGCAGAAGAATCACCAGAGTGGCCTGGTCCCTCAGAAATGTCCCAGCCCCAGCCTGAGTGCTGCTTCAGGAAATCGCTCCTGTTTGCCCCACACATCTTTCCTCTTCTGAGAATAATCACTTGAATCTGCACTCAAAGCTTTTCCCCTACCATCCTTCATCCCCCAGCACCTCTGAGCTAAAGCTCAGGCATCTCTGCTCATCATTTTTGCGAGGACTTGTTCCAAGAGCATGAAGTGATAGGACAAAGGATAAGGACTTCAAACTGAAAGAAGTTTAGTTTAGTTGGATGGAGCTGTCTGAACAACCTGGTCTTTGGGAAAGTGTCCTTGCTTATGGTGAGGAGGGTTTGGAATGAGATAATCTTTAATGTTGCTCCCAACCCAAACCATTCTATGATTCTGTTATCCCAGTTCAAGTGGCAGTGTCAAAGTCAAACAACACCTCCCCCCCAGGTGCCTCTTGCTCTCTGCAGGAGCCACATCTTCCCACAGAGAGAGAGAGCGGGAGGCAGCAGCACCTTCCCAATCCCTGTCATGGAAGCACTTCCATAGGAAGCTGGGTCCCAGCTCAACTCCCATGCAAATGTGAACCAGAACTTGTTTTTCTCTTCTGTCACTGTTTTTATGTGGTTTTTCCTGGTAGCCCCATGTTTCAAGTGTCAGCAGACAACACCGTGTGTTGGAGCAAACGCCCCTTCTCCTGAATCAATGAGCTCTTTCATCAGGTTAATGCTGACAGCCTGTTTGCTAAAACCACGAGAGCTTTTGGGATAGCTATTTGCAGAATATAGCCAGAAGGGACAGAAGTGAAGAGCACATATGCAACAGTACATGGAAAACCTGTGATGGAGTTAATTTATAAAACCAGGGCAATAATTCTTGAATATTCATGGTTTACTGCTATACTGGTAATGGCAAAGGGTGTTTTGTTCAGCTGGTTGGTTTGCAACAAGCTTTTTGTGTGAGCTGGGGCTCTGCAGAACTTCAGGTGCTTTGTGCTCTGAGTCAAGGAAATACAAAGCACAGAACCTCTTCTGGATACTAGATACACCATGATGACTCAAGATAAAATGCAATCTTGTGAAACCCAGAGAAAGGATTGTTCTCAAGTACAAGGTTATTGTAGAAATTCATTGCTCTAGTGATGGAAGAAGTGATTGACAGAAGACTATAACCCCCAGGTTTAAAGTGAGCGCAATGTCTTCAAGAAGAGGTCACTTTCTCAGTTCAGGGGACAGAAGTTTTTGACATAAAGTAAAAAAAGCATAACAGCACTTCTTTTCAAAGATGACTGATGTTTTCCCAGTGCAATCTCTATTTCTTTTCAGGGTGTTATAAGCACTTAAGGCAGTGTTGCCCAATTATTGTAGTAAGAAACATATTTTTCTGCTGCCCTTGCAACTACTGCATTGTTGTTCCAAGTATTTACCCCTGAATGAATATCCAAGTTTATTGACATGTCTGCAGTACCCTTTCTGTTATTTACCATGAAAAACCACAGTAGCTGTGGTTTACACAGCTGGAATACTGCAACGTTTTCCTGGGATCTCTCCATCAGCAGTGGCACTGCTCTCTTTAAAACCTCCCTTTCTTCTGCATCACCAGGATCACCAGCCCTTGTTCTTGTAGGTAACTTTAACCAGCCAGGCATCTTCTGGGAACTTAATACAGCAGGAAAGAGGCAGTCCAGGAGGTTCTTAGAGCGTGTGTGACAGCTTTGTCACAATGAGCTCACCAGAGGAGGGACTGTGTTAGACATTTTCTTTTCAAATAGAGATGGGCTGGTGGGAGATGTGGTGGTTGGAGTTCTTGATGTTTGGTGAAATCAGGAGGAATATCAATAAGACTCTTACACTGAACTTCCAGAGGGCAGACTTTGGCCTATTTAGGAGACTTGGGAAGGAGCCCTTGGAAACAAAGGAGTTCAGGAAAGGTGGGTGTACTTTAAAACAGAGATATTAATGGCACAGGAACAGATTGTCGCTGTGTGCTGAAAGATGAGTTGACAAGGCAAACATCCATCCATTGCCCATTGGATAGGCAATGAGGTTTTGAAGGAACTTAGAAATGAAAAGAGGATGTATCATCTTTGGAAGAAGGGTCAGGTGTCTCAGGAAATATTTAAGGGTGTTGCTAGGGCATGTAGGAAAAAAACTAGAGGCCAAATCTTGGTTGGAACTTCAGTTGGCAACTTTTGTAGAGGATAATAAATTTTCTTTTACAAATATATTAATGGCAAAAGGAAGAGCAAGACCAACCTCAGCTCTCTACTGGATGGGAGGGAACTTAGTAACTGCAGATGAGGAGAAGGTAGAAGTGCTTAACACCTTCTTTGCCTGACTCTCTAGTGAAAAGACAGCTTGTCCTCAGGCCAGCCCTCTTCCTGGGCTGGCAGATGGTGTCAGGGAGAAGAATGGTCCCCCTGTTATCCAGGAGGAGGCAGTCAGAGACCTGCTGAGCCACTTGGATGTTCATAAATCCATGGGACCAGATGGGATCCATCTCAGGGTGATGAGGGAGCTGGCAGATGAGCTTGTGAAGCTGCTCTTCATCATTTACCAGCAGTCTTGGCTCACTGGTGAGGTTCAAGATAACTGGAAGCTTGCCAATGTGCAGCACATTCACAAAAAGGGTAGGAAGGAGGATCCTGTTAATTATAGGCCAGTTAGCCTGACCTCAGTACCCGGTAAGGTTATGAAACAGTTTATACTGTCATCACGCAGGATGACACACTACAGGATGGCCACGGTATCAGACCCAGCCATCATGGGTTTAGGAGGGGTAGGTTATGTTTGACCAACCTGATCTCCTTTTATGACCAGGTGACCTGCCTGGGGTATGCAGGAAATGCTGTTGATGTTGTGTACCTGGACTTCAGCAAGGCCTTTGACACTGCCTCCCACAGCACACTCCTGGAAAAGCTGCAGCCCATGGCTTGGACAGGAGCACTCCTTGCTGGGTTAGGAACTGGCTGGATGGCCGAGCCCAGCGAGTGCTGGTGAACGGTGCTGCATCCAGCTGGGGCCAGCCACCAGTGGTGTCCCTCTGGGTCTGTGATGGTGCCAGCTCTGTTCAATATCTTTATTGACAACATGCATGAGGGATTGAGTCTTTCATTGTAAATGTGCAGATGACACTAAGCTGGGATCCTATGTTGATCTGTTGGAAGGTAGGAGGGCTCTGCAGAGAGACCTGGAATGGTTGGATGGATGGGCACAGTCCAATTAGATGAAGTTTAATAAGTCCAAGTGCTGATTCCTGCATTTTGGCCACAATAACCCCCTGCAGTGTTATAGGCTGAGGATGGTGTGGTTGAACAGTGCTGAGATGGAAAAGGACCTGAGGGTGCTGGTGTACAGCCGGCTGAACATGAGCCAGCAGTGTGCCCTGGTGGCCAAGAAGGCCAAGGGCATCCTGGCCTGTGTCAGGAATGGTGTGGCCAGCAGGAGCAGGGAGCTCATCCTTCCCCTGTACTCAGCACTGGTGAGGCCTCACCTTGAGTGCTGTGTCCAGTTCTGGCCCCTCAGTTTGGGAAGGACCCTGAGACACCTGAGCACATCCAGAGGAGGCACCGAGGCTGGTGAGGGGCTTGGAACACAAACCCTGTGAGGAACGACTGAGGGAGCTGGGGGTGTTTAGCCTGGAGAAAAGGAGACTCAGGGTGACCTTATCACTCTCTAAACTCCCTGAAGTCACCTGTGGTCAGGTGGGGGTCGGTCTCTGTCTCCAGGCAGCACCTGACAGAATGAGACAAGACAGCCTTAAGCTGCACCAAGGGAAATAGAGGTTGGATATTAGGAAGAAGTGTTTTATGAAAAGAGTGATAAAGTACTGGAGTTGTCTGCCCTGGGAGGTGGTGGAGTCACCATCCCTGGATGTGTTTTAAAAAAGACTGGATGTGGCACTCAGTGCCATGGTTTAGTTGAGGTGTTGGGGCATGGGTTGGACTCTATGATCTTGAAGGTCTCTTCCAACAGTGTGATTCTGTGTGTGGAGGTGTTTAAGGCTTGTTTTAGGCCTTGTTTTAGGGCTTGATTTGCCTCCATTGGCACACCAGTGCTGGAAGCTCTCTGCTGGCGTGGTTGGGCCGCATTCTCAAGGGCATTAGGTAAGAAAGTGACATCATTTGGTTAAATGTCTTTCATCACCACTGGTGACAGTAGTATGTCCTTGATGTTGAAATTTCATTGAAAGATGTTAATTAATGCTGTCATCAGGGCTGTTCCCCAGACAGCTCTGGAATGAGGAGCAGTGAGCAGGGCCCCTTTCACGCATGGTGTAAACTCCATCAAGCCCCTCAGCGTAATAAAGACCATGAATTGGAGGGAAGCCTTCAGCAGGATAGCAGGATAGAGCTGGTGGGTTCATTACTTTCCCAGCATGGGGTTAGACTGAGGACTATGGTCTTGCAAGCCTGAGGCAAAAATTTGGGAGCAATCCAGTGGAAACCACTCTGAAGCTGACTTCAAGGACATACAGGCAGGAGCAAGGCAAGGAGCTCACTGAAGAAATTCTGGTAGCTTTTTTTTTGGGGGGGGGGGTTGGGGGCTGGGGGCAGAATCTCTGGCTCAAAAACATCCTGAAGTTTAAAGTGTTTTACTATTATTACTATAGCTAATATTCCACATTTTGCCTAAAACTTTGTACAAAGAGATCTCTGAATAGGAGAGACACCTCTGCTTTTGCCTCTCATCACAGTAGCTGTTGAGAGATCTGTGGTTTGTCCATTAAAATGTAAGAGATAGTATTACTAATGGCTATTCAAGGATATTCAGTCATTCCAAGCACAACAAAAAGCACACTAAAAAGATTGATTTTGGTTTCTTTCCCTCTTTCTTTATTAGGATTCATGATTTTAAGTGTTTCAACACAGTAATGTTCTTAAATACAGTGTAGATTAAATGCTCATATAATCACAGGACTCCCAAAGTTGGATTTCCAAGAAAACCTCCCCATCAAATATAATGAGACTTAGAATAAAATAATGAAACTCAATGTCATCATAACTTGATAGGCAAATAGATAAGTTGGAAATTGGCCAGGGAGTGCAGAAGATGACAATCTTTTATAAATAAGCACTGTGTCGATTTTAACAATCCACTAAAATGATCCATTTGATCAAGAACATGGCAGCACTGAACAGTGTTCCTAACACCCAGAAAAATTATTACTTTCTGCTAATAAGGTTTCCATAAATCTCCCAGCCATATTGTCCAAGTTGCTTGCCTTAGGGTAGAGGCACTTGGCACTCCAAATAATTTTCTGCAGCCTGTTCCAAGAAAACTGCAGGAGCTGTTTTCCTTCCAAACAGAAGGAAGAATATTTAAATCATCAGTCAGTTCTTTCCAAAATATTTTGAGTTTCATATTATTTCATCCACTGCCCCAGAGATGTCCTGACAGTGACAGGACCAGCCCCAAGACCCAGAGCAAACACCTTTTCTTTAGAAAAAATTTATTTGTTGTCAGCTGTGAGTCTCATCATCCTTGGCATGTGGTTTGGGACACATTTCAGCCATTGCATCTCAACTCGTTGCACTATTTCTTTGGTCCATTTAAAATATTAGAGCTCATATTTTCCATAGAAAATAACTTAAAATAAAGTTGTTGGGAGTTTTTGCTCCTGCTTGACTACTACTGATATTTTTCTCAGCTTCTGCCTGAGACTGCAAGATAAGAAATGGTGTCTGTTGGTCTGTCCATCCTCCTCCCTTCACTAACTGACAGTACTTTGCTGCCCTCACTGCAAAATTTACCTTACTGCTCTGGTGATAAACACAGTGAGAGGCAGATTAGTTCATCAACATTATCAGATCATGGCTGCTTCCTTTCAACAGAGGGATAAAAACATTCTCTCTCTAAGAAATCCTTCTCCTTTTTCTCTTCCACTGCCTCCAGCATACTTTTAGGATAAACCTGGAAGCATATAGAAAGACTGTATGTCAGATTTAACAGGAAGGGAGATGGAGAGGGACTGTAGTACCTTAATATCTATTTTTCTGACATGGCCTGATTTCATTCAAATCATTCTTTCCTTTACTGCTGTCATTTGGGATACTTAGCTTTTATGCTTCTTATTCCTGAGCAATAAGCAAATGAACTTGTGTTCATTGCCTTATTTTATTATTCACATCCAGAACGTACACACACTCATAAAAAACCCTGAAAAAAAAATAAAAAAAAATCCAGACCCACCCAACCAAAAAGCTGTACCTACTCAAAGCTTAGAAAATGCAAAATCTCAAAAATCTTAAATCTTAACAATGACAATTGTTAAAATGTGGGCATGTTCCAGAGTGGATTTCAGCCTGTGCAGGGAAGTCTCTAGAACAGGTTTGCCTTTGGAGGAGCAAAGAGCCTGAGACAGTGACAGGTGAATCTGTAATAGGTCTAGCCAAGGTTTCCTTCCCTGTGCCTCAGTCCCCACGGCGCCAGGAGCCCGCAGCGATGCTGGGCAGCCCTGTGCCCTCCACTGCCACCTCACCAGCACAGCCATCAGCCTCAGAGACCTGCAGTGATACGGCATGTGCCGAGTGAGCACATGCTGTAAAAATACCTGGGTTTTATGTGAAATAGGAGAAAGTGTGTGCAATTTCACAGTGAAGGAAACGGGACATCCCAGAGAGCTGCTGCTACCCTTGGCTCAGTTTGAAGCCCACGTTTCAAAGCAGAGGAGCTGGAACATTGCCTGGAGTGTGCCAGGCATTTTCAGCATAAGCAAAACCACCTGCTTTCCCCTGCCTGCCTTCCCAGACAAGTAGGAATCACACGGGCTGCAGCTTTCAGCAGCACTGCCAGCCTGCCCGAGGCAGGCCCGCAGGATGCAAAACATCTGCCCAAAGAGTTGAAATACAAAATATGGCAGAGTCACCCCCAGCAGAGGGCAGGTGACTGTTCTCTCCTCGGGTCAAAAATGAGCCCTTGGGAGCCTTAGGAACATGCAGTGCATCACAGCTTGGAGCATGATTCTCAGGTTATTAGAGCAGAAACCTCACTTGTCTTCCTGGCTTCATCACACATGACCTTACACCCCTCTTGATCTGCTCTGTGGCTGCTGTTGCTGGCTCTGCTTTATATCTGTGCTTCCCAGTTCCACCAATGCCCTGCCTGTGAATAAACCCATGCTTCTGCTCATCTGATGTTGGATTACTTCTGTGATTTACAGTTCAGTTTGTTTCTAGGAGAATGCACTTCTGTAGTCTCTCTGTGCTGCTGCTGAGTAAGAGATAGTGACATCTTTAATCTTCCCCCATGGAGCCCCACTGCATCCAGCAGTCCCCGGATGCCAGTGACTTCAAAGGGTGATGGTTGCAAGCTGTGGAAATTTGAGGGGAGGTTTTTTGCCTGTTGTGACCATTTAGGCACCCACCCAGCAAGTATTCATGCACACATGCATTTTTAATAAGAAGAGCCCTAAGGAATCCCATTTATCTCAGAAAGATTAAATCCCACTCTATACCTGGATCTCACAAAACACTGCTGTACAGAAATATGGCTCAGCTGGAAAGGTGGGCATTTCATCCCTGTCTCTTTGCTCTCCTGAGCCTGTGTTTGGTGAGCAACAGAAAGGAAGGCTGCTGGTCTCTGATCCCAAATCACAGCATGGGGCCTGACCCAGCTCACCTTAGCTCTCCTAGTCCTAGTAGGACTGCACATCTCCTGAACCCATGCTGGCTCTCCATCAACCAAGCAGAAGAGCCTGCCTACCCTTGTCAATGTAGACAGGCCTCCGGAGTCCCTGCTCACTCCTTGAGGCACTGGCATAATTTCTCATTTGCCCTGGAACTCCTGCCACAGAGGATGGCACAGAGGAGATAAGATGCTGCCTTCAATCTCCAGCATGTTGTTTCCCTTCCATCAAAAATGTCCTGGCAGAAAATACAGCCATGGTTTTGGTCAGATCACTCAGTTTCTGGGCCAGACCAGATACCAACTTTAATCAGAAATTTAATCAGCTTCAGAGAGAGGAATTCTGAGGATGTAATTCTTAATGTAGGAATGAGCAATTCAATCACTCACTTTTACCAAAGCCAGCACAAAATTATTTCGCCTCCTCCTCTTTCAAGGTCTGCCATTATAAAACTTTGTGTCTGACTCTTTTTTTATTTTAAAGAGGACCACTGTGATTTTTGCTTTGAAGAACATTGTCCTGTTTTAACACATTTTCACATCCTTCATGGCAGATCTGGAGTACTGTTTCTGAGTGAAAGACAGTGACTGCCTTTTTATTAGGTAATGTTACCACCTAATGGCTACAATTCAAAGATGCTTTTTATTTGTTAAAATGGGCTGCAGATGTAGTACATATTCCTGAATGGTATTTGGAACTGGGGAGGATCTGAGCTTGGTAATGCCCTGACACCCTGATGCCACCAATCTCTCACATTTGAGTCCAGGTTAGGGTTTAGCCATACAGCAGTGAGTAAACAGACAAACCTTTGAGAATTCATTTTACCTTTACAAAAATGGCCCTGGCATAGTAATGACTCTACGATATATTGGGGAATGCCACACAGTGGTATTAGATTGTTTATTTTTACTAACTTATAACTGGAATAGAAACATCTTCTTAAAGATGTCACTTAAACTTGTAATTTTTACGTTGATTAATGTAGATGTAGGGACAGCAATATAATTTTGATGGTGGTAATCAAATAGAATTATTTAGGCTGGAAAAAACCTCCAAGGTCAGCAAGTCCAACCACTGACCAATCACCACATGATCAACTAACCCGTGGCATGCAGCACCATGTCCAGCTGTTTCTTGAACACTTCCAGGGATGGTGATTCCACATCTCCATAGGGAGTTCATTCCAATGTTGTTGCCCTTTCTGTGAAGAAGTTCTTTCTGAATTTCAGTTGCTAACCAGACATGGTAAGATCACTGTATCAATAGAAACATTTAGTAGGGAAAGACCTTTAAGACCATGGAGTCCAACAACAAACCTTCCACTGCTGAGTCCACCACTAAACCATGTCTCTAAGTGCCAAATCCATGCATCTTTTAAAAACCTCCAGGGACAGTGACTCCAATGCTTTGCTGGACAGCAGGGAGGAGATAGGAGCAAATAGAAAGGTTTCTGCTGTTTGGTTTTTTTTTCAATTAAGAGAAAATGATAGATCAGTCATACTTTGAAGAACACCATACTCATCATGGGAGCACGATTTTCAGAGACTGGGCCTGACCAGCAGCTGTGCAAAATTTAGACAGTAGGATAAGAAAAGTTGTGGTTCTGCTAATTTAAATACAATAGTTGTCCTTGGGTTTAGTAAAGCCAATCCTTTACCCTTGATAACTTCATATGAAATTTTTGTCATGGGGTTTGAGTTGGCCATGTCATGAGAAATTATTTTACTCTTTAAAAAAAAGCACCAAAAATAAGCACCAAAAAAGCACCAAAAATTACAACCAAACCACTGAATCATTCCAAAGCCACTAAATATGTCCATGCAAAAGCTTTTCCATAATACTAATCTTACGTGACTTACTAATTTTATTTTGTACTTAAAACAATCCATACTGAGAGGAGGGAAATATACAAAAGAGATGAGACATACATACCAGAAAGAAGAGATAAATACACAGTGGAGAGAGGACTTTTTATCTGATGAGAAGGAACATATGTTGTAAGGTATGAATTTTAGTAAAGAAGCCAAATCTCCACTGCTGTCACCATTCCCATAGAATTCCCATCAAACCTACAGTCTCAATATATGATCCAATCAATCAGTGTCCCTAGCCATGGAGAGATCCCACTGCCCAAGGCATAGATTGATTTACCTGCAAGCGCACAGGCAACTCCAGGCAAGACTAAAAAAAGAAACAGATTAAAACAAAGGCTGACAAAATACCTTCACTTTGGTTTCATAATGAACAAATTCCAACTCTTATTATTTCATCTGAGCTGTCTCTCTCCTATTCATCTCCAGTCTCCACTTAAATATCATATATTTTTATTTCAAAATAAGCTCTCATTACATAGGACTAAACTCTTATGTGTAAACAAACAATACAAACTAGGAACATTAATCAAATATCTAAACACATTTTCTGCATAGAAAATATGTTGGAAAATGTATCTTCCTATTCCCTTCCCCTACTATATAGGCAGCTTCAGGAACAAATTATCCCAAATGATCTAAGGCTGAGTTTATGACAAGAAAAACTACACTTACGAAACATATGTATTTTTTTTACTGATATTTGAATTCTGTTCATGGACAATGCATGTGCCAGTAGTGGAGCAGCCTCCCTTCTGAAGCACTTTTAACATAATTGAATGTGTAATGGGCTCAGAGTCTAAGGGGAAACATCAGATGGATGTTAACAATACTGGAACAACTTCTAAAGAATTGTCTTGGACTCTGTGGATCTTTCTTAATCAAGGAGAAGTTTTCTTCTCCTTGTCTAAAGACAGTCTCTGTCACAGGTACTCTTCTTGATCCTGAAATATGACTTTATACAGGCATGTCAGAGGACCTGAATTATGCATGTGGTCAGCTCAGAGTGGTGTCATCTAGCCTTAAAATCAATGCATCTCTCTTGGATGTGAAAGGAAGGAGGAGACAGGTGGTAGTGTAGAGTTTGTACATTCACAAGTCACCTATAAAATGGATTTCTCCAAATTTATACAAAAATGTCAGCCGAAGCCAACTTTCTTCCAACCTAACCAATATTGTTTTCCCATCAATTGCCCAGCAGTGGCTTCAGGCAATAGCTGAAAAAGGTTGGTGGCTGATGACAGCACTACAAGGAACAGAGAGGCTGCAAGTAAGAGACAGAGGAGGCAAAGGGCAATGGTGTAACATTAGAAAGGCCAACGGGCAAGAGTGATTTTACAAGACCTTGACAAATTCCATTTACTCCCCAAAGTTAAAGACTTGTGCTTGTGCCTCCTGCCTAGAATGAAAACTCATCCTCCTGCTGCAGATGAAATCTGTATGGTGAATGGTAAGAATATTCTCTGTAAGCACAGACTTCACAAAGCAAAGGAACACAGATCTGCATTTTCCCATAGCTATACTGAGACCAAACCATTGGATTTAATGGCTGCCACAGAGAAGGACTGACATAAGGGCTTATCCTTCCTGTAACTGAAAATCCAGGTTTGATGCACACTCTGATAACTGTTCAATTCCAAAGGTTTCAGCATCTTTTCTCAGTAATCACACTTGGCAATCAATATTTTCAGAGGCCACTGACACAGCCTTGAAGGCAGCCCATCTGTCTGTCATTGGAAAGCTTCTCATCTCTATACATCCACATTAGTATTCACGGGGAATGAAGCCATATTTAAAAAATACATTGAGTATGAGGCCTCTAAAAATGCCGTGGTGGATTTTGTGTCAGTGTGTTGGAACACCCAGATGAACATTCATGTGAGAATCCCCAGAAAACAGCAGACCCCACACAGTGTCTTACAGACAGTGCTTCTTTATATCATTAAGTCTTCCCTATAGTAAATAAAGCCAAACACAACATGCAAACATTTCTGTATTTCAGCATGTGCTAAATAAGTGATTTTACCTATTGTTTTTTAATGACAGATGTTCCCCTTTGAATTTTCATGCTCTAGCACAGATCATTCTACAGTCACCTTCAGACTCTACAGGTGTACATGAATGTATATGAATAAACTGCAATAGTAAAATATGCAGAACCTCTGTATACCAATTTTTTTTTAAACATTATCTGTCCATCATTGTTCTCTGCACTTGTTAAGGGATGGTGTTCTTCCACCCTACCAAAACTTCCCTAAACAAGACATATTCTTAAAAAATCCAAAATAAGATTTATTCATGAGAACTGCCTTCTTTATTAGGCACTTGTCTGAGGGCAAGAATATAGCTTGGCTAAAACCAAGACCTTAGGAGGTCTTAGCAACAGTTCAGTTCAAAGAGTTTAGAAGCAGCCCGTGTCTGATTTAACCACATGCCTCCAAGAAACCTACACAGAGCAGGCCGCCTTGCCCCAGGTCCTCTTGCCCAGCCTGTAGCACAGCATTTTCCTGCAGGATTGTGGTGAGCTGTCACTTCTGACCATTTTAATCAGTCCAGCTGTAGGGATGCTGTGGCTGGGTTGGGATGCATATGCCCTTGGAGCACTGCAGTTACAACTGCATCACTGAGTTTTTAATGTCTTCTGCAAACATGGCTCAACTCTTCAGGACACCTGGACTATGAGTAAAGCCCAGCCTGAGGAGGTGGGGCAAACATATTAACAAACACATTAACTGGTGATCAGATTTGAAGACTAAAAGTACACTCTGGCTGCTGCCTTCAGCTTGCTTTCAGGAATCACAGTGAAGCTGAGCCACTCATTTATTAAGCTTGCTTTTGTTGCAAACACTCTCCCTTTATTCTCCAAAACATGGCATTCTTAATTGTACCTATAAATTACTTCTTTAGTCCCCTTGTGTAGCAGCATAAAAAGTAAGTTTTAACATGGAATGTGACAAATCTACAGAAGTACACAAACCATAAGACATCTGTGTTACAAACTGCAGATTTCATCAAAAAAGTGATTTTTAAGTTGTTTTCTCATTGGTCAGCTGCAACAAAGAAAGTAATAACAAACAAACATTAGATTTCCCAGACACTCTGCTAATATCCCCTCTATGTCCACTCACTTCTAATACTTTCAGTCATTTGCTCCACTGCAGAGCACGCATTCACACCCCGGTATGTACACACACAGGCATGCACAGGCGAACAAAGAGCATACTTCCAGCAAGGAAAATGCCCTGGTTGAGGCCACAGATCACTGAAGGCTAAAACATTTCTTTATTACACCCATCAGGTGTTATCAGGGACGGAGTAAGATGCCACAATAATTTTTTCTAAAGAACACTGACATGTTTTTGACATTCCTCCCCGTCTTCCAGCAGACAAATATTTTATCAGTTTACCTTGAATCCAATACGCTTTCTGTCTCCTTCCCAGGATGGGAATGCCTGGCCAGAAGAAATGACCTTTCCTGCCACAAAAAAAAGTTTCTCTTTATTTCAGCATGCTTTGCCTCCTGCAAGCAGGGCAAGAAGAGACCAAGGCTGAGAGCGCAGGAGCTGTGGGACTGGTGGGGATGCCGGGCGTGAAAGGCGCGTTTATCCTGCCTCTCCCAAATCCCAGCCCCTTGGCTGTAGGCATCTACCCAGCACTCCTTGACCAAGTGTGGAGAATCACATTTCTCCTTGATCAGGCCGGCTGCCTGGAGGAGGATGATTGCAAGCAGATGTACCCATGTTCTCATGTGAAAGGAATTCCAACTTTTGTGTCAGCTGTACTGTACGATGAGCGCCCAGCTCCAGGGAGCACTTTAGAGCTCTTTAATTCCTTGCAGGTGCTGGGAGCCAGTATGTGTTGGTACAGCAGAGCTGAGACACAGGAGGGACAGCACACCTGGGGTCAGCAGGAGGGCCAGAGGCCAAAGGCATGACCAGCAGGCTTCCCTTACTGCAGGAAACAAGGCTGGGGTACATAAAGTCCCATTTTCCTGGTAAACATCCATTGTGCTCAAAACCTCACAAGGTTATGCCAGCAAAACTGTGTTTTACCACAAGTGCAGTGGTTTCAACTTCTTGTTACGGATGATCCAGGAGGAATAAACAAGATGGACATAAATAATATCAAATTAATTTATCTGAATATGTAGTTAATGAAGAATAGACAAAGAGTGTGGCATCTGTATATTAAAAAGCTCTTTTTTTCAGTGGAATATCCCAGTAATGTTGCAAATGGCCTAAGGGAATCGAAATAAATTTAAAGAAATGCTTGATGCAGTTACAGCTGTATTTTGTAGGCACATTTTTAGTGCCAGAATGGCTAAGATACCTATCCAGACATTCAGTGGAAATTGATGTACCCTTTGGATCATATTTCAGGATGTCTGGCCACATCAGGGTGAATATTCCTGCTCATGGGACATACCTGGACAGTATGTGGCAAAGCAGCTGTAAGTAATCCATCCCCAGACACTGCACATGGGGCTCACCTCCAGGCAGCCAGCCACATGTCCACCTTCATGTAGCAGTACTGGGAGGAGAAGCTTTACTTACTGCCACCACTAGGAAATAACATGATCATGAAGACTTCAAAAGCACCACCACTGGGGCTTGCTGTTGACTCAGTAAAACCCAGTCTACTTGGCACAGATTTTTAATCCTAAAGGAACAGCACCTGGAAGCTGCCAAAAGCCTTTCTTTTAAATTTGCTGACTCCCCAGAAGACATCAGTGCTTACTCGAGAGATTTCTTCTTAGAAAAATAAAATCTAGCTTCAGGTCTGCTCTGTGTGAAGCTCCAATGTGGTGAATGCTTTTTTAACAGCAAAGGTGGGTTAAGCAAACTCTGGCCTGCTTTTCCCCACATTGCTCTGTCTGCCCACACAACCCTTCACAGAGCTGTGCAGTGGTCCAGATCAAGGAAGCAGCTTTGGCAGCAAATACCCCAGGAGAAAAGAGAGAAACAGCCTTCCCATCATTTCAGTTGATCTCCTGATTCACCCTTCTACTGACTGAATGAGACACAGCACAGGGACCAGGAAAACACCATGCAATGTTGGGAGCCAAGTCAGATGAGACTGAGACACACTGGGACATCTCACCACCAAGAAGAGCCTCTCTTCTCTCTTCATCCCTTCCAGGAGGTACTGTCACTGCCTGTACCACCTTGACTTGACAACATCATGGCTTCACATGCACAGTTTAACTCACTAGGCTACCCGAAGAAAAATCTGGCAGAAGAATCCAGCAAAAACTAACCCAGCAGTAATGGAGGATTCACCCCTGCTTTAACTGCACAGTGGCAGCAGCAAGTCACTTTGTGATAAGGGCTGTACCAACACGCAGGGAGGTGTGCTTGCTGTAGGTATTCCTTAAGAAGCTCTCATAATATTTCAGCCTGTTTTTCTGGAAAATGAAGAAGTCTCTCCAGAGATACCTGCTCAAAAGCCACCCAGATGACAAGCCACTGCAGTTTTTTGTCCTGTAAGGGCTTTAAAATCCCTGTCCCTCCATCTGGCCCAAAGGTCTTGTCTTTTGTGAGTCATTTCCCTGAAGTAGGCAAAGGGCTGCCCATCAGAGTGATCTGGATGAGAAATCCAGTCCTTGGGACAATTTTGGGCTGGGAGGTAGAGACAAATCTGTCACAAGTATTATTTTTACAGTAACAGGAACAAAAAGGTACTCCAGTGGCTTGATTGCTTTTTATCACTTTGCTGACTCCAACTTTTGCAGCAAGAAGAGAGTGCATGTCCTCGCTTGTCCCCAGGCATTCATCTTCACTCAGGTTTCTGTCTGCATACACCTTGCTGGCTATTTAGAGACTGAAACATGTGCCAAAATGTGGCCTTCATGGATGTTTGGCAGTATGCAAGGGACACAAGCCTGCATTGCCCCATGGAGGGGGTTTCAAGTGATTCCCTCTACTGCACACATGCAGCTCGTAGCACCCTCATTGTCCAGGTGCCACAGAGCAGGGGCTGCTGAGGACACCCAGCCCTTTGCCACAGGCCCCATGGAAGGGTAGCTGATGTTACACTTGTGGCTGAAGGCTGCTCATGGGGGAGCTTTGCTGCTCCCTCTTCCTGGCTGTCACAATCCATGACCGTCCATGATGGTCCATGACTGTCCTCCAGCCAGAAGAGCCCGATGATGCCCCAGAGTGCCACTGCCAAGGGTGAAGTGAGATTGCAGCTACACCAGAAAGGCACCTCAATGAAGCTCTCATGAGCAAGAACAATCCTGCCAAATGGCTTAATCCAGGTTCCTTCTGCAGGCTGTTTCCAGCCTGAACATTCAGCACACGGATGTTACAGCAAATCACCTATCAGACAGAAGTCTGTCTGTCTGGTAAAACACTCATAGGTAGCAACTCTGGGACACACCTTCCATAACACAGGAAATTAAATTTAAGCTGAAATTTCAGCTAAGCAAAAATTGCATAAAAGGTTTCTGATGTTCACATTCACCTTTCTTATAGCCTGTGACTCTAAGACTGCATTTTTTGCAGTCAAAACTTTCCTGCATAAAACCAGTGTCCAGAAGAACAGCTCTGAAGCAATACCTCGATTCAGAATTATAAATCTTTAGAACTAGTTGTTCAGATGTTTTTCAAAAACTTAAAAATAAGGATTAAGAAAACAGTCATGAGACAAATCAAGTAAGACTGGGTGAGAATTTTGCCTCAGTACATAGCCTTGTTGTTATTAAACCAGTAACTGGAGCAGAAATCTCCTTCTAGACAGATATAAAAGGCAAAAAAAAGGGGGTGTTGACGAGTCATTAGTCTGAATTACTGGAAAGTGGGCAGCAAACTGACAGGTAGCTTCCAGCAAATTTCTGTATAAAGATTTAGTAGAACTTTCCCAACCAAAGATTTGAGACTTTCAGGACTTTCACTCCTGATCACTAAGAAAGGCTTAGACATTACCCCAAGGAAGCTTCAATATTTAGAAATCTGATAATGCACATGTGATGGGGAAATGTCAGCAGAATGTGGCTACTTTTAGCACTGTGGGAGATGGACAGCAGGGAATTCTGTTCATTAAGATCTTTCAGATTGCTTGATCCATATTATTTAAATAGTGCATCAGTCTAAATCAGAAAGAAAGACAGTGTCCTTTTTTACATTTGTTATTTTGCTTTGTGTTGTCTGTAATTGCTGTAAACAGATCCTGCAGTTACTGAGCTATATAGTAACTAAATCATCTATCTTGGAGAAATTCTTCCTGTTCTCCTGATGACTCTGCCTCTTTTGGTCACCCCCAGTACCTCCCCACATTCCAGTCATGGCTCTGTTTGTATTCCTCTATTTTTCACAGTACCAGTAGCTCAGACTGGAACATATTTGCACCTCTCTCCCTTATGCTAATGGACCTTGCTATGAATGGCCCCTTCTGTGAGGACACACGTGAGCTCCCAGAGCTCAGCAGCATTTTGTTGAGGGCATTGACACAGAGGTACTCTGCTGCCAGCTTTATTCCATAAATAACTACAGCATCATTTTTTGGAGAGAGGTGGCAAGAGTGGTGAGAAACCACAGTGTCTCTTACACCATCACCCTGTCCCAGTTAAATGAGTGAATTCCATCAAAATCCTTCTCCCCTTCAGACTTCAACACTTGTCTAAAGCAGATGGCCCCATAAATAATACATCCTAGGAAACCTGATCAGTCACCTCTGGGATATGCTTGAGCTCCTGTCTCTCATCATATCATCACTAGATTAGCTCTGGGAATTCTTTTAATTTAATCCTTTTAACAGGTCATGTGTGCAAGAAGCAGTGACTGGGAAATTAGATGCATTTGACTGGGCTGCATTGTTGGTAGCCTGAAGTCAGCAGGTCCCCACCCAGTCCTTTTGGGGATTTTTTGGGCTCTGCACTCAGTGCTGACCCCTCACTACCCAAGCCCGAGGCAATGAGGCCCAGGACTGCTGTGGCTGAACATGGGGAGGCCAGGAGAAAGGGGCCATGGGCCAGAGTATATGAGCAGCACCATCACATGTGGCCAGAGTGTTCTCAGCAGGAAAACTTTAATCAGGGAGGTGCTTGCTACCTCCACTGGGAATGGAAAATGACGTTTATTTTAGGATGTAAGATGGAAATCTGTAAATTCCATTTTCTTTGTCTTTAGTCCCCTATACTTATTCAAATTATTGGATTTTAGCAGGGGCTCAGAGACATCCCACAGGATTTATTCTCACATTCCTCAGTTCAGGTAAGTGGGAAGAAATTCTGGTTACCAGTGCTGAGGTGGGTCTTTTTACAGTTACCTCCAGTGACACCAGTCTTGGGGCTTCCTGCCCTCCCTGCCCTGCCACAACCCCAGCACCACACACATTGGCAAAACATCCCTGCTCGGTTTGTTCTCCCTTCATCGCAATGCCTGCAAGGATGGGTGTGCAGGGTGAAGCTGGGTCTGTTCTCATGGGGAACAGAGGCAAGAACAGGACTGCTTTCCATGCCTCCATGCCTGTGAAGCCACAGCCTGGCCCATGTGCTAATTCAGGCTCCAGCAGGCATGCTCAAAGTTCCATTTCCGAAGGGTTTGGAAACCACTCTGATTTTTTAAAGAATTGGTACCGGAAAAGAAAAGCTGGGCTTGAGTCTTTATCTGGAAATGCCTGCAGGATGCAAATATTTGAACATAACATTGCTAAACCAGAATGGCTTTTAAATCATAACAAATCATATCTTGCATTTCTGCAATTCCTTTCATCCTATGTTCTCTTCACAAACATAAACACATGAAGTTCAATAACACATCTGGCAAAGCATTGTGCTGTGTGGGAGCTTTCACATCCCAGTTTGGCAGATGAGCAGACATGTGGGGTCAGTGGTGGCTGCCCGTCCCACATCAGACAGGATATCTGCAGCAGTGGTTGGAACATGGCCAAGATCTCAGCTCAAGTTGGGAGAAATCTTTCCCTGGTATCCCTGGGGATTTATTTGTCGAGAGACTTGGTCACAGATCCAGAAAATAAAATCTTGAGGACTTCTGGGGACAAAACAAACGCAGCTTTTCCAGCTATCTTTTTTGAGCTTTTCTGTGTCCATCCAATGCTTTGGCAGTGTGGAGATGTCACATTTCGGTTTCTGTCTTCTGCATACCCGGTTGGTATTCTGCTGGAAACCAATTATCAAGAGACACATTTACTGTGTGGCAAATCAGAATTTGTTATTATCACCACCCCATTAATTTCCACACACATCTGCTAGAGTGCTTGTTTCTGCCTGTGTCTCACATTTATCTTCATCTAATCCACTTTTTACTGCCCTTGTCTTAGTGCCAGAGACTATCATGAGGCACTGTAAACACTTGTTAGTTAACCACTTATGATCACCAGCTCTTCAAACTCCACATTACACTAGTTGTTGGAGTTTAGTGAGTTTAAGATCTCCCATAACATTATTATTTCACTGCATTATGAAATAAGTCACAAGTAAGCATCCTGAGATGGCCCATGCCCCAGGGGCAGGAGGGGAGAGGAAGTTTGGGATTTTCAAAGAGGTCCAGGAACTGAGGAGCCCAGTTCCTCCTGCTTTGGGGCTGAGCTGAGCTCAGTCTGTGCCAGCTTCTTCTAGAAAGCTATACCCAAATCCTTTGATAAGCAAATAAGTCAAGAAGTTTGGCACACCCTAAGCCTTCTTCAGGTCCAGCTCCTGCCTAAATGTGCCCTGGCAGATCTCACACCACTGGCTGCTGCCATCCCTCTGATGCAGCAGGAAGGTGGAGTGGTTCCAGCTGGTAGGAAGCATCAGGCTCAGCAGCCTTTCATCTCCTCTCCAAATAGGACATGTCTCCAGTGAAGGGGGAATGTTTCTGAAAAGATAACATATCCTGCTATTAGAAATGCTGGCTTCATATCTACATCTACTTCCTACAGGACACCTCAGGTTAAAACGATTTCTGCTAAATCAAAAGTAATTTTTCTCATATTACTTGACAGCCTCTTCCTCTGTCAAATGCAATTATTTCCCATTAAATAAAGGGCTGCACCCAGGCTCATCAGGAAGCTGGAGAAGTCCAGCTCCCAGCTGAAATCTCTTCATCTCTGCTCAGCATTTAGATACCCAAAGCTCAGGAGATCTAAGCTAACTCCCTCCATGGCACTGCATCCCATTGGTACTCTCCTCTTTGGAGACAGAAGCAAAGCCTGGGGTCCATCAGCTGAGGAGGCTGTGGGGGTGTCAGACAGGAGTGGGCAGCAGGAGTCAGCACACCCATGGTGGCCTCTCCTCAGAGTGGTGGACATCAGCAGATGTTGCTCAAAGGTTTCTTCTGGCCCAGTTCTGTATCTGTCAATGAGCTAAATAAAATGCAAAAGGTGTTGATATCACCTCTGAGCACCAAACAATTGCCTTGGTGCACTATGATCCATCCTGTTTGGATTTACTCTGCCCCATTGGAGTTAAATTTCCTCTTTCTGCCTTTTTCTGAAATACATATACAGTAGGCAAACATTGGCAGGATAAAAATATCCTCCCAGAACCTTCCAGGCCGCTCCACAAAGCCTGGATGCGGGGACTTTCATTGCACTAATGGCCTTATCAACACGTGCTGGCACTGCCTGGTCCTGTAGCATTCCCCAGCCTCTCTGTGGAGCAAGGAGGCATCAAAGAGAGGAATCACTGTATTTTCATCTCTGCAGCAAGGAGGCACCAGAGAGAGGAATCACTGCACTTTCATCCACACAGCTACCTCCAGAAGTATGTGCCTGTACCAGATCTAATCTGCCTCAATATCCCCTCTGCACCTGACCCCCTGTGCCTTGGCTCTCCTGCCTGCTCACCACTCTGTGGCTCTGTATGGATTATGTGCAGGTGATCCAAAGAGAGCAGTGTGTTGTAAAGGTCATGGGTTGACACAAACTGGCAGAGGCACCCACCTTCTTCCCTCTTCAGGCTCTGCAACATCCCATTAACTTTAGCAGTAGGAGATTAGTTCTTGTGTTAAGGTTGAGTTCACCTGACTTAAATTTCTACCCACTGGATCTTGTTATCCCCTTGTCTGTAACTTTATACCGCTCCACCTTTCCCTTATCAGATAGATTTTTATGTCTGCATGAACATAAGGCTGCTAAGATTTCTCCTAGGTGAGAATGACAACCTTTCTGCCTCAAGTCACACCTGGGAAAGCTTGCTCTCCAGCCTGAGGGTCACCTGGACTGCTTTCCTGTGGCTCTCCCCAGTATTTCCTTGTTCTTCATGCAGCATGGACCCCATACCTGGGCATCTCTCTCCAGAGTGATCTTCTGCACACTGCACAGACAAATAGCAACGTGTGCTTCTGTTTGGTGCACCTCTTCTTGTGCAACATTGCCCTGGGAAGTTTGCTGAGGAGGCTATTCATAATCACTCTCATGGCCTGCCTGGGACAGATTCTCCTGTCTTACAGGTACTCCTTATATTTTCCAAGCGGCAATGTGCCTCTATTTTAGAAATATTTAAATATGTTTTGGATGGTGACTATTAACCAGACATTATTCTTTCTCAGTAACCTGTCATTATCACTGTGGTTTCACCCCCTAACTTTCCCACAATGCATTTTATTTTATAGCACAAGTTGATTGTAGCACTTAGTGATTTAAATACTAGAATAAATTTTGCTAGTTACAATTCTTTAATGATTTTCTTTTTTCACAGGTCTTCTTCACTATAATTAAATATGGATCTATTCCTCTAGAAATCTGTCTCTGGTGGTGGCTTGGACTATAATGATGACTGCCAGAATTCTGCTCCAGAATTCTCTTGTATTGTAGAAGAAAATACTGTTGATCTCCATGCAAAAAATTTAGAAGCATGCTTATTTAGAAGCAATTTAGCTTCTAAAGTTAAAGTTTAATTACTAAAGTATCTGAACATTTACCAGGTTAATTAGACTGGATCAACAAAATCTCATTCAGATGTAGTGGTTTTCTCATTTCCATTTAGATATGGATCTCTTTTAGCTTTATGCTATGAACCTTCATATCCAAGTCAGCAAAAAATGTATGCAGCCTTTTTTCTCTTCTCACTTGCTTCTTTTTTTTTCTCCTCTAATTTTTTGTCATTATATAATGGTACTCTCCTTAACTCCAAATGCATTGTTCTATCTGAAGCTCACTGGAGCTGATGAAAGTTCTTCCACTGCTCTCAGAAGGCCCTACCTGAGGCTCATAATTTATGCATTACCTCAGCTGTAAGCATCTGAGATATGTAAAGAATATAATCGCTTTCTATCATGTCTCCTTTTTGTTCCTTCTATTTTTTTCAAACACTCCATACAAGCTGTTAATGGAGCAAATGACATGGAAACATAATCTGTATTCCTGCAGGTTTTGTGGCTGTGCTTGCTGCTCATTCCTTATCACCTGAAGTGATAAAGCTGTGTTGGTGATACCGTAATTGAGTTAGTGGAAGTGATTTATCAAGTTGCCAACAGAGAATGAAAACTTTGGGGTCGTGGGGGGAAACAAGCAGGAGAATATGGACTTTTCAGAAACAAGAATCTTGCTTCTTATGCAAATGGTTATGTTAATAAAAATCAAGGGTGGGGGGTAACCCATAATCACAAGAATTTTGCTTACAGAACGACTGATAGCTTATCTAAGAAAAAGACTTTCAAAGCTTGCCCTGAAATGTCATATGGGTTTCATTATCTCTCTGATAAAACCTAGTGTGTAGGATCTGTTCTTCACTCCTTGCTGCTGATTAGGAATAAGTCTATAATTCTTCATTATGCAGAGAAAATGTGGAAGAATCCCATACTTGAATGCAGGAACAACATACTTCTAGTGTTTCTTTCATGGAAGAAAAAGATTTTTCTCAAGAACCAAATCTAAATCCTAATGTCTTCAAATGAAAAGCCTCAACAGAGTTTGAGACTAACTTTTGGTTATTTCACACTTACTTATATAAATTATTATCTAATATTTGCATTGTAGGACCACTCAAAAGGCCCAGACTTGGGGTTCCATTGAGCTTAGCTCAAGATAAGCATCAAGACATCAAATTTTGTAAGTGAACGTGCACCTAACAGCTGCTGCAGCCTGTGAAAGGGCAGAGCCCTGTGGCCATCCTCAGCAGCCTCAGGCCTGGGAGCTCCCCCTCTGCCAGGGCCTGGAAAAAAGTCAAGTCTTCCACAAGGGCTGCTGTGACCTCCGGCACATCCTGGGGGTGACACCAGCGGGCGGAGGGAGCAGCTGCCCACACTGCTGTACCTGTGGCCACACGATTGATGAAACTGCACCTCAGCAGTTAATCACTGAGCCAATGAGTTTAAAATTAAACTGGTGTTCAAATGTTGCTGAATGGCTTAGGAGAAAGTGCTGACACCTGGCAACAGCACTGCAGTGTGAGAGCTCATACAGCTTCTGGGCACTGGTGTCTGTGGAAGCTGCTTACCTTTGGAGATCACCACATTCCTCACCAAGCTCAAAATAAATTCATTACCACAAGAGGTTGAATTTTATTTGGCTGGGGAGTCATTGATTTGGAGAAATTCTCCCTTTTATTTAATTAATTGGGTTTTTTTCCTCTCTACAGGTACAGGAACTGTGAAACAACCCTATCAGTTATTCCTAATTTTGATAAATTAATTGTCTCCCTGTAGAGTGATTGATTACAGGAGATGCTGAAAAACACATTTGCACATTCAGAGTGCCTCAAATTAATTAATTATTCCACTTGAGTTACAAGTTAGTGAGCAGGATGAAGAAAATGCCTTTGGAATAACTGTTTGCAGCTCCCTTGTTTTTAGATAGGCAGCTAACAATTTACCGCTCCCTCCTTTTCACTTGTTTGTTTCATATAAACTAAAGAGTTTATTAAACTTGAAGCTTAACAAAGTTTGTAAAGTTTGTTAAAATAAAGTTTCTCAGGGAGGAGAGCCTCAATCATCCCTTTCAGTTTGATGCCAGGGCCAGCATGAGATGCCTAGAGCCTGAGAAGGATCACAGGTCATCAGGAGAGTGCCTGAAGGGCAGCACAAAGGAACTCCTGCCACCCCTGCCAGTGGCACCCCATCTTATCAGGGGGCCCAGCTTAAAAACCTCTGCTCAAACACACAGCATGGGGACTAAATGAGAGAAGTTAGGGTTGTGTGTGTGCCTGCAGAGCTACAGTCTTATCAGCATCTTGGAGACATGGCTCCTGTGACTGGGGTGTTGGAATGGGAGGATACAGCTCTTCAGGAGGGACAGGCAGGGGACATGAAGGACGTGGTGCTGCTCTCTATGTCAGTGACCAGCTGGCAAGGGAGGGGATTCTGCCTCACTGCTACACTCTGGTAAGACCCCATATGGAGTGCTGCATCCACTTCTGGGGGCAGAGGAAGTGTGTGGACCTCTTGATATGAGTGCAAAGAAGGACCACAAAGATGATTACTGGAACATCTCTCCTGTTTAGACATGCTGAGATTGGGGTTGTTCAGCCTTGAGAAAAAGAAGCCTCCAGGGAGACTTTATAACAGCCTTCCAGTTCCTGAAGGGAAAGGTGGAGAGGGACTTCTTACAAGGGCATGTAGTGATAGGACAAGGGGTAATGGCTTCAAACTGAAAGAGGACAGGTTTAGGTTAGGTATTAGGAATAAATTATTTACTGTGAAGGTGGTGAGGCACTGGAACAGGTTGCCCAGAGAAACTGCAGATGCCCCATTCCTGGAAGTGTTTAAAACCAGGTTGGATGGGGCTCTGAGCAACCTGGGCTAGAGGAAGGAGTCCCTGCCCAAGGTGGGGGGAGGAGGGGGTTGGAATGAGATATTTTTTAATGCTGCTTCCAACCTGAACCATTCTATGATTTTATGATTTTTCATATAAAAGGGAATGCAATCAGCTTTTCTATTAAATAAAAAAAGATGAGGCTTCCATTTTAAAAACACATTCACTGGCATCTCTTTATCTCTGCAGCACAATAGATGTTTTCTAAACTTTCTATTTCCCATTATACTGTGTGTTTTAGTTTCTGATTTTCTATCAATAGATCTGTAATGTATCTTTAAAATTGCTGTGGCAACATTTTGACTCATATTTTCTTCTCTTCTTTGTAAACAGAGGTGGCTTCCTTCATTGTAAGTCATTCCAGAAGCTCTGCAGGGCTCATTACCATGGGACCAGCATGGATCTTCCCATCTCCCCTAGACCTTCCATGGGGCTGCCTTGAGAAGACTGCAGCACAGCCCCCTGTGCTTTCCCTTTCAGAAAAGCCACTGAGCTGCCCAGAGGCACTGAGGGTGCAGTGCAGGAGGTACCTCTAGTCTGTCACAGCTGATGTGGCATTCAGACCCATTGGCCATGTGAATCCATGAGGAAGCACTGAAGAGCACCTTTGGCAACTCTCCCTCAGCCCCTCCATGTGCCCTGGTTTTTTGCTCTCCAGTTCCCATGCCAGGGCAACGCCTCCTGGCCAGAATACTAATGTAGCCTTGCAGATTTGTTAAACATCTGTGGGGTGAGGATGTCTCTACCTGTACAGTGTCTGAGAGACTGCATGATCCTGCCTGATGAAAGACGATGAAAGAGACATGACAAACAAAGGAGCATGGAGGGGGTGATAAGAAGAACTGTGATGAGGTCTCCAAAACCCCAACAGAGAAGCAGGCAGTGAAGGAATAGTCCCACAGCCAATCCAGCCAAATTCTGCAGCAAACTCATAGAGAAAATAAGGAAGGACTGTATCTGCAGGATTGTGGTGGCTGCCAAAAGTCCTTCCTGTTGATTCTTGAATTTCTGTTTCATGATTAAGGTGTCGAGAGGCCTCAGGCAGGTTTAAGACTGTGATATGCAAAGAGACTCCATTGATGCATGGGGAATGAGAAAGTCTTTGTCTAAAAAATCAAATTCAGAAGAAGAGTTTGGGATGCAAAAGTCAAAAGATTTCAAATATTTTACATCTGTGGACTTCAGGCAGTAAACTCCTCCCTTCAGCTCCTTCCTCTGGGTCACTTGGGACTTTCAGAACCAATTACAAGAGTCCTGCTCCCAACACAGACCTGAGTGCAAAGTAAAGCACAGTTAGGGCAATAATCCAAATTCTCCTACAAGCTCAGCCTGAACTACTAGTATCAGTAATACAACTGGAAGAAGCCTTTGAGTGATTAAATCCAGTCTTTGGCAGTCACAGGCAGCCATATAAAGGAAGGACCCACACCTTTTCCTTGCTTTGCCACAAAACACTTCATTAATCCATGAGAAAATCAAGATATTTGGTGCATACTTTATTTAAGTATGCAACAGCCACCCCAAAGGACCACAGAAAGGTAGCAATAAGGGCATGTCAGTAGAAAATGCCCAGATGGTATCTTTAGAGGCAACTCATCGGTTCTTGATTCGATTCTTGTTTATAACCTGGCGATCATCTCAATTCTGAGTTTGAGGATCAGAGAAATGACTCATCACTCATGAGGTTGCTTGGTCCTACATGGAGAAGCTTTTTCTCTTTTCACCTTCTCCCCTCCTGCTGTAGCCAGTCTCTGACCTCTAGAAGGGGGAGAGACATCAAGAACCACATCTTGTCCAAACCTTCCCTATTGCCCCTATTCGGATAAACTGAGCATGACAGGACGACAGGATGTGCCCTGGGTCCTTCAAAGGATCATCAGGAGCATGGAATTAACTAACCTTTATCCCACCCTGGCAGAAGTCCAGGTTAATGGAGCATTTTGCCAGGGAATCTGTGGCTGAGGATCTAGTTGTATTTTTGTGATAAACCCTGATTTAGAAGTGTAAATATTTAGCCAATGTTTGAATATCTCATATTGAAACAAGAAACCTCTGGGTAGCCATACATGTTAGCAAGGGACATGATAGGTAAGTAAGTAAGTAGGTAGGAGGCTTATTGTCTGCAAAATTATTTTTTCAGGCAAACAGATTAAAATCAGGGTTTGGGAAAACAAAATGTGAAAATGAGGACACCTTTAAAAGTTCCCAGATATGCTGTTATTTGACATGATGTCATGTTCTTCTATTTTTGTGATGCTTCCACAGCAATAATTTGATGTCACAAATAGAAAATAATGGTTTAAGGAGAGAGAGATATGAAGCAGGAGCAGATGACCTCTTTAAAGTTAATAATAATAATCCTCTTTTCCTGCAAAAACCTTTGGTGATAAAAAGCTAGAAGAAAAGTAGAAAAATGAAGTAATATACGAGTCCTAGAACTGTCACAGAAAACTGTGGTTTGTTTTAAAGCCTTCAAACAAGACAAAAGTGGGTCTATTGCTGCACCAAAAAAAAGTCAAAAGAAAATAAAAAAGATTCTTCTTTCTACGCTGGAATTCTGAGCAGAACACGGTCTTGAGCACCACATCAGTGCAGTTCCCACAGAAGACAAGGTCAGATCTTGACCCTTCACTTTATTTTTAAACACACTTTTTTGCATTTGAACATATAAGTAGTAGTAGTTCAAGGGAAAAATAAAAATGTCCAGATACTTCATGAAATATCAGCAAGGAATAAGTTGATTCTGTCTCCAGCTGATGCATTTATTGTCCCTATTGCCATGGTAGGACACCACAGTATACTGGACAAGCATACCCAAGTAGGTACATTATTTTCATTAGGATGAAATAAATGTCTCAGAAAATGCAGAATAAAAATTAATGGGAAAAAAAAAAAAAAAGGAGTACCAGATCATAAATTAGAGTAAATTTATGATCTGCCTTGAGTCAAGAGAATACAGAAGATAAATCAGGGAGAATTGAAGGATGTTACGTGCTGTTCTGAAGGTTGGCGAAAGAAGACTTCATTGAAGTGCCTGAAAGAAAAGAAGACTTTGGAAAGAAAAACTTCTTAAACATCAAAAGATAAAGGACACCAATCAGGCTTAGTGAGTTAGTCTTTGAAATGCAGCTTCTAAGTCAGCAAAACATGTACAGATTTAAGTAAAACCACACAATGTTCTCCCATACTTATGGAGTTATTTTCACAAATGAGACTGCATGTCTCTATTAACAAAATTCCTTTTTCTGCAGCCTGGATATCCAAAAATAAACCAGTAAAGCAGAAAATCCTCATGTTGAGAGAAACTGAGCGGACTACCAGAGCTGCCTATTTAAAATCTCTCCCAGAGTTGGATACATCCATTTGCTTACACATGCTAGTGCATATCTAATTGCTGCAGCTAACAACCCAGCTGCAAGGTGTAATCCAGGTCCTTTCATAGCCCAGACTGAGTGCATCAGGCTGGACATGGAAGCACCTTCCCACCATTGCTGTCAGCCTACTTTTGGGGTGATATTTTAGCACTAAAACAGGGAAGCTCAGTGAGAGGAGCCAGGGGAGGGAAGTTGCAGCGCTGGTTTTCTTGCATAGCTCATGAGTTTAAAGCACCCAAACAGGGGACCCACTTAAACCCACACCCATCCAGGCACACACATCATCTGTGTATTGCCTTCAGAGATAAAAGGTTTCATTTCCAGCTTGCAAGAGATGATGGCAAACAGCCTGGAGAATAATAGGGCTACTGAAGTGATTTTGAGGTTTGTTTGAAGGTGCTGGAATACAGCAGCAGAAAGAAAATCACGGCGAAGCCTGTAAGAGGAGCTGGACACATATCGTAAAACAGTATGTTATCACATAAACACAGTTTCTGAGGGACTTTCCCACCACAGCAGGGACATTTGTCCATAGTCCTGTGTTGCATGTGAGTTGAGAGTGGCATTTCCTTGAGCCACACGATGGAATGGGACAAGCATGGCCACCTTCCCCTTCTGGCAACACTTCTCAAGGAAAGACTTCCACAAATCTGAAGGAGCAAAACAAGAAGGCTCATTCTCTATTAAAAAAGAAAAAAAAATAGTCATTGTCCTACCAAGGAAACCTGAATAAATAAGAGACAGAAGGAAGATATTTACCTATTAAAAATAAATGATTCAGACATTAATTTTTGAGACTGGCACCATATGGCTGGAAAACATCTAAAGGAAAAAAGAAAAATTAATCCTCCTGAGATTGAATCTTCATTTGGTAGGAACTTGAGTAAGTGTGTACTCCCTGGAGGTGTTTTAACACTCCTTTTTAAAGCAGATGCCTGGCTGCTCACCTGTGGTACCAACACATGGATTTTCCTTTCATCAGTGGCTTGTGTTACTTTGGAGGTGTTGGGTTTGTTGCTCTTCCAGGACTAAAAAAGCATCACTTGTTGGTTCTTTCCCTATATACTGCTCTTTCAAGCAAAGACTAGACAGCATGCAAACCACATGCTAAATAATATTTATATACCTGTCATCTTAAGCACCCCTGTGGGCAGTCTGTGCCAGGGTGCCATCCCTGAAGTGCTTTGGGAGGACAGAGGGAAGGAAAGGCTGCAGGCACAGCGCTGCTGGCGCTGCTGGCACACAGAGGAAGGGCCAGGGGGTGCAGCCCCAAATCTGCCCAGACCTACAGCTTCTGCCAGCCCTGAGCCTGAGTTTCCTGTCCAGGAGACCTGTTACATCACTTCAGACTCCAGTCCAGGACTGAAATAAACATACTGGACAGACTGGGAGGGGTTGGGGGAGCAGAATCAGGCCAGGTTAATTAATAGTGGGTTTGAGACTGAAATTCCCAGTATGACTAAGCATATACTGAATGAGAATACAGTAAAATACAGGCAGGCCAGGCAGGCTTCATCCCAGGATTTGGGATCAGACATGGGAGAGCCCTGACCTTCTTTCTCCCCTGCCCATGGGGGACCAGACTGTGCAGAGGGTCCATTTTACTCCATCCTTTTACTTGCATCTTGCATGTGAATGGCTGCAGTGGGATGCATCAAAGGAGTTGAGGAATAAAAATCTGGTCTTGTCTAGGGCTTTGGCTCAGACATCCCACTGATGCTTTAGCAGCTCTAAAATAAGGTGGGGATTGAAGAAGGCAAGACAAGGGACACAAGGGATGAGATCTGTTGAGGAGAGCTGCCACTCCCTGAGAAGAATGGGTTAATTCCCATATCATAGCATATGATTCCCATCATATAGCATATGATAGGTCATGTATGTATTTTAATTATGTGTCATTTACTGCTCGAATCATGAAATGTCAGGGTCTTGCTCAGGCAAAGACACTACAGAACAACAGAGGGAAAAACATATTTGGGACAAGGCTGTAGGACTTGTCTGGGACTAGTAAAGGAGAAAAGGCTCCTGTGTGTCAATAATCTAAGAAGAACAGGGGTGTGGGAGCACCCCAGCAGCTGTAACACAGCTGGTGCAGGTCTGGCAGGTGATGGAGAGACCAGATACTGTGCAGCAGCTGCTTCAGTCCCTGGAGGGGATGTATGCATCCCATGCCATGCTCTTTGGCCTTCTGGCTGTCACAGCTATCAGTGTGTGAGAGCTCATGGAGCTGAGAGCAAGTTAATGGTTTTTCAGAAGTGAAGCCTCAAGTGAAGAAGGGCAGTGTGAAGCTCATTGCCCACAGGAGGTGATTATGCCCCAATTCTTTAAAAAGACAGATGAGAGGTCCCAGGTCAAGCTACCCTAACATAGTCTGTCAAGGATGGTGATTATTCAGCAATTGGCACACACACACAGAGGAAGAGGAGAGCATTCCTGTGAACTCATATCTATCTCTGTTTTCTGTTCTCCCTCCCTGTGTGCAGGACTTGCAGCCATGGCACATCTCGTGCCACTGCCCCAAGCCCTAGAGAAGCTGTGCTCCCTCCCCCGTGCAGGCCACTCTCATCAGCCTTTGTTTCACAGACTTTTGCACGAGGTTTACATCCTCTGGCTGCTTTCCCTCCGCCCATCCTGCTGCTGCTTTTTAAGGCAGTTTCTGAAAGGAGGGTCCATCCCTGAGGATGGCCAGCACATTCCCAGGAGCCCCAGGGAACTGATGTGACTGCAGGGTTGGCAAGCTGTCATGTCCTGGGAGTACAGGCACAATCCTTGTGTACAAGGACACACAGGGAGTTGTGGGGCCTGGATATTCTTCCTTTGTTTAATATTTTTCTGTATCATATACAGAGCTGAATATACAGCACAACAGCTGTCACAAGGGTGGACATGTCCTGTCATGCAATGCTTAACTCTCTCCTGCTGCCCCAAATCCTGATCTTGCAGGCTTATTTCCAGCAGTGGGACAACAGTGCCTTTTGTTTGGATTTGCTTTGAGCAGCTGGGCCTCCAAAATATGAATGCTTACATTTTCCCTTTTCCTTCTCCTTCTCCCATTCCCAACAGGCTCAGCTGGAGTCTTTGCATAATAGATCGAGCCTCTGGCAGTCAAGCCTGTGTGGGTTTCTTGTGTGACCACCTCATTCCTCCCTCTGTGTCTTTGCTTTGTCATCACTGAGCTGCTGGCAGGACTGGACTCTCTGACACAATGACTGCAGGTTATGAAGTAATATCTTCCTTCCATCACTATTTTCTTCTACACGTAGTGATCAGGCAGCTGTCACCATCTCTCTTTGTCCCTGTGGCAGGTGACCGAGCTATCTGTGTCCCCAGCACCATCAGGCCCTGCCAGTGTCTGTATCTGCTGCTGAGAGTCCCTCAAGTGACACTTCCCATTTTCTTCTGCTTCTGTCAGCAAAAATGTTGGTTTTGTTGTTCCTTCCCTTCACTCACTTCTGCCCTCCTGCCAAGGTGTTTGCCACACAGTACTCCCCTTACTCCCCCAAATGTTAATAGAGATCCAGCTGCCAGCAACCCCCACCACTGCAGAACCTGTAACAGGCCTTTTGCATTTATCTGGAATATTAGAAGCTATTAGTCAAGTACTTGAATGTACTGGGCTATGCAGAAAATTAATTTTCTGTTTGCTTTTTCTCTTCTGCAACGACACTTCCCTCACAGCAGTCAGATGCCAAACTCCTACCCAGGCACTTAATTTTTGTGTATGGATGCCTAGAAACAAAGAAGCTAGATTGGAAACCCTTCTTCACTGTTGCATCTGGTAAACATTATCAGCCAGGGGTCTGCAAGCTTTGATTCAGGTCAGCTAGCATCAAAGGAGACTTGGGAGTGTTTGCTTTCAATCCCAAGGTTGAACAAAATAATCTCTCCTAAAGCTCAGGCCTCTGCCTGTCCTTCCTCAGGGGTCACTGTGTGCAGGGAGAACAGGGGAGAGGAGAAATGGTGTGCTGAGCAAAAGCCTCTGCTTTGTTCTCTGTGTTGGGGCTGGCATCAGCAGACCTTTGAAAGAGTGAGGTAACCATGCTATCACTTTTTCAAATATTTTGAATAATAAAGATGTTAGTTTAATAAATGTCCTGGAGGAGGAAGAGTTGTCCAGCAATAATAGTTCAGCAATTTCTCTTTTGAGCCTGGAGAAGCTGCAACCAATGGTTAGTGATTTGATAGGGAGATTAAAGGCAGGATGGGGATCAAGATTAAATTTTTGTAAGAGGGTTCTTTTGGCTTTGCTTTCAGACATGATAATCACTACTGCAAGTTCTTCCCTGACTGATCCCTCCTTAAATACAGAGTGGCAATGTGCAAAGCTTCAAAAATATTCACATTCAAGCTCAGGCTCTGCTTTTGCCCAGTAATTTACCTTCCTGATTAGGCAAATTCTGCATCTGCTAATACTAGTAATTTCAGCAATTTTGTATATTCTTTCCTTCTTGTAATTTCCTTACACTTTAATTTTTTGTTATGCAAAAGAAATTATTCACCCTGATTTCTGAGGATCAGCTGTGCTCTCTCCCAGGCAGAGCTGAACAGACAGTAACCCTATATTTCTGGCTATTTTGGAGAGTAAGAAGGGTTTGGAAGGGATACTAAGGATTGCTTCCTTAGTGTCTTTTTGCCTTACATATGGAAAGCAGGGCAAACAAATCTCCTGTCTCTTGTCCTCTCAGAGGTACAAGTAACTAATCAGAATAATTGTCAGAACCCAATGTGATTCTTGCAGTTGTCAAGATTAAATTGTTATTACTATTACTATTATTACTACTACTACCACCACTAATATTATTATTGCAATTTCCCTGTCTTTGCTCTTTTTTTCTCTAACCAAGTGACTACTGAAACAAAGGGAAGCAGTTTCAACAGGAAAGTGTGAGAGATGATCCCAAGGAGCCTAAGGGAAAAAGGAGGAAGCTAATCCACATTCTGGACTAATCCTGGCACTTTCTAAGGAAAGGGGTGCTCTTCTTCCTCTTGAGGAAAACTTGTAAACACATTTCATCCAATGCATCCCCCTCAGGCACTGCAAAAGACCCTGAGCTGAGGAACTGAGTGTGCAACCAGGCACTGCCCTGACACCAAACACAACCCCCACTCAGAGTAACCATAGGAAGCAATAATCACTTACTCCTGGAAGAATAAAATCACCTCCATGCAGCTAGTCATTTTAGAGGCCCAGAGGTTTCCTTAGGCTTTCTATAATGTCATCCCAAATGCTGTGACCAGAGAGGACCATAATTTAAAAGTACATTTTCAGCTAGTTAAATGAGTGGTGGTCATGAATGTCCTTCATGCCTCCTGCTGGAAATGAACTTCCTGATTTCTAGAACGAGAATGAACTTGTTTCTTTCAGTGCCTTTTCAAATCTAAAAAAATATTCCTCAGCTTAATTTGGTCCCAAGAGCATATTGTGACCACAATTAACCAAAATACATCACAACAAATACTGGCAAATTGTTATTTCTGCTGCTCCCTCTGTTTTGCATAGCCACTGACTCAGGCTTGAAAACATGATGCCAAGACAAGCTGAAGACCTCATTCCAGCCTGCCCATTCACACCACCTTAACACCCAATTAAAAAAAAAAAAAATTAAGTTATTTTTATTTTTTTATTTTTTTCCCCTAGTTGCTGCTCTGCTCTGTGTCACAGCCCCATGCCCAGGGGACCTCTTTCCTGCAGCACCACTGCAGAATTCACTGCTTTATCAGATCACAGTCTACTTGTTAATTCAGTAAAATCACACAAAAAAGTGTTCTGGCTAAGGTGAAAGGGTCAGGAATAAATAATATATCTTGTTTTGCTTCACAGTGTTATTTCTACTAAATTGCAACACATTTCACGATACAATGATTCGATGAATAAGTCTTTCATCACTGACCTAGCCAGCACATGAAATGGCCAGATAAGCACCAGGGCTGAAGATTCACGAGTTTACCAATGTCTTTACCCTTGCACCTGTTCCACCATTCATTCCTCCCCTAGGCACCTTCCCCATGGCTGGAGAGCCCTTTGCAATTGAAGCCTCCTCAAAGCCTCCCTTAGACCCTGCTCTGCTGGCTGTTCCCCTGCACAGCAGGAGCTGGGAGATGCTGGCAGCTCGGGGTCAGTGTGCTGTGCCAGGACAGCCCTTCCACCCTGGCTCACCTGGCCTTTCACCTCTTCTGCCTGCAGATCCATGCATCCCTCTGGTCTTCAGTGTCAAGGAGCTGGGGAGATCAACATGCAGAAAAACACAGTTTTTATTTTTCAAAATTTTGCTACATGGGTTTGGTTTGGGTTTTTAGTGATTTACTTTGTCTTTGGATAGAGTTGTGACTGAGTGGCAGTGTCATCACAATGCTACAGACACTTGCACACGTGGTGGCTCTATCAGCTTGGAGTTTTTCACATCCACACAGCCTTCTCTGTTAAATGTGTGGGAATTGGGTCCCATCAGTCTAACTGAACCCATGCCAGAGGGATGTCCTGATTTAATTGCTACAGATGGAGTTACAGCACTACCGAAATGTGTAGGTAAGCTTTTGTGTATCACATGAACGTGCAGCAGGGCTCTTTCTGCTGAATGAGGATGCTCAGTGTAGTATATTACTTCCCACCACAAAATAACTCATGAGTTATGCTTGGGCAGTTACCATTCATCAGCACTCGACCTGGTATTTGCCTACAGAAATCTTTACTACATAAATTTTCTTTCCTATCAGTGGCTCTTTCCATTTTTCCTTACAACTTTCAGAGTTATCCTCCCTTTCTGCCCTCAAACCCCCAAGCTCGCTGAAAAAGCAACACACACGTTGCAGATTTACCTTGATTTCCATTGTACCAGCCTAAATTCAATCCTACAGCTCTGAGTTGTGGTACAGTCACAGCTTTAGATGCAGTTAGGTTGATCTCAGGGAGCAGATTTTATTCTTTTGCTAAAGATCTGAGAAGCTACAGGAGATAACCCTCACCCAGAGCCATCTGAAACAATAATTGCCAGAGAGCACACCTCAGGGTGAGGACCTGTTAACATTCACTTTTCTGTTTTACAGACACACGTGGGTCATTCCTTTTTCTGAAGGAAAACATTTATTGGGGGGGATTGCCCCATCCTTCCCAGCATTAAAACACAATATGGAAGGATGCAGAGGTTCTTGAGAATATTGGAACACATAACAGAAGTTACAGAAATAATCTTTGCTAATATGGGAAACTTTTTATTTTATTAGTGACTTTCCAAATGGGCACAGATTTGAAGGGGGTGGAAGGAGAGGGAAATGCCTGCAGGATTTAGATCCATGGCTTGCTCCAGCAGATGGGTGGGGGACTACATGAAATTAAACATGTGGTCTTTCTCTGGGAACTGTTGACAGGAACAGCAAGAGCTGGATGCAAAAGAACAGGGAGCTGGTTTGATCCGTCTGTTCTTCCAGCTGGATGCCAGGGGAGAGTCTTCAGCATGGGGGCAAAGAGTGCATGGCCTGTACCAGAACAGGCAGGAAGATAGCTGGTGTCTGAAGCTCCTGTCCCCATGACTTCATCACACAGTCCACACAGGTTAGTGGACAAATGTGCTCATCTCACATGGGTGTCATCTGGTCTTCAATCCTCCCCATAATTAAATTCCCCGTAATTAGACCCAACAATGCTACCTGGCAGAGGTATTTGGGTTTGGTTTGGTTTTTTTCCATTAGAGAAGAACAACCCTAAATGGGGCTCACAAACACACTAGCAATACATGTCTGTTACTAATCTTTAATTGTGCTGAGCCTGGCTGTGGCGTTAAGAGTCAAAAGGAGCACAGGGCTTAAACTGTAAAAGTGAGTCACTGTAGCTGGAAGGAAGGCTGGAGACTGTCAGCATTTCAACTCTGGAGTTATGTGATTATCTCTTGAAGAGCCCAGTTTAGTGATAGGGATAAAACTCAGGTTACAGTAACATTGTTTAGGAATGGGACAAAGCCTAAAGCCCCAGCTGGCATTGGACTGCCAAAGCAATGTATAGGCTGAAAAAAAATTACCCCTGGATAACCTTTTTCCCTGGGCTCTGGGTAAGCTGATTAAGAGTCTGGGGCAGGGTTAGGTTTGGGACAGAAACAGGAGCTCTTTTGGTATGGAGCCGCCATAAAGGGATTCCAAAGTAAGGAGGAGGAAAGAAAAATGTTTCCTCCCTACACCTTTTTCAGTTAAATGATGGCCCAGAGCTCATTTCAGATTTAGTGTTAGGATTAAGGTTTGGGTTTCCTGAAAGATTGCTCCTCTGACATCTTCATTGGGAACCACAGCAGGTTATCCCTAATTATAAATAAAATAATAAGGTCAGGCTTTTGCTTTAGGAGCAAGATATCCTGAAGCTTCAGTGGATGCTGCATTTCCCACAGGCTGCCAGGAGAAGCAGCAGTCTCCTAGAAGATCATTCCTTTGATAATTGCTTGATTTCGGCTTTGCTTCCTCAGCAAAGGATTACCCCATGCACAGCCTTAGAGTTGAGCTCAACGCTGGGAAAGGGAAAAAGCCTACAGTACAATTAGCATGGCACTGGTGAGGGACTTCTGAAGGGAAGTGCAGGTCACAAATATTTCTCCTCTGATTGCTTTTTCACCTGGATGATTGCTTTGTGCGCTTGCGATCAGCAGTCCTCAACCTTTAGGGCTAAGGATGGAAGAGGGACAAAGCCTAGCACTCCAGATAGCAAAGGTCTGCAAAGGGTTTGGAAAAGGCTGGAATGAGCAGTAAAAAATAACCCCCTGCTACACGTTCCATCTCAGCCACAGCTGAGTGTTCTTACCTGTGAAGCAGCCCACGCCTGAGCTTAGGCTTACAGTTTGAGCACTTAGAAGTCCTACAGCTCCAGCTGGCATGGGGTTGTTAATGCACTGCCAAAGGCAAAGGAGAGGCTGCAAAGAGCTTTCTCCCCTCACAAGTTTGTTATCTTGGCCAAGGCTTAGTCTCTTTGGCAAATGCTCAGTTCACACAGAAGGTTTAGGTCTAAGGTTAGTTCAGGGCAATGTCAAAGCCTAGAACTGTGTGTGATGTGGAGCTACTAAGGAGTTCCCAAAGATGGAGGGACTGGATTCATTAGGATTTTATCTCTGAAAATTTCATCACTGGTGTGGCTTGTGATAATCCAGCCAAGGCCAATATTTAGGGTTAGGAGAGGGAAAATCCTTGAACTCCAGTTGTGTTGTAGCTGACAAGGGAGAATGTAAAAATATTTCTCCCATGATAGCTTTTTGATTTCTGCTATAGCTTGTGGTCCTTGGAAAAGGGTCTAGTCTGTGCCTAGGGTTAGGGTTTGGGTTGAGAAAGGAACAAAAGTTTTGAGCTCTCATTTGCCGAGGAAGTCTGGGATTGCCAAAGGAAAGAACAAACTGCATAAAGACTTCTCTGGGAATCTCTTCATCTGGTCCCATGGCCTAGGGTCCTTGCTTAAGCCTCACTCAAGTCCATTTGTTAAAGGATATTCATAGATTTTGTTTTCTAAGTGGGAATTTGGTCATGCTCATTTTTTTTTTACTTTCCTCCTCAGGGTTAAAATCAAACCTTATTTTAGATGTTACCTAGAAATCCTTTGAAATAAAACTCCCAAATCTCACAAACTTGGCTGTACAAAATGATTGTTCACAACACTCAAAAGGAGGAAAATATTATTGATATGAGGTCCCAAAAATAACTCCATGAGGTTGACTCTGCTCAGTTGTGCAAGCCAGGGGATATGATCCACAGACAAATACATAGTTTTCTTGAAGTGCATAGAAGTCTACCAGAACTTGCTCATAGATAAATTCTGGTTATAATTTCATGCTTGCAAGCCTGTTGACATTTCCACTTAAGTAGCAACAAGTATTTCCCTACTGGGATATGGCCAATTCAACACTGTATTGACAAAACAATCAAGCTCTTTGGGGGGCAGTCACACGTGCAAGAGCTCAGGCAAATGGGTCACAGTACACATGCTTGGGTAGGTCAAGAAAATTTCCAGCCTTCAATTCTTCCCTTTTACTCAACAGAATCAGTGGGACAGTTCATTATGCCCCAAACCTGAAAAAATACCTACAATATGTACTTTCCACTCAGAGAGTGGAAGGAAGTAAAGTAATGGTATGCTCTTACAACCTGGGTCTGCTAAGAAGGTGATGGGGAGGGGCAAGCTCACTCTGAAGCACTGCAACTTGAGTCCAGTGAGAAATCTAAAAAATACTTAAAGAAATTATTCTTGGCAGAAACAATGGGAAAATGAGGGAATAATAGGGTGAAATTGTGAGGAAAGTATCAGTGGGGAAGAGAAGGCTGAGGGCTCCTGTTAATGGGGAAAGGTAGTTATCAGTGCAGGTGTGAGATACAGGAGATCACTCAGAGCTCCTTCTCACATCTGCAGTAGAAAAGGGGCCAAAGAACAAAACTTGGCTTATGGTCTGTGGGTCAGGAGTGTGAGTGGCCTAGTGGGATGAGAAAGGACATTCATGTACTGGCACTCATGCCTGGCACTTATCTGAGGCAGGATGAAGGCAGGAATAGACTTGACAGCTCATAGGTTTGCTGGTATCAAAACCACCAAGTAATAGCTGTGCCTAAGGAACACTAAAAAAATGTGATCCATAGGAAACCCTGTAGAAAAATGTCCACCCTCCTTTAGTGTTTCACAGATGGCAATCTCCAGGACATCACCACCTGCACTGCCACTGACAATTGGCACAACGTGGATCACTAGTGGTGCAAGAGCTGCAGGTGGCCCTGCATGACGAGCCAACCTGTGCTCAGACAAGTGTGCTCAGGGAGCAGTGAGCCCCAGACACAGCCTGCTGTGCTGCCCAGAAAAGCTGCTCTCATGGACAAAGCCAGAATGCTGCAGGTAAATCCTGGCAGCTGCACCCATCTTTGAAGGTCAGCAGTGAAATGTAGGGATTTGTACCTTCACTTGGTATTTCCTGGCTTGTCACCCTTGACCTTGGTGCTCTGGGAAGATGCCTCAGCACTAACAAAGACTGGGGCTGGCAGGGGCAGGTGACCCCAGCAGTTGCCTTGTTTTTTTTCATAGAAAATACAGCTCAGCATACAGTGAGACGTGCCAGGAGGTCCCATCCTGGGCTGCACCTGCACACAGTTAAACGGCTTGTTGGATCGGGGCCACAAGGAAAAACCTTGCTGAGATGGAAGAAGGGCAAAAAATACAGGATTAACACAATGCACTTGGCTTTGTTTCAAGAGCCTGTTTTGGTGCCACAAGGATCCCAGCCTTTCCCAGAAGTACACAGGGTAAAATTTGTTTCAGGTCATGCTACAAGCTCAGCTACGAGCCTTCTAGTGCCAGACCAGCCATCAGTTTTTAGAAACGTAGATGCAAAACTAACATAAAATGAAAGAAAGATGTTTATGCCCTCACATAAAAACATGACATTCAAGTCCTATTCAGAAGTAGCCCTGCAAAAATCAAGCAAAATTAATAGCTTATATCAAAGTTGGCCTCACTTCAGGAAAATTTCTGTTGCCTTGGTAAACACAGCTGAGTCTCCATTTTCCTCCTTCCTATTGGCAATGTGCTTCTCTTGCTAAATAAAGATATCTAAACAATCTCTCTTTGTACAATAATTTTTGTGCTTTCCCTAACGGTCTGCTTCATTCACTTGCCCCTACTCTTTGCAGTACAGTGCAAAGAAGCATTCAGAGTATGCATTAAAAAAAAATGTTGGGGGTTTTGGTCAAGATACTAACAGAAAAAAACCTAAAACTTTCTGGATCTAAATATAAGATGAGAGAAAGCCCTTCTCTTTCTACGAGACAATGTCCTGCTACTGTTTCCCTTACAAAAATCTCTTTTTTTCTGCACAGAACTAATGGTATAAATTTACTCCTGTATACAATCTAGTATTCAGAATCTACCAAAAGTACTTCCACACATAAAATATTTCACTTTTCTGTTTCATATCCTAAGACCTTTATTACTAAATACTGATTAGTTATTTCTGCAACATAAACACTTACCTTATGATTAAATTGCTTTCATTTTTGCCTTCCCTTGGAGCTGCCTATAACTATTTTCCATTCATTCTCCGCCCCCAGAGAGGTGTTATCCTGGGCAGAAATATCTGCTCAAGGAGCACTGGAAACAGATAACTTTCTCTATCCAGTCATTTCAGCCTTTATGGCAATGAGCAAAAATCCCTGTTCATCAGTCTAACACTGATTTTAATGGGTCTTTGGGTTGAGGACAATCCCAGAGGTAGTTTCTGAAAAATGCCCTACCCAGGTGGTTATCTGGAGCTACTTGCCAGCTTCTCCAGCAGCCCAACAGCAGATGGTACGTAATGGAGCAGAAAACCCCTCCCTGCACCTCCAGCTGCAAAGAGCAGCATTGCTGCTTCCAGCCTTGACTTTTTCCATCCCAAAAATCCTAGAAAACCAAGAGCATCATTACCTTTGAATGGAGATGGGCTAGGCCATACTCCTCATGCACTCCAGTTTTAGTATAACAACTTCCCATGTGTCAATCCAACCCCAGCTTTTTTCCTAATGATCATCCTGAGATGAGGAAGAACCCTGTGAAACAAATTGATATGCTGCTGGTGTAGCCTGCTCCCTATTAAAATAAAATGGGTATGATAATGAGAGGGCACACACATTACTAGGTTGAGAGAGAAGAAAACTATGCTTGCCAGTGGTGTCATCTGAACAGCAGCACAGGCTCTGTAACCCATACGTGGCATTTTAAGCATGCATGAGCCCTTCTCCTGTGCTGCAGGGCAAAAGCAACTCCACTGAGACTAGGAAGAAGGATTTACTTGCCTCCCTATGCCTTGGTTTATGAGTGCATGGCATTAATTTGGTTTTAAATTACTCTGAATACAGGGCACAGTTATTGCTTCATCTATTCAAATAAATAATTTGGTTTAAAAAAAAAAACTGTTGTCATTTCTATCCAAGAGCGAGCACTTCTTGCTTCACCAGCTGGACAGGCAAACCTTTGTTCCATAACCCCTACAAGCTTTTCCAGCGGTCAGCACAGAGGGACAGACTGTGCCTGGCAGAGAGAGGGTGGGTGTGGAGAGCATGCTGCTGGTGTGCCAGACCAGTGGCTAACCATGGTCTGATGAGGGGCAGAGGAACTGTGTCAGTCTGTTGGAGCTGCCAGGTTTCCTGAAAGGAGATGGTTTTCCCCACGCCCGCTCCCCAGTCTAGACCAAACTTTGGCCCTTTGTGAGCGTGGCCTGCTGTCAGGCATTACCCAGATGCTGCAGAGCTTGTTATTCAGCTCCTTGCCTTGGTCATGGTGAGAGAGGTGAAGAGAAGAGCTGCATACAAAGGAACGCTGATTTTCAAACAGCATTTTGTATTGCAGCACTGCTCAGTTAGAAGAGATTGAAACATCTCCTGTTAGGCTCTGCAAAAGGAGCCTCCCCTGTGTTTTAATAGCAACTGGTGCAGGCAAGGGCCATTCGCCCTGGTGCTGTTGTCCCTGTGTGAACACAGCCCACCCCAAATTCTGCCTGGGACCAGAGAGAGATGGGGATCCAGGCCTGCAAAAGGAATAGGTGCAGACCTCATGGAAACTGGTTGTTCCCCAGTTTGGGGCTGGGACAAGTACTTGTTGGCACCTTCCACAGAGAAAGCCATGGTCTGTCTCCAGCCCTGTGTGCAGGAGACTTGATTCATATGCCAGACACATGCCACTGCCACCATGCTTCAACAGAGAAGATGGTAAGCATCAGGAGAGAGGAAGATGAAAGGTCTGCCTGATTTTTGCATTGCGTTCAGCTTCAAAAGAGCATCAGAATGACCTTTTTTTCCTCCATGAGAAGGTAGAAAGAGCCTAGAAACAAGCACCAATTATTGGCTCCATCTGCACTCATATTGCTGGAAATTATTTTGAATCACAAATGTAGTAAGGGCACCTTGTGCTTTTACAGAAGCAGCACCACCCATGGAGTGATTCAAAAGCAAAAGGTCTGGTTTAGCCTCCAAGTTGGATTCATTGCTTAAATAACATTGTTAGGATCCAAGTTCTCCCCCATCTACTATTTTTTCTTTTAAATGCAATTAAAAAGAAAATGTAGGGAAAAACCACCAGGCTCGAGATTAGACAATAGGACATTTTCTCAGCAAACAGGTTGCTGAAGCAGAAGGTGTGAAACCTGCTATCAACAGGAGTAAAGAGGCGGGGTTTCATAATCAGTAATTAGTGACATGGATGGAAGAGCAGCAATACCACCAGTCAGTTTACTTGAGTCAGCTGCATAACTTCTGCATCATGAAAGTTCATGCTTGTGTTGAAAACAAAATTGTTCACTTTCTCTGCTGGCATGGAGGTTTCTTCAGAGCAAATCAGAGGTGCTCAAGCACACCTACACTGGCAGTTTAATTCTGCTATTGTACATGATCTGCTTTATGAACAGACAGCATCTACATCTGGAACTGCCAGTCCAACTCCTTTAATTTACTCAGAACTGAAAACACAAGATTTCATAAAGGATGAAACAAAACGGGGGTGTAAGAATACCACATGGCAATGTCTCCCATTACAAACAAGTGTCTGCAAAATTATAATAAGAATGCCTCAATCACAATCACAATGATTTTACACAGAAGTAGAATGACTAGAAATGAAATAGAACAATCTCTTCTCTGATCTTTTTCTGTCTCTTCTAGTTGCATTAGACATGCAAACTACATATATTTGCTTTTTCAGATGAACACATGCAAGACAATCAAGTGATCTTGTCTGTAGCAGGTTCTGGGTGCCTATTTAACATGTTTTACTAAAATTTCTGTGTCAGCCTTTCAGCTGAGCCTGAAGACAAAGCATGGTATCAACTCCAGGTTCACTGACTTTGCCAGATGCTCTGTGACACAGAACCTTGATGTTCACTGTTCATCTCTCCTCTCAGCCAGAGCAGGGATGACATCAAGCACCAAGAACTGCCTGCTCAGGTGGAAAGTTCTGGAAGAGGTGGGTGGCTGCTGGCAGAGGCAATTCCTCCAGTTCTTGCTGTGCCTCCAGTACACAAACTGGGGACATGTAGAGCAAGATGTGCTTTCATGGCACTGTGAGAAGGGACTGTTTGACTACAGAACTGGCTAAAAGTTCAACAACTTCACCAGGATGAGACAGTATGTGTCTCTCACACAGAGAGACTGAAGCTGATTTCACAGCCTGGAGATGAGCTGGAGCCATGGAAGAGAGGGACAAAGATCCTGGTATTCCAAAAACATCTCAGACCCCAAAGTAAAGAAAGGACAACTGTCAAAAGGAAATTGATACAAGCCCATCACAATTTCTGCCATAGTTATAATTGTTTTGAGTGCTCACCAAGTAATAAAAAAGAACTGGTTTTAGAAGCCTTTCCCAGGTGGCTGGTTACTACAACAACAAACAACCCTGTGTTTGTGAGGTCAGCCCCCAGCTGTGCATGGAGCAGCTACAAGAAAGCCCCACACTTTCAGCAAATACTCTCTCAGAGGGGATGATGCTCTGCCTTGCCTCCCCTTCCTAAAGCTGTTCCAAGGCTCTCCAGAGTCATCATATACCAGCCTGTTAAGAGAACCAAACTGATTATACTTGTTCATAAAATGTGTTTACAGAACTACTTAATTATTAGCACTTGACACGATGGACTGGTTTTCTTGACGTGACTGCAATTCCACTCAGACAATCCCCCAGGAACAATCCTGAGACATTCCTGCAGCTCAGCCACACATGGGCAAGCTGGGTCTCACCTCCAGACAGGCTGATACCAGAGACTGAAACACATGCAGTGCTCTTAGCTGTATGTGTAGCATCCTTGGCACTTGCCAGCTCCCAAAACTGTTAGTGTTTATCTGCTCACCCATCACTTGCATCAGCTTTCTTACTGCTGACCAGGGGGATGATCCAGCTCTAAAAGGCTCCACTGCTGCACTGTACATCTTAAATTATACATACAGCACTCTGCCATAGGAGAAAAGCAATCAAAGTGATTTATTTCTGGGTGAACAGAAAACGTCCCCTTTGTCTCAAAACAGTAATTACTGTGGGCTCCATTCCAATGCTAGCCTCAGCCATGGCAGGAGTTACTAGAACAGAGATTATTTGTGGAGTAAGGTATTTCTCAGCAGGTATCAAGATGCTGGTTTTCAGCCCTAACGCCTCTACATTAAATACCACACCTTTAATTATTTCAATTTACTTTTAATCAAAGGATGTGAAACTAGAGTGCCTCCCTTTCTCTTTGCTGATAGCTGCTCCCACAGATAAGCAGAAAAGCAATTAATTGCTGCAAATTTTAGAACAGGAATAGCTATTCAGGTATCTGTGAGGATGCTAAAAATGTCAGGAGAAAAGCGAGATAAATGTCAATGTTATTAAAAAGAAGTGTCTACTTAATGCAACATTTACCTAAATGTTTGCCAGAAAAAAGCAAAAAAGGAATTTAAATCCTGATGTAGCACAATAACACACTGAGGGTAAACTCCACCTCTGCACTGAAAGGCAGACCAAGATGAAAATCTCATTCCAAGCCCTGATATCATCTGTGCTAGCCCTCTGTACAAAAGTGGATTTTATCCAACGTACAGTGACTTTGTAAACAACCCACTTCCTTTTTACCAGTACTGAGTTTAGTTTTCTAATGTTTCCTTCCACATCCACAATGGTGCCTTATCAAACTCCACAGCCTGGCAGGGTGTTGGGATTTATGCTCCCTTTTCCATCCCCCAGGGCCTCCTGGTCGCTGCTCTGCTGGACCAAAGCCTCAGACCCCTTCAAGACCTGCGGTCTGGAGTTAGACCCTGTACAGGCAAATAATACATGAGTGCTTCTTATGTTGTCACAGTTTATCAAATAATGTGGGTGGCTCTTAACAGTGAGCTGACTTAGTTGTTCCTTCAGTTGTGTCTGGCCTGCCTGCACATCTACAAACAGTGGCAGCAATCATTTCATGTATTCTAGCAAGCTACTGACACAAGTGTTAAATAGTAAAAAGCCAGCAAATGACCCATAAGGAGACCTATGATATACAGCAACAGCTCAGAGATGATTCCCTCCATCCATCTCCACCTGGAGATCCATCAGGATCAAAACCACTTTCTGTTGGACACTCCTCATTTTCTCTCTGTTCAAGATGTGAAGAAGGCCTACTTGGGTGACTGCCACAACTTTTGTCAGGCAAGCCTGTACTCTTGGTAAAGTAAAATACATTGGGCTGATTTGATAAGATCCATTTTCCTTAGACTCAGGTAGATATGCTAACGAAGTGCTGTTCCCTTTATTTGTTAATAAAGAACTCCAATTTCAGTAGTTCCATTTTTTTGCTTTGGATCAATGTCAAGCTGATAGACCTATACTTAGCACCAGCCCTCAATTTTCATGGCCTGTTAGCTGCACACCTTTTTCCACTTACAGACTAAAAATCCACATACAGAGATCAACTAAGCTACTATCACCAGGTCTTTAAAATTTCATGGATACAAATTTGTTGGATTTAAGAATTCTAAAATGTTCAGAGTCAGCAGTCCACAGTAAACTTTTTTAGCTTCTATCTCAATGGAAAAGACTTCAATTTCATCATCTGTGATAAAGCTATATCTTCTATTTGTTAGGCCATGCAAAACTGTATATTAATACTAACACTGTCTTGAGAATTAATCTTAATAGAAACAATCAAAACTGAGTCTGCTTCTTGGCTGGACAGTCAAAGCTTCCACTTGCAAAGCTTCTGAAAGCTGGTTTCAGCTCTGAACAAGTTATCTTCTCAGCTTAGTGAGAATAAGCACTTTTCTAGAACATCTTTAAGCATTTCTAACCAAACTATAACAATTTTTTTGATGCTTGTGTGATGGACTAGAAGAGAGTATAGAGGGCTTCATGCCAAAGAGTTAAACCTCTTCTAAACCAGAATAAAATACAAGCTTTGTTTTGCTTAATTTGGGTTATGAGCAAGATATTGGATCACTTCCTAATTTGACTGGCATTATTTATTTCCCCCAAAAAACTGTGCTGGAAGCAATCACTGTAACACCAGGGTAACACTCAACTTCATATACATGCAAGAACAGTGACAGAAAACAGCAAATGTCCTCACATGCACTGGCAGCTCCTAAACCTGCGGGGGTTGTACTGCCTGACAGGGAGAAAGCTGGGACCTTGACACTGTTCAAACTAATAAGCACATGCTTGACTAAGATTTGAACAGTGGTTGCAATTGCCATCTGCATTATTTGCCTCTGCTGTGTAAAAACACTGGCAGGCGCACATTTCTTGAATATTCAAGGAGGAAATGCAAGATGTCAAGATGCGCCTTCCCAGACTGCCAGGTCAGGGCATGCAACTCACATTGTCCATTTCTTTTCACACACTACCTCCCCTCCTTTGGATCACTTCTGACAATGTAATGCTGCAGCTTGAGTTCTGAGCAAGCTCTAAAAACTTATCTTTCTCATGGAGGGCAGGAGATATCTGCAGACCATAAAAAGACTGCATTTGAATAGCTTAGATATTATCAGCTAACATGGAAACATAATATTCTTCCTTGTATCCAAGTAATATCTGACCCATCCTAATTTCCTGTTCTTCACATCAGAGCATCTGTCAGTAAATACACCCCTTCAGAAGTTGGAGATGCTGCACAGAGAGATCCTGCACTCCAGTCATGGGAGTTCCCATGAAATGGCTCCCATTAGATACCTGACAGCAATCCTTCCCTTTCCATTGCTTCAGCCTACCCCCACTGCTTAATGCACAAGGAAAGCAATGCTCTATAGCCAGACAGACTTGAGTGAACAGCACAGTTCTCAAGAAGTTTGCATCATCAGAATACAGCTCTTCATGCCTCTCAGAGAAAAAACACTCCCTCCCCAATTACAATTTAAAAATCTATTGTAGGTTTTACTGGCACAGATTTTACTGGCACTGCTGCCAATGACAGAAACCACATTGTCAGTAAGAAAGATGAAACTGCAACGTAACTAAGAATGAATGCCTACTTTTGTGCAAAAATGCAATCCTAGAAAGCTACAAAAACATTCAGAAACAACAGCTCTTTTATTTGGCCCTGATACTGCCCTCGTGTACAATCCAGCTCACCAGAATAAGACAACCCCCTATCATTAAAGATGATCTCATCGGAAAGCAGCTCCTAGCAAGTTTTCTTGCATGGGAGGCTTTAACTGCCAGCCCTGATGCAGCCTGACTGGGAGCGGTGTTTGCTCAGCACATTCTGGGGGTTTCAGAGACAAAGCCAGCATTCCCAAGGCTGGAGATAATCAAGCAGATGAAGTCATGCACCCTGAATGCTCCAGAAAGAGAAATGGATGTGGGGGGAGTGGAGGGTGGGTGTTGGAGGCAGGAATGGGGGACCACTTAACATTACCACACAGAAAAGTAGTCAGGAAAAATGTTCCCCATTTAATGATTCACTACAGTAATGACATGCTGGCATTACCAACAAGATAGTATTTGAAAGAATGAACCATTTAATCCCAGGAGGAGTCAGACTTACAGGCTGCACATCTAAATGCAGGCACTACAATGCAGCACCTACGTGTTCTCCCCAGGGACAGACCTTTGGTGGCTGCAGACAGAGCCTAAAGCCAGTGAGGTCCTTTCAGGGGCCTCAGTTAAGCACCACCTTGTTATCATCCTCATCTCTTTTGAGGAAGGTACTGCTAATACCAGTCAACAGCACGTAGAAGTAAAAGGTGAAGCACATGCCTACAACAAACCCTTTCATTCAGAGCCTGCTCAGGGAATAGGCTAGGGCAGAGAGGAGCACAGAGCAGTTCTCAGTGGTGATACTTCAAAGGCAGCCCCAGGTTGGGAAACAAGCTACAATTAGATACTGATAACCACCAACATCTTGGAAAGCAACCGGTGTTTCAAGAGCCTTTGAGTTCAACTACAATTGCTGAAGGGAAATAAGATTTCTGGCCTTTTCTAGAAACCCTGTACTAGCTGCTTAAAAACTGAAATCATTGTATTGACCTATCCCTGAACTGCTGTGACTTTTTTATATTAATCTCTGCCTGCAAGCCCTCCAGGGATGGATCTGGCCTCACACTGCAGCATATTTCTGAGGCTTACACTGCAATTATTATAATGGACATCTTTCTTTTCAGATTCAGGGAGAGTGGGGTGAAAATCCTTCCCATTCTCACGTGTTTTCAATCATTTTTTCCTCCTTCTTACACACATGCATCTCTTTCTAATTCAAAAATATATAATTTTCCTGCAGACAGCACAGCTGGATGGGTACAGATCATTACTTTCCAAGAAGCTTCTTTTCTTCCAAATTCCCAATTTTTATTTGAACCCTAGCTTTATGCTTTCTTCTGCCTGGGAAGGGATTATGGGTTTGGTCTCTGCTGCTAGATGGAAGTGTACTATATTCCAGTTATCTGCTGCATATAAGATACAGCCACCTCTGGATAAACTGGAAATCTCCCAAGGGAACATTTCTGAAGGAAAGCCCATGCCAGGTGCCATGCTGGAATTTCCCTCCATACAAGACTGGCAGCTGCAGTCAGGCTCAATTCTCCTACTGCCACTAAAATGGCAGCATAAAACTTTAACAGAGAAAGCAGTTCAGCATTCCAGCCACAGATAAAACACAGCTAGCATCTCTGTTGTCAAACATCCTGCTGTCTCTTGACACACTGATTTCACTCTGTGCTGAGTGTAGTGGCAAAATCCCAGCACTAATGAAGTTAATGGGAGTATCACCAGTGGATTCAAGAGGGCTGAAATTTCACACTGTCTCTTCAGTCATAAAATTCCCTCTGCTCACCTCCGAGCTTAACAACTGTGCCCGTTGCACCCAGCACGGAGGATCTGGGGTTGATCCAATATCCTTTTAAGTTAATGGAAGGGCTCCCACTACCTTTAATGAGGACTGAGATAGATGAGTTAGTGGATGAGAGCATTTTATTTGAGAAAGGGAAGATGATGTTTCACAGCCATTTACATTGTCTTTTTAACCCCTCATGTACTATTTCTGTGCTTCTCTAATCCTGTGTTGATGTCACTTGTCAATAATGATATTGCAACAGTGAGGGGACATTATAAACATTCAGGTTTTCACTCTTCCCTCCTCCTACCACTTAATCTGAGCAATAACAATTGAGAAAGTCTATCAACAGAAGCATTCAGGAGAGAAAAAGACAGATGTAAAAATGCACTAGAAAAAAAAAATCTGTGTAACCATGCTTGAGAATATGCCACAGCCTCAGTTGTGCCTACAGCTCACAGCGACCTCTCTGTATTAAGGTAATGTCTTTTGTTGGGAGCACACATCAGTAACCAAAAAGCTGTGACAGCAGAGTTTTGCTTAAGAGAAAAGCATTATTTTTGTATCAGTGCCAATCAATAGACCTGATTTAATGCTCTTCCCTTTCTGTGTGAATATGTGGAGATGCATTCCTCATCCTGATTTCTCTTACTCATCCCCCACCCCATGCTTGCTGTATGAAATACTCACACTTATGTACCTCCACTTTCTCTTGTTCTTCCCTATGATCAGTTTTTATTTAAATACCATGCCACATGACACCTTTTGAAAAAGGGCTTACTCCTAATACTTACTCTTAATACTGCCCATTTGTTTTAAATCCCAGTCCTAGAACTGTGAAGCAGTTTCTTTTATTCTGGATGGAGCAAGATGGGAGAAAACAGGTTGCACTGATAACCCAGGCCAAACTAGGTCTGATTCAAGCCTCAAAGATTGTTGGGGGACTGTGGATGCCAGTGATAGCACACATCCCATGTGAACATCTCACAAACCTCCCCTGTGGTTCCCCTCGACCAGTGGCATGAAACTGGGCTTTTACTAGTATTCCACACCTTTATTTTCACTGCTCCCTTTAAACCTTACCCTCAGGATTATGGCATTATTGAAAACTGCGCAGAAAGTTTCAAGTCCATACAAAGGATGGAAATGACAGTCACAGCTATCTGAAGCATCAGCCAGTGGGTTTCAACACTGTGGCACTGAAGGGAAATACACTTCAGCCCCAGAGTTCCTGCCCCCAAGGCCCCATGTCTCCATTTTTAAATGTTTTGGATCCCAAGAATATTCTCAGACCAACGTATTCAAAATGGAAATGAATAATCACCAGCTTAACAACAGTCATTAATCCCCTGTAAGCACACTTCTGCATGAATCTATTAATTCTCATTTCCAAGTTTTCAAAATTAAAGTGTTTGATACAGTACATGCTACTTATTCCCTTTAATTAAACAACCTCCCACTGCCAAAGTGGGTGAAATATTTCATCAGTCAAGAGCGTGCACAGACCTCATGAAGAAATTTTTTGGGCTTGCCTGACACACAATAAAATATGGAGCATCAGCTGAAGTTTCTTGGCTTACCTTAAATTCCACTTGTGGCAGAAGCAGCAGGGGAATTATTTCCCCACCTTCTTTACAACATGTACCTTCAGAGAGAATTGCACAGTTCAGATTTATATTGAATATCCTCTGTACCCTTCTTCACAGCCTAAAGTGTGGCTTGATCAACAGCAAAAAGAAAAGATGAATAACACTGCTGAGCACCTGAATGACAGCAAATCACTGACCTATAGGAAACTGTTTTGCAGCACCAAAGCAATTCCACATGAACAAAGGTCCATTCATGTGATGAATCCATTTGATTTGCCACTTGGCAACTCTGGCAATAAATTCAAGTAGCAGAGGGATACACTGTCTAAGCAGTGCTGAAAAAGGAGAGACTAGCTGTGTTTATACTTCTCAGTGCTGCAAAGCATGTGAAGAACAGGAGCTCTAAGCCAATGGCAGAAAATGCACAGTACCATTTAAGTTTTGCACAGTACCATTTAATTTTTCTAATTCCTTATTTAATTCTATTTTTGAGGGCATCTACAAAGCATATATACAGTGTACAGAAGTAATTTTATGATATTTGTGATTCATTATTCTCATAAATAGAAAATGGAAACATACCATCTGTTAAGGAGATGGATTGACCTTTACACATTCAAGACAAGCTGAAGTTTGTAGAGGTTTTTAAAACAGTGTTCCATAAGTAGGGCCCAAGGCTGAGCTTTCTGCTTTCTATGTGACTGAAAAATCTCACATACTGAGCACAAAGATACAAGAGGAGGGCACAACAGTGAAAGCATTGGGGTTGTAGGAGGCCATTTGACATGGGTGCCTCACATCCAAGCAGGACTGTAACCCTGCTTTCACAGAGGAGTTTAGGATTAGAGGAAAGCAAAAAGGAGAGTTCAGCATGGAGCAAGCACACTCATGCAAAAGAGCACAGGCATTTGAGGAAGTCATGTTTTTGAGCCCAGAACTGAAAAACGGTGATTCCTTTGAGACTTTAAAGTTTTTAGGTCACTTTGAACAAGCTTCCTTTAAGTGTGTGCAATGCAAATCATTCCTGAAAATCCCAGAGGCCTAACAGCATCCCCTTGATGGGATCAGATTACAAGGAAAACTTGGGTCATTCAAGAAACATCAACTCATAACAAAGTCATCTCTGGCAGTCCCAGCGGGCTGCAGTGTAGGAGGCTGTGAATCACTGAAGACATGGGAAAATGGCAGCAAGAGAAAGAAAAGAAAGGACCAGCAGATAAACAGGTGTAACCTCACTGAATCCTTGTCTACTAAAATCCTTGTCAAACTAAAGCACTTGTCGGGATCTGATCTCTGCCTGGAAACTCGCTGCTCTTTTAAGTACCCAAGCTCCAATACTAAACGTTTTGTAATGATGACTGCAATATGAAGCTTGTGAAGCTAGACAGTTCCAAGCAATAGAGAAGAAAGGAACATCATTAAGCAGCAAGCTTAAAGCTTCTTCTTACAGAGAAGCTGAAAGAGAGCTCAAGAGGAACAAACTGTCAAACTTCAGCTACAGTTGTGTTGTATTGCTATACCACCACAAAGATAAACATGAAGATCCATGAGATAAAGGAATTGAAAGCAATCATTCCTAATCTATTTTTTAAGCTCTTTCATAGACTGAAAAAATTTTTCACTACAATGGTGCAACAAGTGACGATCTCAAAGGAAAGTCCTGAAACTGGGGATATGTGACACTGTCTCCTCTGTAATTCCAAAAGACTGGAGGAATATATGCTTCTCCACAAACACAGGCTGGGTGACATGCACATTGCAGCTCAGAAAGCTGATGATTCTGGGCTGTATCAAAAGCAGGGTAGGCAGCAGGGCAAGGGAGGGGATCTGCCTCTCTACTCTGCTCCAGTGAGACCCTGCCGGGAGTGCTGCATCCAGCACAGGAAAGACGCGGAGCTACCGGAGTTCAGAGGAGGGCTGCAAACACAATCAGAGGGCTGCAACACCTCTCCTAGGCAAACAGGCTGAGAGAATCTGGGTTGTTCAGCCTGGAGAAAGAAGAGAAGGCTCTGGGGAGCTACATTATAGCTCCCTCCAGTACCTAAAGGGAGCTACAAGAGAGCTGCAGAGGGTCTTCTCACAAGGGCATGTAGTGACAGGACAAGGGGGAAATGCCTATCAACTGAAAGATGGTAGATTTAGATTAGATATTAGGAAGAAATTATTTACTTGTGAAGGTGGTGAGGCACTGCAACAGGTTTCCCCAGAGAAGTTGTGGATGTCTCATCCCTGCAATTATCTAAAACCAGGTTGGATGGGGTTTTGTGCAAACTGGTCTAAAGAAGGTGGCCCTGCCCATGGCAGGGGAGTTGGAACTAGATGAAATTTAAGGTCCCTTCCAAACAAAATGATTACATAATTCTGTGAGATACCCACAATTTATTTTTAATATTGGATTATTATAGATGAAGAAAACTTGCAAAATCTCTATAGGACAGGAATGTAAGGTCCAAGTGCATACACACAGTGTATCATAGTAATCCTTGAACTGGAACATTATTTGAAAGGTGAAATAAACTGAGAAAACAAATAACATTATTTTTTTTCTCCAACTTGAGGTTTTTAAGTTCCAAAGTATAATATTCTTATAATATTCTTTAAATTCTTACTATTAAGGTTTTATCCATTAAAAATATTTAACACTTAAAACACATTTCCCTAGGTAGGATCAAATAACATTAGACAAGGGAGCTCTGAGGTTGGAGGGCTGAATTTTAATAACCAGAAAATCTGAGAAAAGCCACAGTAATTCTACAACAGAAAACTTAGGAAGTCAGATTCAGATAAAGAACAGTGCAATAGTTCATACTGAAGTAAGCATGAAATCCCCTTTCATATAGTATTCTCTTTGCAGGTTTGGCATTATCTTCACTCTTTATATTTTTTGCAAGATTGGTAAAGTAAATATGCGTCACCCAAGATAGTTTAGAAAACACAAATATATAATTTATTCAGCTGCTTTGGAATACAAGTTAACATTTCTGATCCCCTATATCTTCTAAAATTAGGCCTCTTAAAATCTTAAGTGTAAGTGCCTTAATACCTCCTGATATCAAACAGAAGTCAGGAAGAAATGAATTGTATTAGAGTTTGATCCAAAGCCAAGTCCAGTCATTTTGATCTTTCCATTAAAATTCAGCCTGCCTTGGTATAAGCCCTCAGAGAACATGTAAAGTAAATATTGATGCTCTTTGTGGTTATTGCATAATGTTGCGAGGTTCTTTGAAAATAATTTCCTTTTTCTGCATCTCAGTTTGTGGCCACTGTCCATTAAAAACAAAAGCATTCTCAAACTAACAAGCAGGGTGCCAGATAATGTACATGTGTGTACATTACTTCTCAGTGTAGGCAGCATCACTGAGGAGCAGTGATTTTTGCCTGTGCTCACATAATGACAGACAAATCTTGCTGAAATATGCCTGTATGTCATACTTGCTTAACAAATATATATATTCAAAACTTGTGGCGAGTGTAATCATTTACCAGAAGATAGTAGCAAGACTGGCCAGTTTCCTGAGTTCTAGGGGAAGAAAGGAAAGGGTAAGGATTACAGGAAGGATCAATGACATTCAGAGAAAAATAACATCTTCATTAACTTCTCCTCTTTTTTTCAGTACCTGTCTATCATCTTAGATGACCATAAAAATCTATAGCTCTCTAGATCACAATTTACCATGACTTAATTTCAAGACTGCTCTTTCTAATGTCTGCCAACAGAGATAAAACCTTCTGGAAAAATCTCTCTGTTTTCTTTCTCAGGCCAGTAAAAGATGGCTTTCATGACTGGGAAGCACAGCAGCTGAAAGCCCAGGGGAGGATTAGTTCAGAGCACCCTGTTAAGAGTTCATAACTCACTTGCACCCATACTGACTGGGAGGAGGTGGATCCCATTCAAAAGCACAAAGCCTCACAAGGACTGATGAGCAGCCAGCAAGGAGACCAGGTCAGCCATTATCACTAACTAGAAAAGTGTATTTTAGCTCAGATTCACTGCTTTTGCAACAATTATGTTCTCTTGCTTTAAAAACAAGCATCACAGTCAGTCAGTGTTTTTAAGGCCTTGCATCCCCCTCAGGTATGTGTACTGGTAAGTCTACTGTTACAACTGTATTAATAGGAGGGCCAGCACAGACATTAAGACCTCCTCATTGAAAAAGAGATGATTCAGAATTGACATACACTATATGTTACCTCTCCTCATCAAGTTTTATGCATCAGCAGCTCCCAATTCAACTCATATCCATGCTGATGTGAAATGACTTAGCACTGACAGATAGCCTCATACTGCTGTTCTACCGGGGATGGAGCAATCCTGTATTTTCTGTGTACTGATGGCATGCAACACATTGCTCTCATTCTTCTTATGGCAGTGGGTAATGAGATTCCCTGGCATGACTACATAAGTGTAGATGTTTTCCATGTTCAGTGGGAAAGGCTGGTGTGAGAAGTTCAAGGTGGTTTTTTTTTTTTTTCCCAAGTATCAGACTTACAACGACTTGCTCAAGTATCAGGGCTGCAAAACATAGAAGACAAAAGAGCATGTGTCCCCAAGCCATAGGTATGGTGGGGAAGGAGGAAGAGCAGAGGAGTTTTAATGCAATTTAGTACCCTACTAAAATTGTTGAAGCATTGGTTCTCCCTTCCTAAGGTATTAAGGATACCTTACCACTAAGGATTGAGGCAACCATGTGCAGTCTGGGACAATGTGAATTACACTCATGCTCAAGGGTAATCAAACCCCTTTCCCTGGTGACCAGTCTGCTATGGAAAGGCTTGCACAGATTCTGAATGGAGAACTGAGTTAGTTCTAAAACACTTAAAATCTGAAGCAGTCTTTTAATGGAGAGAAAGTAAACATCTATCTGGGACAAAGGGGATTTCTTAGATGTCTTCATTTCCTGCTGCAGAGGCCGACTGCTTATTCAAGCCCACTGCTATTTATATCCTGCCTCTGTATCTTGAGAGAAAAAGCACAAACTTCTTTAGAGTGAAACTGAAGTTCCTTTGGCCTGGGCCTGCTGAGCCCAGTCCCTTAACAAATGCCTTGTGCAATCATTTTGAACTCCACTCCAGCTCACTGGTGCAAACACATACATCACTCCATTCGTGTGGGTGAGCACACTCCCAGTGGTGCTGTCACCAGTCCTTTCATGCTGCTTCATTTCCATGGCTCCTTGGTGTATGCTCTTTGTCTGCTCTCCATCATCACTGTACAGTGCATAACAATTACTCTGGCTCCTCTTTTCAGTTTGAGCTGTTCCTTCCTTTTGTACGTGGGCTGGAGGCTATTTTTTCTTTTCAATTAAAGGGCTTTGTTTATGATATCAGGTTTTGAATGAAGATTTTATAGCACACACCATAATTGTAACAGTCCCAATAAACAGCACAAACTGGCATTTACAGCTAGAACAGCGTGTTATAGTTATATGCCAGTGTAACAACTCCAATCTATCGGCCTAAACATGGATCGATGCATCCAAGCAAATCACATCTCAAAAGCTGCTACTGCTGAATTGCAACTCTCTTGGAGGATTCCTTGCTATTCTCTCTGTTCAGTGCTGGAAAATACCAGCCAGCAGGTCAAGAAGAAACTTCAGCAAGGAAGAAAGAAGGGATGGGCCAACACTCCCAAATACCAACATAAGAATTTCACTGCCCGTTTTGATGAGCATGCTGTGAGGCATTTGTGGTAAATATGCAGAAATACTGGCCATGTATTTTCCCACTCCCCATTTCAGAATTGCAGATGCTTGGCATGTTTGAGCACCTTTCACAGTGAGAACACATGCACTGAAGCTCCAAAGTCAAGCTGCTGATTCAAGTGGGCATTGCACCGTCCAACAACCACTTCTGCAAGAACAGGTTTGCTCAGGCTATATAGTTATTTGCTTGATTATCTGTTCCCTGATGTTCCCACAGCAAAATACAGCTCCATGCAGGGAAGTGGGCCTGCTCCTCTGCAATCTGAGGGTGTAAGGGAGAAGTGTGGAACAAAGCAATCATTCCTCTTCATTAGACAGGCTCTCAATATTAAAGGTTGTAAATGAAGGGAGAGTAGAAATACTTGAACACAAGAAGAAGGAGATGAAAACCTGAAGCAGCTCTAGGGCACAAGAGAAAAGAGGTGAGAAAAGCAAAAAAGCAGAGTAGATCAAGCACAAATGAGGCAAGAAGACAATGCAGATGAATAAAGCAAGGACAAGCAGGATTCCTGGAAGCTCAATCAGCTTCAATGAAAATTATGCCAGACCACATGCAACTGCACTATGAAAAACACAAGAAAAATTATTCATCTGAGTCATCATAAAAGTAAAATCATTGCAGTTAACAGTAAAATAATAAAAATTCAAGCTAGATGACTGTGTGGTGCCCTACCCTCAGGTAGGGATTCAGATTCAGATCTGTAATATGCATAGCTTGATTTTTGATATATTCCTCAAGGTGGTTAGGTTTGTTCTTCAGAAATTCTAAGACTATTGCAGAATTAACATTCTGCTATTGCTGAAGAAAGCAGTAGCTTTCTCTTTCTTCCATAAGTAACCAAAGTAGTTCCTGACATTGCATTATATAATGAGCTCCTCATTATTTGTTTTAGAATGATTCACAAGCTTTTACAGAGCATTTGGAGCATTTGATTGAAACCGGAAGGGTAACCTGTTCCCTCTTTTTTTTTTTTTTTTTTTTTTTTTTTTTTTGTTTTGTTTTGTTTTGTTTTGTTTTGTTTCTTTTCTAAAGAATGGCCAGAGTTCATTCTATTAGGACAAAGTGCTTTCCAGAACTCTCATGAAGTAGGAAAGCACCTTTGGCTCTTATTTCCCCAACACAAGATAATGCAATTCATCATAAAGAATATTATTTCCCAAGAAGCGAGCACTGGATGGAAAGGCCATTGTTCCAAATGATCCACAAAGTTCCAGAACAGCAGCCAAGGATCAGAAGACTTTCCAGGAACTAAAAAGACTGTAAAGACAGATGCACATGTGTTTCTAAGGAAAAATACTGGAGGAAAAAAAAAAAAAAAAGACAAATCTGATATTAGTTTAAGGAGACAAGTCTCCAACACCACTGTTAAACAATATGGAATGCCCATGACTGCTAATCTAATGTCCATCAAATGGCAAAGGACTGAGTTGAGAATGGTAACCTCTGAAACATGCTCAGGCTTCTAATTTTTAATTAAAGAGCATCAGAAGGCTGACGACATAGGTATAGTTACACACCGCACCAGAAATGCCAGCTAAAATGAAGATATAATTTCTCTTAAACCACTCTGAACTTTGTAACAGAATGATTACACAGAGACAAGCCAGAGAAGTGACACATCTGATCTCTGTTAGCAAAGTAAAAAACCCTGAGATATATTAACACAAAAAATCCAACACTGATAATGTCAGCATTAACTGCTGAATTAGTAAGGGCAAAGGACAAACATAACTAGGTTTAGTGAGTTCTCTGTGGCACCCACCCATTCCTGGTGGGTTTGTCAATACCTTGTGCTTCTCTTACTGCACTCTGTGCTTAGCCCAAGCCAGCTGCACAAGAGCCCTGACACTATGGAAATATCTTCTAATATAATCACAGTTGCCCTGTCTCTGGTGGAAACAGGTTGTGGCAGCACAAAGACAGGCCAATGCCAGTGCAAAATCAAAGAACATGAAGTAATACCCCACTTTTCACCAGGACATAAATCTGCAAGGATTTTCATTAGGAAAGCTGTCATAAACACCAGAGCACTTTATTTTCCTGGGGCCTCAACATTCACATCCTCTCCTGCAGTACTAATTCCTGCGAATTTACTTACATAGAAACACACTGTACACCAAAAAAAGGGTTAAGCTTAACTTCTATAAATTAGCTATATATATTCAAATTAAAATAAACATCCTAATTCTACAAAGTGAAAACACTTGGTTAATGATGCCAAAGCCTGTTCTCTCTGTCTGCTGGTGCCCTTACCTGCAATTCTTTATGGCTGTATTATCATCACCATCATCTCTGGACTTAGTATTCCAAACATACCAGCTGCCCACAACTGAAGGGCTTCTTTGCATTACCAATTATAATTGCACTGAATGCACTACTGGTTCTGTGACATAAAAAGGAATTAAAAAAAAAAAACTCATCAAGCTTATTTCAACTTGAGAGAGTTGAACCCAGGTGAAAAACTCAGTCAGTAACCCACAGAACCCACTAATTAATTACCATATAGATGTATGATCCAATCTAATGGAGATCAAAATTTAAAAAAAAAAAAGGTAGTCCATCATTCACCACCAGATTCAATTACAGGTGGGAGAATAATAACACTTAACACATTCCCTGTGGCCTGGCCCACACTCAAGAGATGTTTTTTGGGAAGAAGCTTAGAAGCAAAATCTGGCTTGAAAACTGGAGTAAGGCACCTCTTTTGAAATCTTACCTCAAAAATCAAAACAAAAAGCCCCACTACCAACAGCAGTCGCCAAAATCCAAGTTCTCTCCTTTTTAAGATGACTATTTTCTATACTGACACTGATATCAACAACTTTATCCACCCATTCCTTCAATAAAATGTACTAAATCAGCATTAATTTGTTAATCTTTGTATTACTTCATGCACTCAATGCCATATGATGTCAAGCTAAATTTCAAACAAAATCCATTTAAGAAAACAGAAAAGAACATTTCTTACCTGTTGCCCCACTACCAACAGCAGTCGCCAAAATCCAAGTTCTCTCCTTTTTAAGATGACTATTTTCTATACTGACACTGATATCAGCAACTTTATCCACCCATTCCTTCAATAAAATGTACTAAATCAGCATTAATTTGTTAATCTTTGTATTACTTCATGCACTCAATGCCATACGATGTCAAGCTAAATTTCAAACAAAATCCATTTAAGAAAACAGAAAAGAACATTTCTTACCTGTTGCTCTTTCCTCAAAACTGTGGACTCCCACTGCTTAAGATAATCTGTCAAGTTAGCCTTCTTTCTTCTTTCTTTTTGTTTAACCTCCCACTCTTAAACCATTTAATATTACCACATGGGAAAGAAAATGCAAGGAAATACTTGTCTAATGTGTCAATGGCTACATACCACTTCTATTAGTCAGCTTCTGTATCAGCCTGGGTAGATAGTTCAAGTAACAACACTCTATTTTCTAACAAGAAAAGACACACTAAGAATATGCCAGAAAAAAAAATTACATTTTAAAATAAAAAACAGCATAGGGTTCCAGCAGCACACAAAAGACCAGAAAATACTACAGTTTTAAGTGTAGTGTATATAAATTATTTTTCACATTAAGTCAATTTAAGTCAAAAAGCATTATGTGTTGATTTCTCCAACAAATTATAACTGCATTGAACAACATGGAAGCCCACCTAAAAAAAACACAGTGCTCTTGCAAGACACTGGCACAAGAAAATACATTAGGCCTTGTTATCACATACTAAAGCTGTTGCACATTTGGGCTGCAATTGCAGTATACTTTCTAGAAGAGTACTGCACAACTGATTTACTTGTTAGTCAAAACAGGGAATGAATGGCAGCATTTTCTTGCATCCTTTCATTCACATGGCACAGGTAATGCTGTTCAGGACAGTGCATGCTGTGCTTTTGCTGGCTTGCACTTTTCCACTTCATAAAAAAGGCCGTGAATTTTGAATGTACTAAAAAGAAATTAATAGGAAAGTTCACAGTTCCTAGAGCACTTTAAGAGATCAGTGTTACTTCAGCAATACCATTTTCACAGCTTATTATATGTTAACAAGTTTCCATTTAAAAATGAGTCATCCCATCCCACTGGAGTAAGAAAAGAAAACCTGTCATATTCGGATTGTAGATTGCCCACGTTTCATTTACCTTTGAAGCACTGAATTAAACTATCTTAAGACCAAGAAGAAATTAAAACTTAGTTATTTTGTAGCTTCTGCCAAGTAAATTGTCAGACCTAGTTCAAAGGACCTGTAATCCATTTTCTAGTTTTTTATTTACAATTTAGGCAAAAATCTGACTCATTTTTATAAGTGAAATTGTACGGTGGCATTTTGAAAGTACTTCAACTTTGTGTTATAACAGAAGTTATGTTCTAAGTGTGGAAGATCTCTATGTCCCCATAGTGAAACCATAAAACCAGACACCAAACTTTACAGTACAGAAAAGCTGCAACAAAGGTTTGGAGGAACAGATGTAAACTTTTAGGATTTAATATACATTAATGAAACATGAAGATCTGAATGGAGAACACTAAGCAGAACCATTCAAGTGTGGGACTTCAGAGTTTGTTCATGCAGTCAATGACGTTAAATAGTCAATTGCATGTCTTTATTGCCTTTTTTGTCCTCAAAAGCAAAGAGTAAGCAAATCCTTTCCCTTTATAACACAGTAGGTCCATGAGAGTTTACCTGGCATGTTCTCAGTGCTCTCTTATCTTAATCCTTTACTAATTTGTCCCCACCTGATATGTGATACCACAAACAGTCGAGATAACATAAGTGGGAGCTTGTCATCAAGCTCCCAGAGCTAAAATTTATGCCAATGTGTGGAGAGTACAGCAACTGTTATGGATTCACAAGTCATTAACATTTCTCCAAAGACACCAGCAAGGCAAGAAAACAGCTTTACAGGAATAGGACTTAAAAGTACAACTTATGCACCTGTATGGATCAGGTAGGATGGCAAAAGCCAGACTAACCACCATAAAGAAAAATCACAACTTCTACTCCATCAGAAATTATTTGAGCCTTTAATGAATAGTGTAAGAAAAGAAATTCAAGTCACCATGACTCGGCTCATATTTAAAAAAAAAAAATCCCACCCCCACCACAAGCTTTGACAAAGAGGCTCTAAGTAGCCAAAAAATAAAGGTGAGATTTTTGTCAAATAATTGAAAGGCTAGTATAAAATAGGAAAATAACAATAAATTCACATCTATTGGCTCTTTATGAAGCATATAGTTCTGAAGATTATTAATGCTTAAGCCAAGTCCAACAAATGAGATCAAAAGGGCAGGAAAAGGTGGCAAAATTTGTATGAACATATCTCAATAATGATGGGAACAACTGAAGAGCTATTAATGAGCCCTTTGAACACAAAGCATGCTGATAAAATACAGCATGGAAAAAACCAAAGTAAGACCCACCTGAAAAAAAAGAAAATAAATTACTCGAGCTAGTAATTTAAAGGTCATAAACTAACTGCTTCCAAAACAAAGCACTTTATAATTTACACCTCAAGACACAAAAGCTGTTTACAGAGGATGAGGTAACAAAAACAAGCAAAGAAAATTTGATAAATCCATTAAAATATAAAGTATATTGTAAAACCATTCAGATGTCTATTTGATTTAGTTCTAAGCTACTAAGATTAGAAAGGAGTTAGGAACTAAGAGAGCTTGTAAAAATGGACTCTAGAAAAAAGTGAAAAAAGATTGCAAGAGGCATATGAAGGTTCCTGAAACAAGAAACGTAGGGAATATTTCATAAAAAATGAACACAGGGCGTGAAACAGTAATTAATCTGTTTACTGAAAAGGTAAACCATTCCCATATATAATTTTTGCAAATACTACCAAGAGACAAGACTGAAAAGCAATTCACTCAAACCTGAAAATGCTCATACAACATATAGTTTTCTTAATATTATTGCCATACCCAGTACATGCTTTGATTCACCTAAAGAAAAAACTAGGTATTAGAAGGCAAATCCCTACATTCTCCGCAGAATTCACTCATAAGTTTTAAGAAGCCCAGTGTGGAGTCCTTCTGTAGGTAAGTTGTAAACAACTGGTGCTTCTCACCAACTTCCTAAGGAAAACTTCTATCTTCTTAGAAGACAGCTGTGGGTAGGTGCTCTTCAGGATAATGCACGAACATTTCGGGTTGCTCTGTATCACTGCTTTCTTTCATTAAGCTTTACCAAGTGTAAGTATCACTGCCCAATTTTCAGTTAATGCACATACAGAAAAATACATTTTTCAGTTCCAATATAAGCTGTCAATTCAGAAAACCTCACAGAAATAAGATTTCAAGAGTGGTGGAAAAATAGTGCATGCATAGAACTTCAGAAATTGTACCTGCCTCTTGGATCTGAGCAAGACTGCAGTTCACTGGCAAAGGTGCCAGTGCACTCTCCTGGCAGTGGCATGATTTACCTCAAAGCAGGTCAGACAGAGCAGTATCTGCTTAACCTACTCTAGAGTTATACACAGAGGTAGTTGCACTACTACTGGCTGAAACACAGAATTGGTAAGAAATGTGTTTTAATAGCAAAGAGGTACCAGGAAATAGGTCCATCTTGCAGATTTCATTAAAGCTATGAATGGACTTAATTATCACAGCAAGACACACAGAGCTCATTAGACACTGCCTCATATTAAAACTGTCCTCTGCAGTCGCAGATGATTTCTTTTTAGACCACAAAAATTCCAAGACAAACAAATTCATTATTCACTCTATTTCACCTTGCTAAAATAACACCAGGACTACCACCCAAGGATAAATCCAGTACTCCATCATGACATAATACCTTTTTTATTACAATATCCAAAAAACTGAGTATGCAAGATTTTGAGATCTCATGATCCGTTCTTCAATCTCAGGAATGTGCCATCTAAAGACTGTATATTTAAACCATAAAGGAGTTTAAATGTAAAGAAAAGAGAAAAATGCATTTTCTTCATAAACATTCTGTGCGTCTCTTCCTACCAACCACACCATCCTCTGTAAAACCCGAAGATTTCTTTCCGTAAAGCAAATATATATATAGTGTTGGTAGCCCGCCCCACCCTGTCCCAAGATCAGTTTTTATTAATCTTCTGTATTAGTGTCAACAATCAGCTACAGATACATATTACTTTGAGAATTAAATACATAATCGTTTAATTCAAACAAGCAGAAGGGCAAGAGGAAAAAGCATTATGTGGATGGCACATTTGGTTGTAGATTACCAAAACATTCAGCCTTTACAATTCAATTATTCTTTCTCTAGTAATCAACTTTCAAATAAAATTTCTCTTTGTTGCAATTACAGACCAAAATACACTAGTTTTCTTTTACTACAATCTTACCATAGTAGTTTAAGAAGTACTATTACAAAATGCTTTTAATTAGTGTACTCTTTACGAAGAGTCAGAGAGGCAATGTAACAGCAGAGTACAGTGTAAAGAGTGCTTCTAGGAACTAGGAGATTTTGTATTATCCTACTCGGTAAGCGATATAGCTACAGAACTCACAGCCACAACTGTTATGTCTACTCTCTCTCACTTAAGCAGCTGCAGCTTCAGTGCATTCAAACTGTGCCCAATGTCTCTGAATGGAGAGTTCTGCCTGCATGAGCAGTCTGAACAGATTAACACTGGTTTGAATTGAAAACGCCCCTCCTTGATCTGAGCTAACTATGTAAACGTACACAGGAGAGGGGCGTTTTGAACTCTGCCGGGAAGGTGAGTGCTCGCCATGGCCACCCAAGGGAAACTCTCAACCTGAAGAGAGGTGGTCAGAGGTTAACAAAACTGGAACACAAAGAGAGGCAAACAAAAAAAAAAAAGACAAACAGCAACTGACAGAGCAAACACTTTAGAAAGAGCCTATTCCTTAAGCTTGCTTCAGATATTGCTCTGCTCTATAAAAGTGAATTTAGGACCTAAGGCTTGTAAGTTATAAGAGGCCCAGGTGGCCAAGTCCATCTTCAACGTCACTGAAGTGCTTTCACAAGATATAGCTTTTCCCCGTGTTCACTGGTGAAGATGGGAGCCTTTTTGTAGTGTTCCACCAACTCATCCATCGTATTAAATCGTCGCTGCCCAATACAATAGACATTGTCCACGAGCTGCACCTTGAAATGTTTGTTCTTCCCCGATGCCTTTAGAGATACTGAGAAGTCACTGGGCTGTTGAGAAGAATTTAGAAAGAAAGAAAAAATTACATAGAAGAGAACAAAATGACAGCATAATTTTGCAGTTTCAGGAACAAACTGTGTCATATAGTTGACAATAATTTACATTAGCCACAGCTCAGTACTTTAGCTACTTAAAAAACCCAATAGCCTATTATTCAATAAATAATTACCATTGTTATTAACGTGAGCAGTTAAGTCAGTTAAGTGAAAGCTCCCCAGATGCACAGTCTGAAGTTGCCAATTACATGACTAAACTGCAAGTATTATCTTAGTTACTCAATCTAGAAGCACAAGAATGTCAAGGAGAAGGGAAGAATTTTTATCATGCATGTCTTCTTCACTAGAGGGGCCTGGAGAAAAAAAATGATTGCAATATTGCTTGGGCAGATGAAGAAAATTCCCCATTTCACTTTTTTTTAAAGCCATGACCACTAGAGGGCCATTCCTGCTTTGCATTACAAAAGACAAAAACGCATGCACCTTTTATCTTCATTACCACATGTATGGGGAATAATTTCTCCCATTGAGTACACTTTCTTTGTAAAAAAAGATAAAGCTATAGAAGAAGAAAAACACCGCACAAATCTCACCATCACACCACTCTACCCACAAAACACAGAATTTATGCACTAATTAAGTTACTCAGGACATAACAATTTCTAATGATAAATCTCTTCATCCTGGCAATCAGTTGCTTTAACAAGGAGAGTGCTGTCATCCAAACATCCACAATGAGACCATTCCACTTTCTTCACCACATGCAACCATAGCAGGGTAGAAAGGACACAGTGTCCCTTGCTTCCAGCTGAACTTTGTCTCCAGCCACCTACTGCTGCTGGCTGGCCACAGAGACGGTGTAGAAGCCTGGCAATACGGATTTAATGCGCTGCTATCGATGCCTTGAATACCAATGACCATTCAAGCAGGCAAGTTAGAAAAGGATGTGGCTGGAAAGGGCGGGATGTGCAGAGGTAGGGCAGCACCCTTCTGGGGTCAATTTTCCTCTTCTGGTCCATGGAGACCACACAATACAAAATAAATGCAGGCATAGAAATGGGGTTAAGGAACAGGCAAATCCAGTAGAGGGGGATCAAGACTACCAAAAGATCCTTAAAGCTCCCCCCAATTTCCATAAAGGTATAGAAGAGTCCCCATGCTGATTCATTTACATGAAGAGCAAGAAACCTAATCTCAGGGACAGAAAAACTTACCTATAACCAAGTAGCCCCACAAAGCTTTGGTGATGTGCTGCCCAGGCCTTGGATACCCTGTTGGCTGGATTGATCCTGGATCCAGGACTGCAGATCTCCTTTCCTTTGCAATCTCATCTCATCTCATCTCATCTCCCTTTCACTTTCTCTTTCTTCCCTCTTTCTTTTATTATTGCTCTTACTATTAGAGAGTAGGGGTAAAACATTAATTTCTATGCCAGCTGTGTAGTTTGCTAATAAAACTTAATGAGCTTCTCTTTTGAACCCTTGTGGTTTTTGTCAATCTTGGATGAATCTTTAGTGCTCCCTTCCATGTAAGAGTGGGATATGACAGATGGGAGCATGGGTTTGCCCTGTGAGAGGTGCATGGAAGTTATGCCACCAGCCAAGAAGAAAATGAATAAAAAGAACGCACTGGAGTTTGTCACAAGCACTTAATGGCGTTAAGTAATGCCTGGTGCTATTCTGGAGGTACTGCTGCAGTGTCTCAGCCCACTGAAGGCATGGCTTCAAGCACAAACCGCCAAAGGTACATGCCAGGCTTCTGACACAACCTTACTGTGTCCCTTGGTCTCTCCCCACCATGCCGCTGCTTTGGCTGGGCCAGCACTGCAAACCTGTGCTTGCCCAGGTTAAACAAAATTCACCTGGTTCACAGCACTGCCTTAGGAACAATCCTGAGCACAGCCATGGCACAGCACAAGTGGAGGGGTCAGGAGCCCTCACATGTTACAGCTGACACCAGACTTCAGTCCATGAAACCACACCCTGAGTCCTCTACGCTGCATTTGTGAGGGGTCAAACACACACCAAGCACATACCCAAATAAGCTGGAGGACAGCATTTTTTCAGATATGCTGTATTTATTCCTGCAATAAAACGGGTCTCTGCCCCCACATCCCTCATGTCCTGCCTATCCCAAAATCTCATCTCTTGCATCAGCTCCCCACCAGTTTTAGCACGAATGCTTTCTCTGTCTTCTCTCTGAGTCAATGCACCCTGCCCACAGCAAAGCTCCCGCCATGCCTGTTGATCTGGCTCTGGTCCAACTCTTCAGACTCAAGGCTTGGCTTTGGGCAGCAGCTCTTCTGCTTTTGTACTGCTCAAGGCAGCAGCAACCTCCCCACGCCCTTGGCCTAACCCTTTTCTACCGCAAGCCACTAAATTCCAGATCAACAGGCATCACTTCTTTAGAAATTATTTTATGTTACACCCATAGGATAATTACTTGTTCCATCTATAAACCAGGATCACTGGGCCTTGACCAGGTCAGTGCAGGCTCCATCAGGAAGGCACTGAGCAGCCACTGGCTCAAAATACATGGAACACTCTCTGTGACTGCCAAGAGGAGACTGGAAAGGGTGGAAGAAAGTGATGAAAATAAATGTGCAGAAGAGTGTATCTTTGGGATTTGCAGTGCCCCACCCAAGATACATTTTGTGCCCTGTCATCCATCCTTAACTCCAAGTATGAAAAAACTGCTATTTTAAGCCAGCTATCTCTGATATTAAGCCCCTGCCTCAGTAGCACCATAAAGAAGGCTGCACAGAACTCACACCAAGACTGGCTTATTTTCAGCACCTATCCCACTGGGTTAAAGCTAACCTGGCTGTACAAACACTTTGCTGTGGTTAAAGCCCTGAATGCAGTGTGGACAAACCCTCCAGCAGCCATAGTCTGGGACCTGGTTCCAGTGCATTCTCCACAGTTCCAAGCAGCAGTAATTAAACAGTCACAAAGCAGAGGGCTGCACAAAGTTCTCCAGAAGCTCTGGGACCCTGGCCTCATGGAAGAGAAATTATGGGCATGGGCAGCGTGCTGATTGCTGTGCCCTGAACACAGGCAGGTCTGTAGGGCCTCACCAAGGACAGATTGAGGAAGCAAGTACAGAGTAGCCAGTTAGGTCTCAAAAAACAATAAAAAATGTTGCTAAGTGCTGCTGCTTCCATGGGTGATACCTACACCAAACAAAAACCAGTAACCAAAAGGCTCTCAATTAAAACAGAAGAACTGACAAATGGGAAGTTCATAAACTGAACTAAACATTTTTGTTTGCTTGTTTTAGGAACAGGAAACAATGTTATGGAAATAGTTTAAAAATAAATGAAATATTCACTTTGCTGTCAAAAAAGTTTTAATATTTTCTGACAAAGCACAGTTGTTTTTACCATGTCAAAATTAGGAGTTTTCAAAGCTCCTTGTATCTGATAAGAAACATTTCTAGGCCATAAAGGATGTGCTTAATGGCACGCAGAGAGGTGCTGGACCTCTGACCTACTGTCCTATGACCCAGGCATTGGCTTGACTTCTATCTCTGTGGGCTGATCCACACAATACATTAAATACTCTTTCTGCCAGTTTGAGTATAACCCTAGTGAATGAACATTTCTCATGAACTATTGTCTGTTCTTCGCAGCCTTGGAGCTGGCTAGTTAGACTGATACATAAGTAGAAGACTTTATCATATTTTCTGCAGAATATGTTACAAAGCTTACTCTTTTCATTATCTGATTTAATTTAAAAAAATGTAAAAAGTGGAAAGGCTGATCTAACTCTTTTGAGAGTCATCATCTGGTGCAAGGAGATGGAAAAGCTCAAACAGCTGTTGCAAAAATCCTGAAACCCTTTATTGGTCTCAGAGTAGTAACTTCTATAGGACTCAAGAATGAAAAGCAAAAGCAATTGGACTTGTTTTTATTTTGCTTCCTTCTTGCCCTAACAAACACAAATTCATTAAAAATACTATTTATAAAAAATTGAAATAAACTATTGCTCTTAACACTTTAATTTCAAAGTATGCTGTGTTCAATGCAGTTTGAATTGGTTCCCTGCTGTCCTCCTTGGATTTGCTCCAAGTCTGTTTATTTTATTTACTGTTTAAGCTATTTTGTTCTAACTGCTGGCCAATTTTTCTCTCTTCTCCCTCTTAAATTAATTGCTACATTTGGATGTTTACACACTAACTTTTCCAGGAATAAAAGACTCACATACACCAAATAAAGGCACATCAGAAGTAAGCTTTAACCCCTTAAGTGAATAGAACAGTTGATGATTCTGCAATAGAGTTACAGAGCATAGCTTTGTGGCAGGGAAACTGAGTATTTCTGCACCACCATAAGTGGAAAGACCTAAACCTGAAAAACCTAACCTGAAGTTAAATCAATTCCTAAATCAGAAAATTAAAGATTAGCTTAAATGAATCAACAGTCCAGGTGTAGTAGTACTTTGAATTGTTTTCAATTCCTTTAACACCTGCTTATATCTAGAGATGACCATGAGCTAGCTGGTGCCTACGACATGTGGAAAACAAAAGGTAAGAAGGTATTTCTTTATTTCTTTGGTGAGGAATTGGATGATATTTAAAAAAAAAATAAAATTGAAAACTACCACGAAAACAAGTGATAAAGCAATATAAAGAAAAACAAAGAGAATCTGGAAAAACAGAGTTCCCTCTTCACATTCTCAATTTGAGAATTAAATGATAATTTTATCATTTATAAATAGCAAGGTTGTGAAAAACAGTTCCCTCTGAAAAATCTTTTACTGATCCTGTAACTTATTTCACATTTTCCCTTTCAATCCAATCCCGTTTGCCAATGCCCTTTCTCCAAGAAAGATATTCTCACACGTTCATTCTTCAAACTATTAACTCTCCCAGATAGCTCTTTCCAGCCTGACTCTGGGAGAGTTAATTCCTTTTTCTACCCCTTCTGTTTCATTTGCATATAAGCAAATACCATTCTTCTCCCTATGTAATGGTCATGTTCCAAAATTACACAGGTCACAAATATGAATTGATTTCACTGATCTTCAACTACAGCTCTAATAAGATTTCTGCTCTTCCATTTAAAATAAGCCACTAGGGTATTTCCTGATGCCTGTTTTCAAAGAAAAACTTTCTCCTGATGTCTGCTGTACTTGCAATTACTGCATGTCACAGAACATGAGCAATGTTCACTTTTTAAACAGCTGCCACATTTCATTGCATCTCGCTAACAGCTGAAGGATTAAAACTCCAGAAAAACATGGGACACCGAATGCTACAGAATTAGCACCTCAACAACCATACAAACTATGAACCTCTTCCTCCTCCTTCTATTGTCATTATTGCTAGACAAAGAATGGAGAAGCTAAATATGATCTCAAAAATGGACAAATCTAATCATACCTACAAATCCTCAGTATCATTTTAATACGCCTAAAATCATCTTAAAACTATACTCTGCAACTCTGTTTAGGATGGGTTACTGCAATTTGAATGCTGTAACAGTACCAGCAGAAGGTAGCCATTACTTCCTAATAAATAACTGCTCCTGAAATCATCCAAAAATTTGCATAGCTCACTCACAGTCTGAGAAAAATAACACCTTCTCTGCTTCACGAGAAGACTTCATAGGACTACAAAGCACTGGTGTCTGCCTGATGACCAGTTTCACACCCACCTGCAGAGGACTGCAAGGGGCCCACAAGTTCTGAGAGAAACTCCCTTTGAAGTTTAAAGGTGTCTGCAGAAAAGGGTCTGCTCAGAAGCTGGAGGTGATACACTACTGCTTCCTGTTAACTGCAGTACTAGTTAGCACACTTGTGTGCTGGTGTGAATCTGAACAAAACAACCCTTTCTCACCCAAATTTGGTTCTGTACTCAGTGAAATTTGAGATATTCAAAGCATGACAATCACCCACCCAACCAAGACCACTAGTATCAGCCAAGACCTGTTTGTCTTGGGTTAGGTACTACACAAAGAGAGTAAAAATCTGACTGCTGAAGAGCCTGCAATCTAAAAAGTGGCTCTACAGAGACTGCATAGGTTAAATATACTTTTTTTTTTTTATTGTCTCATTACTTGAGACAAACTGCAGGTTTCATCAACCTAGCAGCCTGCAACAGAAAGAACAACTAGTTAGCAGTATTTTTAACTCGGCATGTGCCCAGTTCTTTTAGATCTCCAAAACTAAGGTGACATTACCTAGGTATAACACAGTTGGCAAAAATGTTATCAGTAGGGAACTGTGCCTGTTACATAAACTATGGGCTTAAATGGTTCAAACAAGTTTATGGTTCTAATAATAGTATTTCGTAATTAATTAAGATAATCAGCCTCCTAGCTACCTTATAGAGTTCATCTCAGGTTATTCTCCTCTATGGTAGCACCCTCTACACCTAAGTGTTACTGAAGATAATGCATAGTAACATAGTATTTTTGGCTAAAGGAATCTAGCTGTGAGATAAACATCTCCTAAAAGTTAAACCTAGAGAAATATTGTAAAATCTTGCAACTACTAACACTTGAAATGCAAAAACATGACAGTATCATTAAGTGAATACAGAATAATACAAACCATCTATCCAAGGAAAGCTTTTCATAGCTCAGTAACAAGAGCAAAATTGAAATCTAAGGAAAACTTTTATGCAGACCAATTTTTGTAACTATGGTGACGGAAGGCTACAGAAATCTCTAAAACGGGTCAAAAATCAGTCACAGGATTAGGAGCATGACTCAGTTTTATCTATGCACCTTTCTAGAAAGCAATAACCCCTGTATCCCTAGCATTAAAGGTAAGTTAACAACACAGTGTAGTGAGAAATGCTGGTCTGGTGGTCAGATGAGCAAATCAGAGAGCTGACAACTTGGCTCTGCTCAGCCTGTTCTCTCTAATCAAGACCATCTGCTCAGATTGTGAAGACACTCCTGGTGACTTTTAGCCACAGCATGAACAACCTCTGTAGTCACATGTGTGAAATACAGCAGCCGTCAGAAATTCATGAGTCATTGCTAAACTCTTTCTTTATTCCATACGTAATAAGTTTGAAATATATTTTTATGAACCTTTTCTCAATTCTAGCAAGTATGCCCATTCACTTATTATATCACTTGTGGCACTCCAGGGAAAAAACTAGCAATCCCCAGTGTTTTATAATTCACATACATAAACACACTATATGATGGAATGATATATAAAGATTAGGGTAGATGAAAGTTTGAGATGCAGTAAATTATTTCTTTAAACCTAATAAAAACTAAAACTCACATGCAGTACTAATACACAGAGGCATTTACGTGCATAACTAGTTTTCTCATTGCTAAAAAAGTCTCACATATAGGGTTTGCAAGACCAGATAAAGAGTACAAAAAGAAGGGAAAAAGCCAAGTTCCTCAATTCAGTGCTTTTTTTTTTCCTGCAGGTGTGCAAAAAAATTTCTCTGATATGAACTGAATAAATTTTCTGTTATCCCACTAAGTATTAGATGCTAGAACTAGTTTGAAGACCACATTCTGAATGAATCTTTTTGTACTCCAAAGCAATGATTTCTCCAGCAACAATGCAGGCAAAAAGTTATGATGTTATCATAATCATTCAGTGGCTTTCTACATTTTACAAGACTGTGTGCCCCACAACAGTCTTGTCTTTTGTTGACTAAACAAACTTGATTCCTCTCAGCCTCTGTAAATAGGCCATGATTTCCAAATTCCTACTTTTCTTCCTGTCCTCGTCTAGTTTATTTTTTTTTTAATCTCTAAATTTCTTCCTGCTCTCCTGTGGTTTATTTGCATTTGCCTTTGTTTAGTGATTACAATTAAGCAGAAATAGGAATTCAATGACACAGAGCTTCAAAGAAAGGGTAGCTCGATAGCTATCATGTTTTTTCCATCAAGGAGGGGTGCCTGAAATTTAATCAGACAATATTGTCTTCAGATAAAAATATCTGGGACAGTTACAAAGTTGTACTTTGTCAATTTTCTCAATGTTATGTATGATGTAAGATTAAAATCTGTCACCTTTTCAAAACCACAGTCAAAGGATAATTAAATTTTAGTGCTTTAACTGTGAATTCTCTAGCCTCAGCATACATAAAAGCCCTTTCAGCTGAATTTTAAATCTGAACTTTTAGAATTACATGAACCATAACCAGCATTACTCAGATCCCTCTAATGTCATCAAGGCTCAATTTACAAGGCATATGAGTTGCTGACTTGACCCTCTCTGTTGTATATAACAACCAAATACAATAATAACTGCACCTTACTACAAATTATCTAAGTAGATCAAAAATACATTTAAAATGGAATTTTAACTAATAAAGAAACAAAGCAATTATTAAATTAGAAGCAGAACAAAACTGAGCAATGCAAAGATTCTATTTGAAAATAGCTTTAAGATCAAATCAACGACCAAATTTTCAATCACCTAGAATTATTTTATCTTGCTTGTAGTGCTTTAAATTTGAAGATTGCATGAGAAACACATGAAAAGCCAAATGGGGGCCTGAAGTATTTACCTGATTGTCCTCAAATTTAAAAACCTCCTAGAAAATACAGACCACAGCTGCTAAATTTCACTGTAAATGTCACTGCATTTCACTGAGAGACCAATTCTCACAAACAGGGCAGGCATTGGTTGGTAATGCTGAAACCCTGTTCACTTTTCTAAGGGTGAAAAGACAGGGAATCTGTGAAGTGCCGTGCTTGCTAACCCATGCACGGGGGAGTTACAAACCTGCGGGCTGAGCACCACTTACCGAAGATTCACTGTCTCTAACAAGGAAATCTCCTTCCACTCCCCTTTCGTTCAGGGCACATTCTGCTTGGTGCCGGGTAACGTTCCCATAATACCACTCTCTTCCAGCAAATCGTCCAGTAGAAGATGGTCCCGTGTAGCTTATCTGAGGTGGATGGGAAGTGTTCATGGAAGGACCATCACTAATGATAACTACATAGTTTTTGGGGACAAGACCAATTTGACCTCTGGAATTTTTACATTTCCACCATTCTGGGTCATTTTCTGGTTTTTCAATGACTTCCATCGTTTCCCCTTTTTCAAAATTGAGCTCTTCATCTGTGACCGAGCTGAATGGGTACAGTGTCTGAACGATGTGGAGTACTTTGGTGCCCTGGCCGTTACTCATGGAAGCGCCTTTCCTTAGGCTGAGAAAGCTGGGTGAATCTGCAGTTGCCTCCTCAACCTCCTCTACCACATAGTTCGAAGGGAACCAGCCGATCTGTCCATTGTAGCTACCTCTCCACCAGCCGTCGCTGCACTTCTCCATGACAATCACTCGGGACCCTTTAACCAGGGACAGCTCATCCTCCCTCTCCGCAACATAGGCAAATTTCACGTAGGCGGGAATGTTAAGATCGTAAATCCGGTCGGCGCTGCTGCCGTTGGAAGGGTATTCTGCGTCTGTGCTGGGAGTGGGGGAGGCGTCTCTCGCACTCGTCTTTCTCTTGGTTTTTCCCAGGCCTGTTAAAGACAGAAATGTAAAGTGGTCACTTGGAATGCTTGTCGCCAGACTGCAAAAGCTGGATGTGGTGACACGCTGTACTCTCACTTCAACAACACTGCTAAATGGAGATCTCTTCTGTAACACTACATAGTCAGGAAATAGCAACACCTTTAGGAGATTCTCGTTAACATCCAGCTGATGCACCATTAGGTAAAGCACAATTTGTGTTATAATAACTTCTCAGAAGTAGAAGAGTTTAAAAACACTTAAACACAGTGATTTCTTCACTGGGAGAACAGCTAAATCACTGAAATGTTTCTGAACTTGCTATTATGTATCTTTAAATTCCAGTCAAATCATCATGCCTTTTAGTTTTGGAGATGACTTCAATTTGGCTTAAACAAAAAGTGAAAGAAAACCTACAAAAATTAAGGAGCAGAGAAATAAAAGCTAAAGTTTCTCTGCAGACTGTATTGCTCTCTTTGTTCCAGAAGTACCTAGGCAGGCACTGTTGCAATTCCTTCCAACTGCAATCACCCTTCCAAAACCCAGACCTCTTCACCTACATTTCATCATGTAACAGCAGAAACCTGATGGTAAGGAAGACCATTTGCATTTGTTTTCCTATAATCTGTAAATTCTGGTGTCATGTCATGGCTTTATTTATAGTGTTAAATACAATGTACAGAAGAAACAATAACATTGATCACTTTTTTTTTTAATTAGAGAAACCATACTAATGTCTGTTTCAATACAGAAAAACTGCAGAACACACTTGGTGCACTTTTCCAACTTTTGCAGCAACCCCTGCTTAAGTTTATATATAAACAAAATAATAAATAAAGGGAATAAGGAGCCATCTCTTGTGAAATTCACTTATAAAATTTCTGCAACCAAAATATTATATCGCAGTATAGCACAACCAAGCAACACCCAAAATGTCATGCAAGGGACAGAAGGCAAAACCATCACAGAAATAGGAGCATTTGTACTTTTCTCCACACACATAGAGTCTGGGTGGCAGGTGAGAGATTTAGTTGAGATACAAGAGCACACATGCTGATTATAGAATACTTAATGGCAGGAGAATAAATAAAGGTACTTTGTTTTTGTTTCTTCAAATAATCTGAGATAAGGAGATGCATGCTATTTCGTTTTTAATTATTCAGTCCTATTCAATCCAGCCACTCCGCTGCCAAAAAGTGTGCTTTAATATATTTAGATATATATGTACTTGCATATAAAATGGGCATCTTCAGCAAAGCTGTTTGTTCACCACAAAACTTCATGCTTACTTCATAGTTATCTGTACAGCACAGACTAACAGTGCGCACATAACTATGCTAGGATTTCCATCTAAAAGGGTTAAAAATATATTAATTAATATGTGGTCTTATGATCTCAGAAGATGGCAGAAAATTCTGATGATCCTAAAGTGTTTCCTGACCTTCCCCAGCAGGGCCTTGCTTCCTGCTGGAGCCTGCTACATCCTATTGTCATTCTAACTACATCACTTTAGCCAAGAGCCAGTGGCTGCACTTTCAGGCAAAATGAGGGAGGCAGCTTATTGTGCTAGGGGAGACAATCACAGGAAAAGAGTGTACAAGCGAGTACTAATCAGAAGCTGGTCAGGCTCTGATCTCTGCCAAGACTGGAAATTTTCATCAGTTTAGAGATCATTTTTAACCAAAAAGACAAGGATGTTACAGAGCTAATGAGCATTAAATTACAGTGATATAAACAAACACAATTTAAAGGTCATTCTCTTAAGAAAAGGGGGAAATTACTTTTATAAATTCATGGAAAACAAGCAACTGTATTTCAATAGATTCACTCTACATAAAGCCCTCCACTGAGATGAAACTTTCCAGATGAAAAACTTAGGCTTTTATTTGCTCACTAATGAAGATACACAGTCCACTTATTGGAATTACAGCAAAAGAACTAATGAAAAAAAACAGTGGATGGTGAAGTACCTGGCCTAGCTAGTTGAAACTCAGAGCACAGAGATAACTGTGAGAAATGAGGATGTAGTGTGACGAGAAAATGCCATAAACTTAAGTATCTAGAGAAAAAATTGTTGACAAACAGGTAAAACCCCAAAATTTCTCAAAAACTCTCTGAAATCTGATAAAGGTATCTAAACATTTAGGAAAAAGTTATCATTCAAGCACCTTCCTTTATTTGGAGTTGCATAAATTCCCTCCTTTTTCACAGACCTTGCAATGGTGCATCTGATATTTAAAATGTTACTTCCTATTGTGCCCATTAAACATAGATCATTACAAATTTGGGAAAATAATAATAAAAAATAAACATAGTAAAGTTTCTAATTTTTATCAATAAAGACAACTGGAGTTCTTCAGTTTAAGCTTAACATTTCTTGTGAACAAACTTTTTAAGGGTGATGGCATGGTAATGATTAATATTTTGCAATAGCAGCAATGGGCACCAAAGGCTTTCCAGTTGGTTTGACCAAAGGAACAAACTATGCAGGAACCTATCTGCAATCAGGCACAGCAAAGGGCATGCACATTATCTAAGAATAATTTTTAATGTCAGGTTGCAACATTCATAACTGTGTCCATGACTGAAGAGGAAACAAGATGTTCCATGAGCAGAATGAAGGAAATCTGTTCCTGTTTTTCTTTTTGTACCTCCAGCTAAGCTGTTCCTCCTCTTCCTCCCCCATCTCCTGCAGAATTCAAAATAAGTCCCCCTACTGTATGACTGCTTTCACATCCCCAGGTCCTTCTCATATCTCCAGGTCCCCTCTGCTATCTCCAAAATACCTTCAAATCTCTCCTGGTGCTGCCCTCCTCCCTACCTTTGTTGGGCTGGCCAGCCAAGCACAGTGCCTGGTGCCCTGCTGCCTCTCAGCCCTGGACTGAGCAAAGAGCTGGGGTTGCTCTGGTTTCTCCTCCAGTGAGGGACATCAGCAATGACTTGGAGAAAACTAGTTAGTTTATCTCTGCCAGTTTGTCAAGTTTGCCTAAAATTGGCTGAGTTATCAAGGATGGACAGATGGATGGACTATGACAGCTGACAGTGACAGCGTGACTAGTGTAAGCTTCATTTCCTTAGGAAAGTCTAAAAATACAGTTTAGTGGGATGGCTCATCACAGCTAAGCAAGCATAAAGTTAGGTCAATTATAACTTTGTATATGCATCTATAACAAAAAACACAACTCCATTAAAAAAAGACAATCTGCATGAGTAATCTCTGGAAGAGTAAACACTACTATTCTATTAACAGAAATGTTCACTTACTACTGTTCATAAAGGGATCCCTATTCTTATGTCTGAATGGAAAGAAACACATACAAAGGATTTAATGGAAAACAAAACATTCCAGCACTTTGGGAGTCACATGTAGAAAAGTTGAATATACTTGCAATTGCAGTCATAGTTCTGGTATGTTTTACTGTCTTTGTTCTAATGAAAACCTATCTACTGATCTACCTACCTTTCTACTCCAACTGTGCTTTTCCTATTCTGACTCACTGGTTAAAGTTCATCTGTAACCTCTGGAAGTCATACTCCTTTGTAACACTAATAGTTGTCGTAAGGAGTAATCTAAAGCAAGAAGTTAGCTTTCAAGTGAGAGGAAAAAAGTGGAAGGAAAAGAAGCATTGCAAAGTAGCAGAGAGCTTGTTTTGCTACTGCAATTTGTAGGAAGTATTACTATTCACAATCTACAATAACCCACAGTAAATCACTTCATTTTCACTCATATAAGTACATTGCCAAGTGATGTGAGCTGGCATAATTCTTAGGATATATTACTGAGACAAAAAAAAAAAAGAATCAACTGGTTAGCAATGTTTCTGAAGAAGGGACCCACGGCAAAGCCTTCTTCTCTCTGCATTGAAAGAAAACTCTTGCCCCAGGATTAGTCCTAGGGGAACTCAGAAAAGTGCCTGTCACATTACTACACGCTGTCTTCCTTTCCTAGCTCAGCTGTGGCTCTAAAGAATAGCTTGTTTTTTGAGCAGCAGGCTGAAGACCAGTTTCCTATGAATTTGCTTCCTGTCACTTAAGTTTCCATTGTGCAAGCACCCCTTCATTACCAGCTTCCCCTTGAGACAGTCTTTCCACTTTATCTATAAGGTCCTCAAGCTTGCACCTCCAATTCCCTCTCCCCACAGCATTTCCAGCCTTCCCACCTCATCCTCCTTAGACTTCCCTAGGAAATGTCTTGAGCTCCCTCCAGCCCCAAAGCTCAGTGGTGGAATTGCCCTGTGGTGGATCCCTGGCCCGATGCTGGGACAGTGCCATTTCCCCCACCCCTGTGTCTCCTGCCATGCTGGCCACACTCCTGGGCCAAAGCTTGGCTGCCTGTCAGCACGGATGCCCCAGCTGCCCAAGTGCTCCGAAAACAAAAGGATCTCTCTCTCTTCTGCCTTCAGTGATGGCACTGAAACAAGGCTGCAGAGCTACAACCTCTAGGAAAACTGGTTCATAGGATAAACAAGTTTAATTCTATTGAAAACATGATCTTAAAACATACCTTATCAAACAGATACATAACATTTGCATAGAAAGGGATTCTTCCCACTAGTATAGGTTTGTATTAATTTGTTAATTATGGTTTAATATCTCATACTACCTTTACTAGGAAAAACCTATTTACAAAAGCCTATTTACACCTAATTTTACAAATATTTATTTGACCAGTCTTTCCATGTTCTTGCAAGCTAGTATCCTTGTTTGAAACTGATGAGTGACAGTTTCAGACAGAAAATTCAAAAATACATTTTGTATTTAAAACACATTTGATCATCCCCAGAGATGAAAGAACATCTCCACAGGCTTATCTATACTCACGGTTATTAACTTCTGCTTAAGAATAACACGAACCAAACATTAAAAGTATCTGCAGTCAAAATTCTCTAGCGTCCCCTTTCCCAGACCGCTCACTAAATTGGTAAAATCTTGTATATAGCTTAACTTTAGACTAAATACAGTTGCATTTCTTTTTTGAAGGAATTTTAAGTTGATTTGATACCTGACTTTTTCTAGACTTGATTTGCTATTACTGTCTCTTGATTTGATATTACTGTCTTTTCTATTTTTCCCTCTTCTGTATACAAAAACCATTATTCAGTACCAAATGACAATTTCTGAGAAATTGATCTGTGAAACTGTCTCTGATTTTAACACATAATTTTAATATACAAATGATGAGCAAAGATACTTCTTGCAGCTCACCTGCATATTGAATCAAAATCACAGGACAAAAAACCAAAAAACCTCTTTCAGAAAAACATTGCAACACAAGAAAACTATTGCTTTGAGAAATTGCGAGATACCAAATTTCCAAAACAGAATTCCTCAATTCAGAATTCAGTGAAAAAACCCAAATGCTACTAAATACAATAGATAAAACTCCTTAAGAATCCTCCAATAGCTTCTTATTCAAATATTAAGAAAAATTAAGGAAGGACACTCTCCTCCAAAAGTGACCTTCAAACTACAGAATACACTGCAAAACCAGCGAAAGTGTCTCAATACAACTGAGTTTTGAAAACTACTTCCTCTTTAAGGGACTAGGATTCTATTGAAATGGTGCTCTTCAGATATCCCATATCAGTGTTGGAGAAGCCAGTTTTAAGTCTAAATATGCAACTGGAAATATAAAATGGGTGCTGCTGAGTAAAGCTGTTAGTTCTCCCCATGGCAATTAGAGAGACAACTATTTGTGCATTTTCATCTATTGCTGTATTTACATATCTTAATAGATTTTTTTTTTATAATGACAAGTCAGAAATAATTTTTCTACAATGTATTCTACCCTTTATGTTTGAATTTAGTTTTTGATCAGTTATTATATATTACTACAAAGCCATAAGCTGGCAAAAAAATAACTTGAGCAAGAAAAGAGTCAAAGAGATAGCTTGAATTAATAGTGCATCAAATACCAACAGGTACTCTCTTTCACAGTCTATTTACAAACACAACAAGCTTTTTTTCTCAATTAAAAAATGAAAATATGCTGTATCACCTAAGCAAAACACAGAAACTGATAATAGAGCTGAAAAGGACACATGTACACCCACAACTCTCACATGGGCTGTCAAAGTATGGGCTTTAAACTTCATCTGAATATTTGAAAATTTATTTATGGGGAAAAAAAATAAATAAAATATCTTTCATGGGAGACATGAATTAACCAGCAGCTCAATTTTTAAAAATATTACTGACCATTACCCTCTTAATTAAAAACAAACAAAACCCCCAACAAAAACAACAAAAAAAAAAAATCAAACACAACAAAACTCCCCCAAAACAACAAAGCAACTACTTGTAAAATTTTTCATACTAATTTTAATGCATTTTAATTTAGGCACCCTCCCTGTAGAGCTATATACTTTTAACAGCACCACTTGCTTTATGGTTATAAAACATCCCCAAAGAACTCCATAAAATCATAGAAGCCACACAAAGAACATGAGCACAGTACAATTTAATGGAAATATTTTCATTTTGACCATTTTTATAGCAATGGGTTTTGCTATAGACCCATGGTCACCCCATTACAATTCAAACTGAAACAAAGCACTCCAGAGGGGTGGAATTTAACCTTATTATATTTTAAAACAACAACTTCTATTAAAGAGCTGAAAGATTCAAGATAAACAAGTTTGAGGATGATAAATTTCAGGAAGTCAAACAAATGAACTAGGAGAACTCCCAGTATAAATACCCAGAGGGGGGGAAAAAAAAAAAAAAAAATTTAACATAATCTGCTAATTTCAGAGTTCTATAAAAAGAAATAGATTTCAGTTGAAATTGAGATATGTTTTCGTTCCCTTAAACATTAAATCAAATTTTACAGAACAGCTCCCCTTATTTTAAAAATCTTCGAAGGCAAGACAACCAGGAATTTTCATTCAATTTACTAATACATTGTTTTCTGTTAGATGCAACAGAAACAAGCAAATTATTCAAAATTAATTTTTAATTTAGAAGTAATATTTCTTCAAAATTTTAGCCATTTTTAAGATACCTAAAATTATTTTTCCTGTATATTCTAACAAAATTGAAATTCCATCTGACTTCAAACAGATGCAGTTAAAAACAATGATCCTTTCTTGTCTAACAAATAAGTTATTCATCTCTGAATATTACAGCAATGAATTATATTGCATATTAATGCATACATTTAATAAGAGTGCAAAGTGTACAGTGTCTGTTTTGAAATAAACTAAAAAATGCATTAAGAAGCAATTAACTTTTCAGGAAAATTCTTCAGGAAAAAAACCACCACAATGCAATGTAAATTAAGTAATCCATCCACTCAGTACAGGGCTAAACACAGCTTCTTGTCAACTGGAATATTCAAATCAGACATTCATGTAGTTTTGTTATTATTATTTTTATAATTTCAAATTAACTTGCCTTTGCTTCTTTATTACTAAAGAATTCAGCAGACCAAAGTTTCTTCTGTTACACAGAAAAAAACCCCCAAACATTTCTGCACATTTTCAGACTGCAATCTCCCACTCCTCCCCCTCCACCTACATGTCCAGTTTCCAAGAAAATGTTCAAAGGCTAAGATCCATATGGGATAGTTAGTGTTTTAGAAGCAACATATCCATCAACAGCACTCTTTAAAGGACACTGCTAAAAATTTCATAAACCTTCAACTGCACTTGTAATACTGAAATAAAGCTTTACAGCTCAATTAATGACTTTTTGTATCTTCTCTAAGAAGCTCAATATAAAAAAAAAAAAAAGCCATACTTGAACAAATCAGAAAAAGGAAACTCTTCTCTAAATGTCAAAGTGAAACTCTGACATTTCAACAGCCAGGCTTCTTTATCAGTGCTTTTCAAATACACAAAAAGTTTTCCATGCATCAAACACTATTCGGTCAGGAAGCTTCTGCAAAGAAATCAACTCAACAACTTCATTGAGAACAACAATTGCATGAATTCCTGTAATTTACACTGTGCTACACATGCCTATTTGTCATTAGGAAAGGTATAGTCAAATTCCAGTATCAGGGACTGAGTTTTCTGTACCCAATTTTAGAGCAAAAGGCTAAAATTACAAAGATTCAATATAGGGACATACGCAAACACAGACAAATGCACAGTCTGCAGGCTTCCAAAAACTGTCTCACGTATATTCTTACCCCAGTGGCAAAGTGAAGTGGAAGACTCATTAGGCAAATTTAAATGGTCTTGGGATTTTAAATCCTTTATATAACAGGAAAACAGTTGTCTTGGTCTCAAATAGAAGGTATATAAAATGAATGGGGTTTCTCAAGACCTACCATTCCCATTTCCCTCTACATATTTAAATTGAAGCTTGCTTGCTTCAAATATGCAGTCTCTGCTTTCAAACACAAATAAAAGTATTTCTACCTAATTTGTAATCTTATAAATTATGCTAACTTGACTTTGAAAGATATCCTGATAAGAAAATATATCCAGAAACACCTTAAATCTAAGGCAGTCCTATAAATCTAAGAACATATCTATAAAGTGTGGGGAGAAGGCACAGTAGCCATGTAGGACTTCCCATGGCTTTCTGTTCCCTTAATGTAGAGAAGAAAAGCTACACTGTTTTGCCTCTCCTTCACAAACACTAACAGCAGATATTGACAAAAGAAATCACTAATATGCATGAGATGCTCTGAAGTGTCTACCTCAATGCACCCTCCTGTCCTTCAGGAAGTATATCATAGCTTATGTTCTCTCTCCTCTTCCAGCACTTGGTGGAAAGATGATTTATATTTAGCTATTTCACATTTATATGAAGTAAAAGAGGTGCACAGGACAGTTCAGGATACAAATTTGACTTCCCAATTCTAACCCACTCTATCAAAAAGCAATTGGGGGAAAAAATACAGCAAGTACAAAGCAGGTTATCCTGCATGCAAGATATCAACTCTCCAATTTAAAGATTTATCTTCCAAATAACCAAGCTGGAATTATTATATTTTAGACACATGTAACTATAGAGCTAACTTAAGTCATTTCACTTCTTGTATGCTCAAATTTAATCTCCATTCTGTACCTGATGCAAAGATGTAATAGATGTTACAGATAGGGAATGAAATTTGGATCACCAGGCCCAACCTGAACAGAGAAACTACAAAGCAGCAATTATAGAGCCCCTCAACTCAAATATATGTTTTAGAAGACAATGATTCAAATACTGACTAAAGGGCAGTATCTCAGCATCAAAAAGCTGGAGACAGTCCCTCCTGAAAGTACAACAGTCATCTATCTTTTGAGCTTACAGTGTTTTACTCCAGTTGACCCATACCAACACCAAGGAAGATGTAAAGCCTTACTAATTCTGCCATAAGGCCCGAATGCTCATGTTATACTATACTAACGTTTTCCAACATTAAATAAGTCTTAAAAGCAAATACAAGATGTTTATTACATTTTCTCTTTAGAAACCTCAAAAATCTTCAGAAGCCTCTCATTGATACTGCAGTTTTCTTGCAAACTCCTTTTAGGAAGGGGAAAGCAAACTAACTTCCTCTCTGAATTTCAATGCACATAGCTTTGTTAATCAAGGGCTCTCAGGTTATTTGCAATCACATACACAAAATCAGACCTCTCTGTCTCTCAAGGGGATGTAACAGGATGAAATGGCTCACTTAAGAAAACAGCCCACCTCCTCTGAGGTTTAGTCCTCACAGCCAAAACACAAAACTCCAGGACTCACACACAAACCAGAACAATTTCTTCTGTACATTAGTAACTATAGAGTAATAATTAAGTAATACATTTATCTCCTGTTCTGGAGAACAATTTCCAGAATGAACAATTAAAAAATATCTTACAGGTTGGTTAGGAAACTGGTAGAGCCCATATACAAGAAGAATGACCCTTCCACCACACCAGAATACATTTTTCCTTTCTGTTTTCTTTCATTTTTCCATGTCCTTTAATTTACAAAATCCCAAAGACTGCAAACAGGCATTATGGCACTGACTGCATACAATTTAGACAGTCTACAGCCGAATTCCTAAATCAATTTCTAGTGCAAAATACAGCTACAAATAGTCATCTATTAGAAAGAGGAGAATTAAATGTCCACCTGTTCAAGCTGACTATCCATTAAGAGAGGTATCTGTCCAAATGAATTTGCTGAGAGCACAAAAATCAGTAAACAATCACATTCACCACTGAAGCAACTCTCAAAAAAGACATCTGTGCTGGAACCTTTCCCCTTAAAACAACAGAAGTGGGCATTCTCTCCAGCACTGCAGCTTTGTGCTTTATGTCTACATACACTCCGTACATGTCAATTCTTGTTTTATGGACAGACTTCACAAAACACTTTTGAGACTCAGAAATGGAAGGAAACCTTTCCTTTACATATGCTAAGACAAACCCCAGTTTTCTTTTGGCATGAATGCTAATTTACAGATTCTGTTTGCATGATATGAGAATGTGTCACTGAACCTATTGTTCAGGTCTTCGAAAAACCTGAGGAACAGAAAGGAATGGAATCCAAGTGGAAACATGTAGAGAAAAATAAACAAATTAATACTTAAAAATCCCTGAAATATTAAACCTCAAGACATCCCAAGACCACAAAAAAAAAAAAAAGAAAAAAAAAAAAAGATCCATTCAGTAATACTGAAATAATTAAATAATTACTTAAGGTTGCATATTGAAGGAAATAGCCACATCTGAAGCAGAAGAATTCCTCAATGATTCTAAGGTGGGAGAAAGAACAGCCACTGTCACCTATGTATTGAAAAATCTCTTGTTCTTTGAGTCACTGTAATTCCTTGGAAAATGGTGTTCCCTCAGAGTACATACAGAGGCTATTGACTCCCTTCGCTCGGTCTTTAGAAGAGTGACCCAGCTCCACACACCAAACAAGGCACACAGTACCTCTAATACCTCAGCTGCTGTTATTTGCTTCTTCTCTCTGCTACCACCTTCATGTGCTAGGAAGCCAAAGGGGATGACAGTGTCCAGAGCACACAAATACATGTACCCCCAAAAACATGTGCTTATGGAAAAAGTCCAAGCCAGGCAGATAGGTGCAATGCAGTGACCCTCACTGCAGCCCCAGTTCTGCTGCCTCAGCCAACCTCAGTTCTCCCAGGAACCTGAGGGAAAGGAAGACAGAAGGGAACACTAGGCAGTGAATGCAGTACAAGACAGTACTTGGGAAAAAAACCACACTCTATTTTCACTGGTGCAGAAGAAGAGACATAATTAGCAGAATGCTTTAAGTATTACAGTCTATGTAAAAATGAAACATCAAAAGAGTTGAGGGTTAGTTCAGACACAAACTTTTAATGCTAAGAAGAGAAAAGACTGCCTCCACAGCTGAAACAGGGCATAGGAAGATCTACCAGCAATGGAGTGACTCTCTTTAATAGTGAGCTGTGAAACTACCTTGGGAGCTAATTTTTGGGCCTACTCTAAGGCCAGACATTACAGGCTGAAACATAAATGGCTCAGAAAGGGGCAAAACCAAGGGTCCTCCAAGGTGACAATTGAGGGAAATAATACCAAAGACATCAGTACACACAGCCACAGTTGAGTTAAGGTGATCCTTTTATCTTTTCACATATAATTATGAATAAAATAAAGGCTTATTCTTTGATCTGTAAATGTCAGTGTACCTCCAAGCACACAGACATTATGCATGGGAAAGGGAGAAAAAAAGTATACCTATTAGATAAAACTTCTAATACAACAAGCAAATTTATTTACTCAATATAAACTAAAAATAGGAGGATTTCTTTATGCCTTCAGCCATGCAACATTTTACTGCAACTGTCACAGCAGAAAAATCTGCTGAAAGGTAGCACACATCATGGTTTCACACATCACTATATATTTATTTTGAATTCTTGAAGCAGCACACGCTTTAAATTATCTACCCCAATAAATAATCTATCCGAATAAAGTTAAAACTTCAGCAGAACACAATATAGACAATTGTAAACTGAAAAAATCAAACTTCTGAACCATTACAAGCTAGCACTGCAACAAGCTTCAGGTTCTGCATTCACTTTTGGCTTTTCACTTTGGAGCAGATAAAGGGCCTGTTGCATACACCCAGCAGAGAAACCCTTATCAAGCAATAAAAGACACACTATTCTGTACCATGAGTTCTCCACAATATTCACCAAAATGCTTTGCTTTCAGCTCTTTAAAAGGCATGAAGTTTGTGTTTAATTTTCATTGGGGATTTTTGCTGTGGTTTTGTTTGTTTGTTTTGCATTAGTCTGCTCTGCAACTTCAGTTTTTTTCCTTCTCAAGCAGATGTTTCTTTAGAAATTGCATCACAGTATCTTTTAGAAAGTCTGATTTATTTCCACCAAATTCCTTTAATGTTACTTTCAGTGGACAGAGTTGATATGCATATTAAAATTATTTAAAGGTTGATGGGTGTACAATAGGTCCAAACCCATCAATTCGTGAGTTTGTTTTGCATTCTAAATAAATATTTAAACATTTTATAGTAGCACTAATTCAAAATTAATGTATTTTTTGCAATTATATACCTAATTGGTAGCCAGAAGGCAGACCCTACCCTGCCATCAGTCATTTTCCATATGTAAAACTACTGCTATTGGGTGTGTCTCCATATCTTCAAAGATCAATAAAGTGAAACTTACTACTTCAACCAAGTCTAGGTTTTAATGATGATTGTGAGGCAGATATATTTTTCAAAAGCAGCAAAGTATTTAATTTACATATTATACAAATCATCTGCTACCACTCCAGTGACATTAGCACTGCCAGCATCTAACTCCACATGCTCTAGATGGGAATCTAGACGAAATCTCTTCTCTATCTGAAATCATTGTGAACATCTCCCATTCCTCTTTTCTCAGCAATCTATGTAACCACAATCATCTATTATTACTGTGAACAAGAAATGCAATTGTTCCAGCTTACTTCTCCTCCAAAACTAAAGACACCACACCTAAAAGGAGTTCCCATCACTTCTCTCACTACCACAAAACAATGTTCTCCTCAATTTCATCACTGGTGAGGAGTCACCACCGTTGCCACATTGTCTCACAAACAAACATGCTTACTCTGAGCAATACAACTACAAAGCAGGATAAAGCACAGCAATAAAGTGCTGCTGTTAAACAAATTCAACCATGAAATGAGCTATTCTAAGATTCTAGGAAATTGAGCAAGAATTTGTGCTGTATATAAACACTTCCACTGCTTCCTCTCCCTAAATTTGAACTTAAAGTCCTGTGTGCCAACTCCTTTAAAGTGCAAAGAGAGATGACTTACCCTCACTCACATCCAATTCTCCAAGAAGCACAACGGACATGCCACTACTGTCATGCCCATATTTTCTCACAAGCTAAAAAGCTTCAAAGCAACAATAAGTGCTTTGAAAAACACTTCCTATTTATTTGCAATGGAAAAAATACTTCTATTTTTACTAAATTATTACAAGGGGATTGATTTTATTGCTAATTTCAGCTAGAAATGTTTGGCTAAACAAAAACTTCATGTAATTCCTTCTTAGGAATTTTTATATGTGATAAATAATTTGATAAGTAGCTATATACTTTAAGTTATTTATTTTTTGAAATCAACTTTATTAAATGCTGGTTTCTGAACAGAAAGATTAGCATTTCTTACAGGTCTGTGACAAGGAAGGCCAAAAACATTGGAAGCTTGGAGTTCTCGAAAACTCCAGGTTATTAAAATAACTCTGTCTTGTAAAGTTGACCTGTTTTTATTAACATGAGTTGTATAAGGCTTAAGAGGCTGTGCTATACAACAATATACTTATTATACAGTGATTTTATACCCTTATAGTATAAAATCACTGCATAATAAAATGGTATATACCCTTATGGTCCAGAGAAGACTAGAACTGGAAATAACTAATTAAGAACTAACAAATATTTTCAAACTGGTACTTGTTTCTGTTAAAAATTTAATCTGTTTTCTGTGATCTTGCATCTGAGGCTCAGACAGGTCACTGGTAAACAAATAAATTCATCAAGCAAAGCGTACTGAAGACTCAGTTTAAGACTCTGACTGTGCCAAAAATACTGAGCATACTTATGATTACACTTTTAAAAATTAGTGTGGAAGAACTGGAAAATATTTAGCTGAAACCTGCAACGTTAGAGTCATATAAATAAATCTCACCAGTGAAAGACTAAGTAATCAAATTTCAATACTTAAAACAAGATTTAGAACCAATCTGATGAATGTCAAAATACCACCTTATACAATTAAATCTGCCACAAACATCACATGAGAGCTACCAAAATAAAGGCCAGTAACACACACACCAGAACTTAAAGGCTGATAACTGGAGAAGGAGATTTCATAACCACGTTATACAGAACTGTGATGGTAATTGTTTAAATCTGAGCTGAAATATTTATATATAAAAAGGAAGTACACCAAGCCTCTTAACCAACAGTAACGAGGAACAGTTTTCCATTGCTAAAAAAACTATTGCGCTGAAGAATGAGCAATTGCTCATTTCTGCTTCTTACTAGGCAGTGACTCTGCAAAGAAAAAAGGGCTAACTTCCCTGTCAATTTCTAAACGAGCACTGAGAAAATAGTACTAAGTAGCCCTCAAATGAGAAAATATGAAGTTATAAATTTGAAAAATCCCCAGCATTTTCATAAAAATAACTGGGGAGAAGAGAGAGATATAAAACTATTGATTCCTTGAAGCACCAGTAAATATGACCTTCAGGGACTCCTGCAGATCTACAGACTGACCCAGGTAGACACACACCACCACAGGGGTTGAAAAACACAGGAAACACTTCTGGATGCTCATAACACTTGTGAAATAACTTGCTAGGAACATTGATGCAAGCAAGAATTGGCTTTTCTACATTATATCTTGCTTGGGAATTCTTACTTTCCAAATCTGGCATACTGAGTGCAAAGTTACTGAAAAGCTTTGCAGACTTCCAGAAGCTCAATAAAGGAGCATTTAAAAAGTCTCTCATGCAATTCAAATGTGTCTGTGATATGTTATCAAGGTTACTGTTACTTGCCATTATCACCAAAGCCCATCCATTTCTATTGTTCCTACGGATTTGCAAACATCTTTCCTCTGTTCTTGGTGTCCAATCTCCTTTCCAATACACATTTTATTAAACCTTTTGCTTTTGCAGGGCATCTGTTCAAATACCCACACCAAGAGCAAAGTAGAAGTGGCCTCAAGTTTCTTATGTGGTTGCTCACTAAAGAGACCAAGACCAGAAACCTGTAGGAAAAGCCCATATGCAATGCTGGTTGTGAAGCAAAAGCAGCAGAAACAGCAAAAACATTCAGAAAATCATGGATTCCCATGAAAATGGCACCCTGCTGTAGGATCACACGCTTCAGTCACTAATGGCACGCTGCTGCCTGGGGACTTGTGCTGCTGCCAGGAAAATGACTTGCAAAGGGATGGAAAAAATGTAGAAGTTTTATTTTGAGTACACAAACAACTGACTTCTCAATTATTTTGGCTTCCTTCAGATAAGGTTTCTGTTTGGCATGACAGAGATGAGCCAGCAGGCATAGATCATCTTTGCTGCAGACGGGGAAACCCGTGGAGTCGCATTCAGAGGCAGCTCTGGGGGTGGTGCTGGCAAACACCCACTCCAACCAAATGGATATGGGAATTCCTTTCCACCCCCCAGCACATGGGAAGAATTATATTACAGAAAATTACAGTTTAAAAGATGCATGCTGGAGGTCTCTTGCTTAGTAAGACTTATTCAAAATGTATAGAAAATACCCTCCCCGCAAAAGAAATACTGTAAAAGGAAACTATTTTAAACTTCATTATAATGAATGAAGATAAAATTTTAATCACAGGCATGGAAGCTGGCTTTTGCCTTAAGAACAGTAATAATTACCAGATTTCATTCAATATGAGCAAACAGAAACCAGGAATTTGAAATGGCCAAATTACCACTAACATTCTACTTGCAGTATCACTCAGTTAAGATAAAAAAGGGAATGAGAAGATGAATCCTTTAAAATACTCAACAAGTGCCCTATACACTATATTTCCACGATTAAAACTAGACCATTGTAGCTGAGTATTCATTAGAACTCACTCAAGAAAGATTTAAGAATACACAAGTAGCATATATCAAATAAAAAATGACGTAACCAGACATCCATCAATTGAAGAATTACAAGACTCAATTTCTCCAAGTAATTTAAGGAAAATTAAAAGTTATGGAAAATTCCCTGATGCCAGGACTAAAAGAAGATACAATAGAATAGAGCAAGCCCTTAGAAAGGTAAAGACAAAGTGAACCATGTAAAAAAGGCTATTGTTTTGTAAAAAGGCATAGGATGATTCTAAAGTATCTCTTCAGAAATTACTGGGGGTCATTTGAGATTTTGGGTGAGCTGTTTTTCAGTCGACAAGGAACTGATTTAATGAACATATGCTAAACAAGTGTTAATCAGCATTTTAGTAACTACCCAACATGTTTAGGAGAGCTGTCTCTGAAGACATTTTACTTAATTTTTTTTTCAAAAACTGCCAAAATAGAATGGAAATTTAAGAAGCCTTAAGACATTGCTAAAAACGAGCTGATATTTTAAAACATCAAGCTGCCTATTCTAGGTACCCATATGTCCATTAACCTTCCACCAACCCTGAAATGGTAAAGCTGACAGGACTCTATTAATAAAATAGTCAAGGGCTGAGATATAATTGATGACAGTCAACAGCTCTGGAAAAAATAGTTTTTAGCATCAAATAGGCATGACTTAATTCTCTGATGAGATTATAAATTTTTGTGTACAAAAGACCAACATAGCTGGTGGCATAAAGTTTCATTAGAACACAGACTGCCAAAGATGAACAACTATTCACATAATGCATCTTCAACAGCAAACGAGGGGAACTATTAATTAAATAGTTATAGCTCCTATGGGGTCTGCCACAGTTTGAGCTATGGCTGGCACGTTTCATATTTGTCGAATATAAAAATATAAATCAAGTACCAGTAATTACTGTGGATAAGCATAAGAGTGGCAGATAGCTACAGGTAATCAAATAGACAACACATGACATCATTTGCATGATAACAGTGCTTTCGGATGAATTATTTTTTTAACACAAGGAAATATAATCTATTAAGAGGCAGGGAAAAGTGCATCTCCATGGGAACAACCATTTGCTTGAGCGACACAAGTACGAAAGGGGGTTGTGCAGATATGTCACTGGAAACAGCTATGAGTCTGCTGTTTCTCTCCTGAGATTTCACAAGATTAATTATTAATTATTGACAGACTATTAAGTGACACTTTGTTGGGCTTTTTTTTTGAGTTCAGTACCTGATATTTTGGCAGTTGCTTAAAAAGTGAAGTCAGAAACAGATTTGGTTTAAGGACTAATACTCAGGACCACCATTCCCAACTGTGCTGGGTTAGGAGATATTTTAATGAGAATTTTGTTGTGATCCTTGGAGACACCGGAGTGATGATACATTGGGCATATTTGTATAAAAAGAACTTAAGAACTTGCTTCACTGGGTAAAGCAAAACTTTCAAAAGCTGTTTTACTAGATGAAGCATCAGTCTTGCAATTTGCAGACCTTTGTTTAAAAAGGAGGAGTGAATTTTTCATGGCCTCTCAAAACAACGGATCCTCTAAGGAAGGACACATGCTCTGCTTGTTCTGAATGGGAAATTACTGTACAGAAAGACAGGAAAGGCTTAAATATTATAGTTTAGTTGAGGACACTGATTCAGGAGAGGTAAAAAAAGTTGTACAGGTATGTGGTGCACAGCATATACATGTTTCATTATGGTAAGGAGTTCACAGCACCTAAACTTTTAAAAAGAGCATGAGAGGTGCTTTACACTCTGGCTGGTCACCAGGTAAGTGTGGTCACAGCACACAAAGACCAGACTCCATCATGAGGCACCTTCTGCCTCAGCTGAACAAATACACAGGGAAAACCATTAGAAAGGGAACAAGGAACTTGTAACTTGTCATAAGAGTGTTTCAGAACTTAAAAACCCATTCAGGTGTGCATAAAGGGCTGAGGCTTGGGAGATGTGACCCCTAGGGATGGCTCAGCCATGAAACCACCAAGCTTTTTCTCACAGCTTTTCATTATTCATCATCAGAGTGAAGGGAAGCACCCTGCACCATGCAGCTTTGCTAAGACTGAATATAAGCACACATATAGGTTAGGACACACCTTTTTTCCGTCATTTAAATAGATTTCTGTTGGACATAAATAAAAATGTGTTTGCATCAAGAAAATATTACCCATATTTTAAATGAGCACTTGAAATACTATAACAACTGGACTGCAGTCCTTTCCTAAGGTACCTTTTAGACAAAATACATACACAATATTTATGTTTTAAACAACATAAATCTATCTAAAAGGAGCTTAATGTCACAACTGTGACTTTAAGCTTTGAAAAGGCATAATCACATTTCCTGGCACTGTAATCAGTATATTCCAAAAGTATCTGTAGAAAGGACTGTGGTACTAAATATTACCATGGTAAATTTTATGATAACCTTGCTTGCCTGCCATCCATTCTCTAGTCCCCAATTTCCATGTACTTTATACCAACTCAGTAGTGGAAGACATGGTAATGAAGGAGTGACTAAGAAACAAAGCCTGTTAAAAACAACACTGGCACAGGATAATCCCGCATAAGCTATTGCCATATTATTTTAATGTGAACCTTTTAACTTTCTAATAAGTCCAATCCCTGAATCCTAATTTTTCTGTTGAAGAGTCATTTTGTACAGCAGTCTGCAACAGCACAAATTTTCTCCATGTAAGACTTGATAAAACACAGGCCAAAAACCAAAACAAAAGCAAAAGAAAAGCCCTCAAAAGACTTTTAATGTGCCTGTTCCTGTTTTATTCATAACATCCTAAAATATCACTAGTAGGTTTTCCTGGCATAAAACAATAATTTATCACTATGCTTATAACCTTTTCCAGCTGTATGCAAAGCCCTTTTTAATCAGTCTTTAAGAATAAAAGAGGAAAAAAAAAATATTTCACTTGACTTTCAAATAGATTTCTTTAAAATACCACAAAATTTTTCAAAGCTACATTATTTTATGTGTATGAGATACAGTTGTGAAGACTTTATGTGCAAGTTAAAAATAGATAATTATGGACTTGAAAGTTAACAGAACATCTCTGACCACAGATACTTAACTGTACAAAGCCACACTGTAAAATCCCATTCATAAAGTGATTTAGCTTTGGCTATGATACCTATGCTGAACAATCCAGTTTACATCATTCATCTTTCAAGTGAGAGGCGTTAGCATGAAAGGAGAGTATTCAGAAGTTGATATGTGTATTAAACTCACAGTTTTTCAGCCACTGAAAATACAGAACCTTTAAAAAGTGGAACAAAAGTAACATCTTTTTCTTCTGGATGTGATGCAAGGAAACGTATTACAGATTTTTATATGTGATTCTCTACCCACACCCACTCTCTCTGCTTCTTCCTCAATCATCTATCCATCATGTCACATCAAACTAAGCATAAAGACAATGCAAACACACGTTAAAAAATACTTATTTCCACGTTACATTCCCAACCTGAAACTCATCAAGTCTACTAAATTTATTCCAAAATACAAAAGGACTTACCCAATGTGTCTTTTAGATTTTTAACCAGAGAACCTTTCTTCAAGCTGTTTTTTCGCTCCACATAATTTGATGGCACATATCCCGTTTTGTTGGCCGCGTTTCTTACCCTCCACCATGTCTTAGAATCATCTAATAGCCAAAGACGCTCATTTTTCTTGATGTCAAGTTCTTGGTCCTGCTGTGCAGTGTAATCCCACTTTGCAATAACAATAACTTCTTCTGTCATCTTTCATGGAGTCCTTCTGCAACAAAATAATAAAACATTATCCTCAGTAAATTTTGTCATACAATTCTTACTCATTTTTTTCCTTTGAATTCTTTTAAAATAAGTAAGAAAAAGGCTAGGGAGAAAATGAGAACACCATATAGGGCGAATCCTCTTTTAAAAATAATGGAATCCATAATGACTTTTCTTGTTTTTTCAGTCACTAAAATATGGCAACTTTCTGATAGCAAATTCTAGTCATAATGTATTACATTCACTTCCTCTAATGCATATAAAATATTACATGGATCTATATTAACAGAAGCTTATTTATAAAATCTGTTTCATTTTTGCATATAGCATTATAAAAGTATCCCACATGTGGCATTCCAAGTTCTGATCTGAGAAAAAAAAATAAAATAGCAGCATTCCAAAAATGTATTTTCCCTCTGCACTAGTTTCACATCCTTATACTAATTTCAAACATATAAATTTTCTGCATTTAGACAAAGTTGTCCATCTTTATTTGGTAGAAAGTTAAGAAATAATTCAAGAAGCAATGCAACCCAGCAGGGAAATCTGCCATCAATAAGAGGGTATGGTCTTTAGCAAGCCTTTGTTCACCATTTTGTGCAGGCAGCACAAAACTGCCTTTAAGAGTCTTCACTCCCCCTTTGTTCCCAGGAAGATCCCAGCTCAGCACAGTCCTGCACCAGGCATTAGTCAGCAGGGTGGAAAAGAGCACCCACTGGATTTCACTTCTTCCCTACCTGAAACATATCCAGAGTCCATTAAGACTGAATGATTTGTCTTTCTTTCACTTACCTGTAAGAACAATGATGTTTTTCAAAGCTATTTGTCAGCTGCACAAAGACAGCTGCATGCCTCCACGTTTTCCTACGCATCCCAGCAATTACCAGGAACAGTGTGAGGCAGCACAATAATGTGGCAAGGAAAAGTCCAATACTAGTACCAATGACATTCAAATATGTTATAATGCCAACCGAGACATGTTGATTTTACCTTTTAAATTCTGAGAAGTCACCTAAAATATACTAATTGCTGCCATGGAGGTTGGGGGAGAGGAAAGTGGAGGAGGGCAGAGAGAGTAGGAGGTGAGAATATATTTGAAAATCAATGTATCTGATTTTTGGTTTTTTTAAATAAAAGGTGTAGATTTCATTTAAACTACAGATTAGTAGAAAAAGGTGTAAAGGTACTTCAAACTATTAATGTCCAAAGACTTCTGTAATATTTGACTTTATAGCCTAGGTCTTGGAAGTCCACAACTCTATCTTCTCTGATACCTAGTGGTTTATGTGATAGAAAGGTAATCAAAAACCAAACTTCATTCAGAAATTCTGTTCAGCATGTAAATGATATCACCTATACTCTGTAAGGGTTCCTTCTGCAGTCTGTAAATACTCACACAAACATGCACACACTTCCCCCTTTAGCTACAATACAAACTGTGAAAACTGCATGCCAGACAACCCAGCTTATCTACTCTAGGAAAAATAAGTGCTTTACTTATTTAACCTATAATCCTAAAACATAAAATTATAATTATAAATTAAGAGCCTCTTCTTATAATGAATTTTGTTTCCAGGAGAACATCATATAGGTCTGAGCAACAACTGCTAAACCATTTGACAGCAAAAAGCTGTGCTTGCCATTTGCTGGCAAACATCAGCAAAATTACCCCTCATGGCCAAGGCAGGACATGATTTTTGAAAATCTGAAGCTGAGTTGAACAGGTTTAAGTTCTCACTTTCCAATCAAAAACCAAACAGAACATACAACAATTAAAACATTATTAAAATATGCATTTGCATGGCTGAGGTCCCCAAGAAAAATTTAACAAGGAGCTATGATGCTTTGACTAGCTTGAGAAGCACAATCCTTACAGCTCAAACAGTCTGCGACTTATGCAGTGGAACTGACAGTTTTACAGGAAATAAGTCAGTAACCATTCAACCATTTTTTCCCCATAAAATAATAATCCCATCTGACAATGATAGAGAAGAGCCTGAACTTAGGACCTCAGTTTCCAATAAACTGTCCTGCTTTCTGACTGACATAAAATGGATGGAAAGCCTACAGGTCGATAAGTTGACGTAGCCACAGGGGACTGCAATCAAACATGTTCTGAAGGCTGGTGTTGTCAATATAATCTATCTCTCCAATTTAGGTTGGTTTATTTTATCTCAGCAATTGTGAAATGGTCAATTCTTACTATTACTAGGGAAATGGAGAACATGAAGAAATAGGACATCATCAGTGCAGTTGGTTAAAGTTACCATTACGTGAGCTCCCCTTCTAAAAAAGGTTATTTGCACGACACAGGCAAGTTTAAATTCTCAATATTACAGCATATTAATAATAAAAAACCCCACATTAGGAATAATATTTGAGTAGCAACTAATGGAAAACTCTTATACTTTTCCTATACCTCTAAAGAAGAAAAAACAATTTTAATTGACCCCTATTGTAAAAGTCATCAAGTATTTCCCCATGGCACTGGGCAAGGACAGAAGCACAGGAAGAAACTACTTACTAGGACTGACATCAACTGTAGTGCTCTGAAACCACCCAGGACATGGTGCTCAAACCTACTTGATTTCTTAAATTCCCAGTAGTGTAGACATGTAAAACTGTCACTACGCCTGAGAAATGCTGTCATTTCACAAGCAGACCTCTTGCATGATGCAATTTTGGCAGAAGTATTCTGGTATAGGAGAAGCCAAGTTCCCTGAGCACCATGCTCACACATAACCCATTTCAGTAAAGTAGTCCAGGTTTTACTAAATGTTTAGTGGCACAAGCTTTCTTTCCCAAGTGGAGAGAGGATTTAGAGTCAAAATGCATAATGCAATTGCAGCTAAACATTTGTCCATTTAAAGCTGTGTACATGTGTGTACAATTCAGTCGTGTTGGGTTATTATTTTAGTTTTAGGTTTGTTCTTTCTAGGGGAGCAAATTTTGTTTTGTATTTTGGGGTTGTTTGTTTGTTTTGTCCTCTTTTGTTTGTTTTTAATGTGGAGAAATACATTAGAGTTCTTCAAATTATTTTCTTATGATTACATCATTAGACTGTCTCCATCAAGAACAATATGGCTCTTCTGTGACATCTGCAGAGCTAAGATTTCCTAGTATGTACATAAGGACATATTTGTTTCCCAGAAGAGAGGCTGTAGAAGTAATAGTTTTGAAATGCTTCTGCAACACAGCCATGTGCCAAATAAAAGATTATAAGCAGACAACATAACAAGATTTGGGGGAAAATGAAAAGAAAACACAGTAACACAGCCTCCCAAAGCATCTGAGAGTACTGTAAAAACTTGACACAGACTTGAAAGCATGAAATTTCATCCACGGTTCCCAAAGATTTTAATGGCAACATAAGCTTCCTTCACATCAAGAAAATGAAGATCCATTACTGCTAAAAGTGTACAACATTTCAGAAAGTTCCTTCTCAAAAATCTCAGAAGTCCCAGTGCTGAAATACTGAGTTGTCTTCTCCTACCTGACAGAACAACATTCCACACTGAAAGCACCAGTGAAAGCTTTGAAATATAGATATAATAGAGTTCTTCAAGGAACTGTAACAGTCTTTCCTTCATACAATATTGTTTCACATGACCTGGGCCTTTACCTTACCACATCAAGTGGTCATTTGCTTTATTTCTATGGCAATCCAACTTCCAACCTCAGAAACCAAAAACAACCTGAAATGAAGACACACCACACTGAGAACAGAATTCCACAAACCAAACCTTCAAAAGTTAATTCTTGTAATATCAATACACAACTGCAGCTTCTTTTAATCCAGAAATTCTTTCCCTGCTACCAGTCTCAAAAAACGAATTTATTTTACCAACATGGTGTTTTTGCTGAAATGTTAAAACTAATATAGCTTTGATTGAGCTCATGTATTTTCAGCCACTTCATTATTTCCCTTCAGCTTAGGTTTTCTTAGGAGAGGAGTCCTGTCTTCAATGAAAGCTGCCCTACTGCAGAAGCACACATGAAATTTTTTCTACAGAAAATTATCCTTGGGAGAGAGGGCAAAAACTGAAAAATTGCTCAGTCAAGAAGGCAATGAACAAAAACTCAGCTAAACTCAAGACAGTTACAGCTGTACTGAAAGTCTGCTCAGATAGGTGAGGAATATTAACTAACCATATGGAAGAATAAATGCAGACCGTGGTGGAGTATCTAGTACTGTAATTTCTATATGACTTTATAGCAAGAAAGCCCAGAAAGGAAAATGTTATGTTCAATAAGCTATCAACAATCCAACAACTTAGCACTGACAGGAAAAACAAACTAAACAAAGAAACACCTATGCCATTTTGAAGCCATCCTTAAAACTGAGTCATATAAGTAATATTGGAGACACTGGAAATTTAAAGATAGAGGAACTTAAGAGAATTTCATCCAACAACCATGTAAATCTATTAGTGATTCTTCATATGAAAGATTTATTCAGTTGGTGTCATTCTAAATACCAAAATACAAAGAATTGTTATGCAGATCCCATTCTATTTTTACCAGGCTGGGATTCCAATCCTCACTCTCTCCCCCACCCCATATAGAACTCCCACAATGTATTTCTCCCTCGATGACCAATAGGAAAGGACTCAGCATGCCACCCAAACTGCAATCTTCTCCTATGGACTGACACAAGTTAACAATACAACTAGTTTAATGCCCTAGTCCAATGGGTAGAAAAGCAGCATCCTTTCTTGGTCTCAAGAGGAAGGCTCACGTTATGTTAGGATTAGTTAGGAAAGCACAAACAGAAGGTTAAGATGCAGTTAGGAAGCAGTTGCTCTCCTTGTTCACGATTTGTTTTACAAAAAGGAACATCACTGAAAAATGACTGACAGTAGTGCTTGAAATGTAATCCCTCACCAAGGGAACAAGCAAAAATTCTAATAATAGGCAGTGCCTATTGATATAACACACTGTTCTGGAATTGGAGGTCTTAAGACCCACAGAAAGAAAGGGACAGAATTGATACAGAAGCTTTTACATTACACTGATATACATAAACCATCTAATTGCTATACAATATTAAGTAAAACAATTTCTATATGATATTTAGTTAATTACATGGGAAGAATGGAAAACTAACTAATGATGTATCACGGTTTTCTGTAAGATTTGAAGGCTGAACAACTTCTCCTCCTGTCCCCAAACCCTGAAAAATCAAAATGTGTTTTGAACCATGCAGCATTTGTTGCTGACAGGCCAACTATCTAGTGCCCACCTGGTTAATTTTTCAGAAGCTATGGCAAATAGGTAATATTCAGTCCTCTAAGGTAATATAGTTATAGAAAATAAATTTTAAAAGTCTGTGTTCATACAGACTAGTTTCATAGTACCTGGCTGTGCTTACTGTATTCTGCAATTAATAACTTCTATTAGATCACTTCATCTGAAGTACGCTCTAAATCTGAAGCTTTCTTGTTGATGGTGATGAAATCTCTGGTAAGCCTGCCTACAGTTTCAGGAAATTTGAAGTTCTGTTTTCACCTAGAGTTTTTTCTTTGTTGCATGAGTGGGTGTGTGGTTAGTTTTCTTACAGCAGCCTAGATGAATAGTTTTGACATATAAAAAGATTTCAGAAAAACACATCTTTACATTTGAAATTGTTTTGTTCAGTTTCTCAAGGACCAGTAAAACACTAACACAAATACAGAACTCAGAAAGCATTAAAAAGAACCAGTAATGTGAATTAAAATAAACACTTGTGGAAAAAGAATACACCTTTTGGATATAATTTTAGCTATCTCCAGTAGAAATAGGAAAAGATCACCTCCTTCATTCAAAGGCCAAAGTTAACCTAAACCAAGGACGACATATTTCTAATGATTGTTATAAGAAAATCTCAAAATGCAGAGGTTTAAAAAAAGTAAACAAACTGACCCAAATTATAACCAAATGTTATAATTATAACCTTTGTTTTAACTAGTAAAACCCTTTCCATGATTTGTTACTTGAGCTATTTGCTGGTGCTTGGACAAATAGAGATGGAACACATAAAGGCCACTTTGTAGTCTAGGTGCTTTTGCAGTTTAACACTTTAATTCTTCATATAATGTGTGTCAACCCACCCCAAGAGACACATTTCTTCAGAAAGAGGTCACTGCATCAGACTACTCTCTCTCTCTTTTAAAGGAAGTTAACTAAATGGCTGTAGTGAACAAGCATTCATCACCCAGCTACGTGGTTCTGAGGTATCAAACCCATACCTGAGCAAAAAAGGCCCCCACACCCAGGCACCTAAAATAGTTGACCATTTCAGCACAAGCTTGACAATTAATTTGTGGGATTTCACTATTAGGTCTCATTAGGATGCATTGATTACAGAACTAAAAGTGATAGCTGAGTAAGTGCAAGTAATTATTATCTAATTTACTTTGATGTGCAAACTGAAGACACAGTCATGATCAATAGGTGCTGCTGTCTGTATTTTAGGGGATCAGTTTTCCAAAGTTGAAAGCAAAGATGAGTGGAAGGTGTAAAACTAAATGTGAACAAAGATGTGAACAAATTCATCCACTGCAAAGGAGGAATGTTTTATTACAATTTGCATCCTACTCGCACAAAAAGAAGAACTGATTAAAAAATAACCTGTTAAAAAAGTGAAGTAAAAAGCTCTAGAGGTTTTCTGTGTCCCCTCTCCCTGGTCCTTTCCATGAATAGGGAAAACTGACAGCAATAAGCTTGAGTCCTGAAGTGCAAACTGAAAGTACCGAAGTGCAAACTGAAAGTACTGAAATAAGTAAAATTCAGCTCATCAAGAACTATAAAAAAAGGTATTAAAACTGCATTGGAATAATTTAAATATTAGCAAAAGAATAAGTACAGAATTAGAGAGAATATTAAGCTGACTGCACATGATGCAGGAAAAAAGTTTAATACTTATTTCTACATATAGGATTATTTTTTCAAAGACAATCATTTTCTTCTTTGTCATTAACTAGCATATAAAAGTAATATGAAAAACTAAAACACCATTCATGTTCAAATGCACCCCAAGATATCAGAAATGTCCACAAAGCTATTACAGTTTTAGCTACTCATTAAATTTGGGTTTTTTCCACTTCTTTTGAGATCCTGGTTTAGGTCTAGCCATCCACCCAAGCTGGAGAGATTTAACAATGAGCTGAGGGACAGCCACAATGCAGGAGCAACTCAAAGGCAGGCTCAGTAGGTGCCATGAGCTTTTTTGGCAGCACTGAGACATTTGTTCTAAAGCACAAAAAGCACCTGGTTTCCTTTTGAGTCGCTTGGGGTGAAGAAAAAAAATTAAAACAACCAGAAAGACATAATTATAAATGAAAGGATGATGGTAATCCAGGCTGATGCAACACTTAATGGCACCAGAGGCACTATAGCCTGTGCATGCAGGCAGGACAGCCCTGCCACAGTCCCCTTCTACAGGCACAGAAAGGATGAGGCTCTTAGATGATACTTCTTGTTAACATAATCAGGTGGTATATCTCCAAAAAAGGTGAAGAATCACTCATAATTAACCAGTAGTTTAGAGCTGTACTAACTTGACCTTGCTACCTGCACACTTGAGATCCTGTCCCCTTGGTGTGGCCTGCCACTGTTTACGGGCACAGTGGTGCGAGGGCTGGAGTTTGTGTCTGCAGCCAAATGCCTTTGACAGCTGCCAGGCAAAGTTGGCCCCACAACATATCTGATAACCCAATCTCTAATACAGCTGCATCTACATGCTGGCACCTTGTATCTCACATTGCAGAACAACTGAAAACAGGAAACCTCAAGAATAGTTTAGTGGTAACGAATTTCTGCATAGCTCCAATAGAGCACAGAGCTTAAACAATTTTTTTATCTTTTAAGTGGCTTAGGTCTTTTAAAAAGGCAGACAAAGAAATAAAGGAGAAAGTATGTTAGAAACACCTAGAAATACATCTTTCCTGCTAAGCATTTTACCATTCAACAAAAACAAAATCTTTTGTGTGTTTATCCTTAGATAATTTATAAAAATATGTTAGTAAAAAATTTTCTCCTCCAAAGTTTTCATGATGTCTATCACACAAATGAATCTGTTCAGGTGAAATACTCAAACAGGGGCTGCTTCAAATGTAAACTCAACATTTAAGGAAAAGGAATAGTTTTAAACAAAAAGGCCGTATCTCCTAAGCAAGACTTATGTTTTGCTTGCAGCTCAGATTCTTATTGATGTCAGTATCTGATGGCTGTAGGTTTTTCCAGCTCTCCAAGCTCCACTTCAGCAGGAAGGTGTAGCAAAAGTGCCTGTTGCACAAGACCCATGGGGATGCCCTCAAAAGAAGAGGCTGCCATGCACAATGAATGCAGTGAGGGCAATTTTCCAGTTCACATTTTTCTTCCATTCTTGAAAGCCAAAGTCACCTCACAGTCACAGCTGCCCATTATTCAGGCTAATAAAGATTCATAATTTGAGGCATACAATGCCGAAAGCTGCAAGAAGAAACACAACATAAGGTTTTGGAAAATACCAAATAGGAATAAAATTGCTAATGGTTATGTGAGAAAGTGGCTTCACCAAATGTAAGCCTAACCTGACCAACTTAGTGGCCTTCTATGATGGAGTGACTACAACTGTGGATAAGGGAAAGCATACAGATGTTTTCTGTCTGGACTCCAGTAAAGCCTTTGACACCATCCCCCAGAACATCTCTCTACATTGCAGAGATATGGATTTGATGCATAGATTACTCAGTGGATGAGGAATTGGCTGGATAGTCACATCCAGAAGGTATCTGGACATTGATCAATGGCTCAGTGTCTGGATGGAGATCAGAGGCAAGTGGAGTCCATAGTGGAGTCCATACTGGGATCAGCACTGTTCTATGTCTTCATCAGTGACACAGATGGGGGAATTGAGCACATCCTCAGCAAGTCTACATATAACACCAAACTGCAGTATCAAAACTGAAGGATGGGCTGCCATCCAGAGGGACACAGACAAGCTCAAGAACTGGGCCAATGCTCACCCCAGGAGGCTCAAAAGGGCCAAGTACAAGGTACTGTCCCTGGGTCAGGACAACTCTGTATCAGTACAGGCTCAGGGATGCAGGGACTGAGAGCAACCCTATAGAGAAGGACTCTGGAGCATTGGTAGATAAAATCCTGGACATGACCCAGCAATGTCTACTTGCAGCCCAAAAATCCAACTGCATCTTAGGCTGTATCAAAAGCAGCACAGCCAGTCGGTTAAAGGTGATTCTGCCCCTTTACTCTGTTCTGGTGTGACCCCATCCAGAATACTGCATCCAGATCTGGGGTCCTCAGCACAAAAAGACACGGACCTGTTGAAGCAGATCCAAAGGAGGGCCACCAAGATGCTCAGTGGGCTCAAGCACCTCTTCTATGAAGACAGGCTTGGAGAGTTGGGGTTGTTCAGCCCAGACAAGAGACGACCTTATACAATCTTCCAGTGCATAAAGGGGGCCTTTCTAGAGAAAGATGGGGACAGACTTTTTAGCAGGGCCTATTGAGATAGGACAAGGGGCAATGGTTTTAAACTAAAAGACAGTAGATTTAGACTAGATATAAGAAAGATATATATATATATATATATATTTTTTTTTTTTTTTTTTTTTTTTTTTTTTTTTTTTTTTTTTTTTTTTGTTACAGTGAGAGTGGTGAAACACTGGAACAGGTTTCCCAGAGATGTGGAAGATGCTCCATCCCTAGAAATATTCATGGTCAGATTAGAAAAGACCCTGAGCAACCTGGTCAACATGAAGATGTCCCTCCTCACTAAATATTCTATGATTCTATGAAAAGTAGCAGATACTTTGGACTGCTCACTCTCTGGCAGTACAAAGAGAAAGCCATCCAGGCTGTTATAAGGTAGGCTGCTACAACATCAGAAGGATGCAAATCTGAGTTCTGGCTTACTAGTCATGCAATACCACTCTAATTTTATGCACTCTTGTTTTATATCATGACTTTCACACAAGCTAACCCTCCCAGTTCGATATTTTTTTAAGATTTCCATTAGTAATACTGCTATACCCTAAATTTCCTCATCTGGTGCAGTTCAAGATACAAATGCTTAATCAATGCAGCAGACTTTAAGACACATAAACACTAAGTACAATCTTTCCTATTTACATGATAAGCACTCTGCTGTTTCAGGATGCTGAGTTTTTAAAAGTCTTTTGATGTTTTACTTGAAAAGGATATTTATATAGCCTTTTTCAGGACAGTATGACTGTTACAAAGTAGGCAGTGTTAGTTTTCAGCTTCTGAAAGATGATTTAAATTTAAATCATCTATTTCAAAGGACAAAAAAGCTGGTATTCTACAGGAACAAGTTGGAAATATAGCAGCTCATGTTACAGTTACATAGTACTAGCTACAAGCCTTATAACTTACTTATGCTTAGGAGATACATAACAATAGTAATAGAAATTAGAGAAAACACTTTCTCATGTCTTTAACTAAGCTTAGTATAGCCACCAACAGACAAGGCAAAGGCTTGTAAGAAAAACCTAGCTCAAATTTTCCCATAAATATGGAATGACAGCCTTAAGGGATTAAGAAAACCAAACAAACATGTTTTAGTTTGTTTGGGATGTGTGATGTTTTTAAGAAATGCATATCTGTATGCCATTCAGAAAACAGGGCAAAGATTAACAGACAGTACTGGCAACCTTCTAGAGACCAAGCAAAAAACAACACTAAGAGGATTTTTGCAGTTAGATGATTTTTACTGTTTCATCTCAGACCATATTTTTGGAAGAAGGTATTTCCCTGTATCTTGAAGGCTATATATCTTTCCATGCCCTTTTATCATACATTTACCAGAAAACACAGGGAATGTCAAACTGTCACCTTTGCTCATTTTAATTTGTTGAAAGATGAGAAGAAAAAAACAAAAAAGGACTGATTATAAAACAACTCTAACAACAGACAGTTGGTTAACATCCCTCTTCTTGGCCAGCCCTTCCTCCAGCCTTTACCCTCCCTGTGCTTCTGCCATCTGCCCTCAACCTCTTTCCTGCACCTGCTGCTGCAATCCCCAGCAGCAGGCAGGGCTCAGGCAAGTACATGCAGCAGCTGCAAGGTTTTTTCTGCCTCCATCAGCAGCTTAATGCAGATGCAGCGACTGTGAACGACACAACCTGTGGTGACTTTTTCCACTATTAGTGCAAAAAGTCTTCTTGTTTTATTTTGAAGGCAACCAAGAGCAATGGTACATTCTAGACAGCAGTGGGAATACCCAGAATGTGCAGAAAGAATATCTTCAGACCTTTTGACTACAAACAGCATGAGACAAACAGAAAGGTGGCAGCTTTTTTGGCCCATTTTTCTTGGCTGCAGAGTAAACACAACAGAATCTCAAACTGCCTCACATTTAGATATAGCAAGAGGGCGAGAAAAGATCATTGGCTTACCTTTTCCTGAATTATTTTAAAAGCAGTTTAAAAAATGATGCAGTTAATAAACTCTGCAGCCCTAAAGAAAACTTTTGGAAAGGAGACCTCATCTCACCTCTAAAACAGCAGCAATGATTAGTGACGGTATCTCTGCATTGGTTTATGGGTGTTCTGGTGTTTCTACAAAGTCAGAGACACAGATAAGCTTAATGTTTGTTACTGTTGCTCTGGATGGCTCTCTCTCCACTTTTCCCAGCAGACAGCATTTAAGTTTACCTCTCTATTCAGAAACACATGAAACAAAAAGCAAACAAGATAAAAGAGAATGGAAAGTCCAGGAAGAATAAAACATACCTTAGGTGTCTACATAAGACAAAATTACAAACCATTTCACACTTAACCTCTCCACGGCTCTTTACAAAAACAGCATAGGAGGGAGCCAAGAACACAAGGTCAGGGAAAAAAAAAACAGACGCTCTACTGAGAGAACATTTAGGTAAACTTAGCAATATGACAGAGCTATAAGACAGAGTGGTGATCCATGCTCTGTGAAAGAAGAAATGTTTAGCTGCAATTGCATTATGCATTTTGACTCTAAATCCTGTCTCCACTTGGGAAAGAAAGCTTGTGCCACTAAACATTTAGTAAGACCTGGACTACTTTACTGAAATGGGTTATGTGTGAGCATCGTGCTAAGGGAACTTGATTTCTCCTATACCAGAATACTTCTGCCAAAATTGTTCATAGACTTTCATCCTTACTATCAGTAAACCTTCCTTCTCGATATGAAACCAAGCCAGCCACTCAGGACACGGTGAACACCATGAGATTTCCTAAAGGAGACATCATTGAATTTCTTTCAAGATTCCAAATAATAAACTGTTTGAAAGATTTGCTTCCACTGCTGCTTCTTCTCCCATAGCTCAAACATTCAATGGCCTGCAGGAGTTACACTTCACTGGAAGTATTAGTACATTTATGTATTATATAAACAAAGAACAGTCCTCAGACATAAGTTTAACCTTGATCTCACACAGAAGGACAAAGCTCAGAATCACTGTGGATTGCTATGTTTTACTGCTAATCCCTTGAAACACCGCTACCTACTTTTCAAGGGATTTCACTTTAAACTGTCTATAAAATGCTGAAAATAAAACTGAACTGCTGACCTTCTGTTCCTCAATGGAAAAATCATATATTCACTTTTTAACTAGAAAGAGGAAGAGATGTTTGCTCAGTTCAAAAACCCATTTATTTCCAAAGTTTTTAAGGGAAAAAAAAATATATTTGCCAATATATATATACTGGCCCATTACAACTGCTTCCACAGAAACAGCTACCCATTCACTCTATAGTCTTAAGCAATTTATCACTTGCTTTTCCAAAATTTGCCCCATCAACTTATCTCATAACAGCAGGAAAATTAGAAAACAATTTTAATGGTTATAATAATTTTAAATGTTCTAGTCCACAGAGTACTAATTAATTTAAAGGTCCTGTTCAGACTCTGTTCCTGTAAACTTTGCAGTTTATTGTCATTTTGAATGCTGAATAAATTCTTAGTTACCTGGACCAAAATTTTTATTCAATGTGAAAGGGTGCATGTAGCACTGGGGAAAAAACCAAAGATACTCCCCCATTTAAATCTCAAGGCAAAGTTCCAAAGCTGAATTGTGGTTAATGAAAACCTATTTCTCATATCTAGGAAAGTTTCTCAGACAAAAATCTACTTTCTAGAAGCAGGGTCTACAAGTAAAAATAATCACTGGACATAAGATACCATTCTTGATTCTGTGCTTATGCATGTAACCAAAGAGGCAGCTTGAAAGATGCAGTGTTAGATTTCATTAAGAGACAGCTAATAGTATTAAATTTATTCCTGTATAAATCTGTACATCTTCCTGAAAATGACTGGAACACGAGATAGTAACTCAGAAAGCTATGCTTTTAATTTCCTGATAGGACATGCACCCAGTGAAAGAACAATTTAAATAAAGAAACACTCTTGGCTCTTTTATGAGATGCGAGTGAATGCTGCAGCTTCACAAGTCTTTTGTCACTCATGCTGACTGCTGTGCTAACCAAGAAAGTATAAGCCTAGGCAAGAAATGGCAATCCCAGTCTCCCCTTAAAATTACTTATTCTTCCATCTAACAGCACTTCAGAGTCAATACAAGGAATCCTCTCTTACTACTCCCAAAACAAAATGCAGAGGAAACACTATCCCTCAAACTTTCCTAAACAAAGGTTTCAAAATTACTTGTCCTATAACTTTAAAAGAATGCTTTAAATTTAATACCAAGACCACATTTTTGGTCTGGATTGTTGGTAGCATTCATTCATTTCAATCCAATTATTTCTTACATGTCTTCCGCCAGTATAAATGAGGACCTCTTCCAAAAAATTGTACTTGTGAGTGCTTTGCTACACAATTACAGCAGCTAGCAATTGCTAATTCCTCAGCTGATGGAGAGGGACACAAAGCCAAGAGAGAAGCACCTCTCACAGAAGATGAAAAGGATGAAAGGGGATTTTCTAAAACCCTCCTTCTAAAACCCCAGGAGTGCTCCAGAGAACACGTTTCTGTAAGTATGTTAGGAAAATGCTCCTTATTCTGAGCTCTTATGTTGCAGTTCAGGTGCCAGCTGCTCTAAGACGGCTTACACAGACAATCTCAAAAGTTGTTCCACTGCTATTATCCCAACACAATTTTCTACTGCACCAGATGTGCTGCTCAAAAGGATAAGCTTCTGAAAGTAAATTTTCACTGGAATAGGAATATCTGTCTTTTTCCACAGAAACAGTTACTCAAAACCAAAAATAAGCAATTACAAAAGTCTACATTTCTAAAAGGAAAATATACATTCAAGAGAGACCAACATTGCCTCGTGATGCTGGACGCTCATCCTCCTTCATTCCTACTCTCACTTTCAGTGCTTGAACAAAATGGAGTACTTCCAAATGCATTTAAATCTCCTCCTATTATTTTTATCTTCTGTCAAATTTCTCCAAAGTTTTCTTTTCCTTAATAAAACCTCCCTGCAATAACTTAGTTCAAAATTAAACATTCGGTTTTGGCTGCTATATCACATTCCTTTTTTTTTTCAGAAATGTTACGTATTCTTGCACTGATGAGACATTCTACCCTCACACACTCACGGACACATTTTATTCCTTACTCTCACCAGATAACAATAAAATGCATCAACAAAAATGAAAGGGAAAAAATAGCAGCCAAATAATTTCCAAACATGAACAGAGATTAAAATCTGTACAAGAGCAAAGATTAAATAAAGGTAAACAGGTTCAAAAACACAGGTCTGAAATGTGGACCTTTAACCACAGTGTTCTTGTTCCTTCTAGATTAATACAAATTTCAAAATTTATCCTGCTACTGATTTTCAATAAAAATGACTATGCAATTGCTCTCAAATACCAGTTCAGCTGGAAGCCATACAAAATACTACGGTACTACAAGACGCTGTCAAGTACTAAGCATTACTTCTAGTCAAAATCCAAAAGCGACACACCACAGCCCTGTTAAAAGTAATGTTACAACAGAAGTAGACAATTTCTTCATTATCTAACTCAGACCTTACTCAAGCAAGACAACAGTGTTACCAAATCTGGACCAAGCCTCCATGAAAGGTGTTCTGATGAAAACCGACATACAAATCCTGGAAGCTGTAGTGCAGTGTATTAAAAAAGCAGCAAGTTACATGACTAAACAGAAATAGGAGCCAGCATGCAAAATTTTGCAAATCACCTCAAGGTAACAGAATAAAATAGAATCTAGAGAAAATAGAGAAAAAAGGGAATAGGGACAAGTAGGAAGATACACTCATGCCCTCCTTCTCAGGACCCCAAGGAGAACTTATAGAGACATCCCTTCACAGAATCTCTGTTTCAAGCATTTTTACTTTATTTGTTCTTTAGCTTCTTGCAAAATAAACTCTGAGGAACAGGTCTTGGTCTGAACTGTTATGAGTCAAAAAACTCCACCCTGAAATCAAGCTATAGTCTGTAAAGCTAAGCAGCACTATGTAATTTCATTAAATATTGCCCTCAGTTTTCTCTTATTTTCAGGATTTTTTTCAGGATTAGTTAGGGTAATGACTCACAATGTGGAAATGCCAAAATGCCCAGCCAGCCTCCTAAAGGCCAGAATCTTTAGCTGACCGGTGACCTACTTTGTGCTGTCACTTTTCTCCCCTCTTCCTAAACCACAGGCAGGAAGCAGGTTGCAACAACCAGCAGGCTTCTGATCTCTCTGCCACCACTTTTCTCCTGAAGAATACAAAGCAGCAGCTGCTCTTCACACAATGGACATAAGCCCAGCACACAAATGGGACATCCCCATTTTGGCCACATAATAATGTGTGAGCAGTCACATGGAAGAAGACTTACAGCTCACAGCTCAAGACTTCCTGAAGTTGCAGAAATTCACTTCAGTCAGAAAGGTACAGCAGCCATGCATCCAAAGAGTGCCTGAAGTGCAGGTCAGTAGCTGAGAATGCTAGCTTCCATCATTCCATTGACAGTAAATTCAAATTCTGTGGAGCACAATTGTGCTCCATAGAAACTACCTTGCTTACAAGGTAGTTTCAAAACCAATTTTATAAACATAAATACACACACATTTTGTAGTTCTAGTGCAAACATTCAAGTAAACTCATGGATGTCAACATCCTTTCATTTTGAGATAAATGTTTCACGTTACCTTACATCCACGTTACCTTTACCATTATAAACCAGCCCTCTCTCCAGCAATAATGGAACAGACATTTGCAGATCCTATGCAAATCTAAGGCTGGCAGAAAATACCATTCAGTAATCTTCAGGGAGGACTAAGCAAGGAAAATTAATACTCTGACTGTTTAATCTTGAAAAACAAATTCAGAGATCAAATATAAAGAGCAATCTAACCCTCATTCAACAACATTTTTGGGGCTGGTATGTGATAACCTGAGAATTAATGGTATGAGACAACTGAGCTTATCAGAGAATGTGCTAAGAGCTATGGATTTTGGTGCAAGATAGAGAATACAAAATAGAGAATATAAAATCAGCCTCTTGGGAAAATTTGGATCCCCCAACAACCTGCTGCTTCAGAGAAATATCTCTCTGACATCACCCACTGTAGCTGCTTGCATAAAGCATATTTCTAGCTCATATACATGAACACGTCTGATGATATTGAATATTAAAAAAAAAAAATATGGCTATCAGTAAATTTTAAATATTAGTAGGAAAAAGTGGAACAAGCAGTCATAAGGAAAAGGTGTTCTACAAAAATCCAAGGACCCAAACCAGTGAGGAAAAAAACAGTCTAAGTGGCAACAACAGTACCTGGAAGGATTACACATAAAGCTGCTGAATCAAAAATCAGGAGAAGGATCATTTAAAAGGTGGGGGGGATAAAAGAGAGGATGGAGCAGGTACAAAATAGGCTACACCAAGGCTCTACTGCCAGGAACAACTAAGAGCAGCTGACACAAACAACAGCCTCCAAAATAAGGAGGGATGAGAGCTGCAGGAAATCCCTGAAACAAAAGGATGCAAAAAGAAAGTACAAAGGAAAGTGGGGCTTCAATCCACAAGATGGCAAGGAACCCATGATGTCTTAAAATAAGGCTCTTAAACTTAAAATCAGGGAAAAGAAAAAAAAAGTGTAAAAGGTTTGCATCTGTACACATGGTATTTTGTGCTTTGCATTACTACTGGCTTAAAAAATAAACAACAGGACAAGCTCATTTTCTCAGTTCTCTCTGCTTAGTACAATTGAAGCTTTGTTACTATAGTGCAAACAGTAATTGTAATCCAAGATTAATTAGCCAAATTATTAGAAATGGAATTCCACAAGAAATATACCACACTAACTTTTAAATATTCCTCCCTTCTGTGAAATTCACCAACTTCAACATTCAGATAATACACCAAACTATTTGGCTCAGAAAAATTGACAAAGTGGATGATAAGACAAAATTCCACATTGGCTCTCATATGCCAAAACTACTTCCATCATGAAAGAAATGTGGTCATTGTTATATTTTTACTGAAATTAATTTTCCTGCATTGATGAAATCTGTACAGTGTTCTCTGATGAAGAATCCATATGGACTGCAATTAAAGCACACTGCAAAGGACATTTGTGAGCTGTAACAGGTACTGCTGATAACTCACACATGAGTTGCACCTGAAACTACCAAAACTGGAAAAAATTAGAAAACTGATTCTTAACTTTCATATTATTATTAATATTATATTATTAAAACATTCCTATAGTTCAAGCAAAGAGCTACAATTACTACAAAGAGAAACAGAAAAAATGCAGGAAAAAATCTAAAAAAGAAATACTAAAGTAATGTAATTTAGGGAAGATCAATTTATTCAAGGTGCATATCTGTGGTAAGGGAAATGTAAGAGTGAGCTTAAAGTGGTCTTCCCCACTGTCCTCAATTATAGGTTATAAAGTACTACGCCACTACCATAACATAACAGGCAGTATTCTATAAATTCATTCATTATACTAAATGTCTGTAAATATATTTAACTAACACTGAAGTTGCATTCAAAGTCTTATAATCACTTTGGGCACCTTTGATAATTGGTCCAATTACAGTAATATTTTTTAAAGAGAAAGGAATCCAGACATCCACTCAGCACATACCTTTCATTCTCTACTTAACTGTCAGAAACAAAGTTTCCCACAACTAACTCATATGAAACACTGAGAACCGGTATCATTTACCTTGGGTTAAAAGATACCCAAAAATCAACAACTACAAACATGCTGAATCACAGAAAAATACCAATAAATATTCTGATACAGTATCACAAACAGTTCCAGCAAGTTGAAATGTCTGTGGTGCTTTTTGCTCTTGAACACAGGAGGAGGATCAGTTGGTCAGAAGCTGTGTGCAGGTCCCCAGTCTCAAAATGTGAGGAGCTCATCTCTATCATGGCTGCTCCGAGAATATTTTCAGATAAAGATTTCTGTTCCATGCTGTGGTACTGCAGCCTTTGACAAATCTGCTGAGTATGAAGACATTGATAACTTTGCTCGTACTGGTTTGCTTCTGATCTCATCTAACAATCTCCTTCCTGTGTACAGAGGTAGCCCTAAAGAACAAATCATTCCACACAAGTGTATCAAGTATCAAAAAATCACAGAACATTTCCCAAAATATTTAAATCTAAAATACAAAATGCTCAATGCACACATCAATACTGCAATCACTTGTCAAAATATTTTGTTGTTAAAATACAGCATGAGATCTCGGTTTTGATTCAATTACTGCAAGTGAATGAGGGAACAGTTGAAAAGTACAGAATACCACTATATAAAATATGATGTTAGAGGAGAGGGAGAGGAAAGGAAACAACGGAAAAAGTCAGTTTGCCCAGCTACATAAAAGAAGGCCTGGCAAACCCTGATAACCACAAAATCCTTTAAGGATACATGATTGCCTGCAGTTTAGTGAAGTTTAAGGACTTGGAGTGTAATTTCTGAAAATTTACTTTGTTGCCAATTTAATTTCCTTTTCAAAGGTCAAAAGGTTTACTATGTCCTGGTTCAACAAAGTATTACAAATGTAGGCTTTACTGAACTTACACATATGCATTCATTTCCCTTTGGGAACAGCATGAGAATGCTCCAGTTTTTCCAGATCCATATATTTACCATAGTCCATCAGAAACAAACACACAAAGTAAAGAAAAAGGCACAAAATATTAATAAAGTTAGATTGAATTTTGTTACTGAAATTGAGTGTGGTCCAATTATACACAGAAAATATCCTGATACTCATTCTTCAATAAAAAAGGAGGAAAAAAGGATACAAAAAGAGAGATACTCCTTACACACCCCACCAAATGACATGTCCAGGTAGTTCTTCCTCAACTTCTTTCAGTGAGCTGTTATCTATTTACTGCCTCTTGACAAAATACATAAAACCTTCACCTGATATAAAGAACTCCAATTTGGGCATGTTCAGTTCTCTTCACATTATTGGATAAAAGAGTAAAAGAAAAATTGCTCAATATGCCATATATCACAGCAACTAGCTCAAGAAATAAAGATGACTAAGTACATAACCAAGACTTTAGACACCTATTTCCTTTAAGTGAGCAGTGGACTATTTAAAAAATCTTTTCACATAGTTTTAAGTATTTAACTTAAAACTATTATAAAAAAGGACAAGAAAGAGATTCCAAAGATAAAGCTCTAATGTGTTTTATATTACATATTTGAAATAAATAATTTAGCCCACAGTCAATAAAATACCAGCTTAATTTTGAGAAGAAATTATTGCAAAAAAATAATTTTACAATTACTAAGTCAACAGCTTAATGAATCATTTGCTTTATGATTGTGTATTTATTTTATTTTCACATTTACAGCTTTTTCAAGAATATTTTGATTTTGCTACTTATACATAATTGAAAAAATATTACATAAAACTAATACAAAAAGTTTCTTACTATCAGTCTTTAAACAGCTAAGTGTTCAAGGTTACACTGATCTGTTAGAAAGGCCAGGGTTACAAATTTTTGTCAGAATATTTAAAGACATATGTCAGATAATTTGAAAATATAGTGCAAAGCCCACTATATCAGTATTGCTTCAGAATTTCTTTTCCAGTTTAAAGGAAAATCAATCATTTGCAAAAGCATATAGAGACATGTGGCAGCCACAGAGACATTATAGTTAAGACTGGATTTCATTTTTAATTCTAGTGGTTCACCTTCATTTTATTGAATAAATAAATCTAATTTCAACATCTCATAACAATTAATTAAGTATTTCATAGAACTCACACCAAATATCAAGGCATACAACTTAATTTATTGCTTTCCATTTGAAGGTTCCAAAATGTCAATAATTTGACTTCACAACTTCCCCCTGAAGAAGGCAACATTATTTTTAAACAAAGAATTTGAGTAAGAAGAAACAAAATCACATGGTAAAGCACTGAATAAAGCCAAAATTCCATGCTGTGCTACTACAATGCTGAATGCTTATTCAGTGTTCTGCCATTTTGCTTCTATTTTTTGGTACAGCAGTAATGTTAATAAATTCCTACTAAGCCACAGAGACCAACTACAGCCACTAGAAAGTGACAATAGGGTGTCACTAAAATTAAAAGAAAAAAGCTAGCCAAACTCTACCACAAAAAGATGTTCTACAGGAACATCAGACTCATTAGATTATTTCAGGCCTTCAGAGTCAGCCTAGGAAGATGCTCTCTATACATTGAATGCAATTCTCTTCTGCTCTCGCAGAAAACACAAAAACCTTCTTTACACCCAATACTTTCAACACTTTCAAAGCTATTCCTTAGTTTTTAGAATTCAACCAAAGAATAAAACTAAGCCTGCCCCACCCTGGTTTATGGATGACTGCTTCTCCTCCATACTTCCCACATCAACATGTCATGCTTTCAGTCAGCATCTTCAGGGGAAAATGTCTCAAGTCAGAATAGCAGGTAGCAAGAGACAGCAGTCATAAAACAGTGGAAGCAATACCTAGTTCTCAATTAATAGTCTGGGCCTATCACTTTTTCTTGGATTCTTTTTTTTCTGAAAGTAAGAGCTAGAACTGATTTGCCCCATATCACTGACAGAAAAAGACAACTACACTACTATTACATAAAAGCCAAAAACAAGCAATACATCCAGTTCACTTGTTATCTTAAGTTACAAAAATAATGACTGAACTGGAACCACTCACCTTTGACACACTGTTAAAAGGATCCAGGCAGTGAAAGGCAGGACTCTCCAACAAAGTTATATACACCACCGCCTGAAATAACAAACATATATTTTAGTTCTAGCACTAAACTTAGAACACTTCCAAATAGGTAATTTAGCTTTCAGACTGTCAAAACCTCCTATGAGATGCTTGAAGAACAGGCAGAATGATCCAACAGACCCCATCTTCATATTTAATTTCTCTCAATTAATACAAGGTGATTTTAACCCCAAACAATCCAAACCACATACAAGTTAAGCCTTCACAATACAGAGAAAAATCAATCAAGAAATGGAATTAAAAATTCAGCCTAGTTTTAGAAATACTGTATTTTACAAAGCACCATTATTTACAGTTTCCTTCACTCTTGCATTACTCAGTTTAACTTGACTGTACTTTATAAGAAAGTGTCTCTACATGTGGAAAAGAGGTTCAGCAACAAAAGCATAGCCAAGAGTTTCGTGGGGCACTGGAGTACTTCCATCTAGAAAGGCCTCACACACATACAGATGTCTAATTCAACTGGATTACTACCACATGTGGCTTGAAGACTTCTGGCACAAGAGATGGTGACCCAACAAGAGTTCTGAAGCTTGTCAAAGGGTCATAGAACCACATTCAGGGAAATTCTAGCTGGATGTAAAGAAGTCATAAGGGTGGCCAAGCACAGCCACATACCCCCTGTGACTTGCCTTCTTTCTGGGAGAGTCTCAAATTCTACTGAACTTGAGACTCAGGTGCAACCTCAGCCTTGACAGAATGTGCATGGCTTGTCCATGGGTCCCTCCTGGCCTACACTGTGCTGTTAAGTATTTCTAGCCGCAAAAGTAACTGTTCAGAAGAGAGGTCAGAATATTTAAACACTTGTTTCTGTTTTTTAATGACCCTTCTAACTCACAGGATATCTGACAACAACACAGGATGTCTGTCAACCCATTAAGATCCAATTCAATAAGAAGCAAAAAATTCTCAGCAACTTCTTGTGCTGCAGCTTCTACCTCATAAGGACGATGAATTAAAACTCCTACGCAACTCCAGGCCACTCATGCAAAAATGTTTCTGTTCAAAGTCTTTTCTGAACAGATTCCAAGCAGTTGTGACTCTACAAAAGCCTCCTATGAAGAAATTAACTTCAAAGGAGCAAGTCACCCAGTGATCCCATGCCTGATAATGAAGTGAGGGGAGAATAAAAAGTATTAACAAAGGTATTATAAATACCTTATACAAATGTTTCAAAGTGAGATTTACTCTCCCAGTCATTAAAAGATGGAGTAACAAACTACTAAAGTCACAGTCTGACAAATATTTAAACCTAAACATATTGTTAGGGGGTAAAGAACAGGAGACTCCCTGACCCTCAGCTCTGGAAGCCCACCCTTTGGTCCCCAGCAACTGCAAGGGGAGACAAACTGTTGCCAACCCTCCTGAAAAACACACAAGATTAAAAAAAAAAAAATGAATAATGGAGGATGGAAAATTATGAGAAAATGTTATTCCAACAGAAGAGGCCCCTGATCCAGTTCACCACCTGAATGAGGATTTGCCAGTGACAGTAGAAAACAGATGGGACTGGAGGGTGATAAATCCCATCTCCTCTTCCAGGAGGTGGTTGGAATAGCTGCTGCCCCGCCTGGTTTTCAGTATTCTGCAGACTCAGACTACAGGCAACAACATCTTGCTGTATCATTTTTTCTAACTAATTACAGACCTTAACTGTGTTCCCACTGAAAACTGCTCTATTGAAATTGTAGTACAGATACAAATAAATGAGAGAAATGCTTTAATAAATGAAGCAACATTAAAATCCTGAGGCAGAGCAGATCTATTTTCTTGCTGGCTGAATGTTTTGTAGTATATGTTTTTCTCCTGTCAATAATACAAGGGCATTTTTAATATTAAGAGGTAAAAAAAAGAGAAAATAAAAATCTCCTCATTTTTTGGTGCAAGATCTTCTCAATAGTACTACCTTTGCTTGTCCTACCTCACAAATCATCTACTGCTCATTGCCATCTATCACTGAAGTGCTGTACCAGCCTCTGATTTTGTTAGGGTGTTTTTGTTTTCCTTAAAGAAAAGCACAATACCTCCCTCAATTATTGCTTCCACCTTCACAAATGCATACTTCCAAACAGAACACGTGTTTCAAAGTGAGCTAGAAAACAGCATTATTCATCATCAATACCTGAAAAACTAGCCCTGTATTTATTAGTCAAATAGAGACGAAATACAGTTGGGAAAAGTGAGTCAAAATTTCATCTAAATGCATAAGAAAAGAATGAGTCGTGTTTATCTTAACATAACAATGTTAACTTCCTTCTGTAGAGCAAGAATGGTTTGATTTTGGCAGCTCAATTAACACACACTGAAAGTAGTTTGAAATGTTAATGGTGATAGTGCAAATAGTCAAAGGAAAATGATGACCATGATTCCTAACAACACTTAGATTGAAATAAAATTCTGTTAACCTAACAGACACACAAGCACAAGATGCAGACTGGTCTCTGTTCTCCTTGGGTTCAATCCTGTTGCACTGTGACCCCATTTTCTATTTTTCTCACGATAAAAATCTTCACTCTGCTTTGGAAGAGCCAGAGAAGTTTTCTGCTACGAGTCACACCAACAGTCACATCCCCAGAGGGGCAGCCGATTTCCATCACACCCCCCACACAATCCAAAGCTTCACCCAAAACACTGATTTGCCAAGTGACACAAACTCAGGATGGAAACCCAGACCTCAAATATTTCAATTATATTTAAAATGCTCCTTTAGAATGTGTTCCTTGAAACAATTTTAAGTTACAGAAATTCAGGACCTTTTTTTTCAAGGGTCAAAAAATTATAACAGAAGTTAGGGTTTGGGACTATCTGCCCCCAAGCAGAGCTTGCATCACAGAGCTTTCTGGTCCTCCTGCTGTGTCCTACTAGCCAGGACTAGAAAGAAATATTTGATAGCACAGACATCCTGGGGAATGAATTGTCAAATTTTGAGAGTCCAAAATTATTTTCAATCACCTTCAAAAGCCTTGCAGCACACAGGACTTAGTGTTCACCCAAAAGACAAATTGAAGCAACATTGGAAAACTCAGGAAATCAAGTCAACAAGGAAGCCAGCAAAGCAAATGGAGGCACAGGGGTGAGTAGTCCTCTTCCAAGGTATCCCAAGTGCCCACCACTTCTGTACCATTTAGCACAGTGTCATTTGCCATACCTCACTCAAGGCATCATACTGGAGTAATGTCAGCCCTGCCACATATAAGGTGCCATGGCTCCTTACCACTCATGAGTCTCTTCATACCTTACACTTCCCTTGAGGCCCAGAGCAAAAGAAAATAAGACTGTGACAAAAAATAGGAACAGCAGAGTACAGAAATTGGATGAACATGGGATTACAAACATACAAAGCAAAAAGACAGATTTATCTAGTCTTCAACAATAACTTCAGTCACTCATTTACTTTCTAAATCAATGTCTTCCAAACACAAGGACTATAAAAGTTCCATAGTAAAAAGCCTCTGTCAATAGTCAGAAATAAATTTTGAACTTTATGCTTGCAGATGAGCACCAGAAAGTAAATACCAATAACATCTAATATAAGAAGATTATTATAAAGGTTACTACCTCACAGAATAAATTGGTGGTCTTATAATGACTACATTACAAGTAATATCCACAGTTATTAACCACCTCTTCTTTCACTAATAGCTCTAATGTGCCCCATTTTCTTTATCTCCATGGCTAAAATCCAGATTCAGCCTTACAGCAATGATTTCTATGACAATTCTCTTAGGCTCTCTTCCCAATACCCAACCACCTCCTATTTAAATTCTGACATGAAATAGCTAAAATAATTTCTTTGATACTTAATATGCTAATACACAAGAATGATCTGACCATAAACCTGTACTGCACAGTGTGGGAATTTTAACTCCAATTGACATATTACTGGTGACCTTCTGGAGAACAAATGAAAAGCATCACATTAATACAAATTCTCCTGTGGAGAAGATCAAGTTGGCAATCTGCCAGTTCATTACACCATCTAGCTTCACTCCAACATTAAATATTGCCTTCCTTTGTAATTGACTGAAATACACTGGAACAATTGCAGGTAACCACTTTGGGCTATTAAAGTATTCCATTAAGACTTCTCCATTAGGCACATATTTCAAAAGAAGTTACATTAGAATAGGCTATGCTCAAAATATTTTAAGTATGCAGACAATTGGGCAAGCACAATCCCGTTCCATGGAGAAGCAGACAGATCAGCCTAAGCACTCAAAAGCCCAATGCCTGAATTTGCTTAAAGGGAAAATAAACCAAACAAGTTTTTTAATGCTCTAGTATATGCTTAATATACTAAACTTCCTAGTCCAACAATACACTTTCAGAGTCAGTATGAAGCACAGGGAGAAAAGAAAAAGGAAAAGTGGATTTACATCATATTTAAGGTTTCAAAAAGACAGCAAATTAAAACACTGCATTACAACATGTAGAAAATTTTAAAAACAAATAAAAGAGTTTAAATCCTTTCATACTACATAGTCTATACAACTAAGCTTTTCTTCTCTTAAGATTGTGGTTACCTAACAGCGAGGAAGCAAGTGAAATGAGGCACAAGAATAGGTTCACTGCCTCGCGTGCAGAAAAGACTGTGAGATACTTGAAACACTGGAAAAGACTTGAGCTTGTATGCCAGCTATAAAAATGAGACCAGCCCTTGAAGCAAAGACAAATTTCTGTGTTTAAATTGCCCTTTTTAAGCAGTCCAGATTTGGAGCCATCACCAGAGGTTGCACAGGTTACCCCAAGAAATTAATGTCTCTGCTGAACAGCACACAGGCAGGAGGTTGTGCATGTTCTCTGTGCTCCTGTCTGGATGCAAGAGCTGTCGTGCACCTCTGGCCATGTGGTCTGTATCGAAGAGGAAGCAGTTAGACACATATCACTGGCCCTTCAAACAACTCTTTCTTCTTTAAATAAACATATCCTTGGTGGGGGGAATAGGAAGAGAAATGCAGTTAGAGAAAACATGCACGGCTCACACTTAAATCACACAAAATTAAAGAATCTGTGCTGACCCGCATTCTCATTTAACTCCTGCAGTAAAATGCATATTCTCTGGAGTACACACATGTTGCCAAAAAATAAGAATAATTCTTATATATATTTGTACAACCACCTGATCTACTCATGATGCACAAGTAGTTGGTAGTTTAAATAATATCAATACTTAAAATTAATAAATATTTTCTTTCAAAACCTAACTCCTATTGCAAGATTCCTATTTATTGTATGCATATCTTCCAATCATTTGGATGACCAGCATCTTTTTAAACTAGAAAGAAATGACGAGGCTTACATCTGTTAATGGATGTATCTGCTGAGACTTCTGCAACATATATTGTACAAATTCACATTATTTTAAGAGAAATCATATGCTTTTTACATTCTCTAGCTTTCCCCCAAAAGTCTGAGCTATTAAAAAATCCAAATACTGATAACAAATTACTACCTAAACCTGTTGTAATATGCAATTTTTAAAATTCCTGGATTAAGCAGGATTTTCTATCTTGATATCTGCTGATAATGATCTAATTCATATTTGATTATGCCAAGCTGCAAACTTCCGTGGCAGCCCCTGCATGAAAAAAAAAAAAACCAAAAAAAAACACAAAAAAAAACCCCATAAAGCACAGTCAAAAATTAATGAATGAGTGACCAGAAAGTTTCCCCTGACAGGAAGGCTATAAACTCTTTGAGAAGACATGCAATATTGCAGTCTCAAAACCCCCATTGACCATAACCCCACACATCTGTTGTTCAAACCAAAAATGAAGCACCAAAATAAATGCACGCTGTGACCAGTCACTCTGTAAGCTAAAGGAACCTCACAATAAAGATGCTGTGCCACCATCATAGCTCCAGTTTTTTTCAGCATTCCTATTCAAGAACTATCAGTAAAAAGTGAAGTATTTAAACTCCATTTTATATCAATACCCTATTTTTTTTTCTTTATCTGCAGTAAGAAAACAGAGCTCACAACTTTTCTTATTTTCTTTCTTTAAGGGTTTACAAGCTGGCTGTGTAAGGATATGGATAAATATCCCTAAAGCCCACACAGGAAAAGAAACAAAAGGTCTTGATTCATGCTTAGGACAGCTCTAACCACTTCAAGAACCCTTACAAATATACGTGAAAAGATCTGCATTGCCAGTTATAACTGCTTATAGATAAGCAGAAACTGAACTGTATGCACCAAGACTGTTCTTAAACTTTGTCTCACAGTGCCTCTAGGGAAAGGAAAGGATTGGACTGGAGCCCCAGGCAATACTTCACTAAGTGAGCTTCTCAGGCTGTGGTTTGAGCATAAGAATTATTTTGGTTTCCTTAATAGGATGCTTTATTATTCAAATTACAGATATGACTTTTAGAAACATCTTAGCATCTATCATTAGTAAGAATTTCATAAACTAGTTCTTTAAACATAAGCAGTTTAATAACTGGTTCCATTTGAGCTTCAGCCTTTTTCTTATCAACAATTTAATGCTTTGTTTGTAAAAACGGTATGACAACAGTCTTTTCCATTAAATATAAAATCAGCTCAGAATTTTTGAGGATGACCCCAGTGGTTAGCAATTTACCAACCCCAAATAGTTCCTTCTGTTCTTCCTATTGCATCTTTATGTAAAACATTTTAAATGCAAAGACATATACAACCCACTGAATTATACCAGTTCTTCCAAACCTCTATAGTAGAGTCAGAGCTTTTAACTCAATACTTGTGGATTTCAGGGCTGTGGAAGATGACTACAAACAGCATGTTAATATACTCTTTAGAGTAATCTAGTAATCTGCACATGTAGATTACTGAAAATTAACACCTCCACTGGAAAAAGATTCACAGATGCCTTTTAGAGAACTGAAAGCCACATATTCCAGTGAATTGGCTACCACAGAAGAATGTAACATTAACTCAGTATCAGAGAAACACTAGGCAGACACAACTGGTTACCACTCATGGCTAAGATGACTAACACTTGAAATAAGCAAATCTCACAGTTACATGGTTTGAGATTATTTGCTTTGGGGTGAGATGTAACAGACAATGGACTGTACCAGGGGCCACAGAGAGTCAAGTAAGACAGACTTAGCCTTCTGGCAATTTAAAGTTAAAGGCTGAAATCCTTATTAGAGTTTCTATTCCGGTAAATTATTCATTCTTTCTTAGTCTGAAGAAACACTTTCCTATGTGTACATTCAACACAGCACTGTCTGAATTTAAAAGAATACTGCCACCACTGGCTTGCTGCAAAAATATATGGCAATGGTGATTTTAAGAGGGATAGGTCAAGGTCAGTGTTTGTGTTTGAAGCCACCAGGCAGATACAGAGAACTAGAGGAAATGCATAGAGCAGATTCGGACTGATGTCTTAAAGGAAAGCACCATCAGAAACTTCTTGATAACTCAAACTGCAAAGTGGCAAGTGATTAATTTACGCTGACAGAACAAGGCATGGTTGGGCACTCCCCAGCAAAAGCTGCCATCACCAAGAGCCATTGCTCCCCACGCCTAAGCCTGTTCACTGAAGGTATCTGGGTTTTATCCTTCTTCCAGATGCTCAACCACCAAGAATAAGGATGCTCTAGGCATTACTGTCCAAGCAGAGTATCTGACACTGAAGATCTTCCAAGTTCTGCCCTATTCTGTTAAGACAAACCGCATGTGAAGTACTGTCCGCATGAACGAGCCACTGGGCTTGGACAGGATAGCAGAAAGAAGTCCAAGACTTTTGAAGCAGCTTTGCCACTTATACAGGTTGGTAGCTGGTACAGTGACCATCCTCTTTGAACATAGTAGAATAGCAGTTCCCAAAATCTCCACTTTCAGTGTGCAGGACAAAGATCCTTAGATCCATGTTGCGTTTTGGAAATGACTTTGCTGAGTTGCTAGGACCTCCACTTCCTAAGAACACAGTCCCCCAAAAAACCTGTTTTTTCTTCCAAGTTAACCATCAGAAAAGCAGCTGAAGCAGTTTTTGTCTGAATCAGACAGAAACTTTGCTTTAGGTTGGTAACAAGAGAAGTGTTAATGCAGCTTTGGTTCCATCACAGCACACAGCAGCTCTAGCTGCAGGCTGTGCTGTTACTGGTGTTTGGAAGATAACTACGTATTCCAGAATCTCATCATACCCAAATAAAATTTGGCAAAAGCCTACCTTCTGAGGTTTTTAGCATGTATTTTTTCCCTTTCATGTCTTGTACACATTCGATGGTGTCTTATTATACTCATTTTAATCACAGCGGTTCAGTGGCAGACTACAAATGAAAATGCAATAGAAACATTGCAGACCCTGTAACAATAGTCAAAACAAAGATTTCCTATGGCAGCTGTCAAATTAATGACATCTCCAAAGCTATCTAAATACAGTATCTGGGCAGAAATCCAATTATGTCAATTCTGTCTGAATACCCCAAAAGAGTCCTACTGGGGTTGGAAGTGGAAATAATTTTAAGCGCAGATTAGCTACATAAGCAGCTCCACTCTTGAAACCAGAACAAGGGAACAAAAACCTAAAGGCATGACATTTATCTGGATGCAAGGGAGAGGGGAAAAGGAACTGCTAGACATCTGGCAAAAGGTCAAAGCCAATTACCTTGTCCAAATTTGCCCTCAAGATAATAGCTTCCAGGTCCACTTCTTTGAAAAAAGACATATTGACTCAAGTAATTATAAAGATATCTGCTTACCTCTCCATCCTCAACTACCATTTTGGTTTTTCCAAAACTTCTTTTTCCCAAAAAAACATTAACAGTAGTCATATAACATGCTGACTTCCCAGAAGCACAAAATAAATTTATCTGAAGTTTACCTAAAAGAAAAGAATATTCTCCCTCATTTTGACAAATGGCATTCATTGACAAAGGGCATTTTCATTTAATAGTATGACTTCTTGGTGCTTTACTTAAACCATTTTAACTGCTGATTTCCCTTTTTCTTTGGAAGTATGTGTTGCTGCCTAATTATGTGGCAAATTCTATTTAGTAACCCTGCAATAGGATTCTGTTTTTTGTTATTTTAAAACAGACAAAGATCAAGGAGAATGGGAAATAGAAAAAAATTCCTTATTATTTCTTTGTTGAATTAAAATACTTTCTTTGCAGACATATTAAAATGTAAGTTTACCTGTTTTCTAAATGAAGCTATTCAAGAGACTGCTATGAAACTAAAGAAAAAATTGTGTGTGCCAAATAACTGAAGCAATTTATGTTGGTTAGTAAATGCATGCTACCTAGAAAGCCTTATCTCTATTATGAATAGATGAATAAACCTTTAAATACAAGTATGATGATCAAAAATAGGAGACTGGTTTAGACAAAGTATCTAAATCTGATCTGTCCAGAACATTTTCAGCGGTGAAGATCTAACTCACTATATATATATTGCAAGTGCTTCTGGTATCAAGACAGCACAAAATTCAGGAGGGAGTAAAGCATTCATTATTAATGTGGCTATATTTAGGATTGCATATACTAAACCTGTGCTTCTTACACTAAGGCTCACAAAATTAGAAGTGTGCATTTTTTGTTTCTGGTTGTTTTTTTCCAAACAGAATACAGTCATTAGCAATACTCAGAGAAATCTAAAAACATGAAACTATCTTGGTCAAAATCTGGTACACTCTAGAGTATAGAGCTAATTCAAAAAGAAATTCCAAGAAACACCTAATACACAAATGCAGGGTTGCACTCCAGAACTCAAGATAGCCTTAATTCAGAAGCAGTGCCAATGAAGAGCAGCTATATTTTCTTAGGGTACTTGGTCTCAAAAGCCTTTTTCAGAGGTATTCATAGACACCTCTTTGTAAGGCAGCAATTTTGGATGTTACCAGTTTGAACCAAATTCAATTCAGTAACCCATATGTTTTCTGCTGTTAAAGCATAACAGAATATCAGACACAATAATTTTAACTAAACTTCTAAACTAATAGTAACTTTATTGTATTTACATACAGTATGCAGTTAATACATTGAAAATATACAGTTAAAATATATATATGAAAATATACAGTTAAATAAAAATATCTCCCAACTGAATCATGCAATCAGCCTATCAGAAGCATTTTGACAAAGCCTCGAATGCAATTCTTCAGCTACAATTTTCCTCAACTTTCCTTTTTTTTTTAAAGGATATATTCAATCAATCCATTTGTTTCCAGTTTTGTATGAGATTTGATTTTTGCATTTGGTCTCTACAACAGACTGAGCACAGTACCATGAATCCTCCTTCATGTCACACAGGCACTGCAAATCCAATCAAATCCAATTACTACTCCATTAGGTCTCATTTAAATCCCATACGGTATGACAATAAACTGAATGAAATGAGAATCAGCACATTTTTCAACCATCTTTATAGTATGACATAGATGGCAATCATAGCTTAATAAAATTTCATTTACAAGAAAGAAAATTCAGAGCTACCCTTCTCTGCCAAGCATTTTAGAAAGACTTGGGAAATGCCTCTTCTTCTCACCATCCCTTGAAGAAGCCAGTTGCTATTTCATAGTTCTCAAGCAACTGTCCCTTCTGCTTGTAGTAGAGAAATTTTTCCTGTGCCAATGCTCAAAATGTATGTAAACCATAACAACAACCACCAGGTGAATTCAATGTTTACTCCAATGGGTGTCCCAGTTCTCATTTTCTTGTTTGCTAAGGGTTGTTTGATTTTGCCTGTCTGCTGTTTTTTAAAGATTTCCTGGGTAAGGAACCTTTTGACACAGGGCTACTTCATGCTGGAAAATAGGAAGGGGAGATCAAAGCAAAACCTCACCAACCTCAAGGGTACTGAAAAGATGAAGTTTTTAAAAATAAGCTCTTATCCTATCTGGGTTTTAAAAACTATCATTGCTAAATATTTCAAAGTAAATTTAGACAACTTTCAGAAGCTCTGAATGCTTCATCACTTCAGTGCAGTTTATTTACAGACACATAATAATCATGTGTATCTCTCTGCATACAGTATTTCCCAAGTTCATTCAGCTACCTAAACCCAAACATTTATAGATGTCCAAGTATGTCCTTTCTTTTGGGAACACAAAAAAAAACCAGAAGGAAAACAAATAAAAAATCCCTCATTTGTAGTAGGCAATCAAAACAGTCAAAGCTCTCTCTAAAGAGTATACAAGAGCCTTGTTGAATAGCTCTTTCTCAATTGCTAACCTGACTAAATCATCTTCCTCATGCAGGCTAGAAACCAAAATGTCATGCTGCCATTTAAACACATGATCTGTTGCTAAAAAACAAAAGCCAAGAAAACATATGCTGTCCACTTTCAAACACACATGACAAATGCTTTGTTTCTAGGGCAGAAAGGCTCAAAGAACAGATTTCTAAATATTTCAGTCATTTTATTATAAACAATTCTAGTTACAGTTTTATTAAATTTTGTCCTTTACATGCCTACTGACAACCTGAGAAACAGATAAATTCCAGACTTGGAGAGAGAGGATGCTGATGGGGGAGAGAGGGTAATTAAGTAATTTCAAGGTTGGAACTCAAATTCCACAATTAAAATGGGAAGATCTGGGCCAGAGCTTTCTAGGTGCAGGAGAGATTAAAAGACAATAACATGAGGTTGGGGTTTGCTTTTTTTCTTTCTGTGACAAAAGGAAAAAGAAGGCGGAGGCATTTTTCCATGCATATTACTCAATCACATGGGCTTTTCTAGTGTATTTCCATGGGGTTTTCTGCATACACTTTAAAATCGCTTTATTGACCTGCAGCAACAGAAGCTTCACTAAGAGAAATACAAAGACACTGGCTTCACGATCCAAACATCTTTTGCCTAAAAAGAATATAATCTCTGATATTTTAGAATGAATAAAGATGTGAAAACACTAAATTTTACTTGTATACTTAAATAATTTGGAAAATTCTGGTTGCCATTAAATGAGTCAGAACAATTTCTTCTCCTTTCTGCATGATTTTAATTATACTGGTTTTCTTTGTAATTTACCATTCCTCTCAGACTATGATGGCAAATATGGATCCTATAACAAGAACGTATCCTTTAGGGAAGTTACACATCTCAAACTACAAAGAGCACAAGCATCCCACATGCTTCAGAACACAAAGTCTATTACATGAACCCTAAGAGGAACAGTCTCAAAAACTCATTGTTAATTGCTAAAGCATACACATCTTTTATTTAAATTAGCAGTATCACATTTGCCACAATTGCTTTCTTGCTTGAGAAACATAAAGTAACAGTTCCCAGTAAAAATTAAGTCTTTTCAAAACTAGAACCTACCTACAGACTGCAAACATATCAAGTGCTCAAATTATAGCTACTGAATTTTTAGAAGCACTAGGTACCTTAAGAAAGCAGTATAATAAGCTTCATGTTCTTAGCACATTTGACATATGGTGGTGAACAAAAAAAACAAAAACCAAAAAAAAAAACCAGCCCAGGAACAGACATGCTGTGTGAACAGGACTCAAAATTTTGGTGATACTCCAGGAAATAGAAATAAACCTACCATGACAATACAATATCAAGAAGAAAAAGCATGATGCATCATCTACTACTGGTTCTGACACCATAAATGGGATATAACATTCATTCATTCCTTTGCAAAAAAAAATTCTCACCTTGTATTTTATTAGCTTGTAGTAACTTTACATGTGCAATCTTTTTTCTATCAGAGTTCTTATATTTCCTGCTGATGATAGGCATTAATGAGCTCAAGAAGAGTCAATCAATATTCAACATTTCAAAAAATATTCTAAACAAATCATCTCAAGGCAGTTTATTTACTATTTTACTTTGTGAGATGCAAAGGAAACAGAAGACAGAAAAAAGAGCAACCGTACAGAGGACATACTAATCAAAATTTCTAGCATGGGATTCTATACCTATGTAACAAATTTTTGAAGTAGATACTGCCACAATTATAAACTGTAAGGATAAATGTTACACATTTTGCTTAGCTTGTGTTTCAGAAGCCAGTTTTAGCTTTGCCACCTAAAAAAGCTAGCTGGGTTCACCACAGAAACATGACTCCTCTTTTCTGCACAATACAACCTGAAGGGATCTTCAAAATGAGCACTTTGCATCTGAGAACCAAACTCAAAATTGTCACATGACAAAAATGCCTCCTGTTTGAATAAAGCCTGAAGGAAGAATCAGCTCAAAGGAGGATGTACTATTTCTTTGTCCAGCCTTCCAATGTTCCCACAGGCAAAAAAACTTATTTCCTATCAGTGCTCTCCCTGGAGCAGAGAGGCAGGAGGACTGCATGGACCTGCTACTTGAACACAACCTACACTGGTGAGCAGAAGAGAAGATAGTTATTGGCACATGTTAACCACTCAAATTTATAATGTCAAATTAAAGAATAAGCCATTAGATTAACACACACACATCCACAAACTTTGAATGGCATCTTGTGTATCTATACAAAAGCTTTAACAAAAAATGGAATGAGATCATGAGGTCCTCAAAAATCAGAATCACACAATTTCTGTGATTCTCAGCAGGGCAGGATTTCCCCCTCCCATCTCAAATGACTGACGCAGGCTAATTACCACCAAATGTTATGAAACAATTCTTCACTGAAAAAACCCAACCCAAAACAAAACAAAACAAGCCAACCACACACATCTATCATTTCAAAGAAAATTTGAAGAACCAGAAATATGTGTAAATTGATGGCCTAAGTGCAGCAAGAATTCTGGTTCAGGTCTACAGAGCTTCTTTGAACAGTACCAACACATAAATGAGATTACAAATCTACCAGTGCTACATTTTGATTGCTAACACATGCTATCATATCTTCCTTAGTGCCATTACCTGCAATATCTACCAAGCAATAAAGCTTGGATGGGCATGCAATCACAATCTTATTTCAGAATTGCTCTTTGCTGGTGTTTTCAAAACAAGAATATAGATAGCATATATAGTCTTTTAGTAAGTGGTTGGTAAAGATAACTCACATGAGAAGATCAAGCAGTGAAAAACAAGATGAAGACACAAGACAAGAACAGCCAAAATTTTAAGAGGAACAAAGACAGGGAAGGAAAAGAAAAGGAAAAAGACAAAGGTAAGGAAAAATATACACAGAAGACCTATGCAGAGCTTAGTTTTAACTTTACCTGATGACAAACAACCCCCAGTTATTACAGAACAATTAGAAAATAAGGGTTGGCTGGTAATAGCCTTGGAACAAACACTGATTTTGATACAGTGAAATTTGAGAGATAATACATTCAAGAACAATTATGCACAATAACGGAAAAACCACCTGCAATGACCAGCACACCAGAAGAGCTCAGGCTTTAGCTAGGGTTTTGTATTTGACAACTTAAACTCTAATCCTGAAAGATAAAACAAAATGCTATCAAATTCAAGTCAGTCTTTCAGAGAGGGAAGAACTGAGGAGATGTTTGTTGCTAATTCTGATCCAAGTCAGAGACACATAATGAAAAGTTCATCATAAGGGATTCTTCAAATGGCTGACTACGTGTTCCATTTGGTGAATTTTTCTAAAGAAATGAATCTTTAAAAAAGATATGAATATACACAGAATTTCCAGAAAAGTTGGAAATAGTTTTGAAACAAATGTATGAAGAAAGAGGACTACCTAACAAATTCACAGTGTACTAATCCCTCTCTTAAACTAATCTAAAAGCAGTTTCTATATGGATGGCAATTTGTGAAGTGTATTGCCATTCTGACACAAAACTTTAAGTTTCAAAATTGTTTGTGCATAAAGCAGGTAAAGTTAAAAACTCTAAAATGTCCTTTATTTTATTCCTACCAAAACACACAGAAATTGCATTTAAAAAATTCCAAATTCTTGATTTAAAATCAAAAATTTTCACTGATTATATCCTTAGTGCTACACATGGTTTCACAGAATTTCAAAAGCAAAGAACAATGATTTATTGCTATTGGGAGATTTCTGTACTCCAGAAGTGTTTAAGTGGAATACAGATATGAACTAAGATTTTGTATTTAAAAAAGAGTTTGCTTAAATAATTTTTAAAAATCTGTCATGTCAGAAAGAGGTAGATCATTTGAAAACATATCACACATCAGGGAAGAAAACAAACAAAAACAAAAAACATTCAGAAAGAAAGAAGGGATATTGTTTTCTCCTTGAAAATTCCATAAATTTTCAATAGTTGCCCACTGTCACCCAAGAGGACATTAGAGGACATCACCAAGAGGACATGCTCCCAGCATTAGGAACCCCCCACTCTGTGCCTGTTCAGGCTCCTGAGTGTGGCCTCCTAGCAGGGAGGGCTGTCCCAAGGGCTGGAGGAGCACTGCACACACACAGATCCCAAGGGCAGCTCCTGGCCCTCCTGCTGCCACTGGCAAGAACCACAGCTTCCTGCTTCTCAACTCATCAGAACAGCCAACCTCAGCAAAATGATTTGTTAAATGTCACAGACCTAACAATCAGTATTTCCTAGGAAGAAGGAAAACATTTTTCCACCTTGTGTGAGAACATCAGAAACATTGGTAATTATAAACACCTGTAAAACCCCTGCTTTATATCCCTGCAAGATTATTCCTTAGCCATCACCTTTTTGAAACAACTGGAACACACAACATACTCTTCCATTCAATGTCAGAAACATCAATTAACTGGCACACAGCAAGTTAAATTGAATCATGGAGATGACCTAACATGGAGGAAACTCAATTTTATGAAAAGCCTTAGGATTTCACACAAATCAAAGAGCATGAGGCGGTGTGTTGGAAGTGGTCATGAACAGTTACTGTATCAAGGTACACTTTTTAAAAGAAAAACTTGGAGGAAAGGATTTAGTAGCATATGATTTCCCCTGTGAACATTCACTGATTGTTAGAGCAAGAAATAATTAATTTTACCAAATTCTAACAGCTAAGCAACTACTGTGGCAAAATATTAATCACTCAAATTACCTATCTCACAAGTACATTTCTTCCCCCTTTCTACATTTAAAAAACTTCAAAATTAATTGTCTTTGATTCTGAAGAAAATTCACAGAACTGTGTAAGCTGACTGCACAACTGATCATAAGGAACTACCTTAATATCTTGCCCTCTGCAAAGAAGAGTTGCCTTTTATAACCAAAACCTGACACAAGTTCCCTAAACATCTTTTTTGCATTTAAAAAGTTTACGTAAAGTCCCCAGAATGAAAAGTAAACCTGGTAAAAATACCTTTTATAATGCTGCCTCAGCTTTTACTAACCAACAAAATCTTATGAAATCTAATCAAAGTATAATCAATACGGAACCTTTTAAGGAAGCAGAGCATATGCAGAATTAACAGTTCAACAATACTGAAGAATTAAGTTCAGGCATTAAAGAGAGGTTTAGGCACAAAAAAAGGGTTGGAAATGAAAAATTGAAAATGGTAACAGTTGCCAGTAGCAAAAAAATGCTCAGTATTCCTTACAATCTCCCAGAATAGCACAGCAGCACACAAACTGGCAGCCCTGCTGAAATTAGTGCATATTTTGAAACATAAATTACATTACACCTTGCTGCATTAGGATGGTGGCTCAGAAATAAGCACACAATCCCTCCAGCAGAATTTACTTCAAAGCCTTCCCATTTCTCTGCCTACAGAGCTCAGCAATAGATAAAATTGAGAATGTGGTTTTCATTCATTTCTTCCAGGCACTCTAAAATTCACACATGCACCTCAGAGTGGCTTGAAATCTGGTATGCCATATGGCAGTACACTTGTCATTTCCAGAAATATGTTGAATATGTGTTCCAGAGATATAAAGACCCAATAAAAAAAAAAAGAAAACAATACCAAAACTCCTGAAGCCAACAAATTCTGCTCAAACGCCACCAGCTTTATACTATGCATAACTGGAGAGCCTGGGCTTTGATCAGGCTTCAAAGAATCTCTTCATTTGCCCCAGAAAATAAATCTGATGCCTTAGCTTGTGGCAGCTTATTTCCCTACTGTTTTGCAACTCTGTAAGGTTATTTGCACTTGCCTTAAGTGAGACTGAAGTAGAAATGATAGATCAACATCAATAGTAGATTTATACAAACACATTGCACTTGGAGCACGAAGTAAATGATTTACAAGCTGCAGAATAGTGGAGAAGCAGGATCAAGGGTTTTATGGCTATTCCAGTGTGAACCAACTGAAGAAGAAATAATTACTTCTCATTCCTACATAAAATGTTTAATGGTGCACATGATGAAGTAACATTAAAAAAAACCCACAAAAACCTCCCAAACAAAATCCTAAAGAGTTAGGAAACAGATTTAAAAAAAAAAAACCTGACAAAAGAAATAAGGCTCTCCTGCTGGCTGAAATAATCACATGGTCTCCAAGCTCAGCAAATTAGACTAAGATTTCCAAAAAAATTGGCAGAGCTGAACTAAACATCTCGCTGTTGCCAAAATGAGTGAATCCTGTGCTGTAGGTAGAAATCAACTAATTCATCCTTCTACTATCATTTCTACTTTCCAGGGGTGTCCAATTTCCACTATTTGCAATTTCTGATTAAATTATCTTTCTTTTCCGAGAAAGAGAATGCAGACTAGCAAGCTGAAATCAAGTAACACTACATGATCACAACAACTTTCCTCCTTGCTTTTTTCTTCCAAGGATGTAATAACAGATACAAAGAAACAGAGAATCATTCCCCTTTTGGCAGGCACACACAGTTCCTCTCTTTAAACCTCATATTGCATCTTGAAACTAAGTTATCCCAACACACATCTTTTTACCCCTAAGATGAAAATTAACAGAGAGTAGTAACTGTTGACAAGACGTGCTTTAGGGGTTATACTAAGTTTTCAAACAGACACAGAAATCAAGAAAATAATCTCACTCCAGAGGGGTGGATCTTATAATCTGTAACAAACTTTCCATGTGCATATTCCATGGAAATACCTGTTTTAGAGACAGTGTATGTGCTCTATTTCTCCAAATATGCAGAGGTGACTTAGAAAAAAAATAGCAAGGAGATACAGGTGATTCTATTATCAGAGTCCTATCCAGACCTACCACAACATTTCTATGGATAAAGAAGAAAATCAGGAGCATTTCAACCATAGCTGGGAAGAGTATATTTGCAAGCACCTAGAACAATTCACAGCAGCATCGACTGGGATATGTAACATAGCACAGACACTCTTCCACTACACTAATCCAACAAGTTCATCTCAGACCAGGATCCACTGCTGCAGCTGAGGAGGGTTTCAGCCATGCAGAGACAAGACTACCACACACCTGCCACATACGTCTCCTAACGCTGAGTGTATCTGCTCATTGCTGCTAGAGGCAGTGTGCTCTGAGAAAGCCAGGGCTTTTTCCCCCGGCATAACAAGCACAGAGCTGCCAGTCGCTGGTGTTGCCGTCTAGGGAAGCTATTCCTAGAAAAGCAAGAAAAATGCGTGGGCTGAACTGAAAAGACAATGTAGAAACTAAAGCAAGCAGAAGAGTTCTCTGTAATACAAGAGGTGAAGAAAATCCCCATGTCTGCTAAGATTTAGGCTGAAGAGCAAATCACTCCCCAACACATTCCACAGCCAATAATTGGGTTTTTCAGGTACACTGAGCTTGTGGGTGGGATGAAAAGTGCCTTCCACATGCTACAGTGAAATTTTACTCTGCCCAGCAGACAAATAAAGTATACTAAATTTCCTGAACATTTTAATATTCACTGCAAAGCATAGTAAAACCAAATAAAACCCTAGAAAATCTGCACTTTACAGAACTTTCCATATATTTTGCAGATGGCATTGAAACCATCTGCTGACGCTGCCAGGACAATTCAAGAACCACCAAAATCTGTGTTTGACAGGTCCAGACCTACTGTAAAGAAAGGAAAATCTGAATGACTTCAGCATGATACATAGACGTGCTCCTCGATAATACAGATTACATTTCTTCTTTAATCATTCTTCCAATAAAAGCAGTGTGAAATTCAACTTCTATGGTACTTTTAATCGTAGTTGTAGGAAACAAAAAAGCTGTCAGCTACTGAAGCCTCACACACTTCACTATCCTCCCACAGCCATTACTAAACTGACAGAAAACTAGAGAAACCATTCTTACACTGGCACATATAAAATGCTGAAGAGCCAGAACCAATTCTCAACTGCGCATTCACTTCTTTTAATCATCATTTTCTTCTTCCTATATGTGCTTTTCTTTACAAAGTTCCAAATCCAAAACTCAGTAAAGTTAACTAAACACATTCATAAGTGGCTTGAGTAGCACAACTCAGTTGATTAAATATTTGGAAGAGTTCACCTGGTGGCTTTGAAGTGCAGCAGAGGACCAATTCAGGGCTCTGCAAGTGGCAATATACTTCATCTACCAGTAAAGTGGTAACAATCCTGTAGGTAAAACAAAGCCAAAAGATTCAAGATGGGAAATGAAGCTATAAACAGTAAGAATGCAGAAGTTTACTTCCTGTATGCAAGGTTAGCAAACTATTACAACATCAAGGTACATGCCAGCCTTTCCCTTTCTTATTTACAGATTGAGCCTTTAAGGTGTCCTGTGCACTTTTTCAAGCTCTTGCTACCTATTGCAATTCTATACTTACAGATCTTCCTGCATTCCAAGACAATTATTATTTTGCTTTGATGCTTTTTCCTTGGATGTTTTCCAGATGAAGTTCTAAATTGAAGTTCAGCAGAAAAACGATCAGAGCACTACATTTCAATAACAGAAGCACTGAAAGTGTGGCCTTCAGTGTATTAAAGTCATTGCTGGAAGCTACATATGAAAATATATTACCCACCTCAGAAAACCCTCCATTGTTATAATTTGGTCATTTCACACACCAGTGATCAATCCCAGCTGAGCACATTCTGTAAGTCCATACATAATGATAAAAAATTAGACATACTTGAGAAAAATTTAAGTCTTTCCTTTGTGAACAAGTATATTCACCTAGCGATTTCATATAGAAATCACATTTCTACTGCTTCTTGGTATGAAGCTAAACAAGGTGGAGATATACAAATTGCTAGTTACAAGGGTCAATGACTCAGCAATCTATATTATGTTCACTTTGCAGCGAAAGCTGATAAGCACAAAACAACTGCTTTAAAAAACAATCTTGGAAGTATGTCCACACAAAACTTTTTAAAATGTACATATACATTTGAGGCTACTAACTGTGAATCACATATCCTTTGTCTGACCCTTCCTGAACTCAAGATTTCTATTTTCCAACTCTCTTTCCTTTACCTGCCCTTAAAATCTATACATTTCAGATCATTGTTGCATATAAAGTCCTCAGAATCAGCAGCTGTCAGTAAGTATATTACAGCACATCTACAAGCTGAAAACCCCAGGCTACATTTCATTTCAGTACAGAACAACACAGACTTTTTAGAACAGCAATGATCTGAAGAAATATTACAAAAAAGAATATCCAGCTATTGGAAAACAGAAAAAACTGAAATAATACTGCTTCCACCATTCCCCCAAAACCCTATGACACCGGGATCCAGTGCTGAACCTCATCACACAATTCCCTCTATAGCAGCTCTCCCACACTACAGAGTGGACAAGCAGGAGGAGAAGGATGTATAGTGAAAGTCCAGTATAATTTTTATACAATTCATCTTAGCCTGAAGACAGTTCATACTGGTAAATCCTACCCCAATTTGGACCACATTAAGTTCAGATTTAATTAATCATTCCCAAATACCAAGTTGCAAGCATATACCTATGAAGGTAGAAAATGAGAATATGATATTCTGCAGAATAACCTGTAAAGCACCCTACACTTTCTCCTACCCTGAGCAGATATAAGTCATCAGACAACCTCATTTCTATAACTGTATGCAACTAAATATTTCGTTAGAATAGAGAGCCAACAAAACACTAACAAAAATATCTTCATCCAAATCCTATTCACAGCTGTTAATTTAATGGAAAGACTCTTCCGGCATGAAGAATACATGAGTAACAGCCTCCACGGGAACTTTAACAGCAGATCGTTAGACAAAGGGCTCCACAGCACAGCAGCTGGACGCCATTCAGCTACCTGACAGCCCCTGTGCTGCTTGGAAAGAGTGCATTAACCACAGGATGTGGCTTTCTGAGGCAGTGACTGCTGCTGCTCGGTACTGCAAAGGGAACAGAAGGAAGATGGGGTAAGGACGCAGATTTGGATGCTTTGAAAGAGCTATTAGGGCAAAGGGCTGCATGATGCAAGACAACATATCGCACACAGCAGCTGCAGGAAAACAGATTTCTCCACAAAACAGTTACACACAGTCTTTTCAGCCTTCCATAAATTTACAGAACTTCAAATCAATGCCACCAAAAATTCCAGAAAAACAATGCAGAATATTTATTTATTACATTTCTCAATGTAAAAATGTTTCTTCTTATTTAAGGAAAGATTTATATATACACTGACCCATTGGGGGAGCTCACCCCAATACTCTTAACACAATTCCAGAATATATTCACAGAAGAAGGAAGTTAAAAACAATAATACAGAAATACTGTAAGCACAGGTTCAAGAATATCCTTGTTTCAGAAAGTTCATCAACTCTACTTCTGCACATCATGTACCTGCAATGTTACAGTCAAATCTTACTCATTCCCACATGCTAGACAGATTACATTTTTTTTCTCGTTTTATCTAATATTTTATTTTCTTTGCTTAAATATTTCTGCCACATGAAGGGATTACAGACAATCCAAAAACATGTCCACTTACAATCAAGGCTATTCCCAACCCTAATTATCTACAAAATACTGTGTAATGGAAAAGGTGGAGGGAAAAGATTAACAAAGCAAAGACAAAGATGATCACCATCAGTTTAGACAGCAAAATAATCAAGGTGTGCACAAACTAAATCAGAGATTTTCTTGAATTAAGTATTTACAGATTCATAAAATAAAATGGCACTTCCCTAAGAAAATCTAAAGTGCATGTACACAAGTGCCAAAACTATGAATTATATTGATACCAAGTGCAAATACTAATATTGAGATTTGGAGTTTTGATTGCTGTTGGGTTTTGTGGAGGTCTTCTAAATATCTAGTAGGTGCCACAATTTTAGAACAATAGTATCAACAATTTAAAAATCCACTGAAATCCAGCTGCTTAATATCAGGTATGACATCCTGATAGGCACATCCTAGGCACATCCCTCACATTCAAAAAAAGCCTGTGGCAGGAAAGGCAGGAAAATGGCACAGGAACAAGAGCCAGGGGCTGCTACCAGTCAGGTGGGCAACAGGCAGGCAGACTAGGGAGCAGCATTGGAAAAATGACCTCTTCCTAGCACAACTCCACCTTGACTCACCTGCATTCATGACTCGCATCAGATTCAGGCATCAGATTCTTGCTACTTTTGAAGAATGAAGCATTTAAAATTTTACTACCTGCTTAGCAAGCACAGTATACTCTACTAAATACCAAACTGCTTCAAATGCTATGTACACTCAGTAATGGTATGTATGCCATTGCTACAGAAGAGTAAGTCAATGGCCATTAATTCAGATTGCAGTAATGTATGGTATCTTCTTTTAACCACAAGTATATCACTTATATTAGCTCAAAGGAATCCAAATGACCAACTACTTAACCACTAAAATTATCTATCTGGAAAGAAGGAAAAAAAATATCAAAGAACAGAACAGAAAAAACACAAGGGCAAGCTGAAAATACTTTTATAACAGAATATTGAAATCAGGTCTAGCTGCACCATTAAACAATCTAATACAGTTAAAACATGGGTGGGGGGGGGAAGCATTTTAAAAGTTATGAATTTCCATGATCTGCCAAACCTGGGTTCCTCCAGAATAGGCATTACAATCCTCAATGCATTCAAGAGCCTTTCTTGCATCACATTTTAGTTTTCCCATTTTTTCCTGTTTTCATTCATTTTTGCTTTCGGTTTTAAATTCTAGGTTTCCACGTTTTTAAATAAAATGCCAAACTAACTAATTCCTTGTTTCCCCTCAAAGGAGTAACTTCCTTTTCCATCAAGTTAAGCAGGCATTATATCAAGCACTGCCTGATCCACACATGTTCTATAAGAGTTCAGTATTATTATTCATTAAACAATCCTAAAGTACTAGGAGCCACACTGGCTTTATGGGACTGCTGGAAAAGTAATGTCATACACAATGTATAGGTGCAAACTCTGTCTCTGAAAATAAGCTGGCTGTGTGACACTACAGCAGAAGTTCCATAATTCAGTATACATGTTGTGACAAGTAAAGAATGTGTAACTAGGAAAGAATTGACCTGCAACGTAGCAGTGGTTCTTGTCTTGAAAAAGATGTGCATATGGCTCAGCTTTGTGTTTTGTAAATAAGAGACGTTCACTCCAATAGGAACACTACTAGTACTGAGCACATGCTTGCATTCTCACAGAGCCACAGAAATGGAGGGAGAAGTTGGGATACAAAACAAACAATGAAACTTTGTAAAGCTTTGACACTGTGTCTTTCAGAGAGGTGAAAGAAATACCTGAATAGAATAAAATAAATATCCAGAATCTCCTGTCAATAAAATCAGAAAAGATCCTAAAGGATTACAACCAAGAGTATTATAAGACAAGAATAACGGAGGAAGACAAACATTGTCACAGTAATGACATTATCCAGACTAACAGTTATGTACCACAGGAAGTCTATAACATTTCACTTCATTATGATTCCCCATGCATCCCTTAAGAGCGTCAAAGCTCATAAAAATGATGTGTCATATTTTGATACTTGTGCTAAACACAAGCTTTGTGATTACCAGTGTTTAAACTCAACACAATCCACACCATCCTTACGGAAATATCTGATTAAATTTCTAATATTCATGAACTAGAATTTTAATATTGAATGCTCAAAATGATTTAGGTCTTTTGATGTAACAGAACATAAGTCCTTTAGTGTCAAGTGGAAGGCAGATCCTTTATTATGGCATTAATTATTTGGGATATTAGCATTATTTCTTTCTCTATTTGAATTAAATGGAATTCAAAACAGTGTGAATTTATGAATAGTCCACAATATAATTATTTCTATATTATCCATGCAGCACTAGCAGAAAGACTGCCAACAGACCTGAAAATGTAAAGGAAGGAGACTGATCATCAATTTTCCTTTTCACCTTTTTTCTGAAAGGCGGGAAAGGTAAAGCTCAGGATGTTTATACTCTAAATGGCTTCACTCTTTTTTATGATGTAAAAATACCATCTTTATACCTATAAATGCCACCTACATTTTTTGCATTCAACATGCAATGATTAATGGAAAGCACAATTAAACAAGATATACCATAACCAACTTCTTTTATGACTGGAACAAAAACATTCTTAATTAAAACCACAAAGCTGAAAAAATAGCAGGGATTTTTACAAAATTTCAATACTCACTGGGAGAAATGCTATGTTTTCACTTACATTTCCAAAGTTGCTACAAACACAGAGTTCCAAGTTCTGGTAGAAAGGACTAATTAAAGATGCAAACATGGTACTTTCTTCCTAGCATCTAAATAGTACCACTTATCATTTCACTTATATTACAGGTATAGCCAGACAGTATTGCTAACAAAACTAATTCATAACTATAAATAAATAACTACACCACCACACAAGAAAAGCTGCTGTTTGCAGGTCATTTGAGTCAGTTACCAGAGCACTAGATACTGACAGACCATAATCCATCTTAACATTCCAATACAAAACACACAAAAAACAGCATTTATATGGTTTTACCCAACTTTCAGGACTCCTTCAGTCCAGTTAAACCAGAAACACCAGGCCAACTGAGACTGCAACCTTACAAATAAACAACAGCCAAACCTATAAATAAGCCATCTGTGTCACTGACTGGCCCTGTTTGTAGCCCATCTACACAGGTGTCAGCTCCTGGCCCTGCACTCTGCAACTGAACTACCATGGAGTGTTTGCATCATCAATGACTGACAGCATTAACATAAAATGAAAAAAAAAATCAATGAACAGAGTGCTTGTTTCCAACCTAACAAATACTCAAACCCTATCATTCTGGTTTTGCTGAAATTTTTACTAAAAATACTAAAGGCATTTAAAACACATGCGTTTTTGAAGTGACTGGATGAAGTTCAACTACCTTTTTTTTCTCTCCTACTATTTAGCAAACAAATTTTCAATCTAAAATTACCAACTAAATTTTCAACCAACATTAAATCTACTTAAAATGAAAACTCAAAGGATACTTGTAAAAACAAACTAAAAAAACCTTGAACTCAAACCAAGAAAAAACCTAAAGTAAGTTTTGCTAAGCCAGGTGGCAGTGTGCATTTGCAGCAGCCCAAGTCTCCTGTGGGGGAATCCAAAATCCTTGACATGCCATCATTCAAGACCTGTCAAATTTGATAACACTCAGTGTGTGTCTGGAAGGACACCATCCTTTCAGAGAAACGAACGTGTCATTTGTTGTCATGACAGCTATCAAAATTCAGCCTGAGACCATATCATAGAGCCACGTATCTCTCCTTCTGCACTAAAAGGTTGAAAAATACTTTCCTTGTCGTCATCCTAAACATCATTAGGATGTCAACTAACAAGTCAGCTCCCCTGAAACAGCAGTGGCCCAGGATGGCACTGGGAGCCAAGTCCAACACACAACGGATGTGGGAGAAAACAAGTGTGATGGGTACACTGCAATTGTAATACCAGGAAGGAAAAACCTTGCAGCCGTGGCATGCTGAGGGTGTTCTCACTGCATTAAAACCAAGAGATCAGTATGATCAATGCTTGGGACTCTGCTTTGGTATTAGTGCCAGGTTTTGCTCAACAGGAGGCTTCATTTATTGCTGTTCCTTGAAACGTTTATTAGTCCAGAATGCTCTAGAAAATTTAGAGCAGTTTAACTCACCATATACAGATTAGGTTTTAACAGGACATAGTATCCCTCTTCTCTCCCAAACCTATGAAAAGACTGAAGGAATTTAGTGTTATATTTTACTGTATAGTTAACTAATACTTAATTGGTATACAAAAAAAGCATTATTTCAGCCAACCTAAATTTGACAAGGATGAGTTAGAAAATCCTACTATCTTTCATTTATAGCTATATGCTTAACGAATACCATTATTCCTTTCTAAACCTTCCCACCCTTGCAAGGATCTAATCTTATTTTGAAAGAAAGGTTTAAGGACTTTTTGAAAATAATATAAAAAAGAACAATACAGTTAAATTCAAAGTGAAATTGACAATTTTTTTTTTCCAAGAGCTTGCTTCTATTTAAACAGAACACATACTTTTTAAATTATGCACTGCTAGCAGAACCAATAATCTCACCCCAGCATAAGCAAAAAGCACCTGCCTTTGCTGACCCTCTTCCTGTTCTCCAGCAGCATCTGATGGCTCCTCTGTATTTACACAGAGCTGACCCAGTGTAACCCATAGGGAAAGACAGGCAAGAGACAGGACTTGGCTAAAAGCAGCTTCTGACACTGTAAGAGGATGTGACCCCGACTCAGAGGACTGCATCAGGAAGAGTATCCACAGTCTCCAGCTTCTCCATACTTCAGTACCTGCTTTCACACTCGTGTCGCTTCTCTTCATTAAGGCCCTCAAATACTCTGATCATTTCTGGAATGTAAAAACTTCAAACACTTCAGAAGGCTATAATCTGCCTTTCTATCAAATAGGTAATAAACTGAAGGCCTGCTCATTTATTTTTGATTATTAATGCCCCACCTACCCCACCTATCCAAACAGCACAACTGCTGAAAATAACAGGCTCCCTAACTATATTTCCATTTCTGATTAAACATCTCATTTGAAACAAAGTTTGTATTTAATTTAATTAATTATAAAATATATTTTTAAAAGGAGATAGCCTAAGACAATTGCTACCTGATTCTGTAAAATACTACCTTTTTTGTCCCGTAAAATTTCTACTATATTCTATCTGTGGTTTATCTCACTACCTGTTTTCACGTCTGTTTCTATGGCTGTGTGTACTCTGCATACAGTAACTGATATGAGTTGAGGAAAACTGGGTAAGGTAAAAATATACCCATATACAATTTGATCTTGCACCTGCATTTTGTCACGATTTTAAGAGAGAAGCAACACTTCTGAGAATTTGGGATCTGCCAAGTGCCCCATGTTTACCACATTGTCTGCTCCACCAAATAATCAATCACTAGTTATATGTCACCATATTAATACTGGCGAAGGAGATCAGGACCAAAACCAGCATAAGCAAACCTACAGTGTAAAAAAGCCTCAAAGCCACAAAGTTTGTTTCTACAATTGTGAACAAGTACAGACTATACCAGCATGCCAGAGCTTCTACTCTAACAAATGTTTTTTGTAGTATGAGTATTTCTAAAACTTTACTTGACACCAGGGTTTTATGTATAGCTGCAGTAATTTAAAATGCAATCAGTTGCTATTCTCTAATCTCTAAGATTTATTCCTCTGCACCCGAATTCTTAAAATTCTCAATACTCTATGAAAGCTTAAAAATGTACACTGTCAGGCACACAAATGTATTATTTATGCTGGGTTTAAACTATAAACTTCCTTAATAGCAAGAAGCAAACTGATTTGTTGTGTCACAGACACTTAACTGAATATAAAAATATATATTTCATATTGCAATGCACTTTCAACTTACTCATGTCATTAGCATTTATGAAAATTAAGAATCCTTATGAGGGGGAAAAGAAGATTACTTTAAGGAAAATAAAATAAAACGAAAACTTACCATTTTGAAGAATTACTTTACACACTACAGAACAGAGCAACAGTTTAATTGGGCAGAACACTATTGACTACATTATTATGAGAAAACTAATCGGCCTAATTAATTTGCAGGAAAAATTTAAATTGGAACTACCTAAAATGGAAATAACTTTTGGATTCCTGGGCCAACATGCAGAAATCTGCAAAGCAAAACAAACAGAAAAGTCATTTCTCAAAAGGTGTACCAGGATCTCATGTAGTAAAGAATTGACAATGGTGCAACAGGGTGCAATGATTAGCGCAGGCCTCACTTCTTCACCTCAGGATGACAAAACAATGCTATTTCCCACACTGCAAACACCATCCCAGCTCTCTAAACATCGTTCACTTCAGGAACTAGTAAGAATGCCTGACTTTCACTCCCTGGAAACTATTGTTCTACAACATTTCTGTATACCTAGTAAATACAAGGACAAAGGACCTTTAAGTTTATTATTTGATGAAAAGGAGAAAGCAGCTCTCCTGCAGAGTGCCTCAATTCTCTGTCTTTTTGACACACCAGATGACCTACTTTGGGGGAGCAGGGTGTCCAGCAACGAGCACCCAGCACCTCACCCCTAGGCTGACTGAACTAACCAAAACACAGCAGTGCCTGGTTTCAGTTTTCAAACTCCCTCAAACATCTCTAATGAATCCACATCAGCAATTCCCCTTCCTCAAAACACAGCAGGAGTGGGGTTTGGGAATACCCACAGCCTAGAAACCATCAGTCCCTCAATACAAACAGAAAATATTTTTCTAGAACGTATGCTTTACATTCAAAGATGCCTTGGTTTTGATTTCAAACCTGCTGCAAGTAAATTGATACAGCACCTGTCTCCATGAGTCTGGAAGCAGCTTTAATGCTCAAGGAGCATGAGAAATGCAGATACTCTGGGTAGTTTTGCTGCTGCTCAAGACCACGACCAGCAAACAGAGCTATCTGGGTATCACTTTTCAAGTTGCTACTGTTATAGTTTCTACTGAGGAAAGCCATGAGAACTGCAAAGGATTAACATACCAACAGCAACACAAGGCACAGATAAAACAAAGGCTGGAAAAGCAGCAGACACGGCTGACCTTGTCCCTCTTCTTTATATAGCAGAAGATGTGAGGTGACATGGAAGAGTGCAAACACCTTTCCTTAAGCTTTCAGACAGCTAACCAAGAAAACAGAGAAGAGAGGAAAGGGAGGTAAGTTCCCTGTCTGTAAGGCAACAAGGCAAAGGCTGAACTTCTGAATTTATCATATGTTCAGTAGTCTGGATGTAGTAAAAAGGATCATCCACACTATCAAGGGCTAACTCCGCTATTAGTTTTGGGAAAATAATGCAAAAGAGATTTTGTGTATAATTTTTTTTTTTCACAAAAGCAATCGAACTGTAATCTGGTAGAAGTAGGAGGCAAATGCAACAGCTAATGTTGCGACGACAGAACAACAGCAACAAGAGCTAACATTATAATGAATCTGTCTCCGTTTCATGGCCTATATAAAAATATTTGCTAATTACAGTCTTGATCTTCATGGTACGGGTGCCTTCTATTGCTACATTTATTCACTGTTCCCAAAAGTGACATCTTCTGTCAAAGTCACAAGAAGAAAGTCAGTTACAAAGACAAAGCAATCTGCTTAACTTCTTAAACACACTTGGGTGAGACAGAGGCTTTCGATTTCCAGAGTTGTGAAATCAATATTTCAGAGAAGCAACATTACATCAGAAATTATAATCCTAAAAATGAAAACACAGTACCATTAACATCATCTATGTGGTGCTGCTTCAGATTCCTAAAAAGCAACGACAAAACAAGTACTTTCAAACAGAAATACTTCATAATCTCCTACCCAGTGAGTCCTTTCAAATTCCTCCATATTAAGTTACCAGTCCAAACTCCCGATGATACAAACCACGCATGGTTAGGCCATGAAAATTTGTTTTTACAAAGGGCCACTACCACATTTCATGAAAGATAAGTCTAATTCTCCCACGTTAAGCTGCTAGAACAGCAGCAGTACGTTCCTCAGAAGAAAAAAGCTTCATGGGAAGAAACGCTGTTCAAGCTGAAGAACGCTTTAAATTGTTGCCGACTTTCAGTCACTGTACAACTTTTAAAACAACAAAAGGTTTCTCTTTGTTTTACAAAAACACGGTAGTTCAGAGTGAAATACTACACAGAATCCACGGAAAAACCCTTATGCACACAGAGAATCACATTCACTGTTAAAAAATAGTGGAAGATATTAACATAGAAACTAGAGCTGAGAGCTCTCATGATCAGCCAGCTGCAGGTCAGACCTGAACTACAAAACTGAATCCCGATCTGGCAACCTGATCTTAGATAGGCCAAAGTGCCTACCCTGCCAGCAAGGGGCAGCTGTTAGGCTGGGCAGATTTTTAATTAAAAACAGGGCGAGAAGACTTATAAACTTCAGTAATTTTCTTCCCAAAACACGCAGGGATGCGCTTCACTGAACACTCATTACGTGAGGTGTAATTTTACCTTTATGTCCTTTACCTATACTGGCATCGACCGAGGCCATAGCGCACCGCGCTCCTTGAGAAAATCCGCGGCCTCAGCCCTATGAAGTCGAAAGTCGGTGACGGAAAAACAACGAACTGAGCGGACCGAGGGCGATGTCCCCGCCGCAGCCCGGCGTGCTCGCTCGCCGGTCCCCGCGCGGGGCGGCGGCGCTCCCGCTCCCGCCCGGGAAACTTTCGGGGTGCGCCGCGCTCCGGCCGGGAGGCGCTGCCCGCCTCCCCCGGCGCTGCCCCGGCCGCCGGATCCACCGCCCCTGTTCACCGGAGCCCCGCGAGGGGTGCGGGGGTGGCGTCCCGGCCCGGCGCTACCCCCCGGCCGGGCGGCACAAAGCAGCGGCTGTCACACGCACGCACACACACGAGCGGCAACTCGGGAGGATGAAGAGGAGCCGCCCCCAGCCCCCCCCCCCCCAACTGGACGTGGCACAACGAACACTCCTCCCGCTCCGGGCCCCCCGGGCCGCCCCCGGCAGGTACCGGCCCCTCCTGCGCGGGGCGGCCGCGGAGCCTCGGCCGCACAGGTGACACCCGCCTTTCCCCCGCTCCCGACGCCCCTTCCCCGCGTCGTCCCCCGCGGCCGACACAAGTTTGCGGCGGGCCCCAGCCGCCGCCCCGGCCCCATCCCCGTCCCGCCCGCGGCCGCGCTCACCTCCGGCCGGCCGGCGGGGAGCGGAGCGGGGCGGGCAGCAGCGGCGGGGAGGCTCCCAGCCCAGGCGGGCTCCGCTTCTTTGTCTCCTCGGCGGCGGCGCCCGCTCGCTCCCCCTCCGCTTCCCTCTGTCCTTCCCCGGGCGGATGCGGGCCGCGTCCTCCGAGAGGGGCCGGCTGGCTCCCCCCGCTTCCCCTTCCTTCTCCTCCCGCGCTCTTCACCGGACGCGTCCAAGGCCCCGGCCCTCGGCGGCGGCAACGGCGGCGGCAGCTCCGCTCCCTGCCTTCCCTCTGCCTGCTGCGCCCGGCGGCGGCGGCGGCCCCTCCTCCGCGAACCGCCCCCCCCCGGCACAGGCACAGCCCCCGCCCCCGCCCTGCCCTTCCTGCCGCTGCCGCTGCCGGGATCGCGCGGGAGGAGCTCTCCGGGCTCCCCCTTGCCCGCCGGGAGGGCCGCTGCTCCCCCGCCCCAGCGCAGGAAGGACGGGCAGGGACAGCCTGGGTGGCTCCCTCCCCTCTGCGGGAGGACCTCTCCGGGACCGCGGGGCGGGGCAAAGGGGCCCCTGCCCGTGACGAGCGCCCTGACACCTCCTTCCCCTTCCATCCCCATGAGACCCGGGGAAGCTGCCCCGCTGGGAGCGGAAGCGCCCGGGAAAAGTACTGGCGAACGCTGAAAGACCCGGGGATGGGGGAGATGTGCGCGCTTCGGGGCTGGGCCGGGGGATGCGCCGCGCCGGGGTTCGCCCCGGGGCTGCCACGGGCCGGGCGCTTCGCGGGCCGGGAGCGCGGCGCCGCTGCCGCCGGGGAATTTCCAGCCGCGATACCGGGCGCTCCCGCCGCCGCCCATTAGCCGCGGGGCGGCCGCAGCCGTAGCTCTTCTCTTCCCGGCCCTTCTTTTCCCTGCCGGCCCGGGGCGAAGTTTCAGCCTCGGTGCCCAGTACATCAGCCGGTCGGGCGGTAATTGGTAGGTGCTGTGCCCTCGGCAGAGCGTGTGGGCACGGCAGCCACCCCAAGCCACAGATTCTGAGAATATCCTGTGTTGGAGGAGACCCACGGGGTTCATCGTGCCCAACTCTTTGCCAAGCACAGGACACTTCAGTAACTCCACCATGTGCTGAGAGCACTGTCCAAATGCTTCTTGAACTCTGTGAAGCTTGGTGCTGGGGCGCCTTTTCCAGTGCCCAAGCACCGTATTGGTGAAGAAACTTTTTCTAATATGCAGCCTAAACCTCCCCTGACACACTTCAGGCCAGTCTCTGGAGTAAGCCAATTCTGAAACAAAGCCCCGTGGCTGGGTGTATGTCCAGCCCGTGCTACCTGCTGTGCCTCTCCACTCACGGGAAAGATCTCCACGAGTGATTAAAGGCAGAGGACAGAAGCATCCCATCGTGGCCCTGGTCTCTAGTGGGAATAGCCAACCTGCCAGCTCCAGTGCTTTCCCCTTGGCACACTCCCCCCAGTAGTGTCCCTAGGCTATGGGGAAATATTATCCCTCGGGGTGGGCAGGAAGGAAGGGGGAAGCCACTCTAAAATATTGTAAACCTTTGGCATGTTTACATGCCGTATTTACATACGAATACATACATCTTTACATATGAAATATGGCAGCTCCGAGGGCGAGGAGGCTGGAGTGTTATCCATACTGGTTCTTCTCAGGAGACAATTCCTGGCTTTGGAGGCAAGACTAGGAAACACCACTCTGAATCCAAATTAAAGTCAGCAACCCTGCCACCTTGTTTTCTGTGACCAAGCTTAATATAGTAGTGAGATCTTGAGACAAAGATGTGTGCTCGGCCATCTTTCCATGCTCCTGCTTAAAATGGTTTAGAAATCCTCAAATAACTCCCTCTTCCCCTTGTTAACTTTTACAAATTCTTACAGCACTTAATTGGTGGTTTGGGAAGTTCCAAGTGCCTTTCACTTGCCTGTGAGATAAACCTGAAAGGAAAATGCAGCCACCTCTTTCTTCCAAGAAAGACTTTGTATGCACCTCGGGGAGGAACAGAAATCCCCTTTCCTGTGTTTTTGTGCATGCATTTAATTTCACTTCAGAGAGGTATTAATCTTCCTTTTGAAACAATAATCTGACCATGCTTTTTTAGAGCTGGAAAATATTTGGGGTCCCTGCTGGCTCCACCTCACAGCATGGTTAGGCATCACTCCAGCCTGCACAGGCTTAGGCTGAATTTAAATGGGATCGGTCATCCAAGGACTTTCAGATAAAAGTCTCTGTTGTTTCTAGAACAAAATGCACTGTGGAAGAGATAAAAGAGAGGTGAATTATCCCTTCCATCCTTTGCATTTATACTATACAGTTAGGTTTTGGTCTCAAGTTTTGTCCCTCTTACCACACCTTTGCTAATGCCATCCCACAATAAATCCTCCTCTGGTTTTTTCCCTATTCGCTGTTGAATTGAGGATGTCCAAGGCAAGGTGGCATGGACCCTTCGAAGTTTCTGGGCTAAGACCTCTAGAAGGGACCATTAGCTGCTGAATGAGCGGTAGCTCTCAAAGCTTTCCAGGTATCTGAAAAAAAATGATAAAACACACCTAACTTTAGCAGATTAATGCTAATAGGATTTGCAGAATAAGAATGTTTTAGGGAGGGATTTGGATGAATACATTGTCTTGAGGCAAAGGACTAATTTAAGGACTCTGAAGCATACTGTTGTTAAATATACTTAATTGCATTAAGAAGAGATCCATTAAAGCTGGGGTTTTTTCCAAAGTGTGGCTTATGACAAACAGAATACACTGTAAAAAGTGTTTGCAAGGGTTTATATGTTGAAGGATGTTTTAACTGCCTATTTGCTGAATGAATCCTTAGGTTTCCCCACAAAAACAACCAAGATGTTGCCCTGAGTAGTATTTCAAAACATTGAGCCTACTGAAATATTAATGTATGCCTTTTAAAATGTCATAATTAGCTGTTATCTCTGAAATAACTGTTATTAAGAAGAGCTGGCTGCTTGTGATTTGAGTGAGAATTACATTCTAAATATGAGAAGATGATAAATTGGGGGGAATATGCACAGAAGTGAAAGCAGTACATGATGTGGCAGGCACACTTTTGTATAAAGAAAGTAAATATGTAAAGCATGCACTTTTGCATATGCATAAGAGTGGTGCTGTCCTTACAAAACATATACACCGTAGAGAAGAGCATAAATATTTTTCCCAGCCTAAGGCCATAACTATATACTAAAAAGAGAAAAAAATGGGTGAATAATAGAAATATGTATCTATGTCTTTGGCAAAGAAACAGCATGCCTCATACCACTGTTTCAAATAGGGCTACATGCAAACCCCAGACCCAGAGGTTGTGTGATAGACCTATTTTGCAATTATATAATGGCAGTCAATTCATCTTGATGTTCATGTTTTGCACAAGGCACTAAAAAAAAAATAATAGCATGTCTTTTGGCTTATAGTTCTTTACTTTTTTTTTGCCTTTCTTTTTTCATGACTACCCATTTTCTTTCCCCTGTGTGCTGCTGCTTGGGCTTTACCACCGGCCCGGCAGAGCGGTGGCTTCCACAGGATGGGCATGCGAACATGTGGATCCCAGCCATGCAGATCCAAACCACACTAATGTGTTTACACACAATGCGGCAGGAGAGAACAACCACCTCCCAGATGTGGCTCCTTCTGCACAAATACCTGATCTTTTCTCCAGATGCATCAGGTTTTCTCACCAGCTGCTCTATCTAGAGTCTGAACTAATACCTACTCCCATAGGGATACACTTTAGCAGGGATGTGAGACAGAGGGACTGGTAAGTTGAAAATCTGGAAAACAACATTGTCCAGTTCAGAGGTAGACAGCAAAAGGTGTTTTGTCACTCTGTGTTAGTCTATTGGGATGAAAATATACCTAATCTAAGTTAATATAGGTTGGACTCCATGATCTGAGAAGTCTTTCCAAAACAATTTATTCTACGATTCTGTGATTAACCTCTTTCAAAAGCCCCTACTCCTGATTTTCAAAACTGCCTTTTAAAGATAACAATAGTCTAATAAACTCCATTTATACATGTGTGATTGTTGATACTGTATCAATAACAAATGGAAAGATAAAAATCTTTGGGCATTCTGGGGAAGAAAAAAGGGGATTTTAAATTCTCCTTAACCTGAAAAAATGCTAATTTTAATGACACAAACAACAATAACAGAAAATAACAGAAAACTTCTGTCAGTATATTTTCTCTCAAAAAAAAAAATCTTGAAGGGTTTACATCACTAAATATTTAGTTTCTGCTTAAAACATATGTTCAATTCCCATGTAGATGAAGGGGAATTACATGACCACTATCAGGGGAGAGTAAATCCCAAATACTCACTTAGTTACTGCTGAGTCACTTAAGTATATTTGCACTATGATTCTGATTCAACCTGGCGGTAAGGCAGCTGCTTTTCTCACTTACTGCATGGCTGCTGCATCTTCAATGACATTTATGAAAAACGTTGAGGGGAAGAGCGTGTCCTTAGAGCTCACAATACATCCAAATTCTTCTATTCAATGGACCAAAGCTCCCCAAAGGTGCTGTAAAACTGCAAGCTAAATTTATCAGCAGATCACATTTAACTATGACAAATTCTATCGTTATCTTTTGTAGACAGTTGCTGAGATTCAAAGTATTTATGTAAGGAAAACAAACCGGTGTTTTGGGCTTTGGAAATGTCAGGGCCCTTGATTCTTCTGTTTATTTAAAAGTGGATGTGTGCTGAGGGACATCTTTTGAACTCTATTCAAAGGTTAAAACTGATCTTTCATACAGTTTTGAAATTCAAAATATTTCTGTTAAATGTTTTGACTCTGCTGTGTAATCTCCATTTTGCACTTAAATACCAAATTCCATCTAGTGTTGGCTGTTTTGCACAGTGCAGAGACACAGTCATTGCATCTTCCAGCCATGAAGTGCAGCCATTTCAAGGGAGGGGCACAGCCCCCTGACATGTGCCACAGCTGTGCAGACCCAGTGGTGCAGATATGGCATTCCACAGCTGTGGTAAGTTATGTCAGCAAAATGGTATTGCCCACATTGGACTTTGCTCAGGACTGCTACTCCCCTCTCATGAGTGAAAAATGTGTAGGGAGAGGCAACAGACGAGAAACAGAGGAGGTTATCTTACCTGGAGATTCAGTAGGCTGCATTACCAATTTATGAGTTGTATAAGGCCAGGGACCAGTGCTTTCTTTGCTTGGGAGGAACATTTTCCAAGTGTATGTTTACTGATGCAGGGAAGCTCATTCCATGGGCCCTCAAACTCCATGGGCCAAGTTCCATGGCAGCTTCCTTGAGGACCCACAGCCACAACCTTGCAGCTTTTGTGTGCCTGGACAGGATGTCTCCTCTGCCCATCCCAGCTTGGTACACCAGCCATGGTCTGAAAAAGCAGCAAGTGATGTGCTGCAGATCCACAGACACGTTACCTTACCATGAGCCTGGGCAAATGGAGCAGGGGGGGGTGGGACTGAGTTGGGCCAAGAGGTTGAAAAAGCAGCTGCAGGTTGTGACTGAAGGCAACACAACAATCCTGTGACATCACACTGACTTAACTTTCTTGGCTCTCTACTATGTCTACAGCCTAATTATCAACTTCATATCAAAGAGCTGACTTCACCCTTTAGAGGTCTGACTGGTGTCAATTTCACAGAGTGACAATGCTCTAGTTAACTGCAGAGAAGGCAACAAATGCTCCTCATTAGCCTTCCAATTATTTTCTAATAACTGGTGACTAATCACAGGCCCTGCCTTTGAAAGCTGTTTTGCCAATTATTTTAATTGTTTTACAGAATGTATGTGTCAGAGCACTGATCCCAAGAAGCATAAGACCATGCAAGAAGTGCAACCTTCAAAACAATGTTTTCATCCTTCATGACTGCTAGGGAAAGTCTGGAATCCTGCTCTCTGTGAACTTAGAAACCTTTGAAAGAAAAATCAATGTGCTTTTATATCAGGATTTTACATTAGTTCCATGATTGGTGTCGTGATTGGATTTTTGAATGTTTGAGGTTGATGATTCTGAATTAGGTCAGACAGTGTAAGTCATTTTCTGTTGTTATATGCTGGCATGAATTTTGCCTTCATGCAACATTTCCTATTTGAATGGGTAATGCAGACTCTTACTGATCAGTGCACAAGATTTTAGTCTACAGTCTAGACAGATGCACAATCCATGCAGATCAAACATCATCTACAATGGTCATAGTCTGTTTTTTTCTGGTTCAGAAAATACAGAAGTGTAGTCTCTATTTCTTTTTCAATCCAGAACTAAAAGACAAGACCATAAGTAGTGTGATCACTAGATGATTTTCCCTGTATCTACATGATCTACAATAATGGGAGGCAAAACACAATAGGCACACAACAATAAACCAAGACTCCACCTGCCTCTGATGAAAAATTTAAATTTGAGATGTTTTGTGTAGTCAGTTTTTAAAGTTCCTTCTTAATGTTGCAGAGCTTATGATCTCTACACTTCACAAATGAAGTTATCCTCATTTTCTAATAGGAAATAGGTTAAGAATACCTAAATAGGTGTGACTTTAAAATCAGAATTTGGGTATACAAGATGATGGACTACTGTTTCTAATAGAACTGGTACGTAATTATTATGAAATTTGGTGTACTCTGGTGCTGTCACTCAGCAAATAACCTCAGTCATTGCTGTGGAATTAATTGAATAGTACATCAGTGCAATCAATTGCTGCTCAATCTAATTAAAATTACAATTAGCTGGGAGAAAAATAGTGTGAAGAACCTAATATGGTTGAAAGTGAAATTTTCCTGACTCCATCAGTCACAATTGAAATTGCTGAATGATTATACATACCAGAAAAACTGAATACCAGACAGCATTATAAAAATCAGTGGTCAAATACAAATATTACATTAAAAATCTGGATACACTGAATTCTTAAATTAGAGATGAAGAAAATTTTTAACTATATAAGATCATAACTATGGGTTGTTAACTGAAATAAATAAAAATTTATTTTAAATATTGTTTGTATCACAATTCATTATTTTAAGGAACAAACTTTTTAGTAATGACAAAGGAGCTATGAAAAAATAGCCAGGTTTCACAACACAATTAGGGGTGTCTTGGTTTTGGGTGGGGCTTTTTAAAGCAATCCCATCCCTTTTTTAAGCTGCTATTGCAAAGACAGCAGCATAGCAATAACAACTGTCTGAGCATATGCAAACACGGATCTGCATCACTACCATTCTTTTACCTGATCTCCATTACATACAAGAATTGTCTAGAGACAGGAATAATAATTTGGAAGTCAGTGTTCTTAGTCTTTGTTTTTCAACTGTCACTGTCACCCAAGTGCTGTATAGCTTTGGCTTAGTCAGGAAAGCTTTGATAATTTAGTATTCCTTGATTTAATATGATTACAGTAATAGTTCACTGGGTTGATAATTTGTAGATGTAAAGCACAGAGGGCATCCTATACAAGTGGTATATTTTAGCATTACAGCTTGCAGCAGCAAAATCAAGTCCTGATTTAGCTGACAAATCCAGTACCCAACTGAAATATACCAGGTGCTATTTTTTCTTCAACAAATTTTGGGAGGATCAGTGGTTTTGTGGTTTTGAAACTCATTTGCCAAACACTTTTTTCAGGCTCACCAAAGTCAGTACATGTTTATCTGTACTCTATGAACATAGATGGACATATGCATTAGAGCATTTTGGATGAACACGTGAGTCAGTGACGTTGGCCAAATACAGGACCAATTTCTACTCAGCAAGAAATAGTCTAATCCAAACCAAAGGTCTGCATGGTTCCTCAAATTCCAGTTTAAAATATTGCATCTCTTTCAATGTCAAACCTCTCCTGAGTGGAGATTGCTTGACATGGCTGTGAATGCACACCAGACAGGAGGAACAGCGCTGTCCAGCTGCCATATGAAAAAGTAGCAGTCCAATAAATTAGTTATTTGACCCAATACTAACAACCATGTCTGTTCTAGGTTTGAAATCACCTACACTTTGACTTTCTGTAGACTCAACACTGCAGTAACCTGCTGTCATGGGATTTAAAATTTGATGGGTGAGGTCCCTAGCTGACAGGACAAATTGTGTAGGCAAACTTAATCACAGCTAATTTACTTTGTATTGATACTGGTAGGTCATGATAGTCCTTTTGCAGATCGCTCAGGAAAACACAATTTCCTCTGCCCTCACCCTGAAGAACAGTTTAATTTACCTTAGAAGTTTGCCAGCAGACCACAGGGACCCCTGCAGAAGGTCAGAGCTTGAGGTCAGTTGCCTTTGCAGCCCCCCTTAAGGGCCCCCTCCAGCACAGCTGTAGCTGGCATGCCTCCCCTTGCCAGCTGCTTCAGAGCTCCTGTGAAAGCCTTGGGAGGAAGAAAAGCTCCTCACCGTGGGAGGGTGGGTGGGAAAAATGATAACGGGGAGTGGTTGCATTCTCCTCATTCCTGTCCCAAACCTCCTAGTCATTGGGTCCTCTCCACTGAAATACCCCCGGGAGGGGAATTCCTGGGAAGTATCCAATCCAGAGGGAATGAAATGTGCCTTTATATTAACATGCTGTTGTTCACATTGATCTAAAGATGTTACGAATGCTGTTTTGTGCTGGTCCCCACACTGCTGTTTGCCTGTTCAACACATTGTCTCACAATGTCATGTATTTTAATTGTATCTTCCCCAACAGGTGCCTAACACTGAACTGCCTTGTGCTTTGGTGTCAGTGACTCTGAAATTGTTTACGGAAAAGCTCATGGCTCCCACTGATTTCATCTGCTCTTGCAATTTCACTATGAGTCATCCAATATGGTGTGTACTTTGTTTTACTTACAGACCAAACTGCCTGAATTGCATCTTTAGTGAAGTTGTCTCAGCTCCCTTCAGGCAAACAAGCACAAGCAAGTAAAAAGTTTCTTGCTCTCATAGCTGTGGTGGCACACTTGAAAATGTTTTTACTTCTATACTCTTTTTTTACTAGGCGGTAAACAAAAGCAAGCCCACCACTGCATTTTTAATAGTGCTTATTTTGGGTCACAAGTTATGTGTACCAGAAGCTGGTAGTTCTGGATGTTTTCCACCCTTGGGAAAGTAGCAATGTTTTAACCCACCATAGGTGTTATAACATAAGCTTGATGAACATTCATAAAGGGCTTTGAGAACCACAAAGGTAAAGCGTTGAAAGAGTAGGTCACTTGCTAGGGAATTGCCTTAAGAAGATGAGGATTCAAGGGGCTTGCTGGAGTCTGGAGCTTGATGCTCAGGGGAGTTTGCAGTGCTTGGCTCCCTGAGCTGTGAGAATGGGGAAGGAGTGGTGTGGTGAGAGGGCCAGCAATACCTGAGGCACTATGAGATGAAGTAGGGACTCGGTGTCTCAGGCACATGGTGGGATTCTTGTGGTGTCCTGCAGAGGGCCAGGAGTTAGACTTAGTGGTCCTGATGGGTCCCTTCCAACTCAGCGTATTCTATGATTTTATGATGTTATAATTCTATGATGTGCAGCATCTACCTATTTATATTTCAGCCTTAGATGTGACTTGATGTTTTAAGGGCAGTTGGGAAGAAGCAGCAGTCCACAGTGGAGCCTGGAAGGACAGCAGAGGGACTCTGCTGAGATGGATACAACTGCCCTTCTAGCCCGGAGCTTCACTTGCTGCCTCTAGAAGTCAATCTCACACTCTTTTTCCAAAGCTGAGCCTATTGAGAACACCAATTGCTGTGAAAATCCTTAAGCTACACTTGCAAGGAGAGTGTTTTTACAATGATTTTTTGAAGCAAGGAGGTCACTGAATGTGCACAGCCCTCTCTGAGTAGGGATGCTGTTAACAAGCAATGTCAGTGTTGATTTTAAAAATAACACATTCAGGTGCAATGGCCAGGCTAAGGGAATGTAACATTATTTTTCCCACAATTTGGCTAAAAGTGTCATAATTATGTCCATTACTTTATCAGAGTTGTTACCTTTGCAGTTGTAAACAAGAAATGCTGGCCAATTTTCCACTCAATGGAAAAGTCCTGTATGCTTTGATAGCAATACACCAGAGACAGCATATAATGGAAATGTTGTCATGGAGTGCCAGCTCAAAACCAGAGGAAAACAGCTGAAGAATTAACTCTCGAAAGACATTTTTCTTTCCTGCTTTTCCTTTTCCTATTTTCCTTCTTTCCTTTTAATTTCTTTTTTCTGTCTTTTTCTTTCTCTTTAATAATATGCGTATAAAAAAAGTTTCAATCTCAAATCAGCCTGTATGTCTTTTCTGCTGTAATGTAAAATTAAGACATAGCAAATCTGCTTTTCAGTTGTCATTTCTCAGGTACTTCCTGCTTATGTCTTCAATCAATGTAACATTCTATGTAAGCAGAATAAAGCAGCTTGAGGAATGTATCTACTAATTATTTTCTCTCAGTTAGATGAATGCTGTATTGGTTTTATGTATCATTTCTAGCTCAAATTGTGGTCTACTTATGAGCCCTCATCTAGCAGCTCCTTGCCTTCTAAAGGGCAGAGTGGGCAGAAGGGTCTTGGTAAGCTTGATCTCTGCTGCCTACATACATCAGATGAGCTAGTGCCAAGGATGAAGCAAGCCATCACATTTAGAACTGTGTTTTGGTCACAGTTCTTTGCCTGCAGCACTGCAGAAGTGTGTGGGGTTGACCAGTGTCACCTAAGAACTCCTTAAATCAGATTCATTATTTGCTGACCAACAACAATTGATTATCTGAGACAAAGGTTAACATTACCCTAGACATCTGTGGTGTCTCTAAGGCTAATTCCTAGATTAAATCATAAATGTTTATACTCTGAGAGAAAACATTTATTCAAAGTTAGGAGAGCATGTATCTAATACAAACATGTCCCCACGAACCACCATTTGAGTTGTGACTGTTTGTACAGGTGTCTATTCTTATATTACTTAATCTTTTACTAATTAATTTTTACTGGTCTTCTTTCTCAGATCTTTGCTAATATTTTCACCAGCATTAGTGGTCACTATGAGTGAGCAGGGCCCAAACCTAGAGCTCAGCAGTGTGTTCCTTGCAGAGCATACATGGAGCCTGTGGATACAGTCACCAAAGTGTTCAGCTAAGGACAAAGAAGAGAGGCAACATTGCCTCTCCTCCTTTCCCAGTTCTGCATCCTGCTTATACCATCTCTGGCCCTAATTGGACCCTCCCTTTGACTCACTAGTGTGGCATAAAGCTAAGTAGGATTTGCTGTTGTTTGTTTTCTTCCAGGTTGTTGAACTGAGGTGACTCAAGTACAAAGCCAACATGTGAGTGCTGGTGTCACCGTAAGATACAGAGAGAAATTTTGTGGTGGCAGGGGTGTGAGAGATGGGTGGGACCTCCATTTTTGGGGTCACAAAGTGGTTATTTGACTCCCTGGGACTTGTGATACAAAATCCTTGGGGCAAAGGGATCAGAATATGAACATTCTCTGCCAGCACCTTCTTCAGGAAGCAACCCAGCACCAAGAAACATGGTGCATGAGTATCCCTTAGAAATCCTACCCCTGTTCCTCTGGCCAGGATGAAGGGATCCTGAACTTGCTTTGCTTACTAGGAAATAGAGATCTCTAGATTTTACTGACTCCCTCTTTTCCATGTAAGTACCTGACATATTACGCAGTGGCACTGCACTTCCTTTTTCCTGTCCCATGAATTGCCTTTACTTTCAAAAACAAAGGTGGAGCATATTCATAGCCAAAGCTGCTCCATAACCACTGTTGCCTCCTGTGATGGTTGTGTACCAAGCCTACTATGGCAGGCCCTTAAGGCAAATAAGTAGTGTATTTTTGGGTTGCAATCACAGCCAGACATGACAAGAGTATCAGGGATGGTCCCAGACACGTGCAGGTGCAGAGCTGGCAGCATTTAGAGACTTACGAAATCAAACAGGAAGGTATGGATTTGAAATGTTGAGTACAGGAATCTTAATAATACATAAGCCCTTTTTTAGTCACTTAAACCTTTCATTGGGTCGAGCTCTAAGCAGCTCATTAAGTTGCAGTCATACAATTAGGAAGCTGAAGCAATGTCATGTAGAGCCTCTGCCCCCACATTGTCTTTCCTGAACAACTACAGGAGTGCAGTAAGCCATCTTTAGCCACCTAAAAACTACTCCTGCAATCTATTTCAGGGCTAGTAAAAAAGTGTATGTTCATGATTTGTAAGTGATTGAAGAATCGGCCTTTTAATTCTCTCTAAATTTCATGAACATTCATTTACTGTTAGAGCAGATGTCTAATTTCTTCAGATTAAATTGATAGATGTATTTAGATAAGAAAAATATACTGCAAGTGCCTTAGTTTGCAGATTTTTATGTCTCAGGAACAAATCCTTTATGTATATTAGGTGGAAGTTGATTTGATGGAGAAATAAAAGTGTCCAAGTCTTAGGAAATTGCATTTTGTTATTAAGAATTACAAATAACAAACAGTTGCAGAGAGGAAGACAGAATCTATATTGGGAAATTAGTGGAAGACTGCAGTCAGGGAAGAGAGAGGCTGGGTGTAGGATTAGTAAATTAATTCCTCTAACTCCTCTCCCACAAATAAATCGGTGGAACGTGGTTGACCATCTTTCTAGCTGGGAGAGACAGCAGGCAGTAATCCTATCCCCTCCACCCAGTTTCTTTTGCTCCCAGTTACACCCCTGACCCCAGAGAGCAGAAGCCCTGGCTCACCATACCCTGTGGCTGCTGCCAGCCCAGGCAGAGCCAGACACAGGAGCATCACCTCCACTTTCAGCTCCCAGATTGAACTGTATCTTCTACATTTATGGATTTGCTGTTATTCCTAACTGCTCTTCCCAACCTTCATTTTTCAAGGAAGTGGATATATTCTGATCCAAATGATTTGGTATATTTAATAGCACTTCCACTCATTTTCTGTTTGCTAAATGAACAGTGTAATCAGTATGTGCAATACAGGAAAGTGTTCAAGGGGGATGTTCACACTAGAATGACACAAAAGAAATAGTATGTATGCAAGAAGTAATTTACATGGGCATATTTTTAGGTTATTTTGTCTCCTGTTACAAATGATGAAGTGATGCTATTTAGACTAATTGAGTACGATCACTAAGTTTTTTAATTTTCATGAAGTCTGAAGCAATAAAATATACCTTCTGTAAAATAAAACCATGAACTGCAGACACATCTCATACATGCTAGGCAGGAAAAGAGAGACAGCATTTCTACATTGAGTATGTATACTGGACTCCTGCATCTCTTATTCATACACAACAAAATTTTGCCTCAGGTATTTAAGTGCTCACTAATTCATACTTTAGGCTGATGTACCAGGTCTAAAATGTTAAACCTATCAATTAGAATAAACATGGTCATGTTGAAAACCTAGATCAGAGCATCACCTGGACTAGAGCTGGTGTTGTACCATTTGCAATGCTATAGAGGTGAGAATGCAAGCATAGGTCATGTTCTCTGGATAACTTAAAATTACAGCCTTGCTCAACGCAATAGTCTTTTATTCACATTTCCTGTAAAATACTATCTATATCCATTGTTGCATGGGAGCAAAGTACAATCACCATTGCAGCACAAATTAATTTCTGAACAACTGTTTCATAAGACAGTTCTCTTGGAGAGGAAAAAATAGTTCAATAGGCAAAGTCCACTGCATTTGCACAAGGCCAGAATGCTTGGGTTGCACATGCAGCTGGAGAGTTGTAATCCAAATCCTTTCTGCACGTGACTTGAGTGTGCTCAGGGCTGCTTTGCCAGTCTTTTAAGTGCAGTCATTCCCAGAGCAGGAGTGAGCAATAGGCTGCCAGTCTCGTTGCAGGCAGAGTGTGAACAGGTTTCTTCAGGCGCCGAGCCCAGCTGTCCGTGGGCGAGCAGGCGTCCTGGCACGGGACTGCAGGGGACAGGCTGCCAGAGCACATGGCCTGGACGTGGAGGCCAAGTATTGACTGGTCCTCGGAAGGAACATTTTATCAAAGCTGATTCTGGTGAAATGTTGCGCAGAACAGCGGCACAGCCAGGCAGTGCACCTGAAAAGGTGTCCTCAAGGAACAGCAGTGCACCGCAGCCAAGCTGGAGGGGCAGTGAGTGGCATCAGCCACGCTGTACCATGGTTAGGCCAGGGTGACTGCAAGGACAGCCCTGGCTGACCTTGACTGCAGTCTGTCCTCTGGCTGGGTCCGGGTGCTGTGATTAATGCAAGTCACAGTGTGGTCAACCCTGCCTTGCCTACGGCTAAATTGCACAGCGCTTGTACTAAGTGCTTGTACGCGGTACTAAGGCCCTGTGAAATCTGCCTTTCCCCTCACACACCGAGCTTTCTGTGCAGAGGTCCCTGACCTTATCCCATCTCCAAATTCCCCTCTACAACAGAGTGTAGCATTTGGGGAAAACCCTTCTCTGTGTCTGTGTGTGTAGGAACGGTGATCAGAGCTCCTGCACATCTTCCTGCCGCAGCACCGCTCCCACACACAGCCCGTTACTCACAGCGCAGATGGAGTTTGAAAATACACAGGTAGAACGACCAAAATAAACCATCCTCTCTAGTACCAATATATCTCTTCAGTTTAGTCTAAACCACTCAGCCAAACCACAATATTTTGAGAAAGAGAGCAAATGTAAGTACTCGTGTCCTCATAGCCAGTAAAACAAAATAAGTGCAGCAGGCAGCCAGTTATAATGGACAAACAGTCCTTTGGGGAAGACTTCCCAAGCCAACCATTAAATTCAACACATTTTTCCCGCTCACTCAGAGCTCCTAAAGAAAGGATTGAGCTTGGGGGGTAACAGAGGAACTGAGGAAAATGAGATAAAAAAGCTACTGAAATTTCCTTGCAGAGTAATTCTTCCATAAGCTGCATAAACTTTTCTCACCTAAATATTACTCTGGGTTGCACAAGTTTTTACATTTCCAGTGTGACTCTGGGGGCAACCTTTGTCTATATTGTGACTTCCCAAAAATCTCAGAAAATAGGTGGTACATTTACATATTATATATCATCTTGAGCTAGGCAACACTTGGGAACCATGAAATCATTCCAAATGTTTGCAGATACCAGAGTCTTAAAAAAGCCCAAACAAAACCCCCAAAACTCCAAACTCCATCCTCCCCATTCCCCCTCCAATTGTGGCTGCAAATATTTCAAGTATAAAAAGCAAAAAAAATTCTAGACATTTGGTGACTTGACTATAAATATCTCTCCCTCTTTCCTTACCACTGCCTAATGGGTTCTACCTGAACAGATATAAGCAGTAAAGAAAATAATGAAGTAATGAGAAAAGTGTTTAGGATACCCAGGCTGTAAAGCATCAACCTAAATATCAGCTATAGTGGCATTATGTAGTACTTTCAACATATACAGTTCTATTCATTGCTGAAATATCCCAAGAGGCAGGTATACTTTATATACAGCTACATTTAGGACAAAGAAATTACAGCATGCAGCTGTTAGGAGACTTGCCTTTGATCAAAAAGGAATTCATTATCAGAGAGAAATTCAATACAAAGCTCCTGATTCCACTGCTCCCACCCACTGTCTCAACAAGAAAATACAAATACTTTTATATTCATAAGAATCAAAATTATTTTGCTTCAAGTGCTTTTGATGTCTCAAAAGTATTGAAAAAAAAAAAAAAACCCAGCCCTCTGTTTCTTACTTTACCCATAATATAAATGAATGAAAATATCCATTTTTTAATTGTTAACCTTACACATTTGTTATACATCTGTGTAGGGATTAATAACGTCAGCTCTTGACAGGTTGAGATGAGTAAATTCTTACCTTCTTGGTTTGTCAGAGCTAGCCTTTGGAGACTTGGTTTTCAGCCTCACTTTCCTCTGTTAAATGAACAACTCAAATCAGATGGATTGCCTTGAAAGAAATTAATTTATTTTCTCTCTGTGAGACTCATATATTTACTTTCCATTCTTGAAAGAAAAAACCATCTCTAAATAAAAGCAAAAATCAAAATAACAGAACACAAGCTGTGATTTATTTAGTCCAGCATCAGAGAATCAGTTCTCCAGTCAAAAGTGAAGATGGAGAATTTAGAAACAAATTTGTCCCTTTCATTCAAAGACAAGACCATGAATCAATACTTGTTTACGTACAATTTGTCTTGCTATACTCTGTGTAGAGGAAGTGCTTTCACCCACACATTGCTCCACCTGACCTCTTCTTGTTCAGGCTCCATGTAGAAATGCCCTTGACAACAGCCAGAAGTGGAACTAAACATAGTTTGTAGTATTTAAATTGTTTCATTAAGAGTGTCAATTAAAAAAAAAAAAAAAGATACTTTAAAGTTAACCTGCTGGAAAGAAAGAGAATTAAATACATCACCCATATAGATTTGTTTGGGGTTTTTTTCACTCTTTAGAGCAGCCTTCAGCCCTGCATCTGTGGAGTTAATTACCTTTAACAGAATTTTGCTATCCTCTCACTTTTGTTGTTAAATATAAAGTCTTCCATCATAAATGAAGACCACCATAAACTGAATCACAGGCCTCAGCTTACAATTATTGCTACCACCAATAATGAAAAAATTATCTGCTGTACTGCAGCAAATCCCACAGCCTTTTAAGTTAATGGCATGAATAACCTGTGATTATTTTAAATTTTAAATTTTTACTAACATTGCCTCCAAGTTTTGATAACCTTGAGAATTTGACAGGGAAGTCTCAATTTATTGCAGCCTGAATATGCTTGCAAGACAGGAGTAAGAAGAGTCCTTGTATAAACAGCAGGGATGGCTCCAGGCTGTCTACCTGATGCATTCACAAACCTTGCAGCGCCTGTTGGTGCATAAGGGGCTAAAGTCCCTTCCACACTGCTTTCCCTCCTCTCCTCACTCATCACATATGCTGGGTGATTAAAGAAAATAATCTCAATAAAGTATTGTCATTTAAAATACAGGAAATACAGTGGAACTAAGGGCCCAAGTACATTTTTGGTCCACTGGCCTAAAAATTATAACCAAGTCAAACTGATTTGTTTAGAGTATGAAGAAATTTATATTGCTAATGCTGGCTGTGAGCATACTTCTGTAGTCCTGCTGGGTGGCTCCTGAGTCACCCCTGAGCAATGGCCCCAAGAAAATGCCACCAACTTTATAGCTTGAAGTGAATTTTCTAATTAGAACAGATATATTTAACAGCATATACAGGGATAAAAACAGTTGTACTCAGGGAGAGAGATGCTTTTTTTATTATTTTAAAGGAAGTGATTTTCTTTGTTGCACATATTGAAGAATGTACCAGAAAAGGTGCCATCTCCCTAAATTCCTCCCACGTCTTGCAATAAGGGAGAAAACCAGTTGGAAAATAGTTATAGGGAAATCTGTGAATAATGGTAATACTTAAATAATTCACTTCTCTGGAATAATTTCTGAAGTCTTTTACATATCTTCGTGAAAACAGTAACAACCATCTTTAAATCAAGATGGGACTCTGACAATTTCGAACTTCCCCTAATTTGGAGGGCATGTTTTTGGCATGGACTGAGATTATAAGAATTGTAATAAATATACATATTTAAAACATATGATTTTCAGACTATTTAGCAACTATAGCAAAACAATGTATTTAAAAAAAAATTAAAACCACAGATGAAAACATAGCTCTTCTGCTAGATTTCTATCTCTGCAGGATCTGGGGTAAACACAAAAAGTTTTTATCAGCTACTCTGAGATGCAGATGTAAAGGAAAGGAGTGAAACAGAAGCATATTTTTAAATAGACATTTCGTCAGAGAGACACAGTTCTTTGGATCACAGTATTCTGGCATTGATGCCTGGGGACAGGGTCAGCAAACCTCCAGAGCTCTATTGGATGGCATCTGTAAAACAGATAGAGTATAATACATCCACATTTGGGGCAGGGAGCTGAGCAAGAGACACCTGTATGGTAAAAGCTCCTTTTGCATGTTGAGTGGCAAATGGCCACATGCAAGACCAGCAACACTATCAGGCAGAGGAGGGTACAGCTTCATTTCTCCCCCCACAGCTCCATCACTGAATGTAAATTTCAAAAAATAAAGAATGTGTCCTCAAAAGTAGTCTAATACAAGAACTGCATTTTTTAAAACTGTATTTACAAGAGAATCTTATTAGAATTTCATTCCCCAAAGTAAAAAAGTAACAATATTACAAAAATAAAGACAGAAAGATGAATTGGAATAAAACACTTGGGTGGAAACACTGAGCTGTTGCCATGACTAACGGAAACTAATTTATTTACTTATACATCCTTTGTAATCTCATTTTCTCCCATGTGACAGCCAATGACTCATTCTTTGTTTACTGATGAAGAAAACATACTTTCTGAAATCTGTACCAGGAGGGATCTTCTCTGGACAGTCTGCATTTGTCCCACACCCAGAAGTGGGCTGACCTTCTCTGCAGTGCCCATTCACTAGGTCCCTCCCAGACCCATGGGCACGAACCCTCAGTATTTCAGGGCAGTGGAAGGGGGATGAGAGGCACACATACAGGTGCTGTCCATAGGAACTGCTGTGGGCAAATAAGGTAGCTTGGGCTTTCTTTCCCACAGGTTTTCCCAGTCTTGGTTGCTCAGGAACATTCTGGGCAGAGAAATTCATGTTGGCAATGCTGCTGGAAAAGCGCTAAAGGTGCTAGTTTGTAGACAGTTCTGGTATGCTCTGTATTCCGTATTTCTGGACTTGACATTCACCAGTTCAGGTGACACTACCAGGAAATACATGTGGGGAGTTGCTTGAATTTTCTTTTCTTTCCTTTCCTGTCACTTGCATCCCCATCCTGATGAGCAGAAACTGGAATGAAAATATATTTCTAGGGTGCTTTTTCAAGTCAGCAGACAAAATAAAAATATCTCAATTGAAGAAAATAGGAGAAAATAATAATTTTTTCCAGATCAGTCAGCTGCAACTGTGGTAACCTGCCAGCCTCTTAGGAATGAGCACTGCTCACTTGTAGGTGTGTCACGTAAAAGGCTGCTATGTTATTGTTGTTGACTTTCTTTTACCCCTTCCATTTCCTGTCTTTCAAAGAGACCTGTTGGGCCTCTCAGAGTGGTTGTTAGCTGATGGTGTACACCAAACACCACACAGAAGAACGTGGCCCTGAATAACAGAGTTTTCCCCAAACCACAGCACTCTCTACCATTTGAGGTGACAATCAGCCACCATCATTTGATGAGGTGGGTTTGTGTCATTCTAGTGTTCTAGTTATTAAAAAGTAACAAAATTGCTAACAGATAAACATATGAGATCATCAACTCTCCTATTAATTAAAAGGGAGTGTTTAAATACGAGTAATAATTAACTTAAGTGAATATGGGATACGAGCCTTGTAGTACAACTGAGTACAGCAGGGAAGCTTTTGGTGCCAGGAGGTAATGTCAGTCACCTGGGAAATCTGGGGAGCACCCTTGAACAGTGAGACTAAACTGCTGGAATACAAACAATGTCCCTTGGTCTAAGCCAGTGCCTGTTTCCAAATCTATCCCACTTAGCCATAGGCTTGCTTTTGACAGACCACTTCATGGGCCAGTAGCTAGATTCTATAATTGCAACATGAAACATAAAAAGAAGGTCCTGGATTCAGAAAAGAAAATGGTGTGGTAGGATAACTTCAGGAGGGTAAGACTCATCACTCTTCTTGCTGGAGCTGTGCCCTCATCAAGGAGGAGGAGAAGCCATTGAGAGTGGGACAAATTCCAGCCATGCAGGGATGTAGATGACACCATGGAGCAGACATTGCTGTCTGCTCCCAGGAGGTTTGAGATATAAAGGCAAGGTTCCAGACTGCCCATTCACAGGAAGCCCCACATCACTAGGCTCCAGGCATTGCATGGAGACTTGTGGGCTGAGCTGAATTAATGCTGTGGAGAGACAAAAAACTCACTTCAAACTCCTGAATCTGTCAGTGAGCCTTCCCCACTGTGGCTGAGTGGTAGCATTGGGCATCCCCTCTCTTAGCCACTTCATTAGTTCACTTTTTTGAGTGCTTTCATCACTGTTAACATCTGCTATACTGCAGCAATGAAACAGATTACTGGAAATATTTTTTCTTAACCTGAATTCTGGCAGTAACCTTATTGCTACTTCTGTGTCACATAACTGAATCGATTAAGCATGGAGCTCTGCCCACCACTGTTCTGAAGGAAGAACACCCATAATGCCTGAAAACCTGATAATTGAAAGCTTTATGCATATTCATCTTTTAATCTTTGCTTAGATGTAAATTAAAATGGACATCTCATTTATCTATCTCTAACCTAAAATACTCCAGGGTAATTGTTCAGCTTGTAAAATATTTAGATGCACACACCCACGCATGGCCCAATTTTTCAAACTAGGTTTGTATAGCTGTATGCCTAATTTGTTTGTGCAACTTCTGTGAATGTTCAGCTGGCAAATGGACAGGCAAGTGCTCAGATCTACACATACCAGGCTTGCTCTTTCCTCAATTTTGGTTGTAAACAAGATAAATGTTAAATACCATCTCTTGTCAAACCCCAAGCAGACAGCAGTCTGTGCTGCTTTCTTTGAGGAAAGTGGGTCCAGGAACAAATTCCAGTGATCCCACCACTAAATGCATTAAGCATAAAATAAGTAGTTCTATAAATACACATACTAAAGATGTAAGTGGGAACTATTCATAGTGGATGGTCACATTCTTAACCCTAGTCTGTGTCATTTGCCAGATAACTATTGAAACTCCCAAGTTTCATTTACCAGTACTGCATTATAGTCCAAAACCTTTTGAAGATAAACTTGTGCTTACTGTCAAGGGAAACTTCTGAAGTTTATTTACTTCCTAATGAAAAAAAAAAAATAATAATTAACACATTCCTTTAGCACTGGTCAAATTAAACTTAATAAGGGTTTTGCCCAGTATTGCACATAAGTCTTATGGACTAGCTCAGGGAAGTTATAAACTTGCATTATAGGGGCAGATAAAAATAATGTCATAGACATGGTGCATATATAGCCTATATAAAATAATATGGTATTTATGCATCAGTCAGCATTGTGATTCATGTTAAACTATAGCATGAACACCACATCACCGTAATACAGCTATTAACTATGAGAGATCCTGTGCCTTACAATGCACTCTTGTTCCCCTTAGTGCTTAAGAAGCACAGTTTCCCAAATTGCTCTCTGTAATTTCATAGATGTCATCATTATGGAATTTCTGCTCTAATGTTCACCTTAATCTCTGCAAATTGAATCTCTTTCAGTTGCATGAGATATATATACATACAAGTTGTAGGACTCCCCTCCCTTCCCTTGGCATTTAACTTGCCCTCTTCAGCAGTTGCAGTTGTAGAGATGTGATGCCGTATTTCATCAGAGCACAAAACTCTCAGCAGGAAGTATTCTCAACACCCCCTCTGAAAAATCACCCCCTGTTTTTCCAGCTCATCACCCAGTCCAACTGTGTTGTTGTGGGCACACTTCCTGCAACTCACCCAGAAGAATCTGGGATTCATTTCACTCCAAGAAGGCAGCAAATGGAGAAAGCCATGGGCAAAGGCTGCTGTGCCATGGTGTTAAGCTAGAATGCATTTACATGCTGAAGGGGTTTTGTTTTTAAATCAAACTACCTGTACCTAATGAGGCCCTGACAGGGGTGAAGATGAGTGATTGACACATTTCCTGGGTCAGGCCCATCACTGTGACTCACACTTCACTCCGGGTGTCCCATCCTCACCAGGGAGCCATGCAGAACCCCATGGGTGTGGGTGCCTCTCTCCACGGGACCCTGAGTGTCAGAAGAATCTGGACCTGGGGCGGAGATCCGGCTCTGTGGCAGATCCAGCTCTGCAGGGAGGGGAGCCAAGGCCTCTGCTCACATTGCAGCATGGTTGCCAACACACCACTGATGAAAATTAGGCATGTTGCAGTTCTCCTTTGATTTTGCCATATATAATGAGCCCTCCTAGCATCTTCAGGAGAAATCACTTCCAAATCCAAGAGGGAAGAAAAAGAGTTGCTTTCCTTTCACACGCACTATCAGGAACCCGGCTTTGTTGCTGTAAATGCTAAGAAAAATCACTCTCTTGGGAACAACAAACACTTAAGAAAGGGAATCCCTTTTATTTTAGAGGTCTGCTTTGGGCCAAGAGGGATTGCACCTCCGTGCATCTCTCTCTTCATTAGCTGGGGAGGGGGAGTTTCCTCCATCAAAAACCTCTCTAAAGGACAGGTATGAAATGATACCAGGATAGTGAAGGTAACCACGTATCACACAGCCCAGCTGCTGGGCTGATGTTTTCTGCAGCATCTTTCACTTAAGAGCCTTAGATCCCCATACCTTAGATCAGCTGACATAATCTTGAGGTATGATGCTTAGATGCCAATATGTATACTGAACTATTTTTCCCTAGGGGAATGTAGTAGGACATCTGTCATCTAGCTAAATTGTAGCAACAGGTACTTGGAGCCTTAAGTTGGACGTTTCTCCTGCTCCCAGCTCCTGATTTGGTGTGAGCCAGAGGTGCCTGGTTCATTTTGAGATGCTCAAGGCCTGCTCTCTCCTGCCTGGCCTCCAGTCCTATGCTCCAGAGAGACCTGGGTTTCCTGTAGTACCTGTCATACAACTGTTAGTCCCCAGTGCATGTCTGCTGTCCCCTGGGGCCATCAGGCCATGCCTCTGTGTAAGCAACTGAACAAAGCCCTAAGTTGCTAGCAATTATAATGGGACATTTGATGCCTCCATCCTGTGTCTTAAATCAGCAAGCTGAATCTTTCCTTATATTGTTTCCCCATCTTAATGTATTTTTCCATTTTTCTGAGACATGAGAAATTATATGCAATTCAATATTAATCCCTTCAATAGTATGGATTAATTTAGTCAGGGCAGCTAATTTACCAAATGTTGTCTCACATGCTTTTTCATCAACAGTTAAAGTTCTGTCAATGCTTCCTAATTGCAAGCATTCCATCTTAATTTTAGTTTACATAGAACAATGTTTAAATATAGTTCTGCATCATTCTGGCTTCACAACAATTTATTTCAGTTCTCTCTTTAAAATGGGGTCTGCTTCCTCTTAAGCATAGAACTCATCTTATCTGATGCCCCTTTGGCTGCCCTTCACTTCTTCTGTTTTCTTGCTAGTTTTATCTCTTCCCAGGGACTTGAGCAAAGCCTGACAAGCAGGATTTCCAAAGGCACACTGCCTACTTCTTCCTCTATTCTGTTTCCTATTTCAGGGATGAAGAGAAGTGGGGAATGTAGACAAACACACTGCAATTGTGGTTTCTTTTCGAGTTCCCCAGCTTTCTCAAAAACACACATTTCTGAGGAAGGGAGGAAGGGAGGAAGGAAGGGAGGGAGGGAGGGAGGGAGGGAGGGAGGGAGGAAGGAAGGAAGGAAGGAAGGAAGGAAGGAAGGAAGGAAGGAAGGAAGGAAGGAAGGAAGGAAGGAAGGAAGGAAGGAAGGAAGGAAGGAAGGAAGGAAAAAAAATGAATGACAACACTGAGACACTCTATCTGTTTCATCTGAAACATGATTCAGCTGTGTCTGCAGCTTGGGAATGCCTTGATATTTGCAGTAGCTGTAACTGCCATGCCACAGATAGGAGAGTGGGGTGCTCCCTGGTCCCTGTATTCCCAAGATGTGGGGCAGTCACTCATGGCATTTCTCAGATTCTCTTGTTGGGCTCTCATTCCTGGTACCCACTCCTCATTTTCTGTAAATAATAAAATATAATAACCTAACTCCCCATATCCTGCTCCCCTTTTCCCTCATCTGATTGCACCAAACTACATCAGTGCTCTCTATGCCACCTCTGTCTCCTGGGGTGCAGCCTGGACCCATGCAGCCTGCCTACAAGAACAGCCATAGGGGCTCTCTCCTGTGCTGGCACCGTTTGGCACCACTGGGGGCTGCAAGGGGAGGCTGGGGTGATGCAGTGGGAAAAGTGCCCTCCAGATGGGTCACTTCCTCTCGCAGCCATCAGGAGGCCACCAGCACAGCCAAGAGCTGTGCTTCAGGCGGCTTCATACAAGTGCCTCCCATGCTGGAAAACAAGAAAATTAGGAACTAGGGAGCTATCAAAACTATAAAAAGTTTTATTCTGGAAGTGCTGAAGAGAAGTGGTATGAAGACAAAAATATAGGAGAGCAAGATCTTGCAACATTAGATAAATATTGTTGATATAATGGAGATCTTTGCAAAAGGCAAGGACACACATTGCCTATATCAGCCACTGTAGTAGCAAGTGGTCCCTACTGTTCACATTTAAATGTTGACCTTTTCGTCTTTCATTACTACCATGGAGATCAATAATCTCATGCATGAGGAGAGACACCAGTAACTGAAATCCAGGGGACAGAAAAATAAGGTTATGGTACTCCACTGTCTGCTGAAACATTTCTTTGCGAGTGTCCCTGCTTAAATTTCTTCTCCAATGCAGACATGGAAGATAAGGCTAGAACTCATCTTCATTCATTCTACATAATTAATCAGCAATGATAAGAGCTTGATGAAGCAACATTTGCAGTAATGTAGACTTTAAAAATAGATTATGTAATTTCCTCCATGTTTTCAGTTTCAGTCTTCATTCACGCAGGATGTTATGCAAATCCATAATCATATCCTTTCCTCCCACACACATGCACATAGGAAGGCTGGCTAATACATACAGAAACAAAACACATGTACCCATACAGCAACATGCTAGAGTTGAGATGTAGGCATTAATTTTAAGTATGCTAACAAATATTTATATTTTCACCATTCTTTTCAAGTGTATGTTTCTATATGTGCTTACATACCACATTGCCATAACATGACATGTAAGCATAGTGGTATCTTTACATTAAGCTGCATGAGGGATGAGCATTGCTGGTGAGAGACACAGAGTGTATATTCAGTGCATCTTCATTACATACAATTATTCAGAAGATTTTTTCCTCCCTAGGTAGACCTCACAAAACTATTGCTGAAAAGAAAATTTTAGACTCTGTTTATCATCCAATACATTTATACAGAAAGGGGAAAAAACAGAGAGGAAAAGAAGGAACAAAATAGAAAAATAAAACAAAATAGATATTAAAGAGGAGAAAATAAGATGTAAAATATGCATTCCATCATTTTCTCTGTAATAAAGATGTGTTCAAGAAGTTTCACCAAAAGAGTCTAGATAATTATAGAAACACAGCCCCTCATCTGAAACCTCTGTATTGTATATATATAAATGTACACACAGAAGCATGTATATATATATACATATATATGCATATACACACATATATGCATATATCTGTGTTTTCATACGTGCTTGTATCAATGCAAATATATAAGTGTATATATATGGGGTATATAAATGCCACCTCAACCCCAAAACTTTTGCAAAGGGATGAGACCAGTGAAGCAGACTCCTGACTGTCTGACAGAACTGGAGAGCCAGCTTGTGTAATTTCTGCCTCCAGTTTGCTCAAAATACAAAGGACAAATTTCTGCTTTACATGCTGCATTTGCAGGCAGTGCCTTACAGGCAGATTTACAGCAGCACCAACATCAACAACAACAGAGTGGGGATAAACTCACAGAAATCGCTGACACAACTGTGTAGATAAAAATGCCCTGCGGTGGTCCAAAAAAATTAGTCCACCAAACCACCCCAGACAATTTCTTGCAATTTCTTTCCTCATCATGTACTAATACACACCACTGTCATGTCTCAAAAGAAATTCAGGGCTTTCTACAGCAAAAAGAAGGATAAATTGTTTTATCTCTGCCAGAAGTGGAGCATGCCTTCTGTCATATCCCCAAAGCTACTCTGGGGAGAGGATTTCCTCACATGGATTCAGGCAATTATTTTACATTGAATGAGAAGCAGGAACGTTTCTGTTTCTGTGACTGAGCCTCCCTGGGGGTCCTCTGCTGCCAGCAACAAGGATGTGCAGCTCTTGGGAGATGGGTCTTGAGGGCTGAAGTGGTTTCAACAGACAGTGTCTCACTGGGTGCTGCGTCTCCCAGGTTCACTCCAGGGACTTCTCCCCATAGGTGGAAAGGTGGCAAGTCACCCTTCATCCACATCCCAACTGCAGGACAGCAGGAAATGGGGAACCAGTGGCTTTAGTTCAGACCTTGAGCCCAGCCTGGCTATCTTCTCCATCCAATGGGATTCAGTGATTGGTCTCCTGGGCATCCCAGAGCAGAGAATACAATCACATTCCACAGAGCTCCTGACTGTGGACTGCAGTACTACTGAGCTTTCCTTTTCTACTAAAAAACTCCAAACAACTAAACAAAAAAAAAAAACCAAACAAACAAACAAAAAAATGAACAAAAAACACAAAAAACAAGCAAAAAAAAGCCAAAAAACAAAACAAAACAAAAAACCCACAAAAAAAAACACACAAAAAGAACCAAAAACACAAACCCAAATTAAAAAATAAACAAAACAAAACAAAAAAAAAAGAAACAAAAAACCCCAACACAACCCTCAAAAAACCTCCAGAGGTTTTCATAAAACCCTGAAAGTCCTCAGCAGAGGTACAACAAAACTTCACATGCTGGGCAGCCTGCTGTGCCCCTAGGGCTGGGAAGAATCCCTCTGGCAGCACCCCAGGTGCAGAGTGGGAAGAAGTCAAGTTCTCCCTTATGCTGAAGACACCTGGCAGCTGCTGCTCCCTTACAGGTATTGCTGAAAGAATCCCACTGCTGGAGCATGGCCATGCTATGCTGGGCAGGAGGTAAAAACACATCAAAAGATGCTACCCTGGCTGAAAAGTGATTTATTGCAATTGTTACAAGTTAAAGGGCTGATTGCAATGAAGCATTTTGCTTAATTTATTTGCATCACTTTCTATAAATGCAATGGGGAAATGAGCAGTGATTCCTTCCACAGAGTGGCCATTGCATTTCTCAGCTCCACAGACTCCTTGTAAATTTGATGTTTGTAATTAGTGACTGTCCTGTCCCTCGGTTTCTGTGATGATATCATTAATTGAAAGACAATTCAACTTTCATCACCAATCTAGTTTTAATTTAGGACATAGAAAATCACTTTTCCAAATTATTTGGTAGCGTTCATGGACATCAGAGCTTCAAATTTTTTGGAGCACATCCACTGTGAATACTATTTTCTGCAACTTTTATTAGTCTGGAGAATGAATTGATGCAGAACATGAGGAAAATAAATCTGGACATGAAGACCTTACAGCCTGAATCCACCTATCTATAATGGAAATAAATGCTTGGGTGATTCAGTTCTACTTAAATTGAAACTCAAACTGATTGCAAGGGTGGCAAATATGATTTATCAATCTTTGACATCTCTGAATAGGCATGATCTTCATCTGAGTTTTTGCATTAATTTGTAACTTTGAAAAATTGGGAACATTTTAAATTTTGCTATGTTCTCATGCAGTGGTTGAATCTCGGCAAGGATTTTTGCCTGAAGTACAGTATCTGACTGCTGCCTTAATTCTAAGTGTAATAATCAGTGTAGTTGTGCATTGAGAGCATTTGGGCCATAGCTCAGGCAGGAAGAGAGAGTTACTCTACTTTCATGCAGTAGAAGCAAAACATATTTGACAAGCTCTGCAAAGTGATGACAGGGTTGAAAATATTACAAGTATTTGTGCATCAAAAAGTCCTGCTCAGCACTTGGCTTTTTCTGAACACATTCTGCACACACCTGCACAAGCTAATCCCATGAAGAAACCAAGTTTTTGGTACTCAGTGAAGAGAAGGAGAAACTTTTAGGGAGTTTTACTCATAAAATGGGTGAAAGATGTTTGCTCCTGTTTCAGGCCAGGAGGCTTTGCTGAGCAGGGCTTGTGAGCAGCATTGCTAGAAGCAACCATTAGAGATGTCAGGGCAAGCAATTTCTGATGATGAAGGAGATGGAAACAGCTTCTCAAGGAGTAGGAGAGTGACAGGGATGTGTCTGTGACAACCATGCCAGTCTTTTCTGATATAGAGGTGTTCTGGGACATCTGGAAGACTTGGGACTCAAAGAAAAAAATAGCAGTGTACAGTGAAAGCTCAAAACTTGTTTCAGGAGGGGGAATGGCAGGGAATGGCTCAATGAGATGCCCCTGTGTGACACAGCTGTAGGTAAACACATGCTTCCCTTGTACTCTGTGTATGGTCATTTTTGGCCATTCATTAATGAGAAGAGAGAGTTTGACTCGGTGAGCTGTCTGTATGTGCCCAGTTCTATCTCAGTGCACCTCCCCAACTACATGTGCTGCTGCTTGTTCAAGGTAAGGCACCTGGGGAGGATCAAGAGCTACCAGGGCTTGAAAAGAAATGCATGACAATAAAAAATAAACAGAAAGGGAAAAACCGAGGCTTCAGAAAAAATTATACTACTTAAAAGCTGTGTGAAACTCTTAGGGGGTAGAAAAAAAGGAATAAAAAAGAGATTTTACAGTCCTCAGTAGGGGTGCAGAGAGAGGTTTGTGCTGCTCCTTTGCACAGTGGTACTGCACAGACACATTGCAGATGCCAGCTCATCTTCAGCTAAGGTCAGCTTTCCAGTGCTTGAAGTTGCTAATCCTGCTGAATAGTCAGGCCCCAAACGAAACATCTCCCAAAGGGAGCTGTCAAGCAATACTTGCCCATTTAATTGACTAAGACCTGTTCCTAGTTTTTTTGCTGGCAGTTGATGGATCTAGTAGTTGTCTTTCTCCTACAAGATAGATCAATTGACAAGAAAACTATTTAATGACAAAGCTTCTAAATGCTTGTCTAAGTTCTCTCTGCATTTTAATAGTGGAGACAAGTTGTTCAATCAAGCATGGCACCGAGGGCTGCAGCACTGAGTTGAAATGTATCAGCTACTCTGAAGAAAATGCTTCAGGTCACGTTGTGGACAGAAAATCCAGAGACACATTTAATGTGACAGGCTTTAGAATCCAATATCTATGAGTGTGGGTTGGAAGCAAGCTTGCAGAGTTGCTCTAAAATGCCAACTGAGCTCACAAGCACATACACTTATTTGTTGGTTTAACCCCCAAGGCACTGTTGCGATTCAAAAAGTGGCATGAAGGTGCAGATGGGCAGTCTGTGCCTTGCAATAGCCCTGTATTTATCCTCCACTCATTTTTTGCCTCCAGGCACTCATCATTATTTCACATCTATTCAAGGATTTCACTGGTTCTGTTAGACAATCCCTAACACATGGAAACCTTTCTCACAAGGTTTCCATGTTTTCCCTACCTTTACTAGCTGGAAGCACAGTAACTTGCCATTTACTGAATTTTTATTTCTAATTCACTGTTTTTATACATTTAAGAATTTGACAAGAAGATATTACTTTAGTCTGGAACATCTTCAACCATAGTCTGCTAAATTAGTAAACCCATTCATTATGAAACTTGACTGATTTTATACTTTCCATACCTTTTGAGAATGTACCTAACTTGTCAGCACTTGAACAGACAGTGTAAACTTTTCAGTTTTTACTTAGACTGTGTACTCTTTGATTCAAAGAGTGCCCATCTGGCCCCTTGCAGTTACAGCTCACTAAGAGGTTGCACCAGTCTACCCTTGGGTGCTCAGAAACAATGGTGAGAAGGTGAGAATCTCTTTTGTCTGAATTAGGTCCTGCTTCTCTCATTCAAGCCATGTTCTCATTTCAAAACTAAAGTTTCCAGTCTAAGGATTGAAAACTGCCACCTTCATCCAGTTCAGATCCTGTGAGAACCCTCTCTTGTGCACCATGTAATGTGTCCCAATGTTGTGTTATGTGAACTGAGTTAGGAGTTCAGCAGCAGCAGAATTGAGCCACAGTACCCTACCCTTGTTTCAGAGAAATGACAGAGTAAAAAGTACCCAGGAATAAAAGCAGCCCAGGAACCAAATCATACCTTGCCTGTGGGATTTTCATAGTTCTCCTTGCACCTTCTGTATAAAGCAGGATGTGTTTTTTAGTCCTCTGTGTTATTGGATAGTCTGAACTAAAGACCTCAAAATATAGCTCCAAAACTGTAAGCTATTAGAAAGCAGAATCTGTTGTACAGCCCTGAAGTGTGGCACTCTCCTGCATTTATCCATATTTCCCTCTCTATCCTCTCTCTCAATGAGGTTTGTTAATAGAACTTGTCTCACCTTTCAACATGAGGCTTTCTTGCCTGAAAGATAGGATAAGTCTAATCATCATATGATACTGCACTCTTCATACCTATCTAATTGAAAATGTACATAATTTCCCTGCAAGTTTATCTGACCAAGGAAACCAAATAGTGACTTTCAGATTCCCCATCCGTGTTGATCATGCAGTACAGGGCAATAACCTGTCTAGAAAGGGCTGCTCTGTCACCACTGATGGGAGGCTCATACTCCAAGCTGAGCCTGCTGCTGTGCTTCTGCCTCTGTCAAGATTAGAAACACTGTGAATATCACTTAATCAGCTTTCTTGCACCAAAGTTTTGTCAGCCACAGATTTCCCACAGTTCACCAGCTGTCTCATTATTTACTGTGTCTTACAGTAAAAATTTAAGGCTGCCAGAAGAACTGCCAGACAACTTCCCATTTTTGCATGTGTAACAAACACCTGCAGTTCTATTCCCTTAAAGGCCTGAAAATTAATCTGAAAATTTACTTTGTTTCTGGGGATGCTTTAAGGAAAAAATGTAAACCCATTGCTGTTTTTGCAGTAAAAGAGGGTGAAATAGTAAATAAGCTGAGCAAACCACTTACCTAGCATTGATTGAGTGATTTGGTCAGCTTTCTTTGGAGGGGAAAAGAGAAAGGAGATGGTTTGAACACATCTAAGAATAAGTAGCCCAGCTGTGTGCAGGCAGATGTGCTCCTCTTGCACCTGATTTTGAGAATATGCAAAGCACACGCATTCATCCACACCTGTTTATGTAGACATATCCTGACTTTTGAAGCTTCAAATTTAGTATCAAAATAATCCCTTCTGTGCAAAGCAGGTGTTTGCAAAGTTGCATACAGTACATTTGTGAAAGAGTCATTCTGAAAGTTTGGCAGTGTGCACCAGCCCCACAGAACAGGCTGCAGAGTTGTGACCACTGGTTGACTCTGAGTGCTTACAGAAACTTCCTGTGTGTGGCTCACCAGCCTTGTTACCCATCCTACAGCCATCATGTGCAAGTCATCTCATATTTCAAGAGAAGTCAAAATCATAGTAATGCTGACAGTAATGCGTTAATTAACTGCAGTCTACTGGGGCTGCCTGTGAACTTCTGAAGTGTGAGATTTCGTTAGAATGACTGTTGTGGGTGCTCAGGTGATTCACTGAGGAAGTGCAAACAACCTTGTTCAGCTCAGGGTCATGTGCCCTTCCTGCCCCTGTTGACTATCATTTTGTGCAAGGGTTTCATCTGATGGCTTGAAGCTTCAGTGATTTCAGGTTTCTATCAAGAGTGCTACGTATAAAGTCAGAACCAAGTAGTCACATTTACTAACCCAAGAGGTCTTTATAATGACACACCTACACTATGACAAGGCAAACAAACATATACATTCCTAAGCAATTACATTCTTTTAGGCTGTTTGTTCAACCACACTGTCCCAAATCTTTTACTGGCAACACTGAACGCATTCCCTGTGGAGTACCTTTTCCATTCACAAGTTCTTAAACAGGTTGGCAGAGGCATCACTGGAAACAGACATGCACACCAATGACTGGCTGGCAAAGGGTGACATGCAAAAGTAATTGGAGCCAAGAACTGTGATCTCTTTACTGATCCTCATTTCCACTGGTTTTCAATATTGGATCAATAGATGTCCTTGCTTTGACATCTTTCATCATCTGTACGGGAAATATCAATAACAAACCTGTGCACCACACTGCTCAGAGAGGTTTGCTAATATGGCATTTAGAAATAAGCTTCTTTTCTTCCCTAAGATAATTGTAAATTGTTATTTCATGTAAACATATTTTTTCTGCTTTTCTATATTATCTAGTCCTATTTAGAATATCTCCCTCCCACCATGCCTCACAAGAATGCCTTGCTTTTCTAGTTGAGCTGATCCTCCCCATCCTTTTGCATTTAGAACAGATGAGTAACATGAATCCTAAAGGCTTTGTCTGCAGTGACTTGCAAGTTGCTGGAACACTTGGTGCCTTTAATTATCCCAAAAGTGAATGTTGCAACATGACCACACCACCCTGCATGGTTTGGGATCCAGAGCTATGTTGGCTGCATGTATGGTACTCACAAGGTTTGCTCCACAGCATCTTCTGCTATGCATATATACAAATGCATTTCTGCAATACAGGGATTGCTGTATCCAATGCATTCCATGCCATGCTGGAGCTCTCCTGGCTACGAGCTGAGATGTCTCAGTGGTGCAATGCAGCTTTGATCCCAGAATTGCTGTAATTACATTACACTATTGCTCCCTCTGAACTGCTTAGCTAAGCTGAGAAGCCATCTACAAAGTGGTTTGGGTTGGGTGACATCTTGCTCCCACATCACTGCCGTGCATCAGGTGGTAGTGCAGGTTTGCCCCAGACAGCCCTAGACATGCCAACCCCACTCAGCTGGTCCCACTTCCAAGCTTCCAGCTGTGGCTGCTTGCCTCTTTCATTTGCACCACAGCACGGGCACTGCTTGGCTTCTCAACCAGAGCTGGATGCCTTTGCCCTTCTATCAGCTGCTCATCTGTTGCTGGGCTGCAGCTCACAGAGCACAGAGGCTGCAGGGATGAACAGAGCTGGAAATATCCCTCCTGTGCTGGATGGTGCATTTCCCTCACCACCCAGTGTACCAGCTGCTTTTTGCTGTCACCTGGCCCAGTGATGGACATTTACACTGGAATTCAGAAATCATGCAGACTGCCAAAGGCAGCTATCTCTGTGGTGGGGAATTGCATGCTGCATAACGGAAGACTATCCTGTTCCTACTCACATCTGCAATGATAATATTTGTTTTCTAGTTTAGGCAGAGAAACTGAGCCAAATAAATTGTCATTCTCTCGTCCCTGCTTTGAAATCTCACTGTCACGATTATTATCATCAGAACAGTGCCTGAAAATAAACCTGTTGAACAGAAGCAGACATGTGAGGGTGTGCCCAGATAAAGAGGGGGTTGCTTGGCTTTAAAATCCCAGGCTGGCAAACAGTAGAAGAAATTTGGGGAACTGCAGATGTTCAGCTGAAACATTTTCTGCCATAAAAAGTGAGGAAGAGAAATATGTACAGAATGGAAAGGACTACCTTGTGGCTGAGGGTCTCGGGAGCTCTGGCCTCATTTCCTGTCTCTGCTCAGGATTCTCACATAACCTTGGCCAAAGTCAATTCATCTCTGTGTGCCACTACTTCTCCATCATTACATGGATTTCCCTGCTACAGCACTACTCTCTCTTTTTCTCTCTTCTATCTGCCTCACCTGCTGAGAGTATAAATTCTGCAAGGTACAGACAGCTTCTGATTTCTCATTTCTCTCTGTCTGAATTTGATTGTCTCTGATTTGATTTGTTTCTGTATGTATTGTGTCCAGCAACCTGAAGCAGAGTCTATGGATGATACCATAACAAAAACAAAATACACAGATGAGTTTTTGAAAGCTTGTGTGTTAAAAAAAATAAACATTACTAAAGTGCTTTGCCTCTGATAAGCCAGTCATAAATTTTAAGAAAATCTGGCTCACTGTAACAGTGTAATGGGTTAGATGTAGAGCAAACACTACCTGGCAGTTTTCTATGGTGTTGCAATATGGATTTTTACATGTTTTTAAAGTTGTAGGCTGTGTCTGCTGTATTTAAATATTTGAATAAAGTCCTATGCACAGGGACTGAAAACTCAACTTTGCTAACAGTCAGCAGAGCTGTCTGCAGGTAAAATTCTTATGTTAGCAATAATCCCAGACATGCAGCTGTTATCTCCATGAGCTGGATACCAATTTCTTCACAGGTGTCAGCCCTTTTTCTGGCAAGATCCAAGTTTCCAGGAAGCCACAAGGTATCAGTCAGAAGTTTCATATATTTTCTGCATTATTGATGTAATTTTCTACATGATTGATGTAATTTAGAATAGCTGGCATTCACCTTAGAAAAGTATAAAAGTTTACTCAGAACCTAACATGAATTGGTAAACAAGAGAGAAAAAAAATGAGCAAAATGTACTCTCTTCATTTTCATCCAGAGTGTTTGTTTTCTATTATCAACAGGCTTCCTAGCAATAAAACTTGATTAGGGAAAGAGAATATATAAATCAGGGAGTATGGATACATACAGTTGCTGTTGATCTTTTATGTGATATTGTTCCAATCAGGAACATTTTCCAGGTAGTAGCAGCTTTACTTAAGGTGAATTTTATAATTATTTCTGCACTCAGGAGAGCTGTCACATCACCCAGAGATGTATGAAAGGCTCTCACTGTAGCCTGTAGTCACCCAGCCAGACGCCTCCAATGTCTGTCCTAGCTCTGGGCTTCCCCTAGGTGCCAGAATCCCTGCTGAGTGTTTGGATCCCACAGGATGGATGGGGCAGACCTGACCCCCCCCAGACTCACATTTCAAGCTGTTTCCCAGCTGACAAGTAGCAGGTACTTTCAGGCTTAACTCCACCAGGATTAGAAAGAGTTTCTTGATATTTTAATCTCCAAGGGATTTGCCTGGAGCCTTTTTTCTCTTATAGTTTATTTAGCCCTGTTTAAGTTTCTTCCTACTTTCCTCAGGTCCACAAGCTGATAAAGAGCTGAGTAGAAAGTCTTGCTTTTATGTTAATGCTCATTCTTAGCTGGGGAAATAATTTCTCTGTGGAAAAACAACCAAATTCACAATACAGCCAGTTAGGGTGGACTTGAAACACCAGGCAGAAATACCAGCACTTTGATGGAAACTCCAGAGTCTCTGCCATTCAGCTTTTCTCCAGCTGATAAGAGAAGAGTCTTGGATCTATGGTTAACAGTGGTTTATTACTTCTGTCAGGTGGGAAAGGGAATTAGGGGCTGCCAAGGCTTTCCAGTTCTGGAGAGATAATTATACTATCCACAGACCTCCTGAGCCAATGTCAAAGGCATCTTCACTAAAGCCACTTGATAGAGCTTGTTAGGAAAGAACCTTGCATGAAAAACTTAAAGAATAGCATGAGATAAACCATGCCCTTTTATGTGCTTTATTTATCTATCTATAGAGCCAAGGTAATCATTTGGCCAAACCAAGATCTCACATGTCCCAGGTTCAGTGTCTCAAAACAAGAACAGGTGAGAATCTGCCAATCACCAGTGCTGGAGCCTCCTTGCCAGGTTCATTATTAAGTACAGACACAGAATAGATGAAAGCAAGTTACAGTGCTGAGGCAGTTGGCTACCACAGCACTGAGACACAAGAAGCAGCTAGTGCAAAGCCAGCCTAAGGAGTCAGTGAGGCTCATTTGCAAGGGAAATGCAAATACAGAGCTGATTGCGTTCCCTTAAATGGGAAAGTGTATTAAATCTGATAAGCATGCTCTGAGTGTCTCCTAAGCGTGGGCTTGTCTCAGCATTTAGTTTCTCTTCTACAGCGAGTGAGGGAATGAATGCTGTTCTGAAACTCTGAACAGGTGAGATACAGCAATTATTTCCCTCTACTTCTTCCAATATCTACATAAATTAACATGTAGATAGCCTTTGTATCTCCAAAACACTCCACATATATTAACTAATTAATGCTCACTGTAGCCATCTATATTAAAGAAAAAATTATCTTAATTTTGCTAATATTGAAATTCAAGTGTGAAGATTAAGTGCCTAGAAGTGAATCCGTCTAAGCAGTTTAGTCAGTGAAGTCAAAGGGACTGAAAATTAATCATATGTTTAAGATCTTTGGTTGACTGAGACCTGGGTTTTGCACAATGCTGAGTACCCTGTAGGATCAGGCACGCCCAAAGCCACAGAGGTATCAGGTATGAGAACCTGACATGAAATTGTTCTCCAGGAGTTCAGTTCTCAGGCCAGTGCCTGAACCCATCACACACTTTCCAAACAAAACTAAAAATGAGCTGTTTTCTAATATATATGGTCAGATAAGGCAGAAGTCAGAAGACAGACTTCAAACAAAAAGGTGTCTCCTGAATATAAGTGGTGTATTTTTATTTCTTCACCATGTTTCCAATAGTGTATTACATCAGTCTGGCACTTTCCAAAATCCCACTTCTCTCCATCATTACTTGCAGTGCCTATGGCAGAAAACATGAACTACTACCTGCCTGCTACACATAGCTCTTGACAAAAATTATCACATCTCCTCACGCTCACAAAAACACAGTCTGTTCTTCTAGAGTTTTGAAATCAGTTTTCCTGGCTTCACAGCTGTAACATTGCCAGACAACAGATCTGACAGTCCTCTCAGGAAAAAATTAATTGTAAAAATGATTTAGAGGAGCCATGCAGAGAGTGGGGTTTGATTACCTTCATTTGCATATTAGTTCTTAGAGGCATAAAAATGAGTTTTGGGGCAAACTGCCGAGAGCCTTACCTGAACCTTTAGCAAATTTTATCAGGCTCATGTTCAGGAGTAGGCCTAGATCAGATGCCCAACAAAATATATCTGAAATGTTTCCCAGGGCTGCTTAAATAAATCTCCCTTACAGATTTGCTGCAATTTACTGGTATTGTACAAGATTGCAAGGTACGCTCATAAGCTGCCCTCAAATGTTCATATTATATGTTATTTTAATAAGAAAGGGCTTTGTTTGGTCACAGTTATTCATCAGGACCTGAATATGTTGAGTGGGGCATTGGGGTGGTTTTTTATTTTCTAACGAAATGGCTCCTTTGTTGACCTGGAAAATAAATGGTGAGCTGCTGAACAGGCTGCTCTATTGTAGAGTTCCCAAAATTAAGCTAAACAGCTGGTGACTCATTGTTGGGATATTAATCAGAGCAAGATAAAAGTGTGTGCAAAAGAAGGGACATGGGTTTTTTGATGGAGTTATTGACTGATTTTGGATTAATTTATGAAAGAGACAGGTGTTGATAGGGGTGAGACCGCAGCCATAGAAAGAGTAAGGGATCAGATCAGCCAGCCCCTCCTAGTGTTGATAAGCTAAAAAGAGGAAAATATCTGCAAAGACAGGGGAAGGATAAAAGAGAACAGCAGGGCAGGGCAGCTTGTGCAAGCCTGGTGCTCACAGAAGGCAGCCTTTGTGAGAGCGGCAATAAATCGGCATGTGGGTGAGGGGTGCAAGGGTCAGAGATAAGGAAACCTGCGACCGGGTGAGCCTTGTGGGTGAAGAGCTTTTTTCCCCTGTGCCTACTCTGTGCCAGCTATGCTGCAGTGACTTCTGGCAAAAGAAGGTTTTAGTAGTAAACAACCAAATCCCATAAATTTGGATATGGTGGATCAGGCTTCACCTGCCTCTCCTTTTCGCATGCTGCAAAACTGCAAAGCACAACGGCTCTGCGTAAAATGGAGCAAAGGCAGGGCAAGCAGTGGAGTGTGGAAAGAGGAAGCCACTGCTGATCACAGGGGAAGGAAACAAGACACGGAGGGAAGGTCTGGCCCCTGTGGAGGCAGACACTCCAGTGCTGCACTACTCAGACTGAGCCAGGCCACTGGCTACCGTGATGAGTGCTGTAGAAAACACCAAAGTGGAGCAAGTAACTTTTCACAACACTTGATGAAGTTTAGACAAAACTTATCAGGAAAGCATAAATACCTTTCTTTCAAAAAGGCTGCTTAACTTAAATATTTTGGGGCACTGTAGAATTTCTCTGCACAATATAGATGCACTCAATAGGCATGGCATGAAGCGATCTTTGTTATTTAGCACACGTTTCCACAGTACAGCTATTGATGTGTTCTCCCCTTCCAAACTATGTAGCACTAATTTTTCACATGGGTAAACTAGCTTGAATATTGGCATAGAATGTAGAGAAATACACTGAGCATATAGATTTCTCTCTGTCCCTGTAATACTGCATGCATCTCTGGCCTGGATCTCTGGCTTTTTGCACTGGTAGCCCATCTCTAATATTGATTTGGAACATAGATACATAATACACACATTATGGATTTATTTCCATCTTTGTTGAATCTCTGTTGGTTTGAAAAGTAGATAATCTGAAAGGATGAATTTTTCCCACAACACTGCTTTCTGTGCATAGAATCAGGAAATACTGTAACAAATATCTCCCAGCATGGTAAGTGTCTTCCCTTTCACTGACTGCAACTCCTCCTCCTCAGCATCTGATGTCTGTCTCGGTGAAATGGCTGTGTACTGTCATAGCAGGGCCCTTTCACAGTGAGACATCCCATCTGTCTTCCTTTCCCACTGCATTGCAAATGTCCCTTTGCTTTAATACCGGTTGTTGAGCCTGCCTTTCGTCTACTGCTGCATGCTTTTAAGTGAGGATGTTGTAAAAAGGTCAGGCTGCTGGGGTTTGGGTTTGCTTCTTTTTTTCTGATGAGTTGGAGGTGGCATTTGGTTTTTATGCAGTGGTAGGACATAGTTTGTGACAGATGGTGTCTGTAAATCGTGAGAGTGTGGTATCACTCAGTGCACCAGTGTGCACTCACCACACCACAAAGCCCTCGAAGGTGGCACATGTTCAGATCTTCAGCACAGGACAGCCAGCACTGCTCCTCAGTGAAAATGCCTCCAGCAACCAAACTATAATAATCATGGGGATGCCTTGGAGTACCACACCAAACTTCAGCTGTGCTCACAGCCTGAGTTCGATCAAAGCAGGTTCAGAACATTTCTACAGATCTGCTTACCTAGTGTAGCCAGTTTTTAGAGCCAGGAGCACAAAATACACAGGCCTTAAGCTCAAAATTTTGTGAGATGCTCCTTTTTAGCATAAAAGTTCAGTTTTCCAGCTTTTACAATCCTGTTGGATTTGGTGCTTGCCAGTATAAGAAGGCACCAAGTTGTGAAGCATACAGGTAGCTCTAGGTGGTACCACTCTGCCCACCTTAGCAGACCACCAGTATAGCTGCCAGAGGGGAACAGACCTCTTTCTTCCCATCCTGAGAGGAATGGCCAAAACAAGTGAGGGAACTTGCATCCTTGACATGTAAGTTTATGGCAGGGTGACCAGACCACATACAGTTGTCTGCAGCATGGGCATTAGATGAGTCTTACACTTGGTGATTAATGGGCAGGCTCCTGCCATCACAAAGCAAATAGAAGCATATACAAGAACTGATTGCTTTGTATGCCATGTCATTTCTCCCGTATCATCATGTGCAGCACCAGCCATCACAATAACTGAACTGAACTGTTAATAAGCCGTGACACTCATCCTGTTCTGTGTTCTCTTGTTTTTAGCCTACAGAATATTTTCCACATGCCCATTTCATTATCAGCCATGCTGTTTGTAATCCATCTCCTTACTTTAATAGGATTTAGCTATCAAATAGGATTCTCTTTATTTTATAATCAGCATTAGCTTCCTTAACATCTAGCTGTTCTTTGTTAGCTTCATCAGAATTGATTAAGTGTTGTAGTAGGTTTGGACTATTCCTAAGGATCACTGCATTGTGGGATCTCCACGTAGGTGACTGGTTACACACAGGTACCATTGCAGCCAGTGTCAGTCTAGGCCTCTCTAGAATTCTACTTCTGAATGCAAGTGTCTAATACTGTTGGAATCATTCATATCAATTGAAAATGTGGGGGGGAGATGTCAGACACGACTATGCCCCTTTGGAGCAGCAGTTGGAGCTGCCAGGGGTCTCAGGGCTTCTGAGAAGGAAAAAAATGCCTGGCATATATGCCAGGGCATCAATTCCTTAGTAGTCAGTGGTAATGCCTGGTGTGTAGTCTCAGCCACAATCTGAAGGCATCAGAAAATACCACCTTTAGCAGCGACACACTTATAGGTAGCACCAAGTGTTTTTCATCCAGGCTTTTATCTCCTCTTTGTCTGGGGGTGTTTTTCTACTTTCTCACTGCATTTAGGGGATGCTATCCAAAGCCTTTACTTTTCAGTGAGATCAAAAGCATAATCACATCACTTCTTTCTTTTGAAAGAACACCACTTATGTAAATAGTTGTCAGTGAAGGGTTTTTGGCCTAATATAAATGTGTGTTTCTTATTTTTGTATATAAGGCTCACTCTTTATTCAGGTAACCTCACCTCACCTGTCTAGTCATAACTTTAGCCTAATGTCATCAAACCTTCAGTTCCTGTCTATAGCTGTTCTTATGCTGGAGTTTAATAGGGGCTTTTATTAAATTTTTGAGCACAATGGGGATAAAAATAGGCAAAGCACAGGATGTTCATCAGGGCTTCTTTGTAGAAGAGCCTGAAGCTGCTACCTCTCTTTGGATCCCTATTGTTTCCTAACCTCACCCCTTGAGGGGGAGATGTATCCTCAGCCAATTGAGGAGAGGCAGAGCCTGCTGTTAGAGGAAGTTTCTTACTGTGATTTCTCTGCAGGAAAAATATGTTTCTTTCACTGTGATTCTTAGCTTTCCGGGAGTGGAGTAAGGATAGGATTATAAAATCCACCTGTCTTCAATTCTCTTTTGCTAGAGGGATGGCATGCAGGAAACCTATCTGCTATCTATATATGAATGCCAAAAATATCTAGGTCATAATAAGCTCCTGATTATATCTTTATCCATTCCTTGAGAAGTGAAATTTATCTCACTTTGCGTCATCTCCCAAGTTTTTATCTGGGGTAGTTTAAGAAAATTTATTTAAAGGAATTTAGGCAAAATTCCCTTAAATAAAACTGGCGTTGCACTTACTTTGCTTAATTAGCACTTTTTTTAACATTGGGGAATAAGAGCAAAATCAATGAGAGTGGTTTAATAGATTGAAAATTATGAGCATTTTATGCCATGTAATAGGACTTTGAGCAATTTCAAGTAGCAGGCTTAAAACCCAAACTCTCCCAGCTTTCAAAACTGAAAATGCTGTTAAATTATTAAGCTTAGTCTCCTCTGGCAAGGACATCCAGTGTCTGAAACTTTACCAAAACCCCAAGGCAATTGACAGCAGATAGTATAATGAACAGAACAAAGAGAAATTGGGATTTAAAAAAAAAAAAAAAAGACTCTTTAGCTCATCTCTCAAACTGAAAAAAGTTTAAAAAAAGGAACTATGAAACCTGAGACAAAATTATAACTTAAAAAAATTTTTCTTGTAGAAGAAAATTATATCAATTATCACTTCAGGCTGAAGGAAAACATATCAAATCTATTTCAAGCATTTTAATCCCTCATGAAATGAAGTGCAAAGTACAGACGGCATTCAAAATGCAGGGAAGCAAGTAAAGAATGTAGTGCTTGTTTTATACAAAGGCTTGGTGGTTAAATATAAATTGAGCCAGAGGCAGGAGAGAAAGACGGATGGAGCAGAGGTCAGGGCATTCATTCAGGACTTGTAATACCAGGGAACCCGTTCCTACCCCAATAACCTTTTAGATAGGAAGAGGAGTGGCATTGACAGAAGATCCTTATGTTACACAGCTTGGTGGTTAGGCACTCTGGGGAGGTAAGTGTAGACTCAGATCCACTTTGGTTACAAAAGGAATAAGAACTGGATTTCACATATTCTGTGGATTGCTTCAATCTCTAGACTTTGGGCAAAACACAGGAATATGAGTGGCAATATTTCTCTGTCCTGTTTTCATGCATGCAAACCATACATTTTTTCCATATAATCTGTTCTTCTAGTTCAAAAGCCTAGATAATTACATTTACTAAAATGTCAACTTTATGTATGGAGTTTCCAAAACGGAAAGTATTTATGGGTGTCATTCACAATTAGTGAAACATTCAGACCATGGTAATGAGGAAACACTGATGATATCTGTACCAGCTTCTGAGAGTCAACTAAAAGGAAAAAAAGCAGGTGTAGGTGGGGAAAGATTATGTCAGTTGAATCTGGGCCTAGTTTTAACATACTGGATGTCTGCAAAATCAAGTAAGAATACATTTCATTCACATTGGAGAAAAATATGGTTTACTCAGTTTCTTGCATGAGTATTAAATAGAAAATCTACATCATATCACATCATGTCTGTGACCCCACCAAGAGACTTCCCCCTCCTGGCACCCTGCATTCCTGCCATGGGGCCTCAGTGGTCTCTGTGGGTTGTCACTGTTCCTCCTGGTTCTTTGCATTCATGACTAGGAACAACGTGGAGAAGCAGCTTAAAATGCTGCCACCCTACTGCCAAGAAGCAGCTGTGAATCTCAGTCATGTTTCCTTTTCTACGCTCACAACCAGTCAAGGTCAAGATGTCCTAAGTGTTTACAGGAGATCACTGATGAATGGAGAGCTGCTCAGACATTCTGAAATGCAGATAGCTGCTTTAACTGACTTAATTAGAACATGCTCAGTATAAACATGGTATGAAGATGAATTTTGCTCCTGCTAGCAGCTAAGTGGTCTTTATCTAGAGGCTAAATAAGTTGGGAAGAAAATTGAGATGTGGACAAACTTCAAATACATCATAAAAGGAAGGTGAATAAATGAAGAACTGAGTGCAAAATTGAAATACACATGGTGATTTGACCATATAAATACATACTGTGCACTCCTATAGAAGTGTCAATTTTCCAGGTCAAGCAGAAAGAGTTATGAGAGAGTTTGACCCAGTTATTGCTGAGACCCTCTGAGGCAATTCAATATTGGATTACTGCTAGTAAAGGACATGCAGAACAAAATACAATCTTTGCTAATTGCAGTGAACCTGCAAGAGCAAATTTTTTTACCATAATAAAAAAAGCCAAGTGTTATTCAGGACTTCTGGATTCTACTCAAGATCCGTCACTAACAGCAGATGCCAGTAATAAATACAGGCACATCTCCAGAAATACAATAAATATGGAATTATGCTCTGTTTTTCCCATCAGACCTATTTTAAAATAAGATATATACTGCAAACAAAAGGAAATAGAGTATTTTAATATTCTTCAAAGGTATACCTGGAATTTTTAAATCAGTTTTAAATATCTTATTGTTCTTTCTTTTCTTCCTGATCCTTCTAATAACACAATCCTTGATGATGAACTTGCCACTCTCCAGCTCCTAAATGAGCAGGGTGATGAGAAGAGTATGTGGGATCTTTGTTCTCTATCATCCTGTCTTTTATTTATTTCTAGAATTCTGAAAGATGGCTCCTTTGTTAGACCAGCAAAGTACAATTTCATTGCATCTCTAAATTTTTATGGAGACCACTTCTTTGTTTTATGTTTTATCACTTCCAGGGAATCTGCCTTATTTCAGCTCTTCCTTCCTTTCAGAAAGGGACCATGCCCTGTAGCAAACTATTACATGGAAAGATCCTATTTTGAATGCTTCTTATGAATAATTTTATTTCTGTCTACTCTACCAAGGACAGAAAGGCTGGAGAGACACTTGATAGCATTCATCTCACCTAACCTCAGGCATCTGCCAGGTAGATGTCTCCACTTGAGCTAGACTAGGGTCCCCTTCCTAGACTAATGGATAGAAACATACATTTCTAGTTCATGAGTCATCTGATCTGGTTTGGATGATTACCTCAGGACAAGATGAATCACAAGGGAGAAGGGCTCATTTCTCTCTGCTGATAATAAAAAATAGCTCAGATGGAGGCATCTCTTTATATATGCCTATGTTTAGTTGACAGGAATTGCAGCCTCTGAAAGATCAAAAATTATTGTCTAGCATTCATTCCATAAAATCTCAAGGACTACCCACTTTTCTAACATCATTTAGACAGTTAGACCATTGTTGCTGGAGGTATGTTAAAGATTTTCTATTAGGGCAAGGCTTTGTTTTTTCCGTATTACTCCTAACAGGACAAAAGTTAGCCTATTAAAAAAACTTCCAGGAAAAAAAGGGTTATTTCCTTAGTGTTGAGGTTAATCTATTGTTTTGTGATTGTAAAGGAAATTTTGGAGCTTAAATGCTGTAATGAAAGCCTACAAAAAGAGTGCACCAATGAAAACCATACAAAAAAATTAATTTATATAGCCTTATTCCCAAAAGTCTAGGTATACATCTCAAATCATTAGTGCAGAAGAAAGTATTACAATTTTTTCTTGCTCAGACTTAAAGATTGTCATTCTGATGTAATTTTATTCCTGGGTTCTGAAAATTGCTGCTACTTACTTTAAAAATCGAGTTAACGAGAAGACCTTGTAGTTTTTTTGGAAAATGCAGGATAAAAATATTGATGGGAAGTCCTGTCGTTCAGCCCTAAACCATGTCCCTAAGTGCCACATCTATATATCTTCTAAAACTCTCCAGAAATGGTGATGCATCCTCTACCCCAGGCAGTCTGTTCCACTGTCTGACTGTCCTTTTGATGAAAAAAATTTTCCTAATATCTAAATCTCCTCTGGTGTAACTCCAGATAATTTTCTGGGGTTCTATAATTTGTTATTTGGGAGGGGAGACTGATCCCCACCTGGCTACAACCTCATTTCAGGTGGTTGTAGAAAGTGATAAGGTCAGCCCTGAACCTCCTTTTCTCTAGGCTAAACACGCTCATCTCCTTCAGCTGATACTCACAGAATTTATGCTCCAGAACCTTAAAGCACCACTGTCTTTATCTGGACTCACTCCTTTGACTCTAGCACCTCAATGTCTTTTAGCGAGGGGCCCAAAACTGAATGCATGATTTGAGGTGTGGCCTCATCAGTGCTGAGTCCAGGGGGACAATCACTGTCCTGGTCCAGCTGCCACACTATTGCTGATACAGGTCAGGATGCCATTGGCCTTCATGTTCAGCAGCTGTGGACTAGCGCCCCCAGGTCATTTTCTGCCAGGCAGCTTTCCAGTCACTCTTCCCTGAGCCCGTAGCATTGCCTGGGATTGTTGTGACCCAAGTGCAGGAGTTGGCACTTGGCCTTGTTAACCCTCATACAACTGGCCCTGGCCCATCAACCTGGTTTGTCCAGATCCTTCTGCAGAGTCTTCCTGTCCTCCAGCAGACCAACTCTCCCACCCAGCTTGGTGTCATCTGTGAACTTACTGAGGGAGCACTTGTTCCCCTCATCCAGGTCATCAATAGTTACTGAGCTGAGCTGGCCCCAGTATTGAGCTCCAGGAAATACTGCTGGCACCTGACAGCCAGCTGAATTTGACTCCATCTACCACCCACTCTCTGGGCCCAGCCACCCAGCCAGTTTTTTACCTAAAGAATAGAACACCTGTCCAAAACATGAACAGCCAGTTTCTCCAGGAGAATTCTGTGGGAGACAGTGTCAAAGGCTTTAGTAAACTTCAGGGAGACAACATCCACCATCTTTCCCTCATCCACTAAATGGGTCGCCTTGTCATAGGAGGAGATCAGGTTGGTCCAGCAAGACCTGTCTTTGACAAACCCAGGTTTGTTCTGGCTGGGCCCGATCCCCTGGCTGTCTGTACCTGCTGCATGACGGCACTCAAGATGTTCTGCTCCATGACTTTCCCCAGCCCTGAGATGAAGCTGACAGGCCTCTAGTTACCCAGATCCTCCTTCCAGCCCTTCTTGTAGATGGACAGCATATTTGCCAACTTCCAAACACCTGGCATCTCCCTGGTTAGCCAGGATTGCTGATAAATGAGGGAATCTGTCTCAGTCAGCCTTTCCACCAGCTCCCTAAGTATCCATGTGTGCATCCCATCTGGTCCCACAGGTTTGCATGTGTGTAAGTGGTGTATCAGGTCTCTGACCTTTCACCTTGGATTATGGGAGTTCTGCTCTCTGTCCGTCTTCCAGCTCAGGGGGCTGGGTGCCTGAAGAACAATTGGTTTTGTTATTAAGGACTGAAGCAAAGGCGTCATTGGGCATCTCAGCCTTTTCCTTATCCTTTGTCACTGTATTTCTCTCTCCATTCAGCAGAGCATGGAGAGTCTCCTTAGCCCTCCTTGTGTTGCTGATGTATTTGTAGACATATATTTATTGCCCGTTATGGCAGTAGCCAGATTAAATTCTAGTTGGGCTTTGGCCCCTCTGAATTTTCTCCCTGCATAACTTCATGGCATCTTTGCAATCCTCCTGAGCTGCCTGCTGCTTCTTCCAAAAACTATAAACACTCCTTTTTTTCTGGAGTTCCAGCCAATCCACTCTGTTCAATCAGGCCATTTTTTTTCTCTGCCAGCTTGTCTTTTGGCATATGGGGATGGGCTCTGTGGTGCCTTAAGATTTCTTTCTTGAAGAATGTCCAGCCTTCCTGGACTCCTTAGCCCCTCAGAACTGCCTCCCAAGGAACTCCCTCAACGATCTCCTAAAGAGGCCAAAGTCTGCCACTCCAGAAGTGTGAGGCAGCAGTTCTGCTGGCCCCCCTCCTTACTTCTCCAAGAAGGTAAAATTAATTCATTTGTTGTCACCTGCAAACTGACTGAGGGTGCCTTCCTTTGCTCTGCCCAAGATGGCCTCCAGCTGTCACATCACCCCCAAGTCCTTCTCTGTTCATGAACAGCAGGTCCAACAACCTTCCCCAGTTGGGACCTTCACATGCTATGTCAGGATGTTATGAACTTCCATACACTCCAGGAATCTCCTGGACAGTTTCCTCTCTCCTGTGGTGTATTTCCAGCAGATGTCCAGTAAGTTGAAGTCTTCTGCCAGAGCAAGGGCCAGAAATCATGACACAGCTCCCAGCTACTAATTCAATATTTCATCTGCCTCTTCATCCTGGTTTATAACAGTCTCCCAGCAGGATATTTGCCCTGTTAGCCTTTTCTCTGATTCTTAACCACAAACACTCAACTTTGTCATCACCATCATTAAGCTCCAGACAATCAAACCACTCCTTAACACACAGGGCAACTCCACATTTCCCTTGCCTATCTGTTCTGAACAATTTAGAGCCATCCAGCACTTCAGATGTGTGAGTCATTCACCATGTCTCCATGAGGGCAACCATGTCATGGTTTTCCTGCTGTTCAATGGCTTCCAGCTCCTCCTGTTTGTTGCCCATGCTGTGTGCATTAGTATAAATGCACTTCATTTGGGCTATTGTTCCTGTTACTTTAGTGAAGAAGAAGCTCTAGTTCTTACATGACCATTCTCAGGCATTTCTGTGGTTTTTAACACATTCCTTTGTGTCCTAGGTGCCACATGGATCTCCATCCCCTACCTCCACTGAGATGGCAAACCAAAGGACATCTCTCATGCATCTAGTGCACAGTCATTCAAACATCAGTGTTCCACCCTAGGCTTATCTCTAGAGGGCCTGGTTTTATTCCTTTATAAGAGCTAAGCCTCTGGGAGATAGTCACTTGCCCAACAGGGATCAGGTACCTCTGGTGTTACTCAAGTATTAACTGCATATTAGTCACCTGTTAACAGAAAGGTTAAACCAGAACTGCATGACCAGCCAGCACTCAGGGAGATAAAGAGGGTGTGAGCCAAACAACACAATCTGCAAAACACTTCTACTCTTTGAACACATGTACGGAGAGAAACACAGTTTATTGAAGTAGTCCATTCAGATCACAACATTTAGATTTGTGGCTCTCAGCAATGTCTGCAACAGGTGAAAAAAATGAACTGGGAGCAGGAAACAAAGAGATCTCTAAGAGCATATTGTGAGGAAGTCAGTCCTAGGGAAAACGTTATTGATAAATATGCAGATTTAGCGTGTATTCAGGGATATCTCAAATCTGTCTTCTATTTTGAAAACATATTGGGATTAAAATAACATAGAGCTAAATTAGTACTATTGATATGAATAATCATCGTAATATGAAAAGGCACAAATACCTCTGTTCTAATTTATTCATCTGCCTTTGAAAAGATGCATGTGCTTTTATTAAATTAAATGTATTCTGTTTTTTCATCAATTTTGCTCCTCATTTTTGCACATTTGTGCTTTTAAGAAAAATTCCGGCATTTTGAATCATGTAGTTCACTACATTGTTAAAAATGCTTATAAATTACCTGTGATATATCCACGGATGATGGATGACATGCAGACATTAGATAAGACAACTATTTTTATTCTTTGTATAAAGAAGTCACTATAAAAAGTATTTTGAACAGGCATTGTCTGGTTTTAAACAGATCTTTAGATGAGGCTTTGTTAAAAATACTATAGTAATTAAAGACGCTACTGTGTTGAGAATAACTTAGCAGAACTGTAAAGCTAATACTGAAAAAATGGTAAAATGGAAGTTTCAGTCCCATACATAGCCCTGTTATTTTCAACACCAATGTGTTCCTCAAAAATTCCTCATGATGTGCCCTTCTTGTCTAAGCAATTGAACATATCTTCCAAATAACAAGTGCCTAGCACAAAATGCCATTTCATGCAATTTAAATAAAGGGTTCCAGGCTGCTTTGTAGCAGACAGATATGGCATACTAGCTGAGCATGTGGTTATTTCCATAGTTCCATGATGCTTGTTGACAGCACAGCACTTTTCCTGCCTTGGCTGTTGCATAGATTTCATGAGCCCCTCTTCCAACGTACTTGCATTCAACTCATTTCTGCTGAACACTTTTAAGTATCCTTTTCTCCTTCTCCCCTCATCCATTTCATGCAATACCTTAAATATATGCTCTGAGCCTGTGAACTCTGATAATATGCCTTCGTCAGTCATACAAGTTAAATGAAATATGAATAGAAGGTAAGTGGAAGGTAATAGGATGGAATTAATGCCATTTTGGAGGATCTCGATTTCCAGACATCAGACCTGTGTTTCAGCCTCTAATGCCCTGAAAATAAAAGGTCGTGGATGGACACAAATGTTATATTACTGCTTAAGACAAATACATCAGGATGACATATTACTATTAAATCCGTTATCCATTCATTTAATAGGTAAAACATTTCAACTGTTTCTCTACTCTGAAAAAGCCAAACAATGCATCGCATCTGATCCTGATTTATTGGTGTTCATCTTCCCCAATATGTGTGGAGTCATTTTGGCAGGGGTTGGCATTCTCTCATCTGTTGTATCCTGATGCACATCTGCTCAGAAGTGTCACATGTAGGTCAGACACAGCCAGAGCCACAGACAAATAGTACAAAGGCAGATGGTTACCAACTGCACTATGGACAAGATGTTGGCTAAACAAGGTAAACGCTTGCTTTGCTCTCAAATATATTCCCAATTTCAATAAGGATTTTTCCACCATCTTTTGAAAAATGGTGACAAACTGGCAAACTCCCAACAAAGATTTCTCTATGGCATGTTGCAACTTATAATTGCCAACAACCATTGTTATTTGCTGGAGCTTTAGCAGCATTATATAGTTTAGTTATAAATTGTTCACATATCACTCTTCAGAGAAGTCATAAAGGGTACCATTTTTTGATAAAGAAAGACAAGAAGGAATCCTTCCATCCTGATCTCTAGTGTAAATGTTAAACCCATCACTGACACCTAATCCAAAATTAATAACATATTCTGGCACTATCACTGCTAGAGTTCATCTCTCTGCTACTTCCCATGTTTATTATCTTGACAGTTTTTTCTTCATGGCAATATGATAGTTTACCTCAAAATGTTGAATCATGCTTTTAAATGCAGAACCAGAGTTCTGGCTAAATACACTAATTTTAGATCAGTCAATAACCTGAATATGAAAGTTGTTTTATATCAATTAGGATGCTGCTTGAGGTTTTGGTATTTTGGGATTGATTTCCAGTGTCTACGTGATATGTTTAACAATACTAATGATGAACTGATAATTATAGCTTGGGCTATTGTGTGATGTTTAAAATGTGATGGGTGTTTACTCTGTAAATCTTGAGAACAATTCTGTATCAACTAGTGATTATTTAGCTTCATGAAAGACTACTACAATTAAATCATCAATTATATGTGAAGATTAATGCTAGTTTCATCGTCATTGTCCTTTTCTCCAGTCATCTGTATTGAGTGAATAAACTGGTAGAAAATAATTTTCCCTAGCCCTTCTAAAAAGAGTTTCAGTTGTGTTGATATGCCATGAAATGTGCTATTGAAATAATATTTCAGATTAATATTTACAGGCATTTCTGTTCTGTACACATACATTGATTGCATTCATCTGCACTGTGCAGACATGCACATTTCTTGTTGGCTAGTGATAATAGTAATTATAATAGCAATGCTAATATTGCTTTTCTGTGTGAGGCATGTTGATATCTCTGGGTGAAAAGTGCTATAGAAGAAGTCAGTAATGTATTGTTGCATCATACAGGTTACTCTGTTCTGTGATGTAGTGATTCCAGAACAGCAATGTTTTCAAAATTGTTATTATATGATGCTATCACAATAACAATATTTTCAATAATTTTTTAAAAATTTGGGTTAGATACAGTAATATTTTGAATTTTTTTACACTTGCTTTTGTTTAAATGGACAGAACATGAAGTATACAGAGAAGTCAGGATTATATGAGAAAATACTATTAGATGATACCATTATCTATGTGTTCATTTATTTTCCCATTCTGAGAGTGAATGATTGGACTCAAGCCTTACATTTTCAGATTTCAAAGCCATGTGATGACAAGAAGTACAGCTCAGCCAAAATTCCTATTTACTTCACTGCCATTTTGCCTCTGTAACATCTGCAGGATCTGTGCCCCATATCAATTCCAGTTCCTTTGATGTAATAAATACTATCTTCCATTTTTGCACCACTACTAAATACCAGGAGGTGTGCTATTTAGTCGACATGATCAGCACTACATCTGACTGTGTTGCTCAAGAAAAGCTACCCTTCTACTTTGCATCAGTACACAGCTACCCCTACATAAAAATTCCTTAGCAGAAATCTCTTATTCAGTGAAGTACCCCAAATTGGTAAGCACTAGTTGAAGAGATCCCTATCTGCTTTGTGACTGCCCCTGTTAGCTGCCAGGATTTGTAAATACAGCAAATGGTATTTTTAATATGTTTCAATCACATTGTGAAATCAGTTATTTTGTGGAATGGCTGTTTTATAATATGACTTTGACATCTACAATATTGGACTTTCTCAAGAGGAGAAAACTGACAGGATACATACCGAGGAAACTGAAAGGTCTGTGTGCAACTCCAGATTTGCTGAAGAACTAAAATGACTGGAAAACTATTCATATTCCCTTTCTTTTGACAGCTTATTCACAATGATGGCACACCCAGTATGTAAAGCTGTTGCAGTTGAGACGGACACATCGCGACACTCCGCAGTTCCTGCAGCGAATTTTATTGAGTGACACTCCTTTTTACAGGGTTTTCAAAAAACCCACACAGTTGATCCTAATTGGCAAAATGTGGCTATCACACAGCTCACTGGCCAATAGCTGCCTGTGCCCATGCTTGTCAGGGATTGGCTGGTGGTATTTAAATTTAAATTTCCCGGCTTCTCATTGCCTTCTTCCCAGGGATGTTTACTTCTTTTCCATAATGGCTTAGACTGATCAAGTTATAATCAGGGTTATCTATGACTGTGAGGCCTCCAGGCCAGCTGTTAGCTGCCACATAAAGTCAAATGGCTTCTGCTTAATGATCTCAGAGACAGAGGGGAAAAGCATTGACGTCATTGATGTCTACAGGATTTTGGCATTTGATTTCAATGGGTAGGCACAGAGGATCACAAGCTACAGGGCATTGCAAACTACACTTGTGATGACTGGATATTGCATGCACAGTTATGGGGCAGAGCATTGGGAACTCCAGTAACACACAGAAAACCTTGCAATGTATAAGAAAAAGAAGAAGGCGCTACATAACTTAGGAAAAGTGCACATAAATTATCTAGATTCCACATACTGAATGGGAAATACTGATTTTTTTTCACTGTACTTTTGTACAAATGGCTGTATGTTCTGCATGCAGCAGATGCACAAAGACAATTGCATGCCAGGTTCATGAGTATGCCTCTAAGATCCCGACAAACCAGCTGTCCAGACCACGCCCCTTGTTGGAAGATGCCACCAGGTTCATTTAGCTGTTAAGTACTAGGATGTCATCGTGACACAACACTAAGTTGTGGTCAAAGACACTCCTGTCTCCACCCATTTACATGCACATTTCACTTGGGACTCAAAAGGATATTTGAGGAAGAATAGACCCCATTTACAATTTTCTCCAAGGACATTAGGAGAGGAGCTGGCTTTCCTCAGTCTGTGGTCTGAGGATGTGTTACTCACATCCCCAGTGTGCTACTGGGGACAGCAGACTATGCATCAAACCTACTGTGGAAAAGTTGGAGTGGAGAAACAGTTCACTAAATTGTCTGTGCCTCTCCTTCTAGATGCAAGCAAGTAGATTAACAGCTGTGCTTGTGCAGTGCTTTGAAATCTACAGATTAAATTTAATGCCTAAAGTCATGTGCAGTTCTAAATACTTTTATTGTCTTCTGAAATTAGAAACACCTTTGAAACAATTTCAAACCCTTCTCCCACACAGTCAAATAAAGGAAATTAATCTTGACCACAATTAACTTTCTATGCAAATTTCTCAACCTGCTCCATCTGCTACTTCATCTGACCTGTTCCTACACTTCACTGATCAAATGCAGTTGCAAACTTATCCATCATCTTACAGCATAATGAAGTGTAAACCTTTTCTGAATCAATCTGTCATGTGAGCCATAATTTGGAGTTCAAAAGATTGTATCCAAGACCATTTTAAGCTTTAATCACAACCATGTTGAATGATGGGCTACTTTCCGTTAGCAAATGTGTCTCCCCTTTGCTGCTCAACATTCTCAATGAGTCTAGAAATTCTACAGTTTTAATAAACATTTCAAATTTATCAAAAATAATAAAAAACCCAATCAATAACTACAGAAAAACACCCCACAAAAAACCAAATAATTTCTCTTAAATGACCTTGTTCAATAGCTTAATGTCTAGATTCCTATTTGATGTGAGTACAAGAGAAAACATGATAGCAAAATTATCTCAGAGACCTGAAAGCACATGCTGGAAGCAAACGTGCAAAACCAAATATGATTATATATGGGGTATTGCCTGTATCCTTCAATTTTGCCTCATGTCATCTGTTGTTACATAAAGACTAGTTCAAAACAGCCTGCAAAAAAGGAATCATACACCGTTTCAAGCATAGACTGAAGTAATCAAGAAGCAATATAGCCCTGATACACTAGAGCCAAAACCTGACATCACTGGTTTTCAATACTGTTGTCAGATAATATTAATAGTAACTGAATCCAGCATCTACTTCTCAGGAAGGAAAAACAATCTTTCTCCACTAGTCCTCATATCCACAATATGTAATATCAAATTCAGAATGGCTAAGCTGTAAAATGCCTTACAAAGAGCAAGGAGCAGGGAGAACCTTGAGGAACACAGGCAAAGCTAGAGGAGAACAAACAAAATCTGAGTTCCACCAGTTCATAAAGGTGAAGAGCAGCAAGGATCAAAGCATTCAACAGCCTCCCTCATCACTAAACCAGGTTAATTAAGACTAGATATTTATCACTATTTTAATAAGGGATTAGAAATGCAGGCTGTACTTTCAAAGAACAGTGTAAACAACATTTAGATAAGTAGAATCATTAAATTGGTAACACCCAATGAAATACACACTGGCAGATCTTGCAGAAGCTATTTGTGTTTATCAATTGTCTACAAGAGGTGATGGGATGCCTTAGAGAAGGGTAAAGTGGCAACATAGCATACCTTTTTACAAGGTGGAGGACAGTCTGAGGAGCAAGAGCCCAAGGAATGTAACTTCAGTGCATAGAATAAGTTATTGAGCAAATTTATTAAGCAAACACCACTGAAGCACCTAAAGGAGAATACAGTGATTGAAAACTGGCAATCCTGAGTTATTGAGAAGAATCATGTCAAACCAATCTCCAAAGTAACGTTTTATGTAGATCTGCCTGCCCTGTATGGCTGTCCTGAAGTTCAGACAACAAATTCACCAGGCCACTCATTGCCCGCTTGGCCAAGAGCCAAAGAGGTCTTCAACCTCTGCCCACTGTAACAGCAGCTTAGATATCTAGCTCATGGGTGGGCATGCACACTGAAGGAAAAACATACTTAGAGTTGGTTTTGGTTTTGTCAAACACGGATGTGTTTCGAATAATGTTCAGTAGGAGTTTACCGTAGATTTTGTTAAGAGACTGCAGAATAGAACTGAAAAACAATTTTTTTCTGCCATTCATAGATGACAGCTTACTGGGAAGGGATGCAAGTACTTTGGAGGACAGGGATAAGATTTTAAATTTTTTTGACAAGCTGCAGAAGTGATCCAAGCTCTGCAGAGTGTTCAGTAAAAAGAAATTCAAAAAGCTTCCTTTAGTCCTAAGATGAGAATACAGAAATGCACAATGAAGAACTAACAGTAAGTCACCATTAGAGTGGAAAATAATTCAGCAATTGCTGTGATTCACAAGCTAAAAATGTGTGTGTGATGGTGCTGCAGAAAAGACAACTCCCATTCTTGGATACACTTGGCAGGAATGTCATGTGCAAGACACCAGAAGTATTTAACATTCTCTGATCCATAACGATAAGTTTCCTGCTAGAGTGTTACTCTATCCAGGGCTGATAACCACACTTTAAAGAAAGACATGACAAGCTGCAGAGAGAGTGGAGGAGAAAAGTAACTATGACAGGAGAGCTACAAAATATTATTTCTGTATAAATTGGAGAATTTTGCTGTGTTTACTGTGGGGAAGACTCAGGGGGTAGGAGGGAAGGGAGGACAGGAGTCCATACAAACCCTCCAGCTTATCAGGTTATAATGAGAGGGAGGGAGATAAAAATTCCTGTCTGCTAAGGCCAGTACACAATATAATTGGCTTGATTTGGATCAGTGAGATGTATTTAAATCCTGGAGCCTTTTATGAGAGATTTTAGGTAACAGGTTTGACAAAAAAAACATGGTTAATACAGCATCAAAGCAACAGAAGATGCATCCACAGCTTTTCTGTGAGGAGGTGCTAGAAATGGCAAAACTGCCCCAGAAACCACTGCTCACTCCAACATCCCCCTACTACAGGGAAACAGAAAGAAACCTTGAGGGGTTGAGGAAGTGGGTGACAAGTGGCTGAGAAGATCTTGAATGGGCTTGGCAAAAGGAAGCTGAGGAGTAGCCCTGGTTTGGTGGCCTTCCTTTGCAGGGGACAGGCATTTCCCACAGCCCACTGAAACCCCACCATGGAACTCACTTGAGACTTGGACACCTGTGTTTCTGTGGCTGTTGATTGAATATAATATGCAAATGGCCTGTTCATTTTTTCTCTAGCTGCAAGGTGGAGTGATGGTAGTTCTATTATAACACGAATGTTCTTCAGTAAGGTAGTTAATGAGCTGTCAAGAGTTCTGTAATAAACTTGTCTGTCAGAGTTGTAAGTGATAACTCACTGAAAATGAAGCTTACCTTTATTCATTGCTCAGAAATGTGCTTTACCAATTTTGAGAAATAAAACTCATCTTTTTCAAGAGTCTTGTCTCTCAGTAAAAACGAACTGTGAGACTTTCCTATAGCAACAAGTGGGGTTCTTTTAATATATTATTTTTGCTTATAGTGGAAATATATGTGCTGTAGAGTTGCAAAATAGTGGAGGAAATGGAGAAATTCTGCCCCATCAGTACCATTACTTCTGCCTTATACTATTTCTCTTTCCTCATGTGTGCGCTTCCTGAGAAGACAACTAATCCTGGCCACCAGTAACCAAGAGCTCACAGAGCTCCAGAAGGGACACAATGGTGCTTTACAGCAGAGCAGAGCTGCTTGTCTTGACATTTTCTGATTTTAAAAAATGTCAATTTTTATTTGCCACCCCTGATCCTTTCCTTCCAACGTACATTGCTCAGAACTGTGCTCAAAGGGGCTGGGAGAAGAGATGAAGGTTTGTTGTAAATAATTTGTCAGAAAGCACATTTCCTTTTGCAAATGATGTGCACACTGTTTACAATCCATGACTTTAATAACTGTTTAAAGTTTTACAGCTTGGCTATACTTCAGCTGATTTTCTTCCTAAGCTTTCTGCTGCCTTTCCAATTTTCTTGTCTTATGGCTGGTCAGAGAAATCACGTGCTTGTATTTCTTGTCACAAAATGATCCAGGCTTTATGGTCAGAAAAATCCCCTCTCCCAGTTTCTGATTATGCTCAGATGCTTTCTAGTATTCCTGAAATGTATCTGCAAATAAGAAACGTTCCTTTTGAGGGAAGCTGCCAGTGCCTTTTTTTGAATATTCACACAGGTTTCAAAAGGGATTTTAGATTCTGCTTGCCTTTCGCAAAACACAGAAAGTTTCCCGCATTAGTGCTCATGAATCAGCAAATGCAAAAGGGCAAAGCATTCCAACAAATCTGTGTTACACCCAGCAGTGTGAGAGCAGTGCCCCTCTGCCTGCCCCAGCTCCCGTGTTGGCACACTGATGGCTGCACTGCTAACCTGGGCATCTCCCCTCACAGCTGATGGGATCCTTGTGGCTACTGCCTGCATTCTAGTTAGCAAGAATGTAGGAATACTTCTGCTGACTCTCCCAGTTCCTTCCTTCCTGGAGAGTGACTGAGGGACTGCGGTGTTTTTCTTATGACCTCTGGTGGTAAAAGGGAGACTCTACCGCTCCATTATTTGCATCAAAAAAAATAATTAAAAAATCAGGCAGCCTTATTTCCTAACAAGAATTAGGCTGTGGTTTAGCTGGGCATGATTTTTTATCAAGCATTGAATTTTTCTTAGGTACTTCCTTGCATGATAGTAAGCCAATTGAATGAATGTTGTCACACAAACAGTGTCATTGGCAGAGGCACGATGGGGGACACAGGACCCATACTTACCTGTTTATTGTGTGCTTACTCTCCAGGAATGTCCTTGCTCTGTGATGGTTTATTTTATGGCATCTCCTTCTCTAAAGTAATGTACAAAAAATATATACACTTTATTTAGCACTGAATATTTGCTTGAAAAATTAAATTTCTTTCTCACTTCTCAAGAACTTTGCACCAGATAAATTGTGAACCTGTTTGCATCCATACAAATCTGAAGGCAGGGCAGGATCCGGACAGAGTCTGGTTAACCAATCTGCAGAACCACAGTGAAGTGTGTACATACAAACTGTGCATTAGCTAAGTATATATAAATATTAACTACATATTACTGAGGGGGATGTTGTGGAAAATGGAAATCAAATAACATGCAGACATTTGCATAAGAAAGACAGTGCTGGATAAAGGCCAAGATATCTGAATCCTAATCTTGTCTTATGACAGCTGGCAGCTCAAAGCAGCTACCAAACCATTTTCCTCCTCTGTACCAGCCCTAGCTGTTGCCCCCATCACCTGCTTATGCTATGGAGGTGGTTCCTTATGTGTCTGTTGTCCAGTGGATTAAGCCTCAAGCTTTACTTGAGGGGAAAAAAGAAGGACAGCTTTTCTCCAGCAGCTCAAGCTGCCACCTCCCTGAAGGGCAGTTATCTAAAATTTCACATCAAAGAAGTTGCTCGCTGACTGAGAAGGGGACAAAGTAGGGCTCCATCTCCCTTCCAGACCTTAAATGGCATGGGGAAACTCAGGACAGGTTTTTTTGCTAGAATCAAACAAGCCTCTCCTAAACCACAAATGAAAATTAGCTGCCATTTCCCGACATTCAGCAGGGGCGCAAAATCCTTCCTCTGCAAAGTTTGACATGGAAGGATAAGTGCTAATGACACTGAAGGAAAGGGATGAACTGCAGGAGTGAGCATTTCCCCTGCAGAGGCCTGCAAAGAAATTGGGTCACCGCAGTGAGCCTGACAGCAGGGCTTCACCCTGCCAAAGCATGTCAGCCTGCTTTTAGCCCTGTGTACGTGTAGATCCTGCTAGTCTGTCCTTAGTTTTAAGCCCATTGACTTCATTGGGACCTTTCCTTTACTTAAACCTCCACATTTCTATGAGCTAGGTCAGCAAAGATTAGCTATTTGCAAAGGCTATTTGAAGCTCTCCGTCTGTATTAATGAGGCTAGATGTTGTTGAAGTTTTTTGAAGTAGTCTTTTCAGAAGTTACTTTACAAATCTGTGTCTTACATTATCTGCGTTCTGAGAAAGGCAACATCGCTTTTAGTGGAATAAGGTATCAAATGTGTCTGTTCCTGTGGCAGCCACAGGAAGAAACACACTTTCTTCTCTTCTTGAAAAGTCAGGAATATGCAATTTATTGTAAGGCTAAGCAATTAAGTTGCATTTGGGAAGAGTTTCATAACAGGTAGCAGACAAAGTCCTCGCAGCACAAATGGATATAAAGTCTCCATCCTATCTCAGACATTTCATTGAAGACACTCTAACTCAGAAGTCACTTTGGCAACATGTTGAAATATTCATGCCCCAGATTCAGCACCTTTTCACCAGGTGCTGTGAACTGAGAGAGGTGGGGTTGCAGCCCAGACTCATGCTAGACCACTACATCCCACCTCATATCTTACTTGGAAGTGCCTGTATCTGGCCAGTGACCACGAAGAAAGGTGATGATGGGGATGAGATGTTCACCAGGTTCTTCAGTCACATGCATGAAGTTACAGAGCATGGATCCAGACTGATGATTCTACAGTGGTTGCAGAGGAGGAGACATCCTGGAGAGCTCAGAAATTAGTTCTGTTAAATGTGGCATGGTGGGGAGGGGTGGTGGAGGATTTGACTACTTGCCCAAGTGCACATAGACTGTCTGGGTGACAGCCAGGGATGAGTGCTTGGCTCCACTGCCCTTGTCCTTGCTCACTCAGAGAGGTGTGAAACAGGCAGCTGTGATCTGACAGCTCTTTTCAGAAGTGTCGGTGAGAAAGGAGGATGAAAAAAGCCATCAGAAGAGCAGAGATGCCAAGCCAAATGCCCGTCTTTCCCCTGGCCAGAACTTCCAAAGCCAAGATATTCACTGTAGAGGAAGTTTACTGTGTTTGCATTAGACCTCTGAAATCTTCTACAGCATCATCACCCCACTAGAGCTTGGTGCCAGGAGATTCACAAGCTTTGTATGTGTAAAGTACCTGTCATGAGATAAAAGGTAGGTCCTACTTCCTCCTGGGCACACACTACAGTATCTACAAGGTGCGGGGGCAGAATTGGTCACCTCAGCTTCACAGGTACATTGCACAGCAGTCCAAGTGTGTTGTAGCACCATCAGGAGCCCTGCATAATGTCCCCTGTGCAACCATGGCCATATGGTTTTGAAGAGGAGTTTCAAAAGTTCCACCCAAAGATGAACAATCAAAAGAAATAAAAGTGCAGGAAATCCTTTGGTATTGCTGAATTCAGATTTGACACCTGAAAAGACTTTTTAGGTGTGAGAAAAGGAGGAGTGGAAAAAAGAGCTCATTTTCCATCTTTATGTGCAGTATCGGAGGCATGGGAAAATTCTCAGACTAAGAGACCATCAGCAGGTGTGAGGTATTCACCAGACAGCAAGAGGAATGGAGCCAATTTTAGCAAGGAACAGCTGACACCCCTGTGCCAGGCTGAAGGCCATGAGCTGAGACACGGGCAACAAACTAAATTAGAAAACAAAAATATGTCCAATATATGTACACAGGCCATGCCACAGCCCTCACAAGGCTAACACCATCTCAGCACAGGAAGTAGAAAAAGGGCACAAGGGGGACAAGGGATAAAAGACAAGGACAAAGAAGAGAAGGGGGAGAGAAGCTCGCCTCTCCCAGCAGAAACCAGCTTTCCTCTTCTGTGTATGCTTTCCCTATCTTAATGTACAAAGCTTGCGGCCAGTCGATTAGATCGCTCTCTCCCCCTTGCCATTTGTATGTCACTTCTCTGCTTATCTTGGATCTTCCCCAGGGCAGGCAGTATATCTTCATGTGAACAGCCTAGCTGCACTGCAATGCAGAGGTTAAGAAAAATACAAAAGCACTCACAGAGAGAAAACAACATAAAAAGCTTTTTTTTGGTGAACAATGGAAAAAAAATAAATGATAGTGTCTGCACTTCTTACATTTAACTGCATAAACATATTGAAAGTCTGCTGCCCTCTGTGCCTTTATTATTCCTATGCACCTATCCCCCTAACCTCACTTACCCTGCACAGCTAAGTATGGTGCCCTTTTACTGGAAATAAGCCCTGTCCCTGTCAGTGTTGAGAAGATCAGTGTAATGCTTGCTGTAGGGGAAAAAGAGAGGAAAATCAGTGCCTGATGTGCTAGCAGACAGTAAAACTCAAGGGTCGTAGGAAGCCACAGATCTGCCAGGGATGATTAATTCAGTAGAGAAGGTAGAAGGCTAAAGTTTTTCTGTTTTCTTTATACTGTCAAATTTATTTTTTCTTGATACAACAGACAATAATGGATTAGGAGTGATGTCTGGAAGGAGAGGTCCCAGGGCACAGGAAACACTGGGATGCTGAGCTGTTGCAGGGCAGCTTGCCAGCTATCAGGACCTATTTGAGTATGGGTGACACACACCTCCCTGACATGTCAAAACTCTGTCCCATCTGTGGCATGACATGTTAGGTGATGTAAGATGTGGGCAGCCTTTGCCTGATCAGACAGGAGCCATTTGTGGTGCTGCCTCCTCACCTCCAAATTCATGGCTTTACCTCTGTTTTTGGAAGAGCTGAGAGATGAGCTGTGTGAGACCTGACTGTGTGAGCAAGAGTGGACAATTACTGTAAATGTAAGAAAAGCTTCAAGAAGCAAATCTTAAGAATCACACAGTCCATAGGATTTATCAGCAGCAGCAGCATTAATTGTTAAGAAGGAAGAACCTAAACATTTGGACCAAAATTATTTCTTAGCTCTTTTATCCCTTTCTAAGAATGGATTAGCCTCCATCACACTGCACACACCACTGATGTCCTCTCATTTTCCAAACCTATCTTCCCTACATTTCGCAGCTTAAAAAATACATATATCCCCCTTTTACTATCAAGCCCCTATGTAGCTCTGTCCCTGATCTTTTGATCTTCTCTTCCTATCACTTTATCCTGATAATGCCCTTGGCATCCTTTCACTCTCCATTTCCCATTCTCATTCTGCTGCCCTCCCTTTTGCAGTTCTCCATGCATGAAATGACCTCCAGAGAAAGATTTTTAAATTCTCATCCTTTTCTGTCAAAAAGCTCGGATTTGTCATGCACCTGACAAGTAATGGAGTAATATGATAACAATAATATGCTAGATCTTCAAGATAAACATGATGCACACATCTGTGTATCTATATAGATATGTATATATATATGTGTGTGTGCATATACATATACGCATATACATATATGCATTCATATATACATATATATATGTAGATATACATTCCTGTATATGAATGCAGGAGACCTGTCAAGAGCTTGTAACCAATTCTTCTTCTTCCTCATTCTCTTTTCTTTACCTCAGGTTTTACATTGCTTCTTGATTTTCTCAGTAAACTCTTTTAAATAGGGACTCTATTTCCATCACTGGAGAGTACTTAAAAGGGAACTAATAACAGACCAAAAAAAGCAAACAGAGGAGTTTCAAGATTTACAGTTTCTGCAATTTGCTATCCTGCAATTTTTAGGCTCATAAGCTTTTTCTATACTCCTTCTCCTTTCCAAAATCCCAAGTGTGGTCATGTCCAGGCATGCTGGGGTGGTCCTTTCACATCCTAACCTCTGAGTTCCATCTAGGCACTGTTTAGAGGACTGCCTGTAGACTGACCTAATGTGTTCAGGGAAAACACTGATAAGATGCACAGACATATGGAGGAACAAGAGCTCAAACTTATGGTCTGACCCTGTTTAATTTATTTGTGCAAACATGCTCCTATTACACCCATTCCCTAGCAAATGTTTTTCCTTGTCTTTGCTTTTGCTGGACAAGCTCTCACAGCGTTCAGCTGTGCAAAAAAACCTAAGAGCTTCCCATCCCACTCTGTCTAGCAGAAGCTGCAGAAAGTGCTGCATTGAGAAGATTTCTGTAACACGGAATTCTGCAGGACATTGCTTGTACCTTCTGCAAATGGACTAAGAAGAGAAGGTACCTAATGAATGAAGGTACCTAATGCCTAAGAAGGCATTCTCAAGCACATGAGGCCAAGGCCCCCAAAACTGCCAACAGTGGCATTCTTTGAAGACAAACCCTGGCTGATACACACCATTTGTCAACCCACGACTTGAATGCATACAAACACAAACAGAAACAGAGGCATGTGGTCAGAATGGTGTTCATAATCAAAGTAGCTGAAGTGATGACTCACATTCTTCTGCCCCTTTTGCCTTGGGTAAAAGAGCTGTCAGAAGTGAGGCACTCAGAGCTGTCTTACGATTTTGCTTTTGAGTATGTGCAAACATGGTCACAACAGTAGTTTATAATGGACAATCAGATTGCAAAGAATTTTTGACACACTGTCAGAGCAAGCTTCAGGACTCTGGGTGTGAATTGGGGTAGGAAAATTATTTGCTGAGAAGTGACCTCTGATTAAGTGTATCAAGCCCACGGATCTAAACCTCCCTGAATCTTTGCCTGTGAATTGCTGGTCATGGGCTGGTTCTGGTGCCTCTTTTCTCCTGACTCTATAACTGACAAATTCACTGATCTTCAAAGCAGGAGAAACTGCTATGACTGACAAGTTTGACCTCTTTGACTCTGCCCACCACAGAGTTTCACCATAAAAAAACATGCCCAGGAGGTAATTCTGTAATTGCTATTTGTGGCTATCCATGCAAGGCAGATCTGGTGTGTCATTTCTTGCACAAAGTTTCATCTGGGATGGAAAGAATTTGTCACTTTGTGGCTCAGTAATTTTGAGGTTAAATACCTTTTCTGAGTGCTAAAAACAAGTACACATGCATTTATCTTTGATTTGCCTGCAAACTTTTCCCCTGAGAAGGAAAAACATACCTGTGATACCAAGTGCCTGACATATTCTTAGCAGGGATCTGCTGGAATTCACCACAGTCTTGCACTCACACATTTCCCTCTGTTGGAAAAAAAAATAGTGGAGAAAGTAGAGTTATTGGATTCCAGGGCAAAAATGAGGGTTGCATGATTTTGAGACTCTCTACATTACTTTCTTGTCAAGACAAACCTAAAGCAACTTTGGCTTATGAATTACATTGCACTGTAATCAAGGAGGCTGAAATAGTGGGGATTTTGGACGATTACCCTGTACAACTTATGTACCTTGATGAAACGAAGCTGCCCCATGACTTGTGGTTCCATAGAAGGGAAGCCCAGGAATCTGAGCTCAAAGGTTCCCCTGTGACTGGGGAGCAGAAAGTAGGACCAAGTCACACACTGCCTCTGCTCTGAAGTTTGGATGCAACTCTTCCTATAATTTCCAGTTCATTCATTTATTACTTACCATGATTGATTTCTGTGGTTATATTTTCAGTGATGCATCAATAACTGAATATAATCCAGCTATTTGTCTGCTCTATAGGCTAACACATAGGAAAAGTCTTTACTTTTATGAAAGCTTAACAGGCGTAGTGCATTGTTTATTAAAGTGGGAAGAAAAATAATGTCAGATTGGACATGGAATTTGTTGGGGGAAAAAAAGCTGAGTTCTCCATTTATGAAAACTGAAGTCCTAAAATTGGTATTATTCATTTCACCTGAATAACTAAGCAGTAATGACCATGGCACTGGCTACTGCAGGCAATTAATGATCAGCTCTCAGGGTTGATGGCCTGTGAGGAAGTTAAGGAACATTAACCTCTGCTGGCTATTAGTCATTCAGATATTGCCAACTGCTGACTCTATTGCAGATTCCTTCAATTTTTTAAAATATAGACCTTAAAATTTACACAAAAACATCCACATTGTAATTGAAACAGACATCCCTGCAAAAATGGCAAAAAATGAGGTCAGTGCTGTGATTGCCCAAAGACCTGTTGAGAATCTCTTGGCTTCTGTTTTAGTCTGGATGGCAAATTAAAGAAGGCAAGAAGGCACCTCCACATTCTTCCAGTTCTCCTGGATTCAAGGGCATCCCCTCTCTGGGAACTGATAATTCACATCCACCATCATGATGTATCCTAAGAAGAAACAAAGAAGGGGATATTGTGTGTTTTCCTTTACTTGTGCACGAATTTCAGGCCTCTGAGAAGGGTAAAAAGAAATATTAGAAGAATGGAACATACTTGGGAGGCTTTTATATATGTGTGTATATATATATGCATATACATACACATACAAAAAAAAAGAAAGAATGGATCTGTTACCAAAAAACAAAGTGTTTAAATATTTTTTTGGTGAAGAGGACTTACAAGGTATATTTATTTTGCCCTTTCTTCTAATGAGAAGTAATTAACAGAAAACACCTGATCTGCCTATCATCCAATATTTTGCAGCCTGCTTTATGATGCAGTTAAATAGCTTTTCCCCCAGTACCATCTCAAACTGCAAGCCCAGATGTTAGACACAACTTTTTAGCACAAACAAGGACAACAGGCCAAAAATCCCTCAGATTTTCAGTGAGTCTGAAATAGGTAAAAGGTAAAGAGTGAGAAGAAGGAATCATAATAATTATTTGTTTTATTTCAATGACAGAAATTACTTATTTTACTTTTTGTTCTTGTTTGTCCTGTGGTAAGGAGGGATATTGGTGTTGTTTTATAATGAAGTTATATTAGATAGGATCCACCAAGTCACATTTATTGCTGGTGTAATTTTGCTTCAGTCAAAACCAGGCTAATTCACATGAGATTGCTTTATTGCTGCTCTCACTGGAACTCTTAAAAAAATACTCTAAATAGAATCAAGAATATTGTAGGGAAATACACCTAAGTAGCATTTACCACTTCTATGGATGATGAAATTCTTATATGCTGAAGAATTTGTTTAGTTTGTTATATATTACTGTATCCTCAGGCCTAGAATATAATTGCTTTTTCCTTGTAAAGAAGTGAAAAACTGATGCCATCAGACTTAGCAGATTTTCAGAACAGTGATGAGAAATTGAAAATACACCTTTTGCTGCAGCCTGTGTTTTAAAGCTGCATCCAGATTTCACTCCATTTAGAGCTGGCCTATTCAGCTGCAAATTCATTGTCTACTGACAGGTTCTTCCATAGTAGTGCCCTGGCTTTTTTTTTTTTTTTATTAAATTGATTTTTTTTCATCATTGTGAAAAAAGAAAAGAAAAGAAAAGAAAAGAAAAGAAAAGAAAAGAAAAGAAAAGAAAAGAAAAGAAAAGAAAAGAAAAGAAAAGAAAAGAAAAGAAAAGAAAAGAAAAGAAAAGAAAAGAAAAGAAAATAAGAAACGTATCCTGTTCCTAGAAGTCCAATCCAGAACAAGCTCTACTCTTCACCCCTAAACATTACTAAGTTGTTTGCAAACAGAAAATGAGCAGCTGGTTATAAACTGGCAGGCTGATCTGCCAGCGCCATAAGACAAGCCTGAGCTTGGCACTCGAAACAACCTATGCTACATTTTCTCTTTGTTGAGAGTCTGATCTTTTGATCCAGTCCAGAGAAGCTGTCCAGGTTATAATTTCTTTAAAGTGTCATGTCTCATACATGAGATTTGAATATATTAGGGACTAAAGGAACTGGCTGTGAAGCTCCAAAAGAAAACATCTGAAAGGAGGAGATGGAAGGTCTGACCTTCCCAGCCCTATGAAGCTGGCTGCCCTCTGTCCCTCTCTCGTTTAATTAAGACTGGCCAAATATGATTTCCTCAGCTGAAATCTTCTCTCTTGGTCCTTCCTACTGTGATGAATGCAATGAAAACACTCAAGCTACTTTGCAACCTTGATAAAAACAAAAAATAAAACAAAACAGTAACAACAAAACAGCTTAGTTTTAATGGTTAATAATTTTGCAGATGGTTGAGCTTCTCTAGCAATTGGATTTATGTTCCGAGGGGTTTTGCACTACTTTTCTTTTCGTAGTTTCTAGTTTGATAACTTAGGAGTTCAGAGCAGCTTCTCCTGATCATGCTACACGCATTACCTTCAGGTCTACAAACCAATTCCTGAGAAGAAATAACCCAATCCTTCATCCTTAATTTTTTTATTCCTCTTTTTATGGGGAGGTTAAAACACTCAAAGCATTAATATATTTTCCGTATTTATTACTGCAAGTAATAAATTAACTTCATATTAATTTAGAAAAAGCTGCAGTAGATGCCGCGTACACAAGAGGGCAGATCTGCTTCTCCTTTCACCATCGGCAGTCCCTTGCTGTACTTTGCTCCTCAGTAACTTGGCTTGCAGCTGGGTGCCAGGGGAGCAGCGCGGCTTTCGGTCCCATAGGCAGCGCCGTCCGGGGATGCTCCTTTCACACTGCTGGAGCAACGCCTGCGGGGGTAACAAATACACAGTTACAAATGTTCCTTTATGATTGCCACCGGGGGCACTGAACCTAACTTTTTGGCTTGCAATTGGCTTTCAAGCCTAAAGGGGCAGAGCTCACACCTGGCTTTCTTACCCTGTCCATCACACTCTTTACTCCATCTTCCCCTGTACAATGCTGGAAGCCCAGGTACCACCTCCCACCCCTCCCTGCAGACTGACTGTGAGGATTTCATTGAAAAGCCTTTTGACAGGGAGGAAATATCCCTGACCTGAAGGCAGGCCGGGGGTCGTGTGGCTCCATCATGTCGTGGAACAGAACCCCCAGCATGGGTGGCTTGCTGTCCCCTCTGCTCTGCTGCCTTGGGATATCACTTGATACTGGCAAGGTTGATTGTGGTTTAACCCTCCGAGTTTAACCTCCCTGAGAGGAAAGGACAGTGTGTCTGAGCCCAGAGTGTTTGCTATTCCCTGCCCAGGCTTGCCCTGGGTACCGAAATGGGGAGCAGCCACCCCAGGAGACCCAGGGTGTAGGTCTCATTCACAGAGTTTTCAAATCACATGGAGGACAAGGGATTTCCCTAAATTCCCAGAATTGACCCATGGCCAGCACTCTGCTTCCCAGAAGAACTGGCTGCTGCCTGTTAATTCCCTGGGGATAGACTGCACCCCCTTCCTTTGGCTCATAAACCACTGCTGGCTTCTCCGGTCACCACACAGCCAGAGGAGTCCAGGCAATCTCTTCAAAGCTCTCCTGAGGGATGTAAGCAACTTAGGCAAGGTGAAGGAATTATGCTCTTCTCACATAAAGTTTTGATAACTTAATGAAACAAAAAAACCCATGGTTTTATTCAATGACATGAAGACACACACTGTGTCTGCCAAGGGTCCAAACTCAAAAGGAACTTAGAAATTCTGAAGAGCACCAAAAGACTTATATTTTAAAAGAGAAAGGGCACTTTTTCTCAACCATTTTTTTTTTCAGCATCTAGAATCTTTTGGGGAAGGCAGAAAAGAATACAGTGTTTACCTTCCAAATGCCCTTGGAGAAAGGTGGAAGCAAGCAAATGAACTAGAAAACCCAGGCATTTTTAAAGAGCAAAGGTCAGGAAAGCTCATCTTTAAACAGTCAAATGAGGGGAAAAAAAAAATAACTGTCCACAGTTTATCTGGAAGCTTTCCTCTTGTGCTTTATAATATCTCCTGACACTGTCACATCCCCTGTATGCATGGGGCAGAATATTGTTGTCACCAGTGTGACTTGGTAACCATCCAGCTAAAGACCACCTGTTGGAGAACATCTTGGAGCTGAATGTCAGCTCTGAAAAAAACAGGGATATACTTAAAGCCACTCGTGTCAGACATAATTAGACACTTACTGGGACATTGCTGGAAGAGACTCTGGAACCTTCCAAGATGTTGGGTTGCTGATGATAAAATATATTTGCTTTTCCATTTTAACAATCTATGAATTTGCACTTGTGGAAAGGCTGTTGCAGAATATTTCACATGAATCACAATGAGAGAAATGTTAATCATGTTCAGGAGTTGTTAATCATACATTAAATTAAATGAGTGACACATGCTCACACCAAATGGCGAGCCCATCTCAGACCCTCTTGCGTGCTCTCTTTAGTATGCATGTTTAGTCTACAAGTATATAATAATTTATGCTTTAATTTGATTATTGTAGTGCATAAAATAGCTACCATACTTATCATCTATTAGTCATCTTGTTCCTTTTAAGAGACCTCTGCACAATCAAGACATTAATGTGGGTACTTTATCAATATATGCCACAGTGCTGTCGCAAAATTTTTCTGAGGACTCTCACCCATTCAACAGGAAAGAAAAATGGGGGACTGGGTGAATGTGACCCCTAAAGAAACCAGCAACAGGAGACAATTAATCATTTATGTTCAACCCGGGTTTGCAGTACGTAGCTAGGTCAGTACAGGGAAGATCCATCAACAGATAAAGAAGTTGCATATCCAGAGGTTTTTTTACACTAGGCTAAAAAATATCTCTTATGCAATGGAGAAAGCTTTGGACAAAGTGTAACTTTTAATATTGAAGGTGGGAACATATGTATGTGAGAGCATATATACCTATGCATATATAGAGAGGTGAACACAGGGAATGTAGAGATAACTAATACAAATGAGAATATATACAGTGTAGACAAACAAGAGAAAATACAAGTACACTGGCTGGCTGCTGGAAGAGTACCTAGGGCTATTTATCTGTCTTTATTATCTCTCCCCATCATCTGTTTTTGTGTGCAGTTAGTGCAGTGCTAGCTGCCTCTCTGATCAGTGGCATAGCCTATCTTCTACCCAAGTCACAGACTGTTAAAGGTATTTTAATTCAACCAGGAGCAAAATATTTGCTATGATATCAGCCAATTACTACAGAGATATGGCAAACAATTTAAGATGATAATTTATTGAGAATTTCTATTAATGCCAGCAAAAAAGGCAAGATGGCCTATTTTGAAACTAATTTTGTGGAGGTCCTGAAGCCCCTGAAGCAAATCCAAAAAGTGTCAGAACATGCTGATTCTATGCTAGCAGCAGACTTACTCTAGCTATTGAGCCTGACATCAGTCATTAGCAAATTCAAAATAATAAAAGGCCTTGAAAATTAAAGGAGAAACAAAGATAGAGGATTCAATTAATACTGGTCAACATGGTCTTATGGAAATTTTATCTGTTTATAAAGAAAGTCTGATTTCCTTTTTTGATGAAATTCAAGTTTGTGAGATAAAGGAGCTTGACAGAATAAGCAGTATACTTAGATTCTCCTTAAAAATTTCCTACCTGACACATGGGCTAGTGCTATCAATATAATACACTAAATGCCTAAACTGTCTGTATGACAGACACTAAAAATTGTTTGCCCATGGGCACTCATAAATGGTCATTTCTAGTCAAGTCCCACAGGCATTTGTATTAGAATATAACTCTGTTCATCACTCCAAATTGAGAAGCATACATCCGATTATTTCTAGAAATAGGTGTAGACTATGAAGCAGGACATAATGGTGAGGGAACAATGATGGGACTGACTGACCTTGATCACTCAAGGAAGCTGGGGTCCAACATCTACCCCCAGCCTAGGGCATCCATGAGCACCTCTGAATGTACCCTCCCTCAGGTGAGGTGTCACAGCAAAAACATACTTTGATGCCAGTGCCAAGTGGGGATCAAACCTGGAAGAACCAGCTGGAAAAGAGCCAGACCATCCACTCAGACTGGGGAACTGTATCCTGAGAAACATCAGCTCCCAACAGCAGTCTGAGAGGTGACGGCATAGAAGGACCAGCACAGTCACCCAGGGCATCTGGGATCCTGAGTATAAAATCAGAGGAGCAGTGAGATAAATTTAGCTCTGTTGTCAACCCAGATACCAGCACATAATTCTGGTGTGCCCATTTTTAAAGGGACTTGAAAGGCTACTGAGGCTGCAGCAAAGAGCCACCAAAATGAATTAAAGGTTGGAAAAACTGCCAGGTGCTCTGATACAGGAAGAATCTGTTAATTCTTCAAAAGCAGACTGGAGGGGGGTTGAGTGGGTGTAATCTGTGAGGAGCAGGGATGGAATGCTTTAATACCTGGAAGTTAAATCCAAGTGCATTCAAACCAGAAACAGGAATAGACTGTTATGGCTGTGAGGTTGTTAATTACTGGAATAAGTTACAAAAGTAAATGCTGCATTTGCCATAATTAACTTTCTCTGAGTTGGGGAGATACCAAGTATTTTCTTATTCCTTTCCTTTCTTTTTCCTTTCCTTCCCCTTTTCCCCTTCCTTCCCCTTTTCCCCTTCCTTCCCCTTTTCCCCTTCCTTCCCCTTTTCTCCTTTTCTCCTGCTGAACCTCTGGGACCAATGCTAATGTTACAAATGGACTGGATTTCTTCCTGTGTGATGACTGTTACAGCAGCTGGAACAAGGTTGCTTACACAAGTGTGTTAGACCTGGGCATGGATGTAAGAGACAGGTGCTGGCTGGAAGAGCACCAGGAATGTGTTTAGATATCCTGGATAGCAGTTTCCAGTGCGTAACAGAGGCACATCCCCATCCAGCCTCCCACTCTTACATGTTTACTTTAGTGTTGCTGGAAGCTAAACACCCTCCTGCTTTTCTTTAGTTGCCATGTAACAGGCCCATCTACTGTTACAATCCAGCCTTGTACTAGACCAGGACATCTCCTTGGCTGGTTTTCTCTCTCCTCTATTAAATGTTATGTTTCAAGTGACTTAGGAGACACTTTCAGGAAAAGGCAGACTTGCTTAAATACACAAATTTCTCTGAGTATTTTTGCCTGTAAGTTGCAAATGCCACTCAACCCAAAGTGATTATTTTCTGTTTGCATAGTAGATTTCATGCACACTAGGGTGCATTTCAGACCTGTTGTGTTTAACTGCTAATAGGATTTGCAGCTATGTTTGTGAATTCCAGCTACCCCATTTATTTCACTGAGCTTCAAGTTTATACACTGTGAAGGACTAGAATGAAATATTAACACCATATAGCTAAACAGAGAAAGTTTGTACATTGTCCTGGACTACATTTTTCTCCATTTTCCATTGGAAAAATGACAAAGGCACGAGGCTAAAAAAAAACCTGTAGCAATATATGGGCTTTTGAAAACATTTTCATTGCTTCCAAAATACCCCAGATCTCATATAATTCATGTGGAGTATGCAATAGATTTAGAGAAGACCTTAAAATGACCCATTAATCCAAATTCAATTGGAAACTGGAATAGCTGCAACTAATCTGTTGTCACAACAGCAGTACACAAAAGTCATAGGAACAGACTGAGAAGATAATGCTGCTAGAATGTACATGATTTCCCAGAGGATCTTCAGCCAGCTACAAACCCTTCCACAGTTTTCAAAGAAATATTATGGAGATAAAAATTACACTTGAAGTATTTTCTGTATCTACTTTATGTGAACCAAATAATTGCTTATTTCTTAGCATTTAAATGATCATTTCATCCTGTATTTCTCCCATTTTATTCCCTTAAGTGTATTTATATTTTTAGCACATCCCTTCATTCCCACATATCAGCACATCACCTACACATTACGATTTGGAGCACAGGGTTTGTTTAAACCAGGAAAGGTCTGAACCCTAATTGGATCAGTTCTAAAGCAGAAAACAGGGATAAAGTTCTTATTAACCTGAAGTCTGTAGGCCTTGACAAAAGCTAATGAAGAAATATTTATTTCTGTATTACAGTAAATTTTTTTAATCCCTTGATTATTTGTTCTTACCAGACATTGGCTCCAGAAGTATCTTTGGGCTGGAGACCACTGGAGCATCTCCTTCTGCTGCTGCCAGCCTGGTACAAAAACCGTGGGAGGAAAGCTGGGAAGCTTTCTCTCAAGCTGGCCAGAATATGTGTGGAGCCTTGACTTTGTTTCTGTCATTTCCTGGAGGACCTGCACAGCCTGCACGCCATATTTTTGGGTACACATGCAGTGGTGGCAAGAAGCATGATCTGTGGTGGCCAAGAGAAGCAGCTCTCTGTGACACATGACACATGACCAGCTGACCAGCTGAGCCATGAGCGGTGCTTGGACCAAGACAGTTTGATAGGCATGAAATGATGACAAACCACAAATTATCTTTGGATGCTGGATCTGCCAGCTAGAAAAGTGAATCTGTCCCAATAGATGGATAACCCTGTGCCTACACAAGTGCCAGATAGTCTGTTGCTGATACTTTTCCAAAGGAATTTGTTCTCAGACCTGGGCCACCTTCATCTCACTGCTCCAGGAGGGGATTATGCCTGAATGCCCTACAAACCTTCATGAGCTCCCTGCTTTCACACTGAAGGACTCGTGTGGCTTCCTCTTCTGAACTTGTGTGAGCTTCCTACTGAGGCTGGGGTTTCTCTGGTGTCTGAGAAAGCCCACCATGAAAAGTGTAAGAGGGCACATAAACCATCACTGTGATGGGCATGAAAAGTTTGCTGCCATTACCAGGACTTTTAATTGCCATTTTCAGTGTGAGCAGATCCACTTCCCACCACATGATTTACTTGGATACAAAAGGCTAGTCTTGTCTGGTCTGGTCACATGGACGCTTCTGTATTTTTTTTTTTCTCTGTTTTTTTCTTGTTATTCATGGTTTATTTAGAACCAACCCCATTCAAAGTCATAACAAAGACAGTATGTTCAGTCACTCAAATTATGGGCCATTCTCCAGGGCAATGACCCAAGACTACAAAAATTCATCTAATGCCTTCAAAAAAAAGAAAGAAAAACAGCAACCTTATTATCTGGCAAGTAAGATCTATGATTTTGTTGAGACTTGCTTAATAGAAACATCATCTGATTTTGTTTTGTCTTCTCACCAAGGAATCTGTGCACAAACATAAATTATTCAAGCATTCAGGATCTAGGATATGACAGAGTAAAAATGTCCGTCACTGTACTCTCCATTTTCCCTTGTTCCTCCAAACAATCCTCCTGTGCTGGACTGCCTAATGATCCATGAAATGTTGTCCTACTGATTTCATGAAGTGACTTTCTATCCCAAGAAAAGATGGTTCATGTCAGAATTATGAACTACAGAAAGTGGGGGAAGGAAAACTGCTCAGGAAGCTCTCTCAGTTGAGATGAGAGACATCTGGATGCTCACAGCTCTTGAAAGCAATGAACTTCAAAAAAGAGGACATGGGACAGTGGCCACACTAAAAAAATAAAGATGTTTTTCCTGGAGATGTGCTTGTTGACTTGGAATTGGCCTCTCTAGAGGCCCAGGGGGATGATGCTCACTATTGACTGTCCAGCAGGAGCTTGGGTATGGCCTCCTGATTGTAGAAATGAGCTGTAGGATGATAGGGAGGTAGGGGAGCTGTGCCTTTTGGAATGTTATAAATATCTAAACCAAATCAGTTTTCTTCCAACAGACTTTTTTTTCTTCTCACCATCTGTATTCAGAAATACGCAAAATTGCAACTCACAGGGGTATTTCCTGCTAAATTGTCATTCTTGCTGCTACTCCTACAGTGCAACATTTCTAAACTTAACTAACTGCAGCATCTTACTTTTCTTAAAAAAAATTTGTTTAGACATATTATACTGGGTTTTTTTAAGATCAATGTAATAATCATTTGTAGTCATTTGTGGATACTGGGAGGATACTGTGAGGGAGGATTGCTGTTCTTGTACTCACATCTGTATATCTCTTGTCAGACACTTTAGGAGGCAGATTATGTCATTGTAGTTTCCTCACCCCCAAAAGAAAGCTGTTTTCTGAATAATGGCAAGGATGGACAGATCCTGATTATAAGTAGTTGTGGAATATTTTTCTCTAAAGCAGCTGTAGTTTTACATCAGTAATATATAAGCCTTATTCCCTGGGAACATTTCCCAGGTGGATATCCTGATATAGTGGTGTGTGTGGATCAAACAGGTTTTATTTCACAATGAGCAGCTGTGGCATGGCAGAAACTTTTATGACCTCCACTCAGTTTATAATATTCAATCAGCTACTATTTCTTATGAAATTACTGACTAAAATTCAGTCCTACAGGCTACCTGAAAACCTTAAATGTGTTATTGACTTACTGCTTTAGTTCTGAATTTCATGTTGACCTTTGAATGCATTTCCTTTACTTGGGTAGAGGGAATGAGGGGGGAATTCCCTCTGAAATGGGTATCAGCAATAGATAAGCAGAATGCCCTAATGATATTTTTTACTCCTCATCAAAAGACTTGGACATTGTCATATAATTAGGTGAGGTGGTGCAAATGACTGCCTGCTATGTAAACTTTGAGGAAGAAACAAGAAGGAAGAGATAAATCAGTAGAATTAGAACAATAAAAAGAGTTCAGTTACCATGCTTTATAACCTGAAATAAAACCTGTTAAAAGCAGGAGGAGATTAATCATATGATCCAGTAGTACAGTGAAACCATCTCTATACAGAATTTTTTTCCTGATATACTATTTAAGTTACTTCTGTAGATGAAGGCAAAAACTCCCATGTCGTCCCTTATGAATTTAAAGAGGGAATGAATAAGGTCCCTTATGAATTTAAATAGCCATTTCCGCCTTCTGTCCCATGATGCAGCAAAATTCTGCAAAATTATCAAAGTTTAACCATATATTGGAGTCCATGTGACCTTTTAACTTTTTTATTTTAAAAGACTCTCTAAACCAGAGGTGACCTATATGCTATTATCTAAAAGGGCAATGAGTAAGGGTCAAGCTGTTCTTTTTCTAAAGTCAAGCAGGCTGGGAATAGCACTGGTGGAAGAGAGCCACCCTTCTCCCTGGCCATGGAGAGACTTGGGGTCTGTTGATGACTGAAGAGTTTTTGACCAACACTGCCCATGCTTCTGCCTAACCCATCTATACCTGCACCGGGAACTACTGAGCCTTCCTTACTCAAGGACTACAAACAACCATTTCAGATTGAGTATTACTCTTTTTCAGCTCTCTCTCTTTCTCTCAACAATTGAATGAGATTCCTGTCCCTGTCTGGACTTGCCTAACCTTTGCCAGAGACAAAGACATCTCCCCTTTAATTTTCTCTTCTGCCTGAAGACTTCCCTCCTTTTTCTCCCCACCTCTCTCCTGCACACTTTCAGAGAGATGACAGCCTTTCCTCTGGCGTGGCTGGGACTCTCTGAGGTACCCAGCAGGGAGACTACCCCAGACAATATAACAGATCAGCCACAGCACAGGTATGAATGCAGCAGAGGTATGATCCGACCTGCCCACCCTCCTCTTTATCCTCTGGACATCAGCATGCTGTCTTTTCCTGCAGCACCTGAATGACAACACTTACAAGGCTGTGAACATAAACCAGAGAATTACTGAGCAAATAAAGGCTGAGAAAATCCAATGACGAAATGGAAAAGTGGGCAAGAAAAATATAGAGCAGAGAAGCCAGCAGAAAAAGTGGAAGTAAAATCCCATATCTTTACTTAGGTTTGTGCAAATATTCTACTTTTATATGTGTGAAAGTGACTCAGGACTCCCTCAGAACTGAATTTGAGTCAAAATCTGGCAGACAGCCTTCCCATGCTGCTTATGGTCTTGCTCAGCAGTATTTCTCTCCTCCCACATAGGAGTTTATTTAACACATGAGAGATGATTCTGGGGAAAGTTTTAAAATACCATCACAAAGTAAAAAATAGGAATTTAGCTTTCAAGTGCTTTTCCTATTTAAACTGATAGAGAGGAGCCTGATAGGAAAGGTTTTTAGGCTGCTGGACACCACAAAATTCTGAAAGAGGGAGTGCATCCTGTTGGGCACATTGTTGCAGATGTCCTTCTGTCCAGTCACACAGTCACACTGTGTGTGTGTATCACCCAACAACCATTGAAGACCCCAGTAACTTCCATATACATTGTTAGAAGGGTGGTGGTCTCAAATAGAACTCCTTTTTTTTTCTTTTTTTTTCCCTACAGGAGTAGTGAAAAGAAGCATCTAACTAGAGAAACAAAACCCTGTAAGGATATAGGGTTGAGGTTATCTCCTCATTAGACATCAGAAAATTGACACCAAACAAAGGAGAAATTTTGGGTTGAGCTTAGGTATTGTTTGATAATGCTCAATCTAACACAAATTCAAAAACAACTTTTTTTCAACTTTTTATTTGCATAGAACAGTAGGACCCTGCTCTTGTATTTAATTGCTAAAAAGTCTCTTCTATTTGTGTCTGGTGTACATGTTGCACCTAAACTGTAAATTTTTCAAATTTATCATCTTACAGACAGAAATCTTAACACATCCCTATTTTCTTTTGTCTGTGTTTTAAATTCTCATCGTGGTCTGAAAGGTACTAAGAATTTTTTCAAACAAATTTAAGGATTTGCTACGTGTCAGCTAGAAATCTGTTACCTCAGCTTCAAGAAAGAAATGTTTTGGTTTCTCTGAAGTTCTGGTCTCTGTCAGGGCTCTTGGGCACAATGGCAATATAGAAACATACTTATGCATCAAATGCCAGTTTACATAGGTGCAAAAATAGTTTGTACCAGCTGAGAGAAAACAAATGCTTTGTCCTCACTTTGCAAGTAAAATCTGACTGTGTGAAAAAATAACAGAAGTATCTATGCTTTTTTTTTATTTTTAAAAATCTCTCCACCAAGAACCAAGGTATTTTAGAAATATCTCTGTAGTGACTGTTGAGATCTGTTTATTAGCTCTCTCACATCCACATCCTTTCCACACACAGCAGGCTTGCTGGGCAAGTAATGCCTGTGACCTTGCAACTCTGCTGCTACAGAGCCGTGTTCCCTGGGGAAGCAGTGGAACACTGTAGGAATTAAGCTGATGCAGGGAAACCACTGAACCACAGCTTTCATAAGGTCCTAGGATCAAGGTTTCAATTTATTAAATTTATTTTCTCAATAAATTTAATATTCAGCCTGGAAAGCCAACACTTATTTGAGAAAATAAATGGTATATTGGTTTTCAACAAAAACAGTTTTGAAGGAAGATTCTGGACTAATTGTCATGGTTTAGGAATGGTACCGCCCAGTTTAGTGTTCCCACTTAGACTCTCCAAACCATACTGATATTAACTTGGTACCCTCCTCCTTGTCCCTCTTCCCCTGCAATGGGCTGGAGAGGAAAACTGGAAATGCAAAAAATAAAGATCATGCATTAAGATATGAACAATTCACTGGGAACAGCAATGAGATGAGAAAATAAACAGTAAAAGCAGCAGTACTGATGACAGAGGGTACAAGCAAACAGACATAATTGCTCACCACAGTAGACAATACCCAACTGCTCCTTGTGGCTCAGAGCCAGTGTTTCCCCACTCCTCATTCTGCCATGCTGGCTTGACCAGAAGGAAACCCTTCTCCCTGGAAGAGAAAGTCTCTTCTCCCCACGCCTGGCAATGATGAGGTGGCATAGAACAACCTCCAGCTATTGGCCACGGCCCATCCCAGCTACTGCAAAAATTGAACCTGTTCTGATGGAGCCAGGAGAATAATTTAAACAAAGAGTAGTGGTCCTCTAGTTTGTGGTGAAACAAGAGTCTACACAGCCACAAGCTCTCAAATTGAAACAATTACTGCATGCTTCTCCCAGGTCTTAGTTGTGGTAGAGGATTACTGTATGACACTTTAAGCAGAAATACCTAGAAAGAGAAACAGGCCACAACATGTTGGACGTGATGACCATTTATTATTTTGTTCAGTGATTTGATCTTTTACATCAAACCTCACATTCTGAAAATAGAAAGCTGAGTAAGAATCTCATATTTCAGTTTTTAAAAAGACACCTTCAAGAAATGTGATAGATAAAGCAAACCCAGTAAGGGTAACATCTAATCTTTCCCATCCTACACACATGCAACCTCTCCTTAACACCACAAGCTTGAGTATCAGGAGGCCATTAACACAAGCCAGAGGCACTGCTCTTAAATCTCATATTTGTTGAAATCTGCCTCATTGTTTGTCTTTTTCTTAACACTTGGCACTGGCAATGATTAACACCGCCAACATTTTCCTTGCCAGAAAAGGAGGTTTTTTCTGGTTTTTTCCAGTGAAGCTTGGAGATACTGCCCACTCTGAGACTGCCTTTCCTCCTTTTTCTCTGGAGAGAGCAGCTAAGGAGGAGGACAGAAATCTCATGCCCCTTTTAAGAGAGGTGTTTTCAAGAGGAACGGAAGGAAAAGTTGCAGTTTATAAACTTTTTGTGGGTCTCTTATCTTTTTCACTGCTGAAACATTACTCAGAAGCTGCTGATAACCTCTCTCTTCCCCTCTTCAGACACAGCACTGTACCACCAAGGATCACCCCAAGAAATGCTGCTTGGCAAAAAGCTGTGGTCAGTTGCTTGGTTAATATACAGTCTGCTCTGGGTGAGTTCAGAAAATGAGAGCTACCAGGACAAGTTCAGTTGAGTTTTCTCAACAGTCTGTACCTGTGGGGTGAGACACCTCACACTGATGCAGGGACCTGGGTTAAGCTTAGTTTTGCATCTCTACTTGCTCCTTCTCAATTTTTGCTCTTCTTGTGAGTTGGGGTGACCAGGAGAGGCATTTTTAGCTGGTAATTTGCAGCTGGATGTTTGCCAGCTCCTTTTCATCTCCCAAAAACCACAGAAGCACCAGATCAGATCTGATAATCTGGCCTGTTAATTTTTGGTTATTATACCAGGGAAGAAGAGCACCCTCTTCACTTGTCAGCAGCAAATAGGTCACGAGTTGGCTGGTTTAGCAAACATGAAAACAATTTGCTGATAGCAGGGACCTAGACCCTAAAAGGAGAGAATACACATTTGGCTGGCAGACACCTCACCACCCCAACAAAGGAGAGATATTTGCTATCTCTAGCTGCTTTTAAGTTGTCCCAAGTGCAAACTTGTTTCTGAGTTTTAAGCGGTCTGTCTGTTAAGACTTTCTTGTTTATTGCTAACAACTGCCCAGTGAGCCAATACTTTCTAAGAGCTGCTATCATTCACCCACACTGCCCTGCCTGAAAAACAGACATGAGGTTTTGGTAGCTCGCTCCTTACCTCACTGTGTCAGTGGGATCCTGCCCCAAAGACAAAAGGTGAATGATGAAAGCAAAGTCATTGCTTTTTCATGCAATTGCATGAAAGCAATTGTCAGGCTTCAACAGCCTTAAATATGCTGGCATGGCCTAGATGTATTCAATTTCAAATGATTGTAGTGCCAGATGCATCTTATGTGAATACAGAGACAAAAATTCCTATGTGTCTCTAATTATATATTCTATTAGTATATTCTAATTGTATATTCTTCCTTCCCTTGTATTCAGCAGCTACAAAACTTGGAAAGAAATGCCAGTAGTAGATAAAGAGGGTATGAAAGCTATAAAGAGATGTGGAGGAGGGGAGAGAAGGCTTAGGATGGACCAAAGGTCATTGCAATCCCTTCCTTGCTTACTGTCAACCTTCCCCACTCTCCAACCTCACTTCTCTGCAGCCATTCCCTTGGATTCCCCTGCCACTTCTCAAGAATCTTCCTTTACTAGGACAATGCTTAAGGTGAGAAGGTAACTTGCAAGGCACTGAAATGTGTTCCTCAGCTGTGATTCACACTGGGAGCAGTCCTTGGACCTCACATTCTATAGAGCATTTTGGCAGAGGAACAAGGGTGGGGCTTGGTGCATGAAGTTCACGGAGTTATAACAGGCACACTTTTTATCCTTATTAAGACAATGGGCTGAGTGTGGTTATTGGTAGTATTGTATTTGTGTGATGATTTGTCAGCCCTGATGTAACAACCTGAAGGTTAGGGAGTTCATTTCACTGCTCACACCCTGGCTCATGCCCTGTGTGGTGCCCTGGGGTCCTTCATGCAGCCACAGCAGCACAGGCCCCCTCCAGCTCCTGTATCCTCCCTCCTGCCCCTGCCGGTGTCTCAGAGACCCTGGCCAGGGTATATCCAGTAGCTTGAAACAGCTCCTTGTGAGCAACTGACTGGAGCCCTCAAGGGCTAAGAATAATATAATTTCTTCTTCTATGAATGAATAGGCTGTTCCAGAGGACAATTAAGCACCTAAGAGAGGTCAGATGAATTACTCTCTGGAGGTTCACATTCTACTTCTTTGGTCACGCTCACAGACTTTAGACTTAGTACCTTCTTGTATCTTGTATGAAGTGAGACAAACCCCAATTATGTTGCAGCAGTTGCAGTAATTTTTAGAACTCTAAGGAGCAAAGATATCTACAAGCATCCATTTATCCTCTTTTTCCATTCACACATTACCTTTCTATTTTTGTGCTTATCTCTCACGTTACCTATTCAACAACTTCCAAAACGACAGCTGCTGTGCCATGGCTCCTTCCCGGCTAAACCCCACGTTTAGCCCCCAGGTGTGTTTTCCAGGAGGTGAAGAGCGAGCAGGCGTTGGTGTGCAGGCAAGCATATGCTTTATAGCAATGCTGAGATGCTGAGAAGCAGTAGCTGCAATGTTGATCATATCAAGGCAGTGTTAACCAGGAGACTCCTCACAGCACGGCAAACACATGTCTTTGGAGGCTTTTTGCCCTCTGGAAGGTAGTGGGTGTAACATTTTTCTTCTCTCTCTCGCTCAGACATGAAGGATGAGCAGCTTAACACGGTCACTTTTGTTAGAGGCATGCATATTTCCATCTGCTCAGATGGATAGCAAAGTGCCTGGCACAAAGCAAGGAGACACTCTAAAAAGGAATTGTTTCAGAGGGGAGTGTCTAGGCAGAGCTAGGAAAACAGTGGTGGGTAGACACCATGCATTGAGACAGGCACAGATACTTCAGATCAAAGGCTTATGTACTTATCAAGCAAAACAATAATACTTCTTTTTTTCAAAATCCTTCTAGCTGGACTGCTGTCCAGGGCACCACTAGCAAAGTGGCAGAGAAGATGCATAAGCCTTAGCAGTAACAAACTCCCAAAGCTGAAAGTTCACTCCTTCACTTCTAAGGCAGAACTCACACTGCAAAATGGTTCATAGCTACTGCTGAGACTTTGCTAGATTTGAGCAAGCACTGCTTCATCTGGCGAGCCTTAGACAAGAGGTCCACAAAGATATAATGCTAGTTTAGGTGGCAGCTTAAATTTTTTTCATTGTGGATGTATATAGAAAAAAAGGTCTATGAGGTGAGAGGCTGAGAAAAAAAGCTGAACATAATTTTTGCTAAACCCCTTTGAGATGAAAGCTATAGTTTCATTCACACCCAGGACTCAAGGATCTTCAGAGCACAGATGTTTCAAAATCTAGTATCTTACAAAATCTGGTATCTTGACTCTATCAAGAAAATAGAAATTAAGATGTTCTTTAGGTTCAATGTTATAAATATTTTCTATCTATTTGCTAAATATATTAAAAACCATACATCACTGATTAAAGCATATCTTATTGTATCCTCTTTCAGGTTTGCTCAAGTTTAAGGCAATGGCATTATCCTCTGTTGACTTCTGAAAAATGTAGCCCTTATTTGAATACAAACAATAATTTTTAACCAGCAATTATTTCCTTTCCATAGAAAGCTTTCTGCAAGTGTTGCAATTTTGGAATTTTCCAATAATTTCTGTATCAAAAACACAGATTAAGCTTACACTACCTGAGAATGCTGTCTAAATAGCAGACATTAGGAGGTATTTCTGCTTTTTGGGCCAAGGTCCATCTCCTCCCTATCTGACTTTGATATTGATGTCTCAGTGAAGAAAACAACATAGCACAAAAAGAGATGTTTGATTTTTAGACTTCAGAGTAATGGCCTGTGTTACCAGAAGGGAGCCAGAGCCCACTGACACAGCAGCAGAAAGCCAGGCCTTTGGCTAAGTTCTGCCTAGGAATTCACCTCCGTGGCTGGATGCAAGCAGATGGATCATGTGGTGATGGTTCACCTGCAAAAACACCCCAGCCACCCTCTAACTCCTGGGATGGATGAACAGAGACACACTACCTGAGGGCTGAGTGAGATCTAGGCAGCTAAGCGAGTCCATGTGGTGCTACAGTGTCACCCGAGGAACCTGGCTGAGCCTCTGCTTCCATGGGCACACCTGTGTTTGGGGACAGCATAGATCAGAGGGTGTGAGGATCAGAGTGGTAGGCAGCTGGGCTGGAAGGTTCTCATGTGGGCATGCACGTGTCCAGCCTGTTCCCAACAGGTTGCCACAGCCTCGGGACTGCTAGGAGCCATCCTATGTGCTGCAGAAGGGGTGAGAAGCAGCAGCTGTGGGGGAATCCCCATATCAGTCAAAATATTAATTTGGCTTCAGAATAGGCCAGCACCAACTTGAATAATGCGCTGTATCATCTTATCAAGGGTTTTCCTGGAAATCTTTCTCAGGCTCCCAGACAGATTTAGTTGCTGTCATTGGTGGAGACTGACAGTAGGCAGGTTGCTAAAAATTGAACATTACATAAAGTTTCAGCCATTCCAAAAGAAGGATGACATTTCTAAAATTAAGAGCAGATACTGTGTGAAACATATAGCCAAAGAATTTAAGAGCTACTTGACTTGCTTTTGGCCGGTGCTAGTGTATGGACATACAGTGAGGGCAAACCCTTAATACCTGGAAATGGTTCCTAAAGACAATGTCAATCTTTTACTTAGTTTAATTAATAGCTAATGACAGACACATGATGGTGGATAACCACTACCTGCCTTAATCTAAGTTAGGCTTCACAGGGCTCCTCCTGGTGTGTTTAGCTCACTTGAAGAGGGCTATCAACAGCAATTCTTCACCTCTGAAGTGGGCCTGATAGGCAGCAGAGAGTCTTCTCAGAAACTCAGCTCCTGGGGATGGATGGCAAAAGTTGGCTCTGCAGGAGCAGCCCCGAGCTCTGCAGCAGGAGTCAGGAGGAATTTCAGGGACCAAGGTCCCTGCTCTCCTGCTGAGGGGGCTGCTGTAAGATAGCCGGCTATAGCACAGCAGAGCCTATCTCCAGGATGAACATGGTGAAAAGGGACCACTTTACTCTCCTGCTTTTCTGAATGGGACTGCAGGCACTTTGGAAGAATCTTCACTGTTCCGGACTCATCTTTTGTTTCATGTTTAGCGACCAGAGGTCTTGACTTTTTGACCCTTTGTAGGGCTTCGAAGGACTCAACCACAAGAATAAGTGATAGCCAGCTGTTCAGAGACCATGATGGCAAGTAGAATAATAGTCTAGGCCCAAAATGGTACACTTTCCTAAACTGAGCTTGTCAGGATGTGAAAGGGAATGGCAGAAGTCCTGAGACACACAAAGCTGCTTCGCAGCTTAATGCGGTCCTCTCCATTGTTGATGTGTGAAAGCATGAGATATCAAAGGAATAAATAAAGAGTATTGGAATTCATTAATTAGCTAACATGGAAATTGGAAAGTTATAACTGATGTTCATTTACAGAGGTAGAGGCATCACTCAATAATCAGATCATAACACTCTGTAATAACCCTGTGTTTACATTTGTTTAAAAAATGTCTCCTGTTATATGCCTCTGTTAAAATGATGAGGGAAGAGGAAAGACTGTATTGTTTTCTTTGGTATTCTTTATTGTCACAGTCTCCAAGGTGAGCATTTTTGCATGTGAATTGTCTCTCTATAATTTTGTTATTAATACTATTGCTGTTTATTTTCTTATCTCATTGCTGTTTTCAGTAAATTTTTCTTCCCTCAAGCTGTTGTCTTCAACTTTTGTGCCTCCAGTTCTTCATTCCATCCCACCACACGGGGAAGCAGGAGGGGAAGTGGGACCAAGAGAGAGCAGTTGTTTGAGAGAGTCTTGGTGGGGGTACTGATTTGGAGAGAACCATTCCTAAACCATGGCACTGAACAAGCACTCTCCCAAACTGTGCTCAAAATAGTACTAGTCCCCATGCACAAACTGGTCCCAGTACTTTATTTCCCTTAATCATTAGACAGAATTCTTCTTGTTACTTGAATTTCTCAGGCAGATTTCATGCCCTCTTATCAAGAGAAAAAAATGCCAAGTAAAGACCATTTTACACCCCAAATGTAGCAGAAGGCTTCTGTTGAGCTGTCCTGTTTATTTGAGTGGTTTCTCCACCTTCCCACACCAAATAATGCTGCTCTATATTCTAAGTTGTGAGCTCTCTGTGGTGTTAGACGAGATCTTTTTGTGGAAAAACCCACAGATATGTACCATGCCCTCTGGCCACCTCTGTTAACTCCTGTACTAGTTTTTGTCTTGGAAGTAAATGGTTGGAAACACAGAGACTCAGCCTGAAACCTTCTGACCATGGAGAAAGCTTTCTGTGATACCACAGATTTTCTTTCTATGGTGACTCCAGCTAGAAGATCCTCTCCCACTTTCACTAGTAGTTTCCAATGCCACATTCTCACTTGTGCTGCTACATTTTTTTGGGGGGGAGCACATGCTGAACCAAGCAGGAGAACAAGCTGGGTTATATTATGATTTTTTAAAGAGTATTTTGAGGTGGCTCAGTGGCTTCAGTACAGACCCAGGCAGGGCTGTACTCACCCATCTGAGCCAGCTCTGTCCTGTGTTGTGGTAGCAGAGGTGGGCATCTGGGGGGTCATGCAGGAGGAGAGTTTTGGAGAGATGGAGTAGGTTTTGTTGACAGTGGTGTAGCCATGGGGAGAGTTATCCATGGAAACACGCACCATACATTGAAAAGACCAGCTAGATTTGCCACCTACGAATGCCACTTTGTGAAGGGACATTAATATGTCAGTGAGCATAGGAATGGCTTTAGGAGACTGGAAAAAGGCAAATTAATTGCTTCAGGAAAAGTTTCTCAAAGTTTTCCTTTCTTTTTGAAATCAAGATACACCATACAGGAGGTGAGGCACTTGGCACTATGGTTTAGGGGTGATTATAGTGATGTTAGGTTGATGGTTGGACTAGCTGATCTTGGAGATCCCTTCCAGCCTTGATGATTCTTTCATTCTGTGACAGAAGTCTAAGCTTGTAAGACAGACAAGCTTTCAAGCACACTCTCTAGTAGTACATCTTCATGCAAGGGGAAGGTGTGAGGCTTACCTGAGCCTGAATACCTGGGCTGGCTTAACCCAGACATCTTTTCACACATTGGCAAGGGAGATTGTGATGTAGAGTACAGCTTCATCTGGAGCATACCCCGGGAGAAATTAGCACTGGCAGTACAACTAACCTTCAGGCTTATCTCCACATGAGGCTGAGTTGACAAATGACAATCACACCTTTGCTGCTTTTTTATCAGTGACAATTTAACCATCCCTTTTTATTTGCCTGATATTGTGGAAAATGACTGATTCCTCAGGAATGTGGTGGTCACTGGGAGTGCTCAGGGCTGCATTCTGGGGACAGAAAGCAGGGAAACTGAAGCAGCTAGAGTATGACAGATTACTGTCATAATCCTAGGTTACAGGCTTACTGTCATAACCCAGGTTACAGCTACCACCTTAAGAGGCAGTATCTGTGGGCCCAAAATAAGACAGATGTAGCCTGACAGGTTAGATATGGGACACAGGTAACTCCTGCTGGTTCTTTCATTTGTCTTTGTGGGTGAAGTTTCTCTATCATCATTTACAAATGTCATATGTGACCTTCTATACATCTCAGATCTACACTCTGGTTCCCCACCATGTGCCTGTAGCTATTAACTTCAGTTCTAAAGTGCTGAAGAGCTGTAACAGGCATTTCTGTGATACATATGAATGTCTGAAATCCTGGGCCCCAAAGTTGTTTATTTTTAGGATAGATATGCTTGGCTCCTGCTTCTGAAGCAGGCACTCCTCCATCACAGTTGTGGCCATTGCAACCCATGCTCAACTCACACAAGTTTAGGTTTTCTGCTCTCCTTGATAGAAGACGTAATATGATGGAACAAGAATTATCTGTTTGCAGTAGAGGAGAACTGCAAACAGAGGGTTATTTGTCATACAGGAGAAGGAATTGTGAGGGCAGACTTGGCCATCAGCAGACCTGGCAGGGATGGCCCTGCTGGCACACTGCCATGCCTTAACAGGGTTACAGAAGAGAGAGATGCAGATGCCTCCTGCTGCAAGAGCCAGACCTCACCTGGATGTGTGGCTATAATATGGTCTCAACAGCTCTGGGGAGTTAGTTATTGCAGGGCTGATGACTGGTGAAGAATGCAGACTTTTTTCCAGGATATGAAGTCTTGCACTGTATTAACCGACCATTCAGATAACATAAAATCATATTTTAAAATCATTGAAGCATATAGATAGAGGTGATTTCATTTGTTTCAGAATAAAATGTACTGAAGGGTGACAAAAATCTCCAGTAAAACACTAAAACCTCCAGCAGAGGCCTGAGGGTTGTTAAATCACACCCAAAGGTGGGGGGGGGGGGTGTTAGAGCTCCTGCTCGGAGCATTACTTCACTGTGGAGAGCCACCTGCCTATGGTCTGAAAGGAAAAGAGCTGTGACCAAATGTGAATAACTCAGATTCATCCTCCCAGATTCATCTTTCAGACCACCCTATACTTTTACTTGAGGGTCCTCAGGCTTAGTGTCAACAGCTAAAGGACAACAAGTGTTTGAGTTTTGCTGGGCAGTGGCTTCCAAATTATGAAACTGATTTCCCTGGAATCAATTCCTAAAGTCTTAGCACGTGTCTAAGACCCTGGGCCAGAAAACAATTTAAACATGTGTGAATGCCCATTGGCTGAAACATGCCATGAGTTCTCAGTGCTGAGAACAGGCTTTTGTCTCTTCCTAGGACTGTTGGATCATGGGCTCAAAAAGCAAGGTAGGGAGCTGATCCCAGAGGGGCAGTGGGATGGGCAAGGATCCAAGTGCTAAAAATACAGTGGCCTCCTTGACCTGCAAACAGAAAACATTTCCTCCCATTCACTCGGTACAACTTTGGTGCTGGGTGAGCCTTATGTGGGGAAAGAGGCCACCACTTTCTGCAGGGACAGCAGGGACAGCAGTGATGAGGATGCAGAAGGAGGGCATCCTTGCAGAGAGCTGTGGCTGCCAGTCTGGTAAGTAAGTGTATGGCACTGTTTTCCCATTAAATCCCTATTAACTCAGTTTTAAAGGAGAGCCTGTGCAAGCGTGTGTTGTAGAGAGGCTCCTCGAGGCAGCTCAGGTAAGCAGTATGCTTTATAAATTCTGCTTTTAGTGTCTCTTTTTTAAGATTCTGCTAACTTAACAAATAAATCACATTTTTTAATATAAGTGAGATTGAGATTTATTTAAACTAGAGAATGGTTGGAAATTCAGGTTTTGATTATTATTTTTCCTCTGTACTTCAAATTAAGCGTGGGCTATTAATGGCAACACAGAAGTTCTTGTGTAATGCAGTTTAAGCTGGGTGCTTTAAACCATTTAAACATAGAGGATCACATTCACCTTTCTACAAAGCCACTAAAGTGATAGGAAATAATATTTAAATATTTTTTTCAGACCAAAACATTTTCATTAAAATTAATATAGTATGTTTATAAGCCAAACTAATTTTGCAATAAATGGTTTAGTGTATTTAGTACAGAGTATTTATATGGTTACAGATAAAGCAAATGCATCATTTTGCTAGCTATTAAAAATACTTAATAATTTCAGTTGGAGTACTCAGCTGTAAGAGCTGTTTTCCATTTCAGTGAACTTTATGCTGTGGAGAGGAAAGAAATGATTTCTCCACATGGCTGAGCATCAGGTTTCTTTGAGCATGGAAGCAGGCTTGTAAAGGGTAGGTGTTTATGCTTGCTTGTTTCCATCGAGAGTGTTCTCTGACATGCAAATGACCTTCCAGCTGCTAGCAGGCTTTAAGCAGATCTCCTTTAAAACCTTCTGCTGCAAGCCCATGTCAGCTCAGGCCAGCATGTGCATGGATTAGCTTTGTTTTAGCAGGCAGAGTTGTAGTTCCTTTAGTGCTGTGCTGCCACAGCTGGGTGAAAACCACTCAGTGGCAAAAGGGGAAAACTGTATAAATTATGTGCAGATCACAGGCTCTCTTGCCCTTTTCCCTCTCTGAATCCAGCTCCACCAGGGATGATTTCCACTTGAAGGCTGACTTGGAGCAACACTTTCTGAAGTAGTCTTTATAGTTAATATCTGGGAGGTTTTGTCCTGTTTTCTTTAGCAGTGCTCACTGTCTAAAATAGTGAGGATGTTTAAAAAGTGAGAATGTCCCTACACTTTTGAGTAAGCTGAGTGGTGCTTTGGGCGAGGTGATTCACTCAGCCAAAAAAACAGACACATTTTTGAAAAAAAATTATCTCTGCCTAGCAGGAGAAGTAGTTCATGGGTAAGAATGAGCAGCCAAGACCAGGATAAGGCAGTATTTATCTAAGCCATCTGATAATAGTTAACTAAAAGATGCCTGGCAGATGGCATGTTAAAACTGACCAGAGTATAATCTGGAGTGAAGAGAGAGGGAAGAGAGAAAAGCCAAAAGGAAGAGAGGAGGGAGAAGACTTGTATCCATCTGGAGTTTCACCCAGGATGGCTGAAACATTAATTTTTGGGCAGCTATACATGTTCCTGCTTCATAGAGTCTCTGAGGTATAACAGGAGGTACCTGGGGAGCACAGGGAGCCCCTCCCCAGTGCCCTACACTCCAGTCACACCTGTACAACAAATAGCTCTCCTGTCATGTCACCATTCATCTATGCAAAAATGACTGAGCGGATGTTTTGAGGGACAGCTAATGTTGCAGTGCATTGCTGAAAGGAAATCTACCCATGACAGCATTGCATAGTTGAACACCAGGCTTCCATAAATAATTAGGAAGGCAAATCTTTGCCTTTTATCTTTGTCACAGTGACTGGAATGCACCTCACTACCTCCAGTGATTACAATTCATGCAGCACTAAAACCACAAGGTATGCTTTTCACATGCCTGATGTACACCCCTCCACCCACCAGCATTGCTCATAAATGTCCCTTTTTTTCCAAAGATACCAGGACCCACTGGCAAAACTCGGAGACTCACCAAGTATTGCTTGAAACAACAATCTATTGTTAAAAAAGAGGAGCTCTTCACAAAAGACATGTCTGATAGGTCCAAGGAGTGACTGGTGAACTAAAGTATTTGGAATGTTTGTGTTGTGAGCATGATGGAAGAAAGGGTTCAGAATAATATTTTGTAGGCAGTAAGAAGTTTCAGTAGGAACTTTGCTCCACTAAAAAGACAAATACTGATAGAATCCAATTTAAACTAGGTGCTGTATTTATTACCATTAATAGCAGTTTTTATAATAATAGCAATAATCATAACAGCAATAATCAATCAATGTGGGATGGGCAGCCAGCAGCAGGGAAGTGAAGATGTAAGGTGATTGAGGATGAGTCCTAGACCACTCCCATTGTCTTGTGGTGTGTGTATGCTAAACTTTCAAAATAACTGGTACCAAGAAGAGGAATTTTGATAATGGCTACCAGCTTCCATGGAAAAAAAAAAATCTTTCTTATCTCTGCATGTCTCCACCTATGGTGCCACCACTGGTTGTTCTCTCTAAGTACCTACAACACAGCTGGCCAGATGTTCTTCACTCCTTTGGCCTTTATCACAGCACAGGGGTTGAGAGGAAAACCTTGAAAGGGTTTTATTCCAAATCAGTCTGGCACACTGTGGAAATGCACATAGCAGGGTGTTAATGCTGTCTAACCTAACCTGTCCAGGCATCTGTCCATACCCCTACTTGAGCTGCCTCTGGCCCAACTTCTGGAGGCCTCCATTAACTGCAGGACTCATGAAGTTTTTTTTATGGATTGAGCTAAAGATCTGAGTCAGGTATGAGCAGAAAAGGCTGACACAGTTCAGAAAGGCTGTTGAATAAGAACAAGATAACATTTTGTCAGGACATGTGTCAGAAATTGTATGTCTGCAGCTGATCTTGCCCAGGGGCAGAAGATCCAGCTTTGTTTTTCTGTGAATCTGTGGTGTTCAGTGAGTCCCATGGTCAGAAGGAGGCAAGCTGGAGGAAATCACACAGAACCTGAATTTCTCAGGGAGTTATAACAGCTTAGGAAAAAAAAGATAGCTTTGGGAAAATGTGAAGAATAGCAGAAATTTAAATTTTGAAACTTGCCTGAGGCATCACTTCTGGAAAAACCAAGTTGATACAGCAAGTAGTGGCTTGATGTGGCGTTATTCTTATATCTCTGTGATGTTCATTTTCAATAGAAGATGGTGCTAAGTGAGGAGGGAAGTGTGTATTTTTTGCTACAAAATTCAATGCCTTTATGACAGACCCTCATGAAAGGCTTTGGCAAACCTTGTCCTTGTGCCTGGCACAAACTGTACTGAACAGAGCGTATAAAGTCACAGGTAAGATTTTTGCCTTCAGCTATTTGCAAGCAGAGTTGGTTTAACATAGAGCAATTTGGATGAATTAGAGAGTTTAAAATGCTTCCCATCACCTTATCCTCTACTGCTCTGTCTCTCTGCCTGCAGAACTATTTTTATGGCCAGATCCTTATCTGACCTCTTTAAAAACCTTGGTGCAAGGGGTCAGACTGGTAGGCACTCATGTCTGCAGAAGTTTATCTGCTTGTGGCATCAGTCAATGTCTCATCTCTTAGGTTGCCACTGAAATTGTGCTAAGGTTGTTTGCTGATTGGAGAATATAACTTAAAGGTTGGCTGTTTAAAACATAGATGGCCTGGGCCATATGGGCAGTTTGGTGACTATTCAGAGATCATGCACAATTCTTCAGCCTGACCAGAAGCAGAGGGTTATTATTCAGAGACCTACAGTGTTACCAGGTAAAGTGCCTCATATGGGGACAAAATCACTGAAACAGGGCTTTGTGTGAAACTGTGCAGTCAAGGAGCAGGAGAAGGACCACTCCTGTCATGTGCAATTCCACTGCCAATAGCAATTTCACTGCTAGAAGGGAGCCAGTCCTATCCTCCTTTCTGAGAAGAGATTAATCTACTGAATCAGAGATATTTGCTCATGCACTGGAGGAACAGGGAAAGGGAAAAAACTATTTACTGAGCTCTGATCTTTGTCACCTGTAGAATATGTATATTTTCACCTGGAGTATAAGGCAGGATACTCACATTTTTTACCACCTTGCATTTGGGCCTTGATTCAGAGATGTTGGAAACTTTCCACTGACTTCAGGGGACTTTGGATCATGTCCAAAACTACCCAACAGCCTGGAAGGGCAAGAAAGATAAACTGACTCTGCTGGAGAGATCCAGGAAAAGACTTCAACAGAGATAATTAGAATACTGTGGCATTTAGGGAATTTTGGGGTTTTGTTTTTCTTGTTTGGTTGGATTTTGATTCCCCATAGCAACTCATAGTCTAATGCCTGGATTATTTTTGCTGTTACATTTCTCTTCCTGTTTTGATTTCTAAGGAGGACAGCCCTCAGGGCTTTTGGCTGCAGGGCCCGTCAGGCAGCTGAAATGGAGCAGCAGGAGCTCCTGCAGAGAGATGCAGTCCATGGCTCAGCTGCAGGGCCAGGGAAAGCAGGAAGCACTGGGGCAGGATGAGATCACAGAGCTGTCCCAGATGTCCCCAACCCAGAGCCATGCTGGGCAGATGCTGCCATGAGGGGAAGAAGGTGGAATGGGGTGACTCCTGAGCCCACAGACTCACAGGAGAGTTTACAAATCCATGGCAGCCCTTGTGATTGTCCCAGGAGCTGATGAGCAAAATCGCAGGAAAGGCAGATGTTTGATTTGGGCTAACAAGAGCTTGTGATTTGTTTTAGTCTGGGCCTGGTTCAAAGTCAGTCATTATAATCTGGGTTGTGTTCTGAACTGAGGCTGAACTGAGCTTTGCTTTTCCATTTTTGAGAAAGCCCAAAGAGCAGCCTCCTACTGTGAAAGCCCTATGAGCCAAGCTGCTGATGTGAAACAAGTCTCACATTTGTTTCCTTTCACATCTTTTGGTTTAGAAGAACACACATGCACTTAACACACACCCTAAAAATAAAATCCTCAGAAGAGTTTGAAAATCAAGATTTTTATTTTTTAGTGACTGCCTCTAGCAGCCTGCTTTTATGATCTTGCCTTAGAACTAACAACACACAACTGATCAGCCTTAAAAACAAAAAAGGAGTTTTCACACCTTGCTACTTCTAAGATAAAATGCCTTTTAATGGCTTTTCTACTAATTAGCTGCCATGACTTCCCAATGTCTTGGTAGAGGCTCTTTTTAATTTATGTCAATATAATCAAGAAGGATTATGGTCTTTTATTCAAAGTGTGTTGATAAGGGATAAGCAAACATAGCAGTGCTGCCTTCCTCCCACTAACAGCCACCTCCAGCTGTGCCACTTCGAATATCAGATCTGCTGTGCCACACACCTGCCTGGGCAGGAGCTGCCAGGAGGGACTGAGGATGAGGAGACCACTTGGTAGGACTGAAGTGGCCTGGAGGATGGAGCAGAAGGTTATTGCTACAGCCCTGTCACAGAATTATCTGCTGCTAAAGCACAGCAGAAAGCTCAGTGAAGACCACACAGGGTAGCTCACCACCTGGGATACAGAGAAATGATAAATCTTTCTCAGAGGTGGAGAGTTTGTGCAATTGCCACAATCTCCCTCACAGCTCTCTTCTTTCTCATAGGATAGCTCTTCAGTTTGGGTGAGGTGAAAATAAACATAATGCCAGTAAAGAAAAAAGCCAAGTATAAATTAATGAAGCCAAACCTTCCTAGCTGTGGTTAGTCTCTAAGCATCTCCCTGATCTAGACTTTGTCAACAGTAAGCCCAGTTTTTGTGCTTTCCCCCTTACAAATGGCTTTGCTCATGCAGTACCAAGCACTGGCTGGCCTAGTATCTGCAGTGGTTATTGAGGGGATACACACAACTTCAGTCAAGAGTAACAAATCATCTGGAACACACCCTTGGAAGCCTATTTTAAAATAAACATTTACAGCCTCAGTTCTTCAGCAGTCCACAACAGGACCAGCCTAATGCCATAGCCTCAGGATTTGTCAGCTTGGATAAACCTTCATGTCAGCCTCTTGTTACTCTGCAAGCTGTTTGATTATTCCTAGCTATCACAATTATCTGCACCCACATTTTCCATGCACTCTCAATACAACACTCAGATGTTTCAAACTGATAATTTAATTAAATTATGGCCATTACAGTTATTTCAGTTCCAGGAGTATGTGAGGCAAAGATGCTGAGGATAAACACAGCACTTGTGCTTCCAGGGGAGTGGACAGATTCTGTTCTGTGGGAATATGAAGCTTTCAAAGGACTGAATTTCATCAGCCTTTAAATCCTCTAGAAATCATTCTTTTGCATATTTCAAGTGGTAAATTCCAAGATGGACTCCATCAAGTTTCCTTGTGGAAACTTGGTCTTACACATGCAAGTAGAATTGGAGATCAGCTATTCCTCTGTGTTTAAGAAGTAGTTTTACTTTGTTTGGATATCCACTGTGGAGGCAGCAGTGCCAAGACAGCATGCAGCATGACTCACTCCCTTTTTGCTGATCCCTGTAACCAGCAATGTGCATTTTGCGTGCATGTGTGTGTTTGCCTGTCAGGAACATATGCACAGTCTCCCTACAGGCTGGACCTGTAGGGATCGCTGGGCTCCAGGATGGCTTAGATGAATGGAGACGAGAGATCTCTGCAGGCTGCTCTTGGGATGTAAGGTTTATTAGGGATGGAGAAAGGTCCTGCTTGGAGCTGCCAGACGCAGCACGTGGCAAGGCCTGAGGGGATGGGGGAGGGGAGAGACAAGGGGTAAAGAGGATGCTCTAGGAGAAGGTGGAAGTTCTAAGAGGGGGGAAGATCCAAGAGGGCGTCTGGCCCCTCAGAGACCCCTTATCAGGGGGCTTCAAGGTAGGCTGGAACAAGGCTTGGGCCAATGGGGTCACAGACACTTGATGTTTCAGGGGAGGGTTACAGGTGTGGGGTGAACCATACATTTTGGGGGTTGAGATGGAACAGTCCACTTGACTTTTGGACTTATCTGTAGATAAGGGTATTATCCAGCCAGTAGGGGGGGATTGTTTTCATCCTGGCTGTACTATTGTGAATAATTATATTTATCCATCCTTCCCAACATGGACCCATGCACACAGAGCTGCAGCAACCTCATCTGCATCCTAAAGGTCATGAAGTTGAGCCAACTCTAGCACCCTGAATTTGATGGAGATCCTTGCTGAGGCACTTTTCCAGCTTTCCAGAGATAAAGACTGTGTCCCAAGAAGACTTCCTTTACAAGTCTCATTACCAACTTTCACAATATCTCATGCAACTTGTGAAGAAGCAAATGGTTACCTCTGGTTTTGTATCTTTTGTAAGAGAACAGTCCACCCCTTTACTGAACTGTGGCTTATATGGGAATGGAATGATAGTGGCTTGCAGTTATACTTAAATCACTCCTACCACAAGACAGACTTGAAGATAAAGTAAGGAATGAATTTATTCAGGAATCCAAAGATCAGCATTACAATCTCCTTATTTAGAGGCAGCTGTGCATAAAGAAAAGAAAACTTACAGCTGCAGACAGATTATTTTGTTATCTCTTTTATGCTGTTGAAATGCTCTCAGCATGCTTACATACCTTTCAGCTTGAAACTTGTCTTTAAGCAAGGCCTGGTCCACAGCATGTATTTCATTGAAGGGATGTTTCTTAAAGAGGTATGCATGTCCTTGCACACCTCCTTTCTCCCCTGGGCTATTTCACTCCCACATATGCCATTGCCTGAGCTGGGAAGCATTTATGCCTGCTGGATAGGTGTGTTCTTCTGCCCAGACAAAATATCTTGGTTCTTACCATCACGCATGCTGATTGTGAAGGACAGCTTCTCCTGAAAGGCAGAGCAAGATTCAGACCTCCTTGTATTAATTTTTTTATATAGTGAAAACACCAGGTGGTATATGTGAATAAGCTAAAAATCATAGTAGATATACATGTAGTTAATCAGATCTTTACTGTATTGAGACAAGAATTAATGGCAATCTAATTATTTCAGGGTGAAAATGACATAAACAGGCTTAGCATGAACTCTGCCCATGCAGATGGGCAAGATGGCATCCTCTTCCTCAGTGTCGATGTACTGGATGAGAGATTTCTGAAAAACATTAAAACCAGAAGTAGTTTATCATACTCCATATTCTATTAACACAATTTTATTTTTCGTCTGTTCTCCAAAATCCTGGATTCATATTAGCCAATGCATCAAGCAGTCCCATGTTTAATTTTCATATGGGATAGTGGTGAAAATCCTCACTTGCAAAGTTTCAAAACTGGTCTTTGATGGCAAAAGTTTTTACTTTTGTGAGTACTGGAGATACCCTTGCAATGGTCACATGAACAGGAGGAATAATCTTGGGTTGCTCAACATTAACGTGATCACATCTCTGTGAAAAACAGTTTTGACTTAGAAAATAACTTTTGTTTTTTCACAAGCAATGCTGCCTGGACAGTGTTATATAGAATGGTTGTCCTCAATAAGATCCTGGCATTCCTATTTCCAGAGCTACCAAGAAAAAGCTGGGTGATTTGAGCTGCTGACATGTTTGAAAAGGAGCAGAACTGCTCTAGTCACATTAAGAGATGATGCAAGTAATTTTTTTTTCATCATGGCAGCAAAGGTCCTACATGAGAAAGGCTTCTCAGTTCAGTCCTCTAACACAACTGTGCCAGAAAGGATACTTTGAGAGCTGTATTTCTGGGATCCCCTGGCCTTTCCCTACCACACTTTCTCCTCCTTTCTCTACCACACTTTCTCCACCTTACTCTACCACACTTTCTCTTCCTTCTCCTTTTACTCTTCAGAGAGCTTCTCCTCTTCATCATCACCAATGCCATCGTTAATATCTGTCAATAGTCAATATCTGGTTTTCTTAAAATTTGATTTCCAGAAGGCAAAGATGTCCCATGGGCCCTTCCTGACACAAAAGATCAAGACCAGAGCGGGATCAGAGTCAGAGAATCCTCAGGTCTGGGATCCAGTCTTTAGGATTTGTTGAGATGATATGCAGAACCGAATGGTCTAAATGCATTTCAGCATACAAGGCAGAGATAACAACTTCTTTTTCTTTCTACTTGTTAATCTCCCTTAGTTCTAGACTCATCAATGCCAGGAGATCTTTCTATTCATTTTTCTTTATATCTGGCAACTACTGAAACTATTCAGGCCCAGGTTCAATTTCAAAGTAGTGGTGATGCCTGTGGCTCATGCAGAGACTCAGAAAAACGCTTTCTCAATACACTCTAGCAAAAGAGCAGATTCTTCCTAAAACACAGAAAGAAGCATTGCTGTCTGCTGAGCAGGAGCCAAGTTTAGCATGATCACAGATCAAAGAAAGCTGTGAACCTCTCATCTCTATATCAGCAGGGTGCTGTCCAGAATGCTCAGTATATGTGCCCAAAAATTCAATGGCAGATATGTTTACAGAAGAGTTTTCCAAGAGGCACTTGGGTTGCACTCAGCAGCTGCCCTTACTGCTGTGGCTGGGCATACCTGGCGTGTCTGGGTGATTTATGGATCTCAACTGCTCTCTGCTTGAGACACAGGGGCTGCTCCAGCACGGCGAGGAGCCATGAAACAACAGCTGCAACAGATGGCCACAGCTCCTGCTCCAATTTGGATGGCCACAGCTCCCCCCCAGTTTGGCACACTCTGCCAAAACGGGGTCAGACACAGCGCCTGTGTGGGGCTGGATAGGTGAGGGCTGGATAGGTGAGGAATACCACAGGGACATTTGTCAGTGGCAAACAAAGGGTAATAAACTGCTCCAGGAAAATAAGGTTATATGGGGAGTGAGGTGAATGAGGGAAAGGTGAGAAATGGCAGATGTTTTCAGGAAACATCTGCTAATCCTTGACGGGAAAGAAGTGGTGGGAAAGATGCTAAGGAGGCAGCAATTCAAAGGATTACCCTGCAGTTTTCATGGCTTGAGTGGAGAGGGGAGGATGGAAGACCACACCGCTGACACTGCAGATGTCTGGGGCAGAAAGGAAGCAGGGGAGACATGTGGTATGCCAGCCATAACATGTAAGAGGAAAAGAGGGGTGGAACACGGAATGAAATGCATATAAAATTATGGTAATACTCAGGTGGTCTAGTATTACATTGGATTATGGTTTTCTGAGGTATGCATACAGGCAGCATTAGAAAAAGGTCAGCAAATTCATAGTCAGGATATCTGCAAAAACGGAGTGCAGATTTTGCATGATAAAGACTCTAATCTCACTGTCCTTCAGTCATACTGAATGTAAATGCATCTTTTTAAAGCATAAAATATACACTGTGGGGTTTTTTCCCAAAAAAATTTAATATGAGAGAGCTATTTGTGCATTTTGATCAGTGTGTAAAAATGTAGCTAGTCTTGGCTGAGAAGGCCTATATAGCAGAGATAGGTCATGTCTTTGCTCCACATTCTTTGATTTTGATTTCTGTGCTCTAGAACATGTCTGTCAAGTCTTTCAAATTAATGCATGTCCACAGAGATGATAATTTGTCTTTGAATTGTTTTTGAAAAATCTGAGTAGCCTCAATGATGTCAGAAGTAGCTATTGTTTAAACCAGGTGTGATGAAGAGCTGTCCTGGCAAATGTCATGTTCTCTGTTAAAGTTGACCATAAAATTAATGGCAGTTATAATATATGTAACTTTTTCAATCCACCAGTGAAATCACTATGAGCTCTCACAAAAGGCATCACTGAAACAGATGAAGTATTAATTGAATCATCTTCAGAGGTTTTTATGTCATGGAGGAGAAAATGAGTGACCCAACATAAAGAGAAAAGAAGCATTTGAAGTTTACTGTAGTCACATACAGGATCTGGATAAGGGGCAGTGGCAGGTGGCAGGTTGGCCATTAATCTGAGCACTAATCTAGGCTTGACAGTGAAATTCTTCTCATTGTGCTAAATAGCCTAAGAGGTACACAGTAGCCCTAGGCTGCACTTCTTTCAGCAAAGCTCTAGCAAAGATTGAGTTACCTGTTGGTTATTTGTCCAGGGGAGGGATATATTCTGTAACAACAACAGCTGCTCTTTATCCACACAACTTTTTAATATTGCTGGGCTTGTTTCAAATTGCATATGAAGGCTAACCTGAGGCACCAGCCTTGCATTAGAGCAATATCACAAAAGGGGATTTTACAGCTGAAGTCCTGCCTTATATAGCCTAAGAACAGCTTATTGATTGCAGTGCAGTAATGGGTGCAGACAGGATAATTCTGAGGTGCTGAAGCATCTCTATTCAAGACCTTATACCCCTCGCTCAGCATGAAAATTGAGTAAGATGTGGGGAAAGAGCTATCACAGCTAGTCTTGGGAGATTCTGTTGGGAAATGGGTTCCTGACAGACAGATCCTTTTACTGGCTGTGGAGGTATGGAGAACTCTAAGTTCACTGGGGGCTGGTTTTTTTTATCATCTTAGTGTATTTTTCAGATCTTGTTCTTGAGCAATGATCTCTCTCATAGTTTTGCCTACAACTAGGAAACCTGAGCCCTTGGGAGCTTATGTGATTTTTTTTTTTCAAAATGTTTGGCACCTGCACCATCTCTGTCTGTGACTGGGACTAGCGTTTCTTGCCAGGTTGGATAACATAGATGTGGGTGTCATGTCCAAGGTCACACCATGAATTAATGTCAGAGCTGGGATTATTATTACTTATTATGGGCAGGCTGGTGATTACACATATGCTTAAGGCAATCTACAGTTTCTATTACAAAAGTCTGCTTTTGTGTTTGTGCATGCCAAAATAAAACTGCTTAGTGTAAAATTCCTGATCCATACAAGCAGCCTCGTACTTGGAGGTAGGTGAAGCAGGCTGGGCTCTTGATTTCTTCATTTTGCTAGTGACAGCTCCTGACTCCTGCTGCTGGGGTCACAGCACTGTACTTCTCTGAGATAAGATTTACCTCAGGAGAAAATTCCTCTCTTCTAAAATAAGTCCTGAAAGAATTTTTTGCACATATATTCACTGGTGGAGTTAGGTAGAATGGAGTAAAGGCAATAGTTCAAATAGGCAGATAAGTGGGCAAACAGGGAACCAAAAGTCAGTGTTACAAGGATTGCTTATCTCTTCTATTTTGAACTCAGGCAATCACTTGGATCCTTTTGTCACTACAAACCACAAAAGGTTTCACTGTTGTTAAGTGAAGCCTACTTAGCTTTGTAAGGACTTATTTTGGTGGATTATGAGGGTAGATTTAGTTTTAGATTGAAGAAACCTTAGCATGATCCAAAAACAGCAGCTAAAGCATACTGAATGAGTATTTCAGCCAAAATGGGAAAGGGCAGAGATGGGGCCATGAGACAGCTGCTAAGAGCAATGGCCTTTTGTGAGCTGTGATATTTGCTTGGCATATAAGTGGAAGAGTGAAGAATAAATGATTTGTGCTTTTCCAACTTTGTATATACTCTGAAAATATATCCAGCACCCCCTCTGGCTTAAGAGTCATCACCCAGTTCTCTCTTCTCTCAGGGCACTTCATTTGTCAGTGCTGGTGGTGAACAGGGCTGCATCCAGCTGGGGCCAGTCACCAGTGGTGTCCTCAGGGGCCTGGGTAGCAAGATTTCTGAGAGAGAGAGAACATGATTTATATTTAGAGTGAAGGTTGAGCTAACCCCAGCCTAGGACTCAGATATGGGCCTCGGCAAGGCCTTTGAAGCCTATGACGCAGGTAGGAATTAGTCTGTGGTGCAGTTAGAAATTATGTTAAGGTGTGAACAAAAAGTAATGAGCTTTCTGAGTGTGAATTACTATAGGTCTGCAATGTGAAACTTTAGCCACCTTAAGACAAAGACAAACAATGTTTGCTGGCCAATTATAGTGTGCACACAATTTGTAAACTATATTGAAGTGTATATAAACTGCCATCTTATAAACAATAAAGGGAGAATGTAGCATTAACCATATTGGCTTGATCTGCATTTGTCTTATCCAGCTTCCCTATTATTTATAAGGCCCCTTGCTTCTGGTCTGTGCTGGGACCAGTTCTATTTAATATTGTTATAGATGATGTGGATGAGGGCATTGAGTTCTTCATTAGCAAATTTGCAGACAACACTAAGCTGGGAGCTTGTGTTGATCTGCTGGAAGGAAGGAGGGCTCTGCAGAGAGACTTAGATCGGTTAGGTGGATGGGCAGAGTCCAACAGCATGAAGTTTAATAAGTCTAAGTGCTGAGTTCTACATTTTGGCCACAAAAGTCCCCTACAATGCTACAAGCTGGGGACAGTGGGGCTGAACAGTACCCAGGCAGAAAGGGACCTGGGGGTGCTGGTGACAGCCGGCTGAACATGAGCCAGCAGTGTGCCCTGGTGCCCAAGAAGGCCAAGGGCATCCTGGCCTGTGTCAGGAATGGTGTGGCCAGCAGGAGCAGGGAGCTCATCCTTCCCCTGTACTCAGCACTGGTGAGGCCTCACCTTGAGTGCTGTGTCCAGTTCTGGCCCCTCAGTTTGGGAAGGACCCTGAGACACCTGAGCACATCCAGAGGAGGCACCAAGGCTGGTGAGGGGCTTGGAACACAAACCCTGTGAGGAACGACTGAGGGAGCTGGGGGTGCTTAGCCTGGAGAAAAGGAGACTCAGGTGATCCTACTGCTCTCTACATCTCCCTGAAAGGTGGCTGTAGTCAGGTGGGGGTCGGTCTCTTCCACCGGGCAGCAACTGGCAGAACAGGAGGACACAGTCTCAAGCTACGTCAGGGAAGGTGCAGGTTGGATATTAAGAAAAAAAAATTCACTGAAAGAATAATAAAGTACTGTAATTTTCTTCCTGGGGAGGTGGTAGAATCACCGTCTCTGGATGTGTTTGAAAAAAGACTGGACACGGCACTTGGTGCTATAGTCTAGTTGAGGTGTTAGGGCACAGGTTGGACTTGATGATCTTAGAGGTCTCTTCCAACCTCTGTGATTATTCTGTGATTCTGTGATCAGGTCTGCAAAGTGAACCCTAAGGCATGGGGCCATTAAGTAGGCACAGAAAGGCAGCCTGGGGACTGGGATTCATCTCTCTCAGTGTGAGCAGGACAGAGGATGGAGTGGGGGAGAAATGGAAAATCTTCCTCAGTTTTCCATGCAAATTTTGGTTTTAGAGGTTTTGGAGAGAGTTGGGGGTCTGAATTTTCAAACTCAGTCTCATCTGCATCATTTACCCAAATGTGGCATTGTTTGCTAGGGGAAGAACTCCTGCCTGTGCTCTGAGCTCTGACAGCCACCAGGCCCAAGGGGCACAAGCTGTGGAGACGGGGCATGGGACAGAACAAACACCTTAAGAAACAGCAGGAAATTCACAGAAAGAAAAAAAAAGAAATGCATCAAGGTCATTAAATATAATTTGCTTCTTCTGTCTCAGAGAGTTCCCAACCCAAAACCTGTGGGAATTCAGGAAACTGTTCTGGGATATATATATTCACAAGCACAGACTACTGGCTAGGGGCAAAAAAATAGGCTAGGTTAACTTATAGCTCACCCAACGGAGACATTTTTGTGGCACACTACTCAAAGCAAGGGCATCTCATACTGAATGAGGCATAATTCACATAAATTCAGCAACCAGAAGTTAACTGGTGACAAAATTTATGTGAAGGAAAGTCTGGTGTGAACCATTTTCTCCTACCTGATAGTCAGTAGCAGGAGTTAGGCACCTCCAGCCCCCATAGAAAGCACACAGATAATTGGCTTACACCAGATGCCAGCTTTTGATGTCAAAAACTGTGAGAGGTGAACTTCCGATGAGAGCATCCATGGAAAACATGCACGTCACAGGGCTCTGAGTGCTTCAACCTGCTCTCAAGCCTGAGCATATCTTTGCAGCAATGGTATCTTCTTGGAGCTTCAGCTCAAAACACAGGGCAGGAGGGGAAATCAGGCAGAAATGAGGTCCTTGGAAATCACCATGCTTTGCTGCTTCACATGAAAGTACCTACATCTCACCTGTGCCCCATGGTCTGGGCACAATGGTATCAATGAGGACAGCTGCCCACCAGGAGGGAGGTGAGGCTGAGATCCTCCAGGTACTCCTCCAGGTGTGGGGAGGGCTGAGAGTGGAGTTTTATGTGCAGGTGTCTAATTTGGAAGGCACTGGTGTGACCTGTGGCTGTGAAGGGCTAGAAGAAGCCAGCAGTCTGACATCTTGCTAGTACAGCTGAATCTCCCGCTCATAACAGCAAATGCTAATCCCATCTTTCTCAGTGTGAGAATCTGAGTGTGAAGGGCTGGCAAAATATTGACTATCAGCACAATCTCCACAGGTGCCCTCTTCCCCTCTGGATCTGCTGCTAAGTTTCTGGCAGTCAATATCATATGTACATAACCCACATCTAAATCCTGCAAATTAGATTAAAGGCTCAACAACATCATAACACAGTTTTAATTGCTGTGTTGCCTACCATGAACACAAATGTCAGAACAGCAAGGGCAGATTCCCATGAATAGCTGTTAGCGGAGCTCTTCTTTTAGTAAACACACTACCAGTGCAAACTGGTTAGATTTTGCTTTGTTAAACCTATCCTGAGCATTTACGTTCTTCTTGGATGCCCACATTTCTGGCATCTTCTGTGGCTTGCAGAGAATGGCAGGGCAGCAAATCCTGATTGTGGGGGATTAGTGGTAAAACCTCTAACCTCGCTGCAATGGATGGCTAATGGCACCTTGGTACAGTTTCCAAGGGAGCTGTGCTTTACAGCTTGCAGCATTTCCTTTCCATTTCTAAAGCACATTTCGACTCAATAATCTTATGGCTCTTTTCCAACCTAAATGATTCTGTGATTATAAAGCATCTCTTACTGTACATACACATCCCATTGCCTTGGAGTAGGGAACTGCTTGAAATTCTTGCTTTGCTTCCTAACTGTGCCTCAGTCATGGAAGCTGCAGGGCTACAGCCCCATGGGGCAAGAGGGTCTGTGCCAAGCAATGCCATCACTGGCATAGAGATAGAGAGCCTCAGCACCATCCCTTTTCATAAAGGCTACATCTCTGCTTCTGACAACATCCACAGGAATACCTCTCCTGTTAGCCTGCCACCCTGCTGTGCCTGGAAGTGCTGGTCCCCTAAGTGTGGGGGCATTCCCCTGCCTGTCTCAAGGAAGTGACTCAGTTGTTACCTGCTGCCAGGAGCACAGGATCAAGGCCTGACACATTGCTGATGATTTCGCTTTCTGGCAGCATCTTTTTTTTAAGGAGTCTTTTCCTTGGCAAGGGTCCTCGAGAATAAAGCAACACCCAGAATGGAACTGGGACAGTTTAACTAGCAGGACAATGTGGGGTAACCAGCTTTAAAGAAAATTTGCTCTTTTCAGAGAGAAAAGCAGTAAAGTTTGCACTAGCAGATCTGTAATCCACCTTCTCTAACTTTTGTATTAAGTGTTCTGGAAGGCATCATTTACCACAGGCTAGTCCCTAGTTCCTGGATGTGTACACCAGATCCAAAAATGTTCTGCAGTTGGACTGACACCTGGGGATTAAAGATGTCATTAGTGCCCAGAACATCCTGGACTGGGGCAGGGGACAGCCATAATTTATCCAGGTTGTTTCTACAACATCAGCTGGACCTTTGAATCATAAATAATAAAAAAAAATTGGCTAACGTGAAAAAGTTGAGGCTTTCCAGAACTGTAAAAATATGTCTTAACTACCCAATTTTTGCTGCTGAAACAGCTTTTCATAATTATATATTCTCCTGGGAAATGTGAATGGGCTGTTTACATGGTAGCTAAAGAAATATGAGGCAAAAGGCCACTAGATCTAGGATGAACAATACTTTCTCCAGGAATCTCTGGGATACTTCTCTTATCTCCCTAACCCTAGTCTCCAGGCCATGCTTCTCATCCATGGTGCTTGGAAGCTAGGCATTTCTGCAGGGATAAAAGGAGATGTGTGAAAGTCATTTTCTGCCAGAGGCTTGAATCAGGCTGTCAAATCATGTTGCTTGGCAGAGGCTGAGGACATGCTGTTGCGAGCTTTTTAATGGTAAGATGAATGCCTCAGATGCCAATTTCTCATTGGTTTAGAGTTAAAACCATAAACTTGACTGGGTTCCATGTCAAGCCATAAATCAGTTTGTCATGCAAAAAAGCCTGGCACACAGTTTGTGTTAGTATCCAGCCTCTGCAACTTGACCTACACTTGTTGTCCAAACTGCTCAGAGACAAGCTGGGAGGTGATGCTCTCTCCTAAGGACTGTTGCCCAATCAGAGCTCTGAAGAAAAGAGAGAAACAGGAGATGAAGGGAATGTGGTGTTCTTCAGGACTATGGAAGTAATAAATCAGCAAAGTAATTGAATCCCTCATCAAGTACTGCTGCTTCAGCCAGGGGGAGGAACAACCCGCAAGCTCAGTTCTACAGCACAGCACTTCTCACATGAGTATGTTGCTGTAGAGAGTCATTTGCCTGCACACAGTCTGCCTGATGTTATTTCTTCACCACTCCATCTTACAGAGAGGTTTTCCTTTTCTTCCTCTTAAAATAGTTCAACTTCGTACCAAGGACCATGTCTCTGCTACAACTTTCTCTGCAGAAGTACATTGAAACGACAAGATGGATCCAATATTGGCAATGAGGTAGGCATGTTGTAACCCTACCTCTTCACTGAGTCTTGTTTGTACAGGTTTTCCTCCCCAGCCAGCAAAACTGATCCCAAGGGTGGTACTAGAAGAGCTTTTTTTCCACCTCAGACAACTTCCTTTTTTTTTTATGTACAAGTGTCCCCTTCACCCAGCATCACACTTACCTTGCAGCAGGAAAGGCACAACAAGTCCTGAGCAGAAAGTTCACCCCTGAGCTACAGTCCTGCTGCCAGCACAAACTTACTTTGTGATCTCAAGCTAATCTCTAAAGCTGCTGTCTTTTGTAGTGAGGTGGCACTACAGCTTCCTGCATGAGGAGGTACAAGGCAAAAACTTGGCAGGACACAGGACACAAACTATACTGCAACAGGGCTGCACATCTGGGGTGGACAGATGGACAGATGAAGGAGTGTTGGAGTTTGTGACATCCACAGAGCAGGCAGCACTTTTTAAGGTGTTTCTGTCAATCCCAAAGGCCTGGCAAATAATCTGATTGATAAATTAGAGTTGCTTATATCTCAGACAAAATACCGAGCCCTGAAATATCACCATCTCCTCAGGGTGCCTTGCAGCACCTCCTGAAGGCACCCCCAAATGCAGCAAAGTGATGGGCTGGCACTGCTCAAGAGCACAACAGCCCTTTCCATCAGCGCCCTCATGCAACTCTAGCTGTGATGCCTTAAAAGGCTGGTTAGCACAGAGATGCTGCAGTCCTTATCTGCTGCCCATGGCTGCTGCTTTGGAGATATTATATTTATAGCTCACCCGCAGCACTGATGCCCGACTGCCTAATTATGAAACATATAGTTTGGGCAATCCAATAAAGAGGCAAGTCTGTCCTGTTCTCTCTTGTTCACAGACTCATGAGCAGAGGCAGCACTGAGCTGCAGCGAGGTAAGATAATGCCTTGTTTTGGTTTTCACTCTTTTGAGCTGTTTTTTTCCTTTCCACCTGCCATTTGCCATCAGTCCTCAGGGCTCTGCATAGATATCTTGAGGGGAGTGCTGCTTTCTCAGGGGAAGACTGGACTTTAAGATGTACTGGACTTTAAGATGTTTGTTCCTCTCTTGCTGCCAGGGCACACACAGAGAGTTTCTCTTTGTATTCCCAGTCTGCTCTTGGGAACCAGGTGCTAACTAACAGCTGCTCTTCAGTTTCTTCACTAATAATACACTGTTATGTTTTCATGTTCTCAAGGAACACAACCATATCTAACTATAGTAAAGACACTTCCCTGGTTTGAATAGCAAACTGAATTACTTCAAGAAGAAAGCTTTTCATTAGTTCTTAGAGGATTTTTCCTCTCTATCAGCATTTTCTTCTTTATGTTGAATGTTTGGAAAATGAATAGATAGTGAGAAAAAAATGTAGACAGGCAGAAGGAACATTTTACTTTTTTTTCCTCTTTCAGACCATTTTCTAGAGGCCATGAAAGAAAAAAAGAAAAATTGCAGGTGATCCTTGCTGATTTTATGTTTTAATTACTTGCTATGGATTATAGCAGCTGAGGGAAAAGGAAAAAGAAAGCAAAGCACTGAATTATAACTGTGTGTCAAAGCAGGAATTCATCAAAACTAGTCTGTAAAATAGCAGTAGCAATAACTGCCAAATGCCAATTATCGGGATATTGTTACATTAACTTCATCTCATGAGAACATTAATTTTCAAATGGAGCCAATAAAAGAACACCTCTTAGGGAAAATAAGATTATTTGTGCATGTGCATACTTTTGTTTGGATGTATTTACAGATACGCTTTTATTATAAATATTCTTATAACCAAAAGCTTTTAAATCCAAGTATCACAAAATATGACACAAAGGTACAAAATATTAATTTACTTTTAGTTTAAAAGCTAGAGCTATCACACATTGCACTAGAGTTTGTTTACTATTCCATTATTCAAGAACTTAAATGAAACAAAGGTTTTTTCAGATGCTGAGTCCTTCATGGCTTTGACAGGATCTCAGGTCCCTGGTGCCCTGAGGAGCAGGCCAGCTTATACCTGACCCAAAGCCAGTGCTTGTAGGAAAGGACAGCCCACTCCAAAGTGCTTGGGATTGAGGTCAGATCCTAGGTGAGGATTCCAAGGGCAGGAGGTCAGGTGATTGCTTGGTCTAAAGCTGCTGGAGATGCATTGACTTGAGAAGTAGGTGTTCACATCAGTGCAATTGGTGCAGCACTTTGGTCTGGTCCCAGGGCTCCCTCTTGGGCTCTGCCATGGCAACATGTGCCTGGCAGTGCTCCTGCTGGAAATGCAGCCCTGGGGCTGTGTCCAGGTCATTACACACTCATGGACTCTGAAATCAAGTGAACACATCCAAAACATGTCCTAGCATAGGATTTGCTCTTAGGCCATGCCCAGGAGGCAGAGCCCTACACGTCTGGTTAGCAGACTTAGGTGAGTGAATTTCAGTGCCTGGGAGCATCCTGGTGTCCTATTTGATTTATGACTAAAGACATGGCCTCTGAGGTTGTCCCCATGTATCCAGCCTCACCTGTGACAGGCACTCATTGTCATGGCTGATGTCCTCAGGTAATATGTCATGTCTGGCTTAGTTTTCCAGGGTTGTGCTAGGGTGGGCTGTGACAGTCAGTGTAGATAGTGCTACAACAACAGGCTTAGGGACAAGTTTGCTCCATCTTTCATGTCAAGAACAGCACATAGCTTAAGTGGAAGAATAAAGTAAAATACCAAATTATCTGCACATGCTCTTATCTTGGAGCTTACTCTCCCCACGTGGGTGCCTCAGAAGGCTCCAGACACTGCAGCCAGCACCTCACACATCTCCTTTTTCTCCAGCCGTAACCCTCTTGCCACTACACCATGGTCTGGTCAGATCTGCACAGAGCTCCAATCTTCTGCTCCCCAGGACTGGTGAGACGAGTTTCCTGTTACCTGGAGCCCAAGGCAAGGTGTTCCACCAGAGATTGCAGTGTTTTAGAGGGACACCAGTGGGACATGGCAGCTGCCTTCGCTCATCTGATTATTACAGGATCTTGCTATTAAGCTAAACGGATGTGCTTCCACAGTAAATTGTGCAGTAAACAAATTGTGTACAAAACTAGTATTTTTTAATAGAGTAGTCTCACTTCTCACATAATAGAAATTTTCTCATGTCCTTAAATTTTTTGCCTATCTTCCAAGCCTCAGGTTAAAACAATACAAATGAGAAAATCGTCCTGGTTAGGCACTTAGTGTTAAAATATTGCAGACACTTGTGTATTGACAGTGTTCCCTCTTAAAAACAAGAAGCAGAAGCAGCATTCCAATCATGTACAGCAAAGCATTAGCTTTTTTCAAAAACTGTGTTGGCCAAAATTCTTTAGCTGGAATAAAATACAGAAACATACATACTAATGCTGTGATTTTTCACAGGATTTGAATTTAAAAGTGAAATTAAACAAAAAGACCCAAAGCCTGTTTCCAAAGTGAAGCCATTCCAAAGGCAATCTCCAACAATAATACTTTGTTCTTACCTAGCATTTAAAAATATAATTAATGGATGAATAACTTTACTTTTTCCCTTGCAAAGAGCAAGCCATCAGAACAAGGCAGACCTTTGACTGCAGCTGGCAAGAGGCTGTGAGGGGGCAGCCTCATTCAAACACTTCTTTAATACAGAAAATGTAAAAGGCTATTTTACAAGGAAGAAAACCAGAGAAGGAAGAGGATGTGAATAGTGACTTGAGGGTGAAATCCTGGCCCCACAGATATCAATGGGAGTTCTCTCAGATACATCCACAGATTATTTTAACAAAATCCAGATCTCTTTCTTTTCCTCCTAATTTTAATAGTACCAAACTTGTGTAGATTTTTCCCAGAAAATTGCATTTGCATATTTCTCCTTACGATTTTTCCTTCTTTGTGTGTTGTCTAACCAAACCACAGACACTGACACAGTTGTTTTTCAGTGAGATGAATTATTACTGACTGCAATATTTTATCTTTGGCTTTATATCACAGGGAGTACAGTTTCATCCTGATAAATCTCAGGCTGTTTCAACAATGTTCATCATCTAACAGTGATCAGCTTTGAGAAGCATAGATCATATTGCACGGAGTCCTAGTTTGTCTGAAAGCAGCTGGAGCAATTTTCCTGGTTTTGCTCAACTCCCTCTAACAAACATAGAAGGAGGACTACCACAGATATTTCAAAGGGGTGCATCAACTTCATAAAACTCATAAAGTTTCTGCTCCAGGTTGATTTACTGGCTACTGTTAAAATATGCTTACCAAGATTTAGTGAAACTGAAAGAGCTAGAAGAAAAAATATTTTCCCTCAATTTCACTTCATATTTTCAGTAATATTTTTAATGAAGCCACTTATATCTCTTTTATAATATTCTTTCTTTTTCCTGCAGTGTCTGTGGAACTCCCATATCACAACAAATTAGAGTAAAACTCAACTTTGAAAAGGAAAATAAGTGCTTTGTCATGAGAATAAAATGGGCACATAAGTGGGGACAGAAGCTGTCTCACACACTGTAAACAAAGCTAGTGGGCTTTCAGATCAGCATATTCCCTGTCAAGCTGAACAGATCTGCACCAAGGTCTTCCTAGAAATTTGCACACTTTCTGCAGGAGGGAAGCATTGGCAGCATTGACTAGTGCTCCTTTTTGGTAGTCTGTGGCTAGGGAAGCAAAGCCCAGCAAGCCTAGAGATTACCATATGAAAACAGAAATACCTGCAAGCTGTAGATACCATCACACAGAAGCCCATTATTCTATTATTTATCCCATTTTTTTAATTAATTTTTAAATTAATTCCCTATGCATGGTTTCCATTGCAACACATCTCCCTGCCTCCAGCATTGGGTATAGAAGGCAGCAGGATACTCAGGGGCTTAGAATAATAATTATAATACAGAGAAAGATGCAGCATGGCACTTTTGGTACAGAACAACAGAGAGGAAGTTCTCAGAACAAACTCTGTTGTACTTTTCAATTCCACCACGTAAGCCCCACTCAGGAATTTCTGTGAGCACAGGTTAAACACATTATGTGTTATGTGCTCGCATGGCCTGCATTTCACAGGTGAGAACTCTCAACATCATTTTAGGGGAGAGAAATAGCACTTTTTTCCTAATTCAGAAAAAAGAAGTAAAGATCTTTTAAGGATCAGATCTGAGGGCAGTCATGCTTCCTTTCTGCCTTTTTGCCCTGTGTTTACTAATGCAACTGTAGGTGGATCTGCACCTTACTATAGGAAAAAGCAAACCATGCTGGGTCCAGGGCATGCTCACAGAGAATCTGGCAGGAGAAGCAGTGTGGGCTCAGCTATGGAAGTGTTGTAGGCATGCAGGCACAGCAATCTGCCTTGCTCACAGGTCTTCCTCTGCCCTCTCCTGCAAGTGAAGTTCCCACTGCCTGCCAGTGCTGTGTTTGCTGCCAGACAAACCAGCCCCTTCCTCACATTTTCTGCTGGATGTTCAAGTGTTAGAAACTCTTCCTTGCAAATGAGGACTCTGGGTTCCTGGAATTCTTCTGGATATAAGGAAGAGTCAGCATCATTGTGGACAGGCTTTTCAGGGACAGATAGATGAGCAGTACTCAGTCAAGCCAGGCATTTGCATTGTAGCAAAACAGCCAGGACTCACTGGACTTTATGGTTAGACATAGCACTGCTTCATAATGTGAGTTCTGACTCCTCTCTAATGATTCATAAAAATTACTTATCCAGCAAGAGACACTTCATCTTCAAGACAAGCCATCGGTACAAGTCTTTCTTTCATTTCACTCACAACATTTGAATTTCATTCACATTAAGACAGCAACTCCATTAGACAGCTATGGGAATATAAACTTGGCATGGAAAAACACATCCATATTACTATCAGGCTGACAATGCATGGTATATTTTTTCAGCTCTGTGTGAAGTGGTAGACATGAAATTCACATCAGCAACCAAATGATTACTTTAATCCTATTATTAAAAGGGCCTGAGCACTTACAGGGTTCAAAGTAAGCACAGGCCTAAGAAGATCAACAGCAAGGACCCTACTTCAAAGTGCACAATCTAAGCTCATGTACTCAATCATAATATATGTCTGAGCCTACATCTCAGACCCTCTCAGTTTATCTGTAGTATATACAAACAGTAGTTGAAAAGAAAAACAATTGTTGCCATACAGAAGGATCTTTCTACAAAACAGGATGTCCCCAGTCATGGTCAGAATGGAGAGGGTGACTGTTTCTACCTACATCAAAATACTAGGAGTCTGAAGTAATTTAGGAAGTGATTTGCAACTGTATGCTTCTTTTGAATATTAGGTAGATTGAAAGGTTTGGGGAATGATAAGGCCAACAGATAACCAGTCCTTGAGCAAGAGATGGCTGTAACAGAAGAGGCAAAATGATCTCTTTTTTTTTTTGCTCCTGTGTTCATTGTAAGGAACTTGGAGAGCTTCCTGCAGCAGAATGCTTCCTTATGGCTATCGTCAGAGGATCTATTTCAAGCTGAGGTGACTGTAGAAGAGGTATGGAGCAAATAAACAAAATGAATAGGAAGGAAATTTTAGAACCAGATGGTGCTCATCCAATAGATTTAAAGGGACTGAAGGATGAATTAGCTGAAATAACAATAATAGTCCATAACCTTTTATTTAAAACAGACATAGAACCAAGCAACTGAATGTATCCAATACAGCATCAGCCTTTTTAAATGCTTCCAAGAGAAAACAGGAGAAACAGAGCCTGGTAGGACTGACGAATGTATTAGAAATCACTACACAGGGTAGAGAAGATGGATATATATGATATATTGGGAGAAATTCAATATACCTTGATAAGGAGAAATCATGATCTACAAATCCATCAGGTTCCTGTGAGATAATGGAGATACAGAAGATCTTTGGCTGACAGCATCTGCCTATTTGTTCTTTTACATGCACTCAATAAGGGCTCTCACCGCAAAATCTTAAAATCTCCTAAGCAGTAATAGGATAAGAGGGAAGGTATTTGCATGTATTGCATAAAATCAATTGAAAGATAGACAGGATTTACAGTAAAGAGATTAACAGGAGATTATTAGTGGAAATTATTCTAAGACTGAGAAACCAGATGAGAGAAAAGGATCTTGGCCAACAGGATGAGTGGGCACTAGAACAGCATCTCAAACTGAATGTAGATGAGCATAAAACAGTGAACATTGGGGAGAAATGTAACTTTACCTATAATTAATGGCTCTGAGATGTTTCGTTGGGTGTGAAATTTAGAGGTTATATAGGTTTAAAAAGCCCCAAAAAACAGCAGAACACACAGACTGTTGCAAACTGTTGCAAAATGCAAACTGAATGTTAAAGTTTTGGTTACATCACCAAAAAGCTAAATTGTGATATTGAAAAAGTTTGGGGAGGAATGATAAAACACGAGAAGTAGCTTTCATACAGACTGAACAGGTAGACTGGGACTCCCTGGCCTAGGAGAGATGGCTGTGGGGAGATATGATAAAGATTGACAAACACATGAACAGCCTGTAGCATATGAATAAAGATAAAGTTTCTCATTATACCTCCAAAGGTAAGACCTAGGAGTCCTCAAATGAAACTAGTAGGTAATATGTTCAGAATTAACACAAGGAAGATGGTTCTTCAGCAACACAGAGTAGAGCTACCTACTCATCAAATTTGATCTTAGCCTACTAGAAACAGTGAATTTCCTCTCAGGCAATCAGGAGGGAACTGCAAGTTCATGAAAATGATATTAAGTATGAATTCTGCCTCCAGGTTAAGAAATCCCCAAGCCAGAAGTTGCTGGAGGCTGGCAGAGTATTATGAAGACATATCATTACATTCTCTTCTGCCTTTCTTCCCAAGACATTTCCCAAGAGCAGCATAACAAATTGGAGGAACCCTACTTTCAGTGATTCTCATATTGCTGTGGTGTGATCTGAATAACTACAAATGATAAGTTCTGCTTGACACTATTCATCTTTTACAGGCATGAATGTTAGACTGAAAATTTCAGCCTGAATCTTCCTTCCTTCCTTCCTTCCTTCCTTCCTTCCTTCCTTCCTTCCTTCCTTCCTTCCTTCCTTCCTTCCTTCCTTCCTTCCTTCCTTCCTTCCTTCCTTCCTTCCTTCCTTCCTCCCTCTCTCTCCCTCTCTGGAGGTTGTGGAGTCCTAATGTTACTCCTTAAGGGCAAATTAGAGATCTGCCAGGAATGACTTGGACATTGTCACTTCTGCCTTGGAAATTAGTTAGGCGAGTTCTTAAGGTGCTGCCAACTGCTCAGTTTTTCAAATCTGTCTTTGCTCAGAAGTTCCTGAGGCCTCTGGCTGTCTGATAAAGTGAAATGGTAGTCTCATATGTTGCTGTTGGTTATTTCCAGAGGGTGATAACAGCTATCAGGAGTGCAGGCAGAAAAAGTGCTAAGGGCAGCAGAAGCAAATTATACACACAGAAATAAGGGTTTGGAGAAGAAGCCATGAGCAGTGGGGCAGTGGGAGGCAGAAAGACTATGGAAAAGGGGTTTTGCCTAAAAATGTTCAAGTGTGCTGGTGGAAACACCACAGATAATGGGAGCTATTTTTTACAATGTAGCAAGTCTCTGGTGCTCTCAGAAACACAGTCATTATTTTCTTGGAACAATCATAGTGTGTTTGTTTCATGCATCTAGAATAGTCAAAGATAAATCATGATTATATGAAAATTAATAAATCCTAAATTAAGGGGTAGTATTTGCCAGCTCAGAAGACCAGCAATTACTGCAACCTCTGTAATAATTTGACATCCCAGATTCCATCTGTACTGGTAGGAAACCCAAAAGGTTCTTCCCATCTGTCATAATCATGCCCCACATGGCAGTAAATTTGAATCCAGAGGAAGGAAGCAAGAGCTCCTCTGCATAGGTCCCTGCACTATTATAATTTAGAGTCATATGAAGACCCCTCACCTGTTGTTGAGGTTATCTCTCTATCCCAAAGCACTTCTGAAGACATGCCACCAAGATCTCTCCCCTTGCTTACAGATAAACAGACTATGGAGCTGAAGGGTTTAGTGAACACGTAGAAGCCAAATAAGTGTGAAGAAGACAAAGACCAAAATGTTTGAGTCTAGTTTCCTTAAAAGTAAAGGCACCATCTGTTCCTTAGTGAGGGGAAAGAATGAGAAAGAATGCTAGGGAAAGTAGGGGAGAAGACTATATTTTGTAAGAATTGTTATCTTCCACTCTCTTTGTGGTAAATCTTCATTATTTCTTCATGCAGTTCACAGCTTGGTGGGGGCTGTTCAGGGTGGCTGCCCCACATGGTACAGGCAGCTACTGCTTGGGGAGTTGTTTGATGGGTTGCCTTTATCCTGCAATGGCCTGTATGGCTTTTTTTTCATCCATGAGGTCCTGAAATAGATTTTCTGACAATGCTGCTTGTCCAGGGAAGGACCTGTCAGTCCTGTAACATGGTGCCTCAGCTTTCCAAGCTTTTGTAAACTCATCTGGCAACAAGAGGGATTTTTCTTAGCAGATACCATTCGTTTAAGCCCTGGGTTGATCCTTGAAGCTTCCTCTGGTGTTCTGTCTGCTTCTTCAAGCACCACTACACTTCTCCTCTGTGATCAAATTGTCTTCCTCTGCACATCAGTGATAAAAGCTGTTTGTCCACTCAGTAGGGAGAAAGGAAAGCAGCAGAAAAAGGGACACAGCTGTCCTTCTGCTTGGGACATTCATTGCAAGCCCTCTCCTAAATCTCAATTGTCCACAAGAGAAGGGTATGGGAGCAATTACACAGAAAGTGACAGACCACATTTTGACAGGTGTCTCACTGCCACATTCACTTTGGGACATCTCATTCAGGAGATAGATTTCTGTGAATGAAACTGGGGCTAACCTGATCAAAAGTCCTAACTAACTTTAAAAAATTAATTTAATCTTTGTCCAAACTGACCATAATGGTCTAAAATGCTTTTGTCTCTATCCCAGACTATGCTGTCACAGAGACACACTTGTATTTGAGTCTCAATCATCTGTCTTATCACACAGCATCACATTATCCTTCTTTTCCTGTGAGAAACAGAAGTTCTTTAATGCTACTGAACCATGGCACCTTTCTCTAAATTACTGAAGAAAACCGTTTAATACTGCATGTGAAAATTATAACATATTGAGAAAATAAACATGGAACTGGGTTTTTTGGGGGTTTTTTTGTTTTGTTTTGTTTTGTTTTTTACAGATTAGATTGGAGTTTCTAAACCACTGAAGTTTCCGCATTAATTTAGGCTAAACATCAATAATAGAAGTCTTGCATCATCCAAAAGCAGACAGACTTTTTCTGTCTGGGGAGGTTTTAATGGATTGTCCAAAGATGTCTGTAATTCCCTCATCAGAATCTGTGAAATTCTGATACTTCTTACCTGATGGGTCTTTCTACTTGAGGTTCATGTCTCCTAGGGGAAGAAAGGAATATCAGAATATTGCAAAAAGCCTTGTGACTTGGAAACTGGATTGGTAAAGAAAATACATGCTGAAAATATCTTTTTATCCTTTGCAAATTCCTGATAATCTTGGGGAAAATACATATCTGTGAGCATTTTATAAGAATGAAATTTCAGGAAGATTTAATATTGCCTACCTGTTATTTTAGGTTTAATGAACTAAAATGCAACCTCTGCACTAGTCTACTCTCCTTCCTAAGTTGTAGTGCCAAAAATAGCAGTTCTCCTAAATGCACCTTCTCATATTCAATTGAAGCTTGTGGTACACAGATTCAAGGATCAAAAAGGAGATTAGTTGAATTCTGATAAAGCAACTTAACAGTTTCCAGGATAAATTGGTGGAGTAAGGAATCAGACAATAGCTTAGCCATTTTCAAACCTAAAAGAGTATATTTTCCCCTCCCCTGCTCTCTCAGAGACTTATATTTCTCATGTCTCAAACTGGGGGAAATAAAACTATTCTACTTCCAGCTGTCTCTTTCTGCTACTTTTCTTTGTTCATTCTTTTCATCCAGAGAAGGAGATAAGTGCTGAAATTATAGTTATTCCAGCATCAGCCCAGTAGCTGAAGTGAGACTTATGCAGGCTTAGAGAAATCCTGCTATGAAAATGGTACTATTTCCACCTTTTTTACCCATATGGAGGTACAGCATTCTACACATAGAATTAACCTGTTAAACACACAGACTCCTGAAGAACAAGCAATATGTGCTATGTAAATGCTATTCACATGAGGAAAATATAAACCATAGGATAAGTTACTAAATTGCTGTATGGTACTTGCATTTCCACTCTTGGTTTAGGCCACCTCTTGGAAGCACTGCCCCTGTTTTCATTGCCTTGACTCCTCTGAAACTTTGAAGATGCCTGATCTCTGCTGGGCTCTTCAGAGAACCAATGAAGTAAAAATAAAATATAAAATATATCTATTGAAAAAGAAGAAGTGTGTACATAATAAATTTGTTAGTGAAAGGCTTCTGCCCTTTCCTCCCCATCTCTCTGAAAATTAATTGAATTTTTGACTCTCTCACCTACCCACACCTGTTGGATTTGATTCTGGTGGGAAAGAGACTGGGAGGGCTGCCAATCACTGATGAATATTTACTTGCCAGATAAATGTGGAGCGAGTGGTCCTGAAGTGGCGGCAAGAAGTCTGACATTCCCTGTACCTTCCCTAGTAGTGTTTGATGGAGTGCATACACCTCATCATGGGATGAGGGAAGGTGCTGCCTGGTAACCTTCCTCATCCCTTTCACAGCCCCACACAGTCTTGATGTGGCTGCTAAGTGTCCACTCCCACCGTGAGCCCACAAATCAATGGGTTTTAAATCACTAGAGTCTCTTCTGCCTTCAAGGAGTCAGAGGTGTTATATTAAAATATGCAAAAAATACCTTATCTTCCTTATCTACCTTCCAGACCTGCAATAGATAAACAAGAATTTCAGTTGGAGCCAGTATATATTTAAACTTATAATTGTGAAAAACACTTGTCTTTTATGACCACAGGGATCATCAAAAAATCTCTGTCAAGACTTGCTGCAATAGCTGTCAATGGAAAGATGGGGAAATAAAAATATCATGGAAATTGAAAAAAAATCAACAAATTCTGAATATTTAGTTTGTTTAGAAAAGTTTGTAATCAAATAGCCCAATTCTAATTACCTTGAAAGCCTTTTTTTTTCCTTTTTTCTGTACACTACTAAATCTGAGCAGTAGAACAGTAACTATGATGGAGATATATTATTATTGTTGCCACTGTGCAATAGTTTAACCTAAAAGAGAGAAACTATCACTCCTATTATATTTATGCTCTAGCTAGTCCTTTGTAAATTTCCTACCAACTTACACGTGAGTTTGGCTGTCCTGAGCTTTATATTTACAGACAGTGAAGCTAACAAACAGAAAGATGAAATGTCCTGTCCAAGGGCATCCAGGAAGTCACTGATGGGACTGGAAACCAAACCAGTAGCTCTCCCAAGATAGAGGTGCAGCTCCAAAGTAGCTCATGGGTTCAACAAAAATTTTTCACTCCCTGGTTTAATTTATTTTACAGTGCCACTGCAAATTCAAGGGAAGAGTCAGGGACTCCCCATGTGGCTGGGGAGTGCAGCAGCTTTGATTTAAATAAGATTTAATTGCCATGGCATTCTTAATCCTGTATGCCCACTGTCAGCCCTCCAGGCATCATGCCTGTTTTGAAAACTCAACAGCAAAGGCTGGATCAACTGATAAACAGATCATTGCTGGTCATCAAAGTAACTCACATCTGTAAAGGAGAGTTGGCTTCTGATAGAAAAACTAGGAATGGTCCTTCCTCACCATTTAAAAACCATTACTTTTCTAGATTTGGGTTAATACTGAGACCAACTAACACATTTCACCCCCATTCCAAATATGACTACATCTCGGTGCATAAGAGGGCAGCAAGTACAGGGCAGGATTCTGGCATAAGTTTGTCTTGCAGGAGAAACTGTTATCTAACCCATGTGCACATCTACACCACCACTAAGGCATGTGCCAGAGCCCAGTACCCAAAACAGGACTACCTGGCATCTTCTGGATGCAAAACCACAGCAAGGCTCTCTCGGGATCAGGGGCTTTACATATTTATCCTTCTGGTTTCCCTTAAGGTTGAAAGCATTCATATTAAAGCACCTCCCTTTGGCAAGCATCCTTCATTACTGAAGAATTACACCAGCCTACCCCTCAAGCTGCAGAGAGCAGCTCTCCCATGTGCTTCTGATCCAAATTCTTCCCTCTGGGAGGTTTCCCAGGACCCTCATTGTTTTGATTAGCAGAATGTATCTCTGCTAGAACGGCTGATAAATGAAATAGGATTTTCTAGCAGAAAAAGTAGTTCCTGATTACAGTAGGATTAATAGTTCCCCCTCTTCTTACCATGTGCACACTGGCAAGGCTCTCGACTGGGTACTGAGCATGTGCTGAGACAATCTGTTCCTTTGGCTTTCTCTTACAAAAAGATAGTTGGTTTTTGTTTCATTTATTTCCCCTGCTTCTGTTCATTTTCCTTCTGATTATGGGGAAGCTTGTCAAGAAAGAAGGGTGGAGAGAAATTAAATGAGTTTTGAATGCTCATAAAGAAATGCCTGCGCACTCAGTCTTTGTGAAAATGTGCACCTCTCCACAAAGGAGAAGAGAGACTGGTTGTTTCACTCTTCTTTGGCAAGACACTCAGCAGGCAAAATCACCAAAGCAGATAAAGCCTCATACCGATTTTAACCAAGGACTTTATTTTCTCAGCCAGGTGAAGAGTCCTACAAATGTTTGGGCTTGAGTTGCTGTAAAATCTCTTCTTCTGCAAAGAGCAAGCTCTCGGATTTAGCAAAGCCATGTTATTAATAAGCATCAGGGGTTTCGAGAAACAAAGGCTGGAGGAGGGGAGAGGGAGCCTTATTTTAGGAAGGGGGCCAAGAAAACCAAGATGTTTAGGAGGGGGAAGTATTGACACCCTTGGAATAGAGAAAGTGTCGAATGCCAGCTGCAGAGCGCCTCAAAGAATGAGAGTCTCCGATGCTTTTGTCTCCTTATATGGTCAAATGATAGCGAGGGGTTTCACCAGGCTGGGGAAGGCACACACGCTGCCTGCGGAGCTGCAAGCGGCGGAGCCGCTCTTTGCAGGAGTAGAAAGCCCCAGCCGCTGCGCAGCTCCCCGCTGCAGGCAGGCCAGTGCGCTCCGTGCGCGTTTGTTAATGGATGTGACCCCCTGTCCCCGGTCCAGGAGGTGGCATTAACTGCCTGCTACTGCTCTGTAAGTAAATATCCCTTTTTTCCCCTTCCCCCCACTACCCACAGAACATATCTTTGGAGGTGTCGCTTTAAACAAAGGGTGCAGAGAGGAGGAGAGGGTTCTTTAATATCCCTGGGGGTTGTTGGGGAAGGATGCGAGGAGAGAGATTGCCGGTCCCCCTTGCTCCTGAGTGCACGGGCAGGGGTGCGAAGAGGACAAAAAGACAAATTTCTTATCATAGCAATTACTGCTGTATGTCCGTCAGTAAAGTGACACATCAGCGAGCCGCTGAGGCACTGGGTCTTTTCATGTGTAACTATTTTTAATGACTCTATTGTGCTGCGTGTGTATTCCACCTGGGAGGTGATAAAAAGTAGAAGATGGGGTCTCAGATTCCTTACACCTCCGTGCACTCCTGCTGCCGAGCTCAACAAAGGAGCATTTTTGTACTGTAGCAAGAGCAGATGCACATGAAACAAAGGTAGTAGCCTCTCCTCTTTGCAGGCAAACGGCGCGGATATATTGTGTAGAGCCATCAGCATTGTATTTCTTCTTTTTATGTGGAGAGAATAAATTAGAATACAAATCCCAATTATTAACTCTGCATTCCTTCTTTTTGTGCTTTTTTCTGTGTGCATGTGTGCACAGCCACAATAACCCAGTCCTTACTGTATGCTAACCTGGATTTCTCTGTGTCTGTAATAAAGGAAATACTAACTTTTGTCTGCATTGATGGCTGTTCCAAACTTTTTACTCGCCTCAAGGGATATGGCTTTTATTTTGTTGACCAAATACCTGCATATTCCAGCTTTGCTGAGTACACAAGACAGCAAATGTTATACAAATATAGATACCAGCAAGTCAGTCAGTTTGTGATTGCCACTCCCCTGACTCCAATCTAGAGGTATATTAACTAAGATTGCTAATTGACATTGAGGTTTTCAGGGTCAGTAGCTGTAACATTAATTGATGGTTATGTGTATTTATATGTTGTCTTGAATAGGAATTGTTCTAAAAGGGACCAACATAAGGCTATGTTATTAGATACACAAATTCATCCAAATGTGAAAGGATGCTACAGTTGAGGTTATCTCTGGGTTTCTTCTATGAACCTGATTTTCATCAGTTCATATATTTATGGGACTCCCAGCTTTCTGGCCAAAATCATCTGTGCCTTTAATCAGCCAGATGGTAAACTTTGAACATGATTGCTTTAGGCATTTGGATATGGAAGGAAAAAAAAAAAGAAAAAAAAAACCCAAACAAAAAACCCAAACATGTGTTTATTTTACAGAAATGTTGGTCTGTTTTGTGCACCTGTAGATATAACTGGGAAAGGATGGATTCTAAAGGTTGCTTTTTCAATAAAACTTGACCAATTCTTGGTGACATATATTTTTTAAAAGGATGTGAGTTGCTGTATTGAAAACTCAGTTCCTGACACACCCTAGCATTACTATCAAAATCTGACCAGAGCACCAATAAAACTGTCTTTTACCCTTACCATAGGATAAAATGATCTCTGGCTTGTTAACCAACATGTAGTTGAAGTGAGTGGGGCAGCTGAAAAGATATAAAATGATGTTGTTGAGGAATCAGATTTGTAAAAGTAACCTGGGGTTCCCACCTGACATCTCCATTTAACTAACACACCTGAGGCTAGTGGGTGGACCAGTTCTTCTGGTCTTTTGAAAAAGCCCAAGATAGCAAAAGTGCTGGGATAAAATATAGTTATTTTTGTTTCTCACCATTTTTCCAAATGAGCTCCCACAGAAATCAGAAGTGCTACATATGCAAGCACCAAATAGTCACTTCCAGGTGGTTTGGATTTACAGGAAAATACTACTGGTTTTGTGAAATCACTGTTATCTCCCAGCAGTGGCTATATTGTGTCAGATATTGTTTGTCCATGTGAAGTTCCTACCACATAGAGCATGTAATGGTGATTCCCAACTGAAGAACTCCAGTAGAAGTAATGATCTGTTTCCCACTCCTTAGAGAAGTCTAGGGTTAGCTCTTTCCCTGAAATCACATCTTTCCTGTCCATACAGGCATCAGCTCTCCCAGATGGCACACCTTGCATTAGAAAAGAGATCAGACAACTCCTTTGATTACTCATAACACAGTCTGCAAGGATTCTATCATGCTTTGAATGTCAGAAGCTAAAAAAAAAAAACAACCTCAAAACATTGGTGACAAAGTACAACTCCTATAATTGTAAGGGTTAATGACAGTTTCTGCTGCACTGCACTGCAAATTCAAGCTTTCATTCTGAAAGAAAGGAATGAGAAGGGCTGCAAAGACCTATATTCACAAAAGACCTCTGGCTCAGTTCTCCAGGACATCAATCTCTGAGCCTCAGAGCCAAGCAATGTGTTACTTGCTGATGTCCTCACTTCCCTGCCTTTCCTCATCTCACAGGGGCCAGGATATTCAGAGTTAAGGGAAGGTCAGATAAATTTTAACATCATCAGCCACAAGCATTCCTGTTGCTGCTGGCCAGCATGCTCACAGTCTTTCAGGGTCCCCACGGACCAGGAACATTCAGGTCTAAGTCTTATCCATGTTTCTCTGATGGGTAAATCTGTCCTGAGCATCTCTGGACAAACCCTGAATGGTGTAGTGTTGTAGGCAATCATCTTCCCTCACTTGGGTACTGCTTCAGAGACTGGGAGAATCTCATAATTTGCATTTTTAGACTGATTAATTCTAATGGTGTAGGTTTAATATTTAATTTACATATGCACAGTTATTTGTGATGCAGATTCGCCACAAGTGAGAGTGTGAAATGGCAGGGTAATGACAGATTTCATGAAAATAAATCTTGGATACATTGACAGCCACTGAAGCATTAACATTTTAACAATATTGATTAGCTATATATAGACAGAACTTGATTATAAACCAGTAGAGCCTTCTCCTAAGGATGAAAAGTAAAATACTCATGCCAGGTGATAAAGTTAATTTTGTTCTTCTTCACATACCCTTCTATATTATACTGGATTATATCAACTAGGATGCTGAATGGTTACTGTACATACAATAATATGCCATAAGAAGAATACAGGTGAGCGTAACACTGACATAAGTATATTCACCATTCCCTTTCACAGAAAATTACTGAATTTAAATTTTAAAATGTATCAACCATTGCAGAGAAAGGTCTAAAGTGTCACTCTGATGGTAGTTCTAGACTCTCAGCAAGCATAGGGGCTCAAAACCTACCACTGTTTCTTCACTTCATCTTGCATAATAAAAGCAGCAAATTGCATAAAGCCGTGAAATCATTTACACAGATGTATTTTGTCGTTGCTCTGGAACACCCTTGAGATTTAGAGCAGAAGTGTCTTCAGAGACCAGGATCTTGCCTTTGATCAATTCCACTTTTCCATACTATGCCTTGCAGCTCTCCATGTGGATTCAACATCTTCCTTCTGCAGCTGGAAATAATCTTGCCCACAAAAGGATTGCCTATGTCCATGTCACCAGGCTCTCTATGTCTTTGTGCTTTCTTCTGTACCTCCCATACACCATAGGTATGGGAGGTACATACTTTGGCTCGACCTTAGTAGATGTTCTCTTTGCTCTCTGTGTCCAGTCTTCAGCCACAAATCCCCCAAAACTGGGTCTAACCAGTTTCACACAGGTGCAATTGATCTGGTTTGCTAAGCTGTGCCCAGCTCAATGGGTGCCCCAAGGTTTATGCAGCCTCCTTTGTCACGTTTTGGAAGGCTGCGGGCGTGGCAGCTGGCCAGGGAAGTTTGGATACCTCACAGCCCTGAGGCATTCACTGCCACAGCAGTTTTATACAGCAGCTGTAAGATGGGCATTAACTGATCCCCCAAACCAGGCGTGCCAATTATCTTAGGCACAAGGGGGATTTATGGTCTTACCTCAGTAAACAGAACCAGAGCCATGCTGACAGAAAAAATAACAAAGCTCTCTTCTTCCACAGAATCATCCCAACTTTTCTTCTGTCCTTTCTTCAAAGAGGGAAACACCAGCTATTGGGGATATTATTCTGGTTTTGTGCCCTGAGTAGTAGTCAGTGGGATTGCAAAAATACAGAAAAATTTGGAAACATGACTGCATGGTAGCACATGACATTTCTGGGTATTTTTACCTTAAAGTCTAATTTCTCTGAGATTAGCAGCACTCCTGTCCATAAGAGAAAGCAATCCTTTTCTGGAAAAATAAACCTTTGTTGTAGTTTAGTGTCTGTAGACATTTAGCTTATACACTACTTTTGCAGGATAGTGCCAGAAATAATAAAAAGGTTTATAAATCTTATGCTATTTTTCTCCTCTATCATTTTCTGTTATCTGCTTAAATGCTCTTATTAGAAATATAAATTTTTATGCTTAAACAAGATCAAGTAATTGACCTTTCCTCTGAACAAGCATTTGCACATTTTGCAAGAGAGAGGAGGACAGCAATTTCAAAAGGCTTTAAAATAGAAAATAAAAGCAAGCCTTCCACTTGAACTGTGCTCCTCCTTGCTGTGGCAAATTTAAGTCATGCTCCATGTTATTTCAACACTCTTCTTTTGTAACTGAAATATGTGCAGGGTTATGGGCAAGACCATAGACCCTCCAGTCATTTCAGTATCAGTCTGAGATAACCATAGAGCAAACTCTGTGGGGTACAATTTCAAAGTGTCAGTGCTCAGTTCTTTTGTGGCATTTGTGGATATTACCACTTGTTCTTGCCCTACCACTGCTGGAGTGGCTCTAGACTGGAGCAGATCTTTATTGACTGCCAATCACAATAAACCACACAGAAACCACAAGTGGAGTACTCCTTCTCCACTGCTATAACTGCAATTACTTTAGCCAGATGCATAAGGGACTTTGCCACACAATAAACATTTTCTGTTTTGGTTTTTTTATTATTATTATTCATGTTCTGCTAAGGAATACAATCTTATACAGCACACTATCCACTTTCCAGTTCATGACAGGGTGACTGTGTAATCCAGAGAGGAACCAGGTATGCTTTGGTTATCTGCATATGTTAATGTAGTCTATCTGGTCAGAAAATTGCACTAAAGAGATTTAAAAAAAACTCTAAAAAAAGAGATCAGAATGTTATACCCTACATAAAATAAGTCAGCCATTTTCAAGGAGGGTGAGTCCTTGGAAAAATCCAAATGTAATTTTGAAGAATATTGTAAGGTAACTTCATTAAAAATAAAACTATTTTTTTTTTTAATAGCTTTTAAAACTTACCATCTAAAGGCATGACTGGGATATTTTACTTCGGGTCAATTTTTTATTTGCTTTTGTTATTACTATTATTTTCAATATTAAACCAATTTTCCTGGCTTTTGATGAAGAGAAAATGGTCATTCCTTATTTTTCTAAAGTAATTTAAAAAGAAATAAAATTAGGTTTCCCTCTTTTCCCCTTGCATGGCCTTATGGTCTGGTTTAGAAAGATGCTTAGGTCTTCCAAGAGTGCTTTCCTGTTACTTTAACAAGATGATAATGAATGTGGTAAGAGTAGCTGAATTACAGGGGAAAAAAATCACCTCTTGCCAGAAAGACCAGCATAGTTTGAACTGTCAGTTCATGGTTGTAAATAAATATTTTCATTTTAGCCTTTGGAGCATTAACATAAATTGTTTCCAAATGCTGTAGACCTGCATGGCTCATGTCACTGGAGTTGCCAGACACAAATCTTCCTTCCTCAGGGGAAGAGAATAAACAGATAGAAAATTCTCCATGTGTACTGTTCTTCTGGAAAAATAGCCAGGTGGGAGAAATGTCTGTACATCTTGAAAGAAGACTTTTTATTTCCTGTGCAGGTGGCTAACACAACATACTGATCCAGGGGCACACAGAGAGAAAGCCTCAGCACTACTCACCTACTTGAGTCAACAGCAAGTCCCCCTCTGGCATCTACAGGGGCTTAATTCTGTGTCTCCAGATGCTGATACAACAGAAGTCAGAACTTCACTGAATAAACTAAACAACTCCTACATGGTTTAGATAGTTTCTCTTGGCCTCCTTCTCTCTCTTGTGCATGTGCATCTGCACCTCCCAGTGCTCAACACCCCCTACGAAAAGTTGAAATAGGAGATGGACACAACAGCATTTATTCAGCTTGTAGACATAGCTGAAGAAGCAGGCAGGTCTGCTTTTTCAGTAGTCAGTAGTGTCACGGGATGGGGGAACACTGAATAATTTCTTAATGACATGATGAGCCCTAATATTTATGCAGCAATATGACAACTTTAGAAGTTGCTGCCAGTAAAATGAGACTGAGTCAACAGGGAAAGAAGAGGAAAGAAGCATAGATTTTTGAGTAAGTCTACTAACTTTTTGTTAATTTTCCTGCCAATTCTTACTTCCTGTGAGACACAGTGTGGGTAGTACTAACATTTGGCATAAGCTGTAGCTTCTCTTTTGGGCAGGCAATAGAAAGCTCTTTTCCTTTTGGAGAAGTACTCCTGTTATGTCTGATGCTGTAGGAGGGAGACTGAATGGCAGAAAAAATCAATTCCTCCATGAATTATGTTAAGAGCAATCTGAAAAAGCCTAAGTATAGAATGACTACAGTGATAAAATCTAAAGAGTAACCTTTAACCACAAAGAGCTGTAATAATGATGAGTCTCTGTCCCACAATACTTTATGGTCAACAAGTATCAAACACAACAGAAAGAAATAAATCAATGGCAAGGAGGTTGAATTGCAATTTGTGTTCATTCACAGCTGTGCGAATCTCCTGTTTGTTTTTTTTCCCCATAAAGTCCAAAACAGTGCATAAAGCCTGCACTAAGCTGAACATGAGGGGATTTTACATGACAGGAATTAATGGACTGGCAATGTATAGGACCATGTGTACAAAGTGACAAGCAAAAATATTGCTCAGTATGATTTTACATTTCTTGATTGTAAGACAACAGTGAAATGATTTGTTAGAATTTTCTTCTAAGTAGATAGGACCCATTATTACCTCACATTTAATTCTCTCTGGAGCAGAAAAAACCCTGTACAAGATGTTAAAAATACCACATAGTAGATCATGAGATTCAGTCCAAGGCCTAGATGTAAACAGCCTGGAATTTTGGGATGCTTCAACCTTAACTCCAGCTTACTGAATGAAGCCAGATGAACCTGAATTCCTAACTTTAAGAAATATTGGATCAAAAATTGGTCCCAAATCCAATAAAAGATTCATGTAACTAAAACCAAAATGCAGATCTTGTCTTTCAGTTTCCCAAATCTCTAGAGCTGTTCCTCAAATCTCATCCAGAGCTGTTGTCTCCATAGAGCAGAGTTCATCCCTAAATCTGTTTGAGATATAGAAATGAGGACTGCCTGTCCCTGCTCACAGTGAGGGGGAAAATCCCCTGGGACAATCTTAGAGCACGTTTTATAAAACTAGATCTCTTTCAGGATCGGAGGGTTGTGCCCAGGTATTTTCTGAAATAGTGGCAGCAACTATTATATAATTGCTGAATTATTTTGAATTGTTGCATTATTACATTATTATATAAATTATTAAATACATCTGTTACATGATGCTTACCTCTGCTCCAGTGAAATGCACCCAGAAGACAATGCAGCACTCAAAAGGGGAAGTTCTGTGACCAAGGGACAGAAACGTCCACCTCTAAGGGAACAGTCCTTCTTCCAGTCACAAAGCACTTCTATATTTTACATTTAGCAGCTTTGGATGAAATTGTAGAAACCTGTAAAGGAATCACACTCTTTGCTTTTGCACATCTGCAAAAACTGCAGAGAAATGTTTCACTCTTCAGTATCACACATCTACTTTTAAATCAGGACTAGAAAGAAATAATTCTGAAGAAGGGTGACAAGTGCAAGTTCAGAAGTGGTTTCTGTTCACATTTTAATTTAGCAATAATGCATATTAAATAGGCAACAAAATCCTATCATTTGGGAAAAAATACCTAATGTAGTCAGTAAAAAGTACAGATTTCTGTCCTAAGTACAGACTATTTGAACAAAAGCTATCACTCCTCTCAGACTTAGTCATACATCTACATATATAGCTCAATGTACATTGGTCTGACTCCATTCATTTTGCTGAGATTACTCCAGAGGGAAATTAAGTCCTGACTAGTTCTTTCCTGGGAAATATAGGTTAGGGGTGTGAACAGGCTCAAAACTGATAGAAAATCCATGACCATCTTTTAAATATTCTGGTAAAGACTGCAGGTGTACTTCAAGAGAAGATAAAGTTGCTGGAAGCAATTGTTAAGGAAATATCCCTTTATATGGTCCCTGTTCTCCTGCCTTATACTCCCACTGCGAGCTGCTGCTGTTTTAAATGGGCTACAGGGGAGCTTTGGGTGGTCATTGTGCTTCTCTCTCCATCATATCTTCTAACTTTCTTCTTATCAGTCCTATGATCCTCTCAATTCCATAAGGACAAAGAGCACTCGACGTACTCCCAGTTCCCTTAAAGCAGTTACATTGATAGTCCTGGGTTATCAGATGACCAGCTGCTAGGATTTGTGCTTCCTCCAAGCACCTTTTGGGGTTTGCTAGTTTGTCTCTCTTCCTTAGTAGTTAGTTGGAATTCATAAGACTTTCCAGCAGTTGAGACATCGCTTACCTACTTCACGCATGTAAAAGCGCTCACTCTTCAGTCTGTGCTAGTCACCACAAAATTCAGCAGTGGATTGACAGTTTACAACAAAAAAAATGTTTTCTAGTCATCAAAATTAAGTTTGTCCATTCAGATAGCCCTAAAACCTTAATGACATCCCAGCTAGACAGAATGAAAGATAATAAAAACTGAAATCCTGGAGGAGAACTCAGGATTTCAAAATGCCCTACGGGTGGCTCCCACTGCCAGAGGGAGAGGACAAACTCCAGAAATCAGCAACCAGTGCCAGGAACATAAGCAAGCAACACTTTATTTAAAACTGAGAGCTGAAGTTGGTGAAAGGACTGCAGCTGCTGTAGATGTCACTTGTGCATGAAAGACACAGGTAGCCACTTAAGCTATTAGTACTCAAAACATTTAAGGATTTATAGATCAGATGAGGCTTAAAGAGGAGATGCAGCCTGGCAGGCAGTGAAAATCATGCAGTCCAGGTGGCACGTACTTTCTGCTTGGGAAATTCCCTTTCCTAAGCAGGCAGCTATGCCCTGCTCCAGCTGTAACCTCCAAACAGATTTCAGGTGCAACACACGGTACAAGCCTCAGCTTAAGAAAGAATATGATTATTCTAATGAAACCCAAAATAAATTGTCACCAGCAATAATAAATATTCATCAAAGGCATTTGTGTCATCTTTGCTTGTGTGCACATCCAGAAAATGACAGAGACATAACAAAACTTGAGGAGCAAACATCAATTGTCCCTAACTCAGACAAGCTGAAACATCATATACAGTTTCTGCTACTTGCTTTTTCCCTTCCATAATAATTTTTTGACATGTGTCTGAGCCAGGACACTGGGGAGTCAACTCCCATTTGTGTCCCAATACACGACAGCTATTGGATAACTTCTTCAGGTGCATCAGAGGAGAATCAGATATATCCTACACCTTCTACCCCCATAGTCCCATGCACCAGCAGAGATGGAGGGCTGGTGTCTGCCTGTGGGGCAATGATTGCCAGACACTGGCCTACTGAGAATGTAGAGAAGGAAGGTGCAGAAGCACATAACTGTGGTGCCTAATTGTCTGTGCATGACTGAAATCTACTAGCAATGTAAACCTTTCTCCCACCTTATCCAGGAGATGCTGCTTCTGAAGATTAGCTGGCTCATCCTCTTAAAGGACTTGACTCCCTCCATCCCTAGAGAAATACCTTCTGTTGCAGACCCATAGATCAAATTCCATTTACAAATCCCACAATAATTTTTCAGACTCAAGAGTTCACTCCTCCCTCTCATCATGCTGGTGCACCTAGTGCTAGAGCAGCACTAGGTCTGGGCAGAGATGGATCAACAGATGGCTAATTTAGATGGGCTGCACTGTGAAATTTAGATTTTTTTAAGTTTCTTCCTATTGTGTAAATTTATTTTACTGAAAGCTGGATTAAAACTGAGGTACATAAATGTGGTAAGAATTGATAAACCTTTCCTGAGGGATTGGGGGAAGTGTAGCTCAGTCTGACATGTGCCTGTTCCTGTCTTTGTGGCAGGATAGCTGGACTCCAGACACCAACATGACTGAACGCTTTGATTGCCACTACTGCAAAGAGTCTCTGTTTGGTAAGAAGTACATCCTGAAGGAGGACAGCCCCTACTGTGTGAAATGTTATGAAAATCTTTATTCCAACACCTGTGAGGAATGCAAAAAACCTATTGGTGCTGACTGCAAGGTATGTCAGATTTGTGTCTTGTTACAGAAATCTTGACAGAGAAGCCTGGATACAGAGATCTCAGAGATATGGAAGGATTCAGCCTAACAGCTACACAGGGGTTTCTTTTGATGGGAGAGCTTGTTTTCTGGACCTCTGTATCTGTTTTATATTGTTTCACTTGGCAAACCCTTCTTCACCTGGCATAGTAATAGAAATGCACTCCTGTAAAGCACAGAATGGTCTGATGCTCTGATATAAGAAATTCTCTTTAATTCATTGGGTGAGCCTTTCCTCAGGGCTAGCTGGGATCTGAAAGGGTGACAGAAGCTGATTGTGCCTACTTTTGGGTCAAAGGGAGCTAAGCCATTACTGGCTTTGCAGTGACTACACTTCTGTGGTCATCAAGAGACACACACTCAAGAAAAGGTGTTAACTTGGAGGTCACGGAAATCCAGCTAATGCTGACTCAACAATAAATCAGATAAAGTTAGAAAAATTAGCCTTTTAAATACAGAATGGTGATAATGGAGTCTAATAAAGAATGGGACAGACAGAGCAGAGGCCTTGCTTGCTTGACTTATGCACTGCTACAACACATGGAAACACCTGCCTGGTACAGATTAGTTGTGAGCACCTGCATTTCTTTTAAATTAATTACAACAATTGGAGTTGTTTTAATTCATGCCAGTTTCAACCTGCCTGAATGAGGACAGAGGAGCCATCCAGTGAATGTCTGTTATACATCTACGAACAGACTTCATCTGATGTACATCCTCCTTGCATAAAATTGGCCTGTTTGAAGTTCAGCAAGATTTTCACTGACAGAATGAGATTGCAGCAGAACTGCAATTTGTATTGCATGGCCATAGGATTCTTCACTAACCCAAGGAGATCTGATTTTTGATTTCCCACTGCTGATCCATAACCTCTACAAAGATAAACTAATTCCCGTTAGTGATACTCCCACCCATTCCCTAGTTCAGTGGTATAAAAATGCATGCTTACTCAGATTGAAAAAAAGAAATGTCTCATACCTTCCAAATTGATCTACAACACCCTATTGGCAAATCAGTAGGAAAGTCCTTTTCAGAAACCTTAAAAAGGTAAAAAATTTTCACCACCAAAACAGGGAACTGGCAATAATCTCTAAGAAGGTATAAAATTGCCAGCTTTCCTACAGCTCATAAATATTCAGGTTAGAGATGAGATACAGCTGGCCTGGCCTGACCTGAAAAAGCAAAATATTCCTGCCCTGTTCCAGAATGTGCTTTTGTTTTAAGGTCTCTTTCTAATCCCCTGAGAAGATATTTCCATGTGTTGATAGTCAATTTAAAAACTTGGACCAGCTTCAACAAATCTTGGTCAAAGTATTCAGGAATTAATCAGGCTGAACTTTTCAACCCAGATTTATATATTTAGGGAGTGTGGGTGTTATCTGATATACCGCTTTTCTTTACTTTTAAGTGAAGCACACTCTAATAGCAGATAGAAAAAAAAAGACAAAGCCTCAACTGTCTGCAATTTAAGCATATTTTATCTATGTAAAAACCAGAACTATATGTGGAAAACACAACTAAGAGATAGTAAATAAAGACTTCTTAAAGAGCTATAAAGTGTACCAGAAACAAACACGTCCTTTTTTTGTTTCTGTCACTGCTGTTTGTGTCTGTCCATACTTTACACTTTAACTTTTGAAGCTGTTGAGCAATTTTAGCAAATTCTGATAGATGGATAAAAGTTGAAACTTAAATTCCTGCCAAGTTTTCTGAAAAAACCATGTGTTTGGGTAGAAAAAGAGATCCTATGAATGCTCTCACTGGGAAGAAAACTAGCATAGTTTTTCAATGACAGTAATAGACACTAGAGAACACATTTGAGAGAGCCCTTACAAGTGCCTCAGCCACAAGATAAGTTTCCGATGAAGTGTGTACACTGTGACTGAGCATAATTCAGCCATGAAACAGTCACCAGAAAATCAGGCTTCTTCTCATTAAACTGTATGAATACATAAGTATATAAATACATAAGAAATACACATACACACACATATATATATATGCATTTTTACGTAAATCTTTTTACACATAGCATTTACTTTTTCACCCGAAAGAAGATAAATTGTACTATATTTTTGAATTAAAGCAGTGTGTTTACTGCATGCATAAAATTGACTTCAATTTGTTTGTATGCTCAACGTAACCTAAAACTGTAAAATTTGGAATAAAAATATAATGGACTGACAGTGTCATGAGAAAAGGTCGCATCCAGGCCTTTGCATCTGGCAGTAGTGTCCATACTTAGATCAACATTGCAGCCTGGAAAGTCCCACAAGGTTCTCACATCAGATTTTCCTTCACAAGTCCCTTCTTGGTTACCATTATTTCTCTTCCGTAAGAAAAGCTGCACTGAGAACCAGATGCTCTTAATTTCCTTCTTTCCCACCCTCCCAATTACAATCAAACCTCCTGTAACTGAGGGAATTACACCAAAGTGAAACCACAGGTGCTGAGGACACTTGTAGTACTCGAATTCTGAGAGCACTGGACTTTGAGAGGATGAAATTGATGCTGGATTTTCACATTGTGTATTAGCTATAGGGAAAGACAACAATGCTGTAGGGAAATTTACCTTGAATTCAAGTCAGGGGAGAATTTTCTTCACTATCTTTCTATGTTTTAAGGTAGTTTATGGGTAACTGTAAACTTAACTGAGTAATAACTAATTTGTTCTTTATTTTAAAAGGACAAGTCTTTGCCACCAGAAAATCCCAGAATGACAACATAAGTCTGAATGACACTTTGGGCATAGGCCATTTCATTAACTGTAAACACTTCCAGCTGCTGCTTACAAAACTTTCACAGACAAATGAAAAGCTTCATATGCTGAGTGGTTGGAGGCACCAGCAGGCAGTATGAAAACACAATGCCATTTCTCTCACACCTATTATACATTATCCGTATGCTAACAGGTTGAGGGAGAAACTTACTTTTCTAGAAAAAAAAGAAAGTATTTTTATTGGCTAAGTCCCTAGTGAGTGTTCACCACACACCTACCGTTTCATGCTTATTTCTGGAAATCCATACATCTTGCACCCAATTGCTTAACTGCTGAAGGGTTACTTTCAGATGACTTTGGCTTTTTTAATACTTTCCTTGCAGATCTTATGGTAGAGAAACCATTTCAAACACAGGAAATACCTTCAGTAATCCTGTGTTTAATGCAGTCCACAAGTTGGCTTTGGCAAGCAGAAGGGGGTGAAAACTCTGTGAAATTAAATTATGAGTGGATTGTGAGATACAGCTACTGTGTCAGCACACAGGCCAAAAATGGCTCAAAAGGGTCATTCTCATGTATAAACTAAACAAAAAAAAACCAAAACTTCCAGTAATGATGATCAGGAAAGGGAAAAACAAATTTTAATATTTAAACCCTGTCCCAATATGCAACACTTTCTCAGCTCATTATTGAATCCCAGGCTCCTTGTTGTAAAGTGAAATGGTAAAAGAGGTGGATACCTTAATATCTCTTCACACATGTAAGGAGCTGAGTACAGGACAATATCACTTGTTTTTACCTTTTCTCAACATACTTTTACAGGTATGTGCCAGTCTAACTTACTTAAGTGTTTTGCTACAGGGTATGTGTAGCTAAAATCTGCATGGCATTTAGTTGGGGTAACCCATTTTCTCCATTCAATCTTCTGAAAAGACCATTGTGTCAAAAAAGCAATGAACAACATATACAGTTATTGTTCTGGAAATAAGCTCTCGAATCTCCTTCTTCCTCCTGGGTCCCTGTTGAAACTCAGAGAAGTTGAAACCCTGTTGTTCAAGAGAAATGGTACTGCATAATGGCTTCAGTTTGCTTAGACTTAAAAAGTCTGAGGAGAAGACAATATAAGTGCAGGGTATGAGGAGACCAAGCTTAACCCAGTTAACTGGTAACCCTAGTCTAAGGGGGTCTTCTGAGTTTTATTAAAAAACCACAAAAAACTTTTCTAAGTCACATGCAGTCCCACCCTAGAGCCCAAATAAACCATGATGGAGAAAAATTATACAGAGCCATGGAGAAACTGTAAAACTTGATCTTGTCAATGTTAACAGTTATCTTGTCAAAGTTATCTTTGTGGGTGGCAAAATGAAAATAAGTGAAAATACAACAGGAATTAGTTGTACCTCACTTGTACCTTCTGGTGGAACAGATTTATTTGGGTTGCAATCAGCTAGCAGAAACTAGAATTCATATGCCTAGACTAAATCTGATGTTTTTTCAGCTTAACAGATAGACAAACCAAAGGCCCAGTAATATATAAAACATGCTGAAATAGACCAGACCTCCTCTTCAGTGACTCAAGAACACTCATGATGCATAAATTATTTCATCAGTACCTTGAGCTTCCTTGCTTTCAAATGTGACAGAGTCAGAGAAAGAAAGCAATACCCATTTCATCAGTCTAATATTCTACTGTCAAAGCCAGATATCTTAGACTCTCTCTACATCCAATGACAACAGTTGTTATAGTAATCCAGAGTAGCTAAAGATTATTCAATCCACTTTTTATCTTGGGTACTTTTTGTTGTAGTTTTGCTTCATGACTTCATCATGATAAAATATCTGCTATTGTCACCTACCCAGCTACTGCCTATAAAATCTTGCCATCATAACTGATTCAGGGATCAAATCCTTCATCATTGACACCTAATCTTTGTCTTCATTACTCCTCTTTTAAAAGGCATGCACCTTCTTCAGGGTATCATTTCATTGATAACATAAGCATACATCACCACATGAATTTTGGATATTAAAAAAATAGCTTGTTGAAATTGCAAAAGCAGGAAATGACAGGTAGTGAGGAAAAATAATTAAAATACATATTACAAGAGAAAGAAGATCAGATCTGTTGTTCTACTTTCTAAAAGTCAAATTTCATATATTTTGGAAAGCCTTGTATATTGTATTTTTCTGTTGAAAATATGAGACCAGATTTAGGCTATTTGACTTCTCCCAAAGAGAAGAACAATGTAAGTAACTTCCAAAGAAGATTGGTTTGCATTTGCTATTAGAGAAGATTAAAATATTACAGTCAGAAATTTGTGTTGTTTCAAAAGAATTTAGCTGAAATGAGTAGATGAGCTGAATAAACAACTGTCTGAAAGCTGTGAAGTAGAAGTCTTAGATATTCTACCACAGAGTGCAATCTCAGAGATGAAATACATTGGGTATCAAATGTTACTTACGATGATTAAAAAAAATTAGGTGAGTAGCACAGATGTCCAAACAGGAATGTTAAATTCCATAGTCAAATTTTGACAGAAATTATTAAAGTTTAACAAGCTACGGCATATCAGCTGAGCTAGATGTTTCCATCTAGCTGTTTATGAGAACAAGGCTTCCAAAGACACGATGATATTTTAGGTTAATCTAAAGCTGTGGTATCTTGCTCCAGCATAAGATTGTACATTTGGAGTTACCTGTGACTGTACTGACTAACATAGTACAGTTTATGTCAGATCAGATATGAACATTTTATGATGCTTCACACAAGTTGTGTGAAGCATCATAAAACTGGAATTCACTATTCTACCACTCGCTCTTTTTCTTCAGTTAACCTGATTAGTTTAGTGCCTGCAGTAAATACACAGTAGGTCTTGAGCTAGAACCTGAGAACTTAGTGCAGCTGAATTTTTATGCTACCCATTCATGACAATTCTAGTTTTTCACACTCCCAACCCAGACCAGAGCATCTATATTTTGGGGTTTGTAATCATCCAAGTTCTATTTTGTTTGAAGTCCAAAGATATTATTCAAGTGTTACATGAACAGGCCACCTTAGTTTAAATTTTAAAAAGCACAATCCACTGTTTATGTCACAATTTTTAGAAGGACTATTTCTTTTAAATAATAAAAGGAGACACTGTGAAGAGTATTTTAAATACTAACATGTCCACATAAACCCTTGGCCAGTACTCTAGATCACTGGATGCAGGTACAATGTGGACTTGTATCTCTCAGTACAATCCACATCTGAAATATAGGTAAACCAAAACACAAGAGTCAGTAAAAATTTGTTGTAGTGAAAAAAACCCGAAAGAGATCAGACTCATTCCACTCTTGGTGTAAATCTGTCAAAAAAATACCAGAATGCAATTGGGAAAAAATATTTCTGTTCAGGAGTAAATATCTATGAAATTAACTAGAAACCAGCAACAGATAAGGCAAATAGGGGAAGTCTATCATACCTATCAGGTTAACAAGTTTTAATCCAACTCAAAAGCGGAGCTTTATTCTCAAAGGAAATACCTAAGTGAAATTAGCTGCTCCCCTGTCACATACAAAAAGGGTTACCTTGAACTGAAAAACGGTTCATAGTTGTCAAGAGCTGCTCTTGGTTATTGCAGCAAAATAAGTTGGCCTTTGTCAGAACATTTTGTTTTCTTCAAAGTAACCCCAGCTCCTGGCTGGAGTTCAGATTTGGATGTGTTTGCATTCTCCAAGCTCCCAGTTGTGCAAACTATTCATTCCACTTACTCTGTGGTATTGGATTTCTACAGGATCTGTCTTATAAGGACCGCCACTGGCACGAAACCTGCTTCCACTGCTTCCAGTGCAAGAATTCCTTGGTGGACAAACCTTTTGCTGCAAAAGAGGAACATCTACTTTGTACTGACTGCTACTCCAATGAATACTCTTCCAAATGTAATGAGTGCAAGAAGACTATTATGCCAGGTTAGGATGCTCGCTTTTTGGACTAGATATAAAGCCCAAACTCAGCAATATTTGTGAGAAATGTTTCTACCTGCTGAACTACATAAAAAACTGGTGATGATGCATTCTAGGCCATGTCCATGACCAGAACATGTAATGTTCATAATGGCTCATGGAAGAACTCTCATTCACATGAAAATTTTATCTAATTACTCAAAATTTAGTTTCTCTCAGACACATGAAAAATTGGTCAAAGTGCCTCTGAGTCTTTCTTGAGTACAAAGATATGAAGGAATAGGAAAGAGCTATTTTTTTTTTCAACAAGAAACATGAGGTTATAGTAATAGATTGCTAAAACCTGGTCTGCTCACAATACTATACCATTCTGTGATGATTTGAGGGCTTTAAAGCTGAAGTGCTATCAGTGCAGAAATAAAAAATTAAAAGGCAATTTGAAGAGTCCTCGTACACACTCCATAATGATTATTAGTTACTTTGTCAGTTGGTTCTGAGATTGGTCAGACAAAAAGAAGAAACCACAACAGTTTTCTCCTGGGTGTAAAAATTAAGGCTTGATGATGAAATAGAACAACGATATTTAAAAGCAGACGGCCCTTTCTATTCTGAGTTTAAACATCTCCTATTTTTCCATGTACACCCATTTTGCTGACACACAAATAAAAACTGACATGCTTGGGAATACCAAGGGCTAGTTTTAAAGCTGGAATTACATGACTCAGGAAGTCCATTCACATCCCAAAAAGCTAGTTGTATCCTGAGCTGCATCCAAAGAAGTGTGGGCAGCAGGTCAAAGGAAGTGATTCTGTCCCTTAACTTTGCTGTTGAGAGATCCCACATGGAGTGCTGCATCCAGCTCTGGGAACCCCACCATAAGAAGAACGTGGAACTGTTGGAGGAGGTCCAGAGGAGGGCCACAAAGAGGGCTGAAACACTTTGCTTATTAAGACAAGCTGACAGAGCTGGGATTGTTCAGCCTGGAGAAGGCTGCGGGGAAACCTGTTTGCAGCCTTTCAGTACCTGAAAGAGGAACTGTAACAAAGTTGGGGACAAACTTTTCAGCAGGGCCTGTTGCAATAGAACAAAGTGTAACTTTTTTTAAAGTAAGAGAGAGTTTATTTAGATTAGTATAAGGAATATGTTTCCTACAATGAAGGGGTAAGGTAAAATACTGAAACAGGTTTCCCAGAGATGTGGTGGATTCCCCATGCCTGGAAAAATTCAAGGTCAGTTTGGATGGGATTCTGAGCAACCTGATCAAGATGAAGATGTCCCTGCTTACTGCAAAAGCCCAGGACTCAATGATCTTTAAAGGTTTCTTTCAACCAAAACTGTTCTATGAATCTGTGATTCTATAATGTTATGTGTATATATATTTAGTACTGCTCATCAGATTCATTACCATTATCAGTGATTTACTGAATGGATCTATTTTAGTCTATTATACCAGCTATATATTGATATGTAGTAATGGAGGCTGGATTCAGTGACACGGAATCCCTGCTTCTCCTTTAACCCAGAAGAGAAGAAATTAATTTTTGTAAGTTTTGCAACTGTGCACTGGTCTTTAGCTGCTTACCCAAGGTAGCTGAGATGTCACAACACTGGAAGAGCAGTACATTCACCATGTTTTTCCTACTTACACAGCACACTGTGGTAGTACAGGAGCTACAGCAGAGGAGTATGGTCACCAGTGAAAGGATAATTTATTTTGAAAGAACCAGCAAATTATTTGATATCCCTTGTGGAGACTGTTAGTGCTAAACTTGCCTTTTGCTTTGAACCACCAAATGTAAAATGTAGATCACAGAATCACAGAATCACACAGAATCACAAGGTTAGAAGAGACCTTCAAGATCATCGAGTCCAACCTATGCCCTAACACCTCCACTAAACCATGGCACTGAGTGCCACATCCAGTCTTTCTTTAAATACATCCAGGGATGGTGACTCACCACCTCCCAGGGCAGATAATTCCAGTACTTTATCACTCTTTTCATAAAACACTTTTTCCTAATATCCAACCTCTATTTCCCTTGGTGCAGCTTAAGGCTGTCTCGTCTCATTCTGTCAGGTGCTGCCTGGAGACAGAGACCAACCCCCACCTGACCACAGCCACCTTTCAGGGAGTTGTAGAGAGTGATAAGGTCACCCTGAGTCTCCTTTTCTCCAGGCTAAACACCCCCAGCTCCCTCACTCGTTCCTCACAGGGTTTGTGTTCCAAGCCCCTCACCAGCCTCGGTGCCTCCTCTGGATGTGCTCAGGTGTCTCAGGGTCCTTCCCAAACTGAGGGGCCAGAACTGGACACAGCACTCCAGGTGAGGCCCCACCAGTGCTGAGTACAGGGGAAGGATGAGCCCCCTGCTCCTGCTGGCCACACCATTCCTGACACAGGCCAGGATGCCCTTGGCCTTCTTGGCCACCAGGGCACACTGCTGGCTCATGTTCAGCCGGCTGTACACCAGCACCCTCAGATCCTTTTCCACCTGAGCACTGTTCAGCCACACCATCCCCAGCCAATAATGTTGCAGGGGGTTATTGTGGCCAAAATGTAGAACTCAGCACTTGGACTTATTAAACTTAATTTTATTGGACTCTGCCCATCCATCCAACCATTCCAGGTGTCTCTGCAGAGCCCTCCTACCTTCCGATAGATAGACACATGATCCCAGCTTAGTGTCATAGGCAAATTTACAAATGAAAGACTCAATCCCTCATGCATGTTGTCAGTAAAGATATTGAACAGAGCTGGCACCATCACAGACCCAGAGGGACACCACTGGTGGCTGGCCCCAGCTGGATGCAGCACCATTCACCAGCACTCGCTGGGCTCGGCCATCCAGCCAGTTCCTAACCCAGCAAGGAGTGCTCCTGTCCCAGCCGTGGAAACTTTACCATGAGGTGCCTATTTAAGTGATTGCAAACTTGTTCTTTCAGTCCTTCTGCAAATCCAACTCACACTGACTTCAGTCTAGCAGCTAACAAAACAGGGCTCTCCCTGCTTTGAGTTTCAATGACAACACCATCCCAAAGAGAGCACAGCTGCAAATGTAAAAATTCTAGACTATTAAAAAAATTTTACAGGTCTTCTTTTTCCAGAATAGTATTCTTTGAAAGACTGATTTATTTGCTCCTTGACATGATATAGAAAGTTACCGGCATAAACAGGGCATAATTTTTAGAAGGTGTCTGTTAATAAAATGGAACAAAAATATTCAAGAATGTAAGCATCAGAAAGAAAGATAATTAACAGTTCACTTACTACTAATGAAAGTCAATTAAAAAAAAAAAATCAAACCACCAAATAAATCCTGAAGTATGCCTCTCAGCAGAATTTAATGAGATCATAAAAGAAGAAAAATATGCAACTAGTAAACAAAGATGAATTAATGCATGAGAAAGGGGAAAATAGTAAAACTTCACCCTGCAGTAATAGGGCATCAAAGGCATTAATGTGGTTCTTCATCATTAGCCAACTCGATTGGCTTGTCAGTTTTCCAAGTATTTGACTTCATGTTTGCTGTTACAGGCTCCAAGAGTGATGCAGAACTGTAGGAACAACATTTGTTTGTTTACCCTTCTGGCCAGTATCAAATATTGTAACTCAAAGTGGAAACATAGGAAATCATACCATGTGCAAATAAATTTATCTATATAATAGGGCATCTCCAATTTCCTGGAAGGGTTCAGAGTCCATCACCCATACAGTGGACTGAACCTGCAAAGAACACTATCTGAACCCTAAAACTTTGTTCTAGAGAAGTGCATTTCTTTTCTAACTACCATACCATTCTCCTGCTTTCCAATAAAAGGAGTGTTTAAATTACACACTTCAACCATATTTTCAATTCAACTGAAAACAAAGAGAAAGCTGTTTCCTTACTGAAAGGTTCAAGAAGCAGAAAAACATTTAGGATATGTTCTGTTGAGCTGGAAACAATTGCAAACTTATAATACACCTCAATGAGAACAAGAAAAAAGCCCCTGAGCAGATATGAAATAATCCTTTGTCTCAGACAGAGACTGTATTTCATTGGGAAAGGGAGTCAAGGTGCTTGCCAGGAATTGCATGCCCCACCCTTGGCAGGGTTCAAAGCCAGGTTGGATCAGGCCCTGAGAACCCGGTCTAGTGAGAGGTGTCCCTGTGCATGGCAGGGAGTTTAAAACTATATGATTTTTAAGATGTCTTCTAGCCCAAATCATTCTATGGGTCTGTACTTGACCAGGTTTCTTGCTGCTATTTGAAAAAGATACAAAACAGATGGGGAATGAATGAGGTCAGTCTTTAATGGAGAATGGCCTGAACTCCACTCAGCAGTAGCAGCAGCTTATATTGGTGTCTGTCCAATTCCTTTGAATCTTCCTGTGCGTTGGAATTAGTTATTTGCTTAATAATACCATACAGAGCTGCTCTAGGCTGTAGCTATTTGCAATAAACATTTCTCTTCTTTGCAGAAAAAATCTCCAAAAACCTAAAATGGTACCAAATGTCATGCAAAGCTGGTAGGAACATTAAATAGCTCACAGCTGCAATTCTTCTTTTCTGATAGACAGCTGCCAGGCAAACAAGAGCTACAAACTGCATCTATCTCATCCAGGAGTTCACTTGATGCTCTGGTGTCGTTACAGGTACTCGAAAGATGGAATACAAGGGCAACAGCTGGCACGAGACCTGCTTTATCTGCTGCCACTGCCAGCAGCCTATTGGGACAAAGAGCTTCATCCCTAAGGACAATCAAAACTTTTGTGTACCCTGCTATGAAAAGCAGTTCGCCATGCAATGTGTCCAGTGCAAGGAGGTAGTGCTCTTATTTTTGCTTAAGGAATTTAAGTCCATCCCATTTCATATCCAAATAGGCAGAATATCTCATTTTTATATGTGCAAAAATATTAAGAATTAACTGGTTTTAAGAGATTATATAAATTCAGTTCCACTTACTTGTAAGAGAAAACTCCCTGACAAAGGAGAAGCAGAAAGTAAATACTTCATCTAAAATATGAAATAAACCAGTCTTTCCCAAAGAAAGTAACAGCGAAGTTGAAACACATTAGGTAATTCTTCCACCATGAAAAAAAGCACAGGTGAATGAACAGTGATGAGACAGAATCTAGTACATGCATACAAAAAGCAACATACAAAGAGTAGCTTGAAAAACAGAGTACAATTGAGAGCGATATTTTACAACACATGCAGAATAAAGCACTTCTAGCATAGAGCTTCTTTTTATAAATAAAAAAATGACAATAAAACACTCTCATGATTTTCTCAAGTCAACTCCAAGCAAAATTATAATCTTGCTGTTGCTAAGCCTTCTTCCCCTCCTCCCACCCACAAAATAAAAATCATCATCCTTCTTCTTTACCAAATCAAAATACAAACATGCCACTCTTAAGAAAACACTTTTTTGTCTTTTTTTTTTTTTTCCTAAAACAGGCTATCACCACAGGAGGTGTTACCTACCGGGAGCAGCCATGGCATAAGGAGTGCTTTGTGTGTACTGCATGCAAGAAGCAGTTGTCTGGACAGCGCTTTACCTCCAGGGATGAGTTTGCATACTGCTTGAGCTGCTTCTGCAACCTCTATGCCAAAAAGTGTGCTGGATGCACAAACCCAATCAGTGGTAGGTCTCTCATGGCTTTTACATTCATGGCAGTTTTGTGTATTGCATTGCTACTAAAGGCAAAACTAAACAAAGTCTGACCTTGATGCCTTGTGAAGGCTGACTTAGAACAGAAACTAGATGGAGTTAAAGTAGGTATCTATTAGGAGGCCTCAATAGATCTGCTTTGGGCAGCACAAGAGCTCAGCCAGAGCGACACCCCAGGTGAACCTAAAATGGTCACAAAATGGACTACTGGTCATGGGATCTCACACTTTTATAAGTTTTGGTCTATGAGCATATTAAAGCTAATTGTCCAATTACAGCTTTAGCCCATGAAGTCAATCCTTCTTGTTTTTCTCTCTTCGGTCTGCTGTTGTTAATGCACTTGGGCCTGAGATCTGGATTGGTTGTCCTTGGTCCCAAGCTAGAAAAGGAATTGTTTTGTCTACCTACTTTATGAAGAGAGCTTACTATCTCCTAATATGAAGCTCAGACCCACACACTAAAGCAGCACAGAATCTGAAGAATATAAAAGCTAAAATTTGAGGTATAAACCTGGCACAACAAATGCCCAACTAAATTTTTTCATGGAACTCCAGCTAGTAATTTTTGAGGTTAAGCAAAAGATAATTACTACTAAAAGACATTTTTTCTTTTTTTTTTCTTTTGTACAACTTCAATACATGAATACATATTTTATAAGTATCAACCTGATGATAACTGCCATAGCCTCAAACTCTGGAATGGCTTTTTACTAACCTGCTTCTTTTCCTGAGGTATTCTTCCTTCAGAGCTATGAATCAAGTCATGACACATGACAGATTTATTTTTTAATTATCTAAATGCACCTATAAAAACCATAAATTAACATAGTCCAGCGCCATAAGACATTCTGTAAAAAACTGCCAGAATTCTGTTCAGAGGCAGGTGCTTTGCTTTTCTTCTGCATTTTGCAGGGCCATCCCTCGGAAGTTCATTTCTGCCATTATCACTAGGGATAACAGCCTTGCTCATTAACTTTGCTGAAAGCAACAGAAGTATTTGAGGATGAAAATATTAGTCACTACAGAATCAGTGAAATTAGCACAGCAACAAACAGATTGGTCACAATGGCATTTTTCACTGCTGTATGTCAGATCTCGGTGTCAGTCTGCGTGACCTGATGGCTGACCTGCTACTGTTTTCTTGTAACAGAACGATTTTGCTTTTCAAACAGGACTCGGAGGAACCAAGTACATCTCTTTTGAAGAACGGCAGTGGCATAATGATTGCTTTAACTGTAAGAAGTGCTCCCTTTCATTGGTGGGTCGTGGCTTCCTCACAGAAAGGGATGACATCCTTTGCCCTGAATGTGGAAAGGATATTTAAAGCTCAAACAAAGAGGTGAGAAAGAAGGGAGGAAAGCCGTGCTCACAATATATAGTCTGAAATATGTGGATGTTCAGAGCTAGCTTTGCCACTCTGTGTCTCACTGTACCTAACATTTCTTAACCTTTTTCTTTATACTCTCCAAATCTGGAGGGAAAACAGCTTGAGAGTCTCTAATAGCAATGTCAGCATTTAAGATTTCTACCAATAACAAAAAGTAATGCAAAACTCATGATGTAAAACTATTTGGCTGTTTTTGACATAACATAGCATTTTTAAGAACTTTTTTCCTAAAAAATATTCCAGTTAGAAGGAAGTGATACAGGTCAAGGATAACAATGGCCACACACAGTACATTTATAGGTGGATATATAGGGTGAAGCCTTCTGCCCACTGAAATCAATGGCAAAGGCTATTCAATTCCAATAAGGCTGGTGTAACCACAGTGTTCTTGAGCTGTGTGACAAGTGTGTGCTGTCAAGTTTGTAGAAAGACTGCAAAAGTAGTGTGTTTCAATGTACATGGATTTGTGACATGCCATAAAGAGATAATGATGAAACAGTGGAAATGGGAGTGCTTCATGACAGGTACATATTTTATTGCATGTCTAGCTGGTCATTGTGTGAAGTACAAGTTCTGATCAACAGTGTCAGTATTACAGTTAGTTGACATTACACTGCACATTGTATTTTTCAAAATAAAATGTTTAAAACAAAACTGCAATTGTGGCTTAATTGTATTTACATAATATTTACAAAAATGTTTTCACATTCTGAAGAAAAACAATACATACAAACACATCCCTTTTTGCACCCAATTTTTTGGGGTGTGAAGTTAAGACAATTCTCAGAAGGGCCCTGCTGTACAACAGAGTCTTTAACTAATTGAAGTCAGTGGGAAAACTACCAGCAATAATGAACAAGTGTGTGAAAACACACACTGTACTGACTGCAGCTGATAAAAATGTGTTCATAGGCTCTAAACTCAAGCCCAAAATATTTTTCTTCTCAGCAAGCAAGGAGGTCAAGATAACTCAAAAGATATCCATCTATCTTTGTGAAAATCAAAAGTTTAACTTCTATAGCAGGGCATGCTTTAATTTTTTTCTGTATTGGGATACATAATACTCTTCGTTGCACCATAATTTCTGCTACATTTGCCACAGCAACTGTCAGCAACAGCATGCTGGCAGGACAGCAACATCAAAAGGAAATAATACAAAGGAAGATAAACCTTTTCCCAAAGCAAACTGCAAGAAACATGTCCATGTTATGCAATGCACAGTCCCAGTACACCTTCCAGATGAAATTCATTTGTGTTCAGAAAAAGGAGAAAAGAAATATGTCATACCTCCAACAGGAATCTTCAGATATGAAATTAAGATTTAGGAATATACTTAGTCTGTGTGCTATTGGGTAGGGAAAGTTTGCTCCTAGTTTCTGCCACTACTCTGGAGTTTGTCTCTTGGTACTAATTGCAAAGTGCCCACAGGTCATTCCCCTCTCATTAATCCAACCATCTAAATAGACATAGCAGATCAGGTGGGTTTATTGCACACCATTTGAAGAACTTGGCTGGCTGACATTTTTGAAGTGCACACTGCGCTAATCAGAACTCAGTGAATAACTTCTATCCCTTGGTGATTTCGTTCTATGATGAAAGCTGTAGCAAATAGCTACAAAAATCCCTTTAGCCACACCTCTGAAAGGAGGGCAAACACCTCCCTCTCTCCTCAGGGGTCTGCCAATGCCCCAGCACACTGCAGCTCTGCTCCAATACTTTGCTGAGAGAAGAAAAATTCCTTTGAGCTAAAGGGGTAGTGCCCCTGTACTTGGCACTGATGAGGGGCCACATCTTGAGTCATGTGCTCAGTTTTAGGACCCTCACTACAAGCAGGACAGAGATGCTGGAGTGTGTCCAGAGAAGGGCAATGGAGCTGGTGAAGGGGCTGAAGCTGGGAGTTGCTTAGTCTGGAGAAAAGAAGCTGAGGTGAGACCATACTGCTCTCTACAACTGCCTGAAAGGAAACCATGGAAAGGTGGGGCTTGGCTTCCTCTCTCAGGCAGCTTGCAATAAGACAAAGGGAAACAGCTCCAATTTTGACAAGGGAAGTTCAGGCCATATATTAGGAAAATTTGCTTGATGGGATGTGGTAAAGCAATGGAACAGGCTCCCAGGCAATGGTGGAGTCACCCACCATCCCTGGAAGTGCTCAAAAAACATGTAGACATGGTGCTTTGTGATACAACTTAGTGTGCATGTGGAACTCAGTTGAAGATTTGACTTGATGATCTTGGAAGTTTTTCCCAACCTTGATGATTCTAAGAAGGCAGAAGGAGCAGCACAGGTGCACCTCGCCTCCCAAGTGCTACAACATAGCAAAAAGGCCCCAGCTTTGGGCAAAGGTAAGTGAAACATGCAAGGCTGGAAAGCATCCCAGCCTGGAAACAGGACTGCTACCATACAAGAACAGCATGATGCTATTATTCCAGTGCAGTTCTGCATATCCCTCCTTAACACATACCAACACACACATGCTCCTAGGAACTGGAACTACACAAAATACATCCTAGACTCTAGACCACTGACAAGAAGCCAGCCACAAAACAGAATTCCCATCAGACCCTTACACAAGTGCAAAAACCAGCACTTCATGTGATACTAACTGCTGCTACAGCTGCAAACAGCTACTGACCCTTTTACCCTTAAAATGCTGATTACGTCAAGTCCACTGAAATATAACTGTATAAAATGAATAAGCTTAATTACATCACAAAAACAAGGCAGCACTGTTTAGTTTGCTTTTAATTCAATTTATTTAAATAGGATAAGGCTACTTAAAAGACAAGTCTTTACATAAAAAATGTACATTACGTTAAATTTTGCTGTACTCAAGTACAAAAACTGCACAAGTGTTTAGTAAAAGGGAAAGAGCACATTTCAAAACACACATTCTTACCATTTTACAGCATTCGAGAAGTGCCTTTTACATCGTAACAGTGAATGGAAAACTTCTGTAAAGAACTAAGCTACAGTTTTTGGTTTCAATATAAACCAATGTTAAAAATGTAAACAAGCTTTCATATCACTACTAAACTTCTTTTACTGGGTTAACTAAGTGGATTCAGAAGTTGATTCTTTTTTTTTTTACCAAGTCTGGGAGCATTCTTATTATTCTTAGTTACCATCCGTATCTAAAACTGATCTAAACTGGCTTCACCCTGAGCCAATGAGTTTTAACAAATATGTTTCCATCAACTTAACTGGATTTTTGCCCTGTAAGGCACGACCAATAATCCAGATGAGACACCAAATTTCACAGAAAACCAAAATGCATCTTAAATTATCAAAGGAAGGGAAAACAGGTTTGTGGCGTTTCTTCTAGAGCACCATTACATGTGTTAATGCTCTCAAGGTACTTCTGTCTTGCTATCCACATCCCTCTTCAACTGTCTTTAGGCTGAGAAAGCACTGGCCTGCATTCCATTGGTTTTCCCCATATTTTATAAATAAGCATGATTGTAACCAGAAAACAATCAAATTTCCTACACTGGCACATTTTCACATTTATGCATGTAAAAAATATGCCTGTGTACTTAAGAGAACATGGCACTAATCCATTCACTACTTCCTCTCGAAGTTTCATATCAAACAGTCTAGTCATATATTTCCATCTGTGCATTCCTTGTTTCATATATCAAGAGAAACTTCAATTTGAAGTAATGCTGTTAAAATAGTTCATCTCTTATTACCAACCTAACTTGCACTGCAAATTCTACACTCTTGTGCAACAAAAAAGAAAAAAAATTCTGTAGACTATCTTATCAGCAGAATGATCGTCTTTCTCACCTAAATTAATTACCTTTTTAAAGCCAAATAGGCTCTAGGGATCACTATAAATTTCAATACCTATTTTAACTATTTAATCAGACGTGGAATAAAACTGAATCTTAGTGAAACAATGTGTGAATCACAGTGACATGGAGGAGATGAACTATAATAATCTTGAAAACTAAGAGTGGAGGGTTTAGTTTAGAGTAATATCACCACCTTTTAAAGAAGTAATTAACTACTTGGTGTACAAGAGTGGATACTTTTAAGGTGACTGGTGATAGTGACTCCAGCTTTACAACAGGGAGTTGTTAAACTTGTTAAAACTTCACAGCAATCTGAATCTCAGTAAGTCTGTAAATTTTAAAATAATTTTATTTAAACTGTTTAAATATGACCTATCTATTTGAAAATACGGAAGTAATATTTATGTTCTGAGCACCATTAGCTACTTCATGGCCATGTAACATGCTGGATTTTCTTCTTTGCTTCTGAAGGCTTTAGGTCATTCTGGAATACAAGAAAATATATAATTATTCTTAGCGATACTGTGCAAACAGGAGTCAGTCATTAATCTGGCATATTTCAATCTAGTACTATCCAGTATTCAGCTGCAGGCTGCTACAACAGCTTTCTATTGCCATCTTGTGGAGAAAACTAAATATCACAGAATTTTTCTGGTGAAGATAAAAAATAGAACCAATGAATTTAACTGCCTGCAAATCATATACGTATTTTGGTTTTCAGCAACCTACAATTAAATACTATTAAATATTCAAAAATTTCTTTCAGTTATGCATCTTAGAAACGGTACATATTGGAGTTTCAAAACATACTTCTGAAGTTATTTCAGGTTGTCTTGTTAAAACACTTGTTGAAATGGAATTGTATAAGGAAAAATCCCTAAATACATAACTAGGAAACCAACTTACTTTTATCAATAGTAAAAAAACATTAAAAAAAGAATATGAAAATTTGGTCTTCCTTTGTAAAGACCTGGATAAAAAGAAGAGAAATAATTGCCAAAACCTCAGATGAGCTCATCTTTCAAGTGCCCCTGCCCAAAGAAACCTGTAAAAATCAAGAAAGCCCAAAGCAAAGCAATGGCAGATGAAGCGGTAAAATAATTCACTTTTATCTAAAATAATAATAAAAAAAATTGTGAGAAATTAGAGCTTTGATAGTTCATATAAGCAGAGTAAAGACAAGTATATGAGTTTTCAAGAAGACACTGCAACATGAGGGTTCAGGGAGCACAATCTAGAGATCACTCTTTAGAAGACATTTGGTGTTAGTTTATTTACAGGAAACCTGTGGACTGCAACCATTGAAAGGTTTAAAGGAATTAGACCCAAAGATAATAGGGATAGTTCTGTGCTATTCATTAAATTTTTCTTGACAGTCAAGAACAGTCACTTGCTTGGAGACACTTTACATGTCTCACCAGCATCAACCAAGGCATGACTGAACTTACAGATATGAACTAGAACAACCTAAACTGTCGCTAAGGTAGAAAGTCAAATGTCAGAGGTCACAGCTTCTGAGTGTCAGTCATACAGTGGCACTTAAAAATGTCATAATTGTCTACAGAGCATTTAAATTAAATACAAAGAAGCTGTGAGGTGTATACCAAGCAAGTTTCAAAAGCTCTGTAGCTTCAGATCTGACAAATACTTGAAGAATTCTAAATATTGACAGAATTTATTAAGTTCCTGCTGGCATTAGGAAACACACCTCTCAAGCATAAATTCCATTCAGAGCCTCAGCCATGACTCTTTTAAAAGCTGCTAAAGCTGTCTTTCACAGCAGCCATGTGTTTTGGTACTCATTTGGAACTCACTTTGGAACTCATTTGGTACTCATGTTTAACAGAAATCTGATGGAATGTATCAACCCACACAGTAGATTACCTGCATTCTTTTATGAAAGGATTTTTTAAAAATATGTTAATATTTTTATATATTATTATAATATGAATGTTTTATTGCATCTCATGAGGCAATATTGAGAAAACAAAGTTCAGTGTCATGTCTTAGGAAAATTCTAATCAATGTAACTGCACACTGTATATCCAAAGCTCCCTCTGCAGTTCAACTGAGAGCAGATATTTCTATTTCTTCCTTTGAAGCCCAGATTTATTCCAGGCATTCCTGTACTCCAGTGGAAATTTGAAAAATCTTTCATCTGTATCATGAAGGAATACAACACAAGTGTTAAGACCTATGTCTATATTGTGGCATGTTTTTAAGAGATAGCCCATTGCTCCTTGCTCATTGACAAGCCCTGTAATCACACCACTGTCAAAAGTAACCACTGTTCTTTGTCCCCATCTGGCAGCTACACTCAGCACCATTACCTACACAGGAGCTTCCTATTGACAAGAACAAATTTCTTTCATTCTGGTATTTCCCAACCTAGCTACACTTTTCTAAACATTCACCATTTCTAAATACTCTACCATGACTCCAAAATAAAATCATCCTGAAAATTCTTGCAAGGCTCTAACTTTGGCTCCTATAAATCTCAATTAAATAAAAAAGAAGCTGCAAAACAAGATACTGCACAAACATACCGGCAAATCAGATTCCTCTTTTGGAACAGACCTCTTTAACTTCACAACAGTAGTTCCTGCTATTGGAGACAAAGGGTAAACCTTCAGACCAGTCAACACACTCCTGTCAGTCTTTGAAATATTGTTCTGCTGAGCCTCATTATTCCTTGTTCCCAGCTTAGCGTCCTCTGACAAACTGGAGGCTGACACATATGCTGAGGCATTTGAAGGAACTGATAATCTCCTGACTGTGTTGGTGGTGCTCCCAGCTGGAGGAGGCTTCAGGCGATCGGCAGCTCCGTTCTCCGTCTTTTTCACCTTTATGCTTGTACTTGTTGAATTCCCATCAAATACAATTAATGGCCGTTTCCTTAAACCTTCCACTGTTGTAACACTGAAAATACAAATCATAAATTCACAGAAACAGGTTAGATGATCAAAAAACAGCATATCCATTACATAAGTAGAGAAAATTAATTTTATCCTACCTTAAAAAACCATATATCCCAAAATATTAATATTAAACTCTGAGATGCTCCAACTTAAATAAAAATAAATATACTTATATACATTTGCATATACTTAAATAAAAAGTAATAAAAGTCACTTCGAAAATAAAAAGGCATAGGGGGCTGTTTGAGGACCAGCGCTCCTCAGCAAGAAGAGTTGTGTCTGGAACTGTCTAAACAGACAATTATAGCTGTACACCAAAGGCACTATGCTTCTACCACTGCAGCTATTCTAGAGTAACCACAGATATAATAAGTGTGGAGTATTTAAAAGATGAGTATTTAAGGAAGGGTGTGCTGCCTTACCTGCAGGAACAGCATCTCATACTCTGATACTTCTAAATGTCCCTGTTTCCACTCTTACTCAAATAATAATGTCAAGGTAAGTCGAAAAGATTGTTAGCTAGGAAATCAAAACACTAAGCAAAAAACCCACACCTTTTTAAAATAAGTTTTCTTTGAACAGGAACCCTAAGCGGATTTAATGACATTATTTAATAGTTTGTGCCTTTAAGCCTATGTGTAGTCAGAGCAGGCCAGTTTAGTAACCACTGATTCATGAAAAGCAATACTATCGAGCTAATATCAAAACAGTATTATCAGAAAACATCTTTACTGAGGAAAAAAAATAAAGTACAAAGTTAACATAACTCACATTATATGAATTCAGAGTTTTAAAAATGCAATGCTCAAGAATGACGAAGAGGAAGTGTTTGAAAGTGCAGATTTAACAAACAGAAAAATCCAAACCACCACTAAGAGACATAATATTTCTGTTTAAAAACTCCAGTTTTCAGTTTTGAGAAAAAGCTCTTTTGCACCTATTTCAGCACACTAACAGTTTCCTACCCAAACACTAACATCATGTTTCCATCCTCAAGTCCACAGATGTAAACAGAGGTACTCTAACCTCTTATGCACATGGAAAATAAAACATACAAAAGACAGGTGTTTTAACCACTGCCACAACTTTAAAAAACACCCAAAAACTAAAAAAAACCACCTAAAATAGCCCAAATAACTTGATGGAATTTGTTTAGCTCTTCACAGTTAGAAACCTCAGTAAAGCTAAAAGAGACTTAAGATATCAACAAGCTGTAATACTGAAAAACTGCAGGAATTTCCATCCACCTTTCCTTAGAATTTACTGCTGAACATATCATGCATATCACATGTCAAAGTCTTGGGCAGAGGGAAGGTTGAATGAAGAGATTCAGTAAAACAAACTTTTGAAGAACATTTTGCTTTCTGAGCAAATACAAACAAAGATTTGTAAAGAGATTTTTAAAACGAGACATAGTATTTCTTTCAGAAAGCAAATGTTAGTTTTGAAATAGACACAGAAAATTGCTGCAGCATGCACCCATCACTCTAGAGTAGGCCACCCCTGCCCAGGAGAAAGAATAGTTAGGTATGCTTTTAGTACTTACCTTAAACACTGCAAACATGATTTTTAATTAGCAATTATGCAGTGAAACAAAAAATATTTCCTTTCTCCTCATTACAAAGTACCTTGAAATCTACCAGTAACTCATTATCAACACACCGGGGGATGGGGAGATAGAGGAACAATACCAATTCTCTGGATCAATACCGACTGGGGGTGAAGGGATTAAGAGTAGCCCTGCTGAGAAGGACTTGGGGATACTGGTGGATGAGAGGCTGGACAGGAGTCAGCAACATGTGCTTGCAGCCCAGAAAGCCAAACATGTCCAAAGCAATATGGCCAGCAGGTCAAGGGAAGTGATCCTGCACCCCCTACTCTTCTCTGGTGAGACGTCACCTGGAGTGCTGCATCCAAACCTGGAGCCCCTGGAGGAAGAAAATGGAGCAGCTCCAGAGGTGGGTCATAAAAATGATCATAAGGAAAGGCTTGAGAGTGGAGGCTGCTCATCCTGAAGAAGAGAAGGCTCCAGGAAACCTTACTGCAGCCTTTCAATACATAAAGGGGATGTATAAGAAAGACAGTTCTGTGAGAAGAAGCACTATAAGCTAGATAACATTAATAACATTCAGATGACAAAAGAAAAAAAAAATTATGTTCCCCTTTTTTCTATTTTTGCAGTAGTAGAATCTAACACTTCTGACACAGGCAAGCCAACACGGCATTCTCTGTAAACTTGCAACAATATCCAGAAGCTATACAAGGTTCACTAATCAGGCAAAAATTAAGCTAAATGCATTCTCCTAATTTGTCCAAGTCTGGCCCAATAAAATTACCTTTTATTCTCACTTTTCAAGTAATTTTGCTGTCTTTTCTTTTCCATCATTCTCCCCCATCTACTTTTTGGCAAGTCACGCTGAGGCAGGGGAATGGCATGTTGAATATAGAGATCGGTGAGGCCATCTTTGTCCATCTTTACATCATTTTCACCTAATATATTTTTCTGTGGGGAACAGAAAAAGAGTTGTTATTTTTATGACAAATTCAACATTCAACCATCTAGTGGCATAATTTCTTATTTCAAAATCCACTGTAAAGCACTGTACTGTGACAGGGTTCCAGAAGTAAAGGGGTGATTGGGATGATCAGTTTGGAGAGGCCATGAACTGCTCACTGCCAACAGCAGCCTGCTCTCCTACCTTTCTGCTGTCAATTTCCTTCATTTTCTGTGTGGATTACACTCAGCCTGTCCCTTCAGGGAGGCAATGAAACACAGAATGTTTTGGTCAGTGCATAGTGGTTTCTTTTTCCACCACCTGCAAGTGCATTTCTTCACGTCTCCTCATGTGCCTCTCCTCATGTGTCCTTTGGAGTCTCTTGCCCCCAGTGTCTGCTGCTCTTTAAGTGCATTTGAGCACAGGTGACATGAGCAACACTGCTTCAAAATCTGGGTGTGATGGGCTGCTTTCTTCAACAGGGTGAAACACATGGATCCAGCTGTGACCAGCTCTGGGCAGTTACTCACCTTCGCCCACATAAGTCAACCCTGCAGCCTCTCTCTACCCAAAATACTGCAAGTTTTCCCAAGGAAAATAGCAGCCTAAAAAGGGAAAAGTTATGACAGACATACTGTTGATGGCTGATGTTTTCATGCAAACACACTTCCCTGAAACCAACTACAATACCAGAACTCTTTTTCACATTTCTAAGCAACAGACAACTAAAATATCAAACTTATAGACATAGAACTGTGCTATCTTCCCCAATTCCCCAAGAATAACAGAGATAAGTTTCATCCCAACATGAGGAAGAACCTCCTTATATTAAAGATGGCAGAGCACTGGAACAAGCTCCCCAGGGAGGTTAAGGACTCTCCCTCTCTGGAGACATTCAAAACCCACCTGGATGTGTTCCCATGTCACCTGCTCTTGCTGACACTCCCTTGGCAGGGGGATTGGACAAGATGATCTCCAGAGGTCCCTTCCAACCCTAACTATTCTGTGATTCTAGGAACCATCAGTTCAAATACCAATTTTCTTTCTAGTAGTGTATTGGGTTGTGGGTGTTTCTTGGTACCTCATGCCAAATTTCTGGGACGAGAAAAAAACTCCACTAACATCCTACAAATCGAGGTCATTGAGAGCAAGTCGAGCCTCTTCCACTACCGGTTCTGGCTTCATGACTTTTGGTGTTGGCCTGAAACCTGTCCACATAGGTTGCACGGACAAAAGCATATTAAAAGTCTTTGAGCTCATACAAAACCCTGAAACTTTGATTACTACTGTTTCATGCACCTGAAATTTTCAACCAAGGCAGCAACTAGTATTCCAAACAACATTAACTAAAGCTTTTTATGGTCCTAGACTGTTTATAACTGACTTTCAAGCTCAATTATTTTTCAACTATTGAATATCAATATTTATGCATTAAAGCATTAGCTTGACTGATTACATAGGCTGCATTTCTTTAACTCACAGAATTATTAGGGTTGAAAGGGACCTCTGGTGATGATCTAGTCCAACCGACCTGCCAAGGCAGGGTCAACTAGAGCAGGATAAAACTGGGTATGGACGTGGCAACTCTAACAGTGTAAAGCTCATCCTTCCACAGCCAGTTTTACTGTACGCAGACACTGCCTCGATTTGGGCAAATTTCTTTTTAGCAGGCTCGGTGTTCAAACACAGCCCCTTTGCAGACACGGAGACATCTCCCATATCCCGTATATCTCTCTGCAAGTTCGTGGTGTCCAAGCACCGACTTGGCGCCTGCTCTTCCCTGAGCGCCGTGCCTCTCTTCGCCCCGCCTCGGGGGCCGCCGCTCCGCCCGGCCCGGCGCCCCGTTCGCACCTGCTCCAGGGTGAGCCGCAGGAATTCCTCCGAGAGCAGCTCCGGGTGCAGCAGCAACAGCTCCGCCTCGGAGCGCCCAGACCCCCGCTGCTCCTCGCCGCCGCCCGCCCGGGCTCTCCCCTGCGCCGCCATCTTCCCCGGCGGCCCCTTCCCGCACTCCCACAATGCCGCGCGGAGGGAAACGCGACTCCAGAGCGGCCGCGCCGCGGTGGCGTCACGGGCTGCCGCGGGAGCGGGACAGCGGGACAGCGGGACAGCGGGACAGCGGGAACGGGACAGCGGGACAGAGGGAACGGGACAGCGGGACAGAGGGAACGGGACAGCGGGACAGAAGGAACGGGACAGCGGGACAGCGGGAACGGGACAGCGGGACAGCGGGAACGGGACAGCGGGACAGCGGGGCAGCGGGAACGGGACAGCGGGACAGCGGGACAGCGGGACAGCGGGAACGGGACAGCGGGACAGCGGGACAGCGGGACAGCGGGACAGCGGGAACGGGACAGCGGGACAGCGGGACAGCGGGAACGGGGAGGGACAGCGGGAACGGGACAGCGGGACAGCGGGACAGCGGGAGCGGGACAGCGGGACAGCGGGACAGCGGGACAGCGGGAACGGGACAGCGGGAACGGGACAGCGGGACAGCGGGACAGCGGGAACGGGGAGGGACAGCGGGAACGGGACAGCGGGAACGGGACAGCGGGACAGAGGGACAGCGGGAACGGGACAGCGGGACAGCGGGACAGCGGGAGCGGGACAGCGGGACAGCGGGAACGGGGAGGGACAGCGGGAACGGGACAGCGGGACAGCGGGAACGGGACAGCGGGAACGGGGAGGGACAGCGGGAACGGGACAGCGGGACAGCGGGACAGCGGGAACGGGGAGGGACAGCGGGAACGGGACAGCGGGGCAGCGGGAACGGGACAGCGGGAACGGGACAGCGGGACAGCGGGACAGAGGGAACGGGAGAGCGGGAGAGCGGGAGCGGGACAGCGGGACAGCGGGAACGGGAGAGCGGGAGCGGGACAGCGGGACAGAGGGAACGGGAGAGCGGGAGCGGGACAGCGGGACAGCGGGAACGGGACAGCGGGACAGAGGGAACGGGACAGCGGGAACGGGACAGCGGCACAGAGGGAACGGGACAGCGGGAACGGGACAGCGGCACAGAGGGAACGGGACAGCGGGAACGGGACAGCGGCACAGAGGGAACGGGACAGCGGGAACGGGACAGCGGGGCCGGGGTGCGCCCTGCCGGGGTGGCAGCGCTCCACGGGGCAGCCGAGTCAGGGGAAACACACAGAATCCCGCAGAATCACAGAATATCCTGAGCTGGAAGAGGCCCACAAGGATCATCGAAGTCCAGCTCCTGCCCCTACACAGGACAGCCCCAAGTATCACACCCCTTGTCTTAGAGCGTTCTCCAGATGCTGGAACTCTGTCAGGCTTGGTGCTGTGACTACTTCCCTGGGGAGCCTGTTCAGTGCCTGACCGCCCTTCGGTAAAGAACTTTGCTATCCAGCTTAAGCCTCCCCTGATACGGCTTCAGGCCATTCTCTTGGGTCCTATCACTCATCACCAGAGAGAAGAGATCAGTGTCTGTCCCTCATGAGGAACCTGGAGAACCATAATAAGGTTTCCCCTCAGGCTCCTCAAGGCTGAACAGCCCAAGTGACCTCAGCCACTCCTCACACGGCTTCCTCTCAACACCCTTCATCCTCGTGGCCCTGCTTTGGATGCTTTCTAATACCTTTATGTCTTTTTTTTATACTGTGGCACCCAAAACTGCCCCCTGCACCAGAGGTGAGGCCGCCCCAGCTCAAAGCAGAGCAGGACAATCCCCTCCCTTGTCCAGCTGGCCATGCTGTGCCTGATGCCCCCAGGACAGGGCTGGTTCTCCTGGCTGCCAGGGCACTGCTGGCTCACCTTCAACTTGCCACTGACCCCTGGGTCCCTTTCCATGGCACTGCTCTCCAGCCTCTTGCTCCCCAGTCTCTCCATACATCCAGGGTTGTCCCATCCCAGGTGCAGAATCCAGCACTTACTCCTGTTAAGCATCATACAGCTGGTGATTTCACAGCTCTCTAATGTTTCTAGGTTTCTCTGCAAAGCCTCTCTGCCCTTGAGGGGGTTAGGTGTTGCTGATAAGGTGAGGTCACCCCCCAGCTAATAGCATGGAACTGGGAGAACATCTGTTTTATTGTCATTCTGTCACCACATAAGAGTAGGAGAGCTTTGTGCTGCTGTATGCCAGAACTTTGCTATGAAATCAAACACGATCTCCGTCCTGCCCATGGTTGCAACACCCACTGGTAAATACTGCTTGATAGGCAACAACAAAAGTTGCTTTGTAATTCCAAAGTACAATAGCTGCCCGCCCATTGGAGGTTATTGCCTGCTTACATGTTTAAAAGCAGAATAGAGAATAACAAATGGTTATATGTGTAAATAACCATGTAGCTTTTAAAACATAAAATTACAAGTAATTTGAGGTACTTGATGCATTTTACAGAATTGCAAGGCACAGACAACAATGTAACACAATAAAGTACAACCACATGGAAGGAGTTGAAGACACTTGACTATGTCACTTTGGAGCCTACATATATGCTTCAAGAGGCATAAATTCAAATATCCAGTATTTAAAAATCATTTAAGTGTACAAGTAAGTAATAACATTATATTATATGGCTTCCTCACAAGTGTCTTCTGGCAGTATATACAATTTGTTCCCTTGTGTTTTTTCTCTTCAGGGAAGTTGCATCCAAGGGGAAAGCATGGGCTGGGTACCAGGGCTGCCCAAAGCCCCAGCTTTGTAGTTCTGTGCCCAGCAGGCACACAGCTATCGACTAGTTCTATTTTCATTTTCTCATTCATTTCTCACTTCAGCCAATTATGTCACAAAATCAACTGAACTCAAGTAATCTTGTAAATGAATATAGCTTCTAGGGTGAATGTTCAGCCTGTATTTTGGTGCTTATTTCAATGAATTAAATTACTTTCTTGTAAATTACATGGATCATCTCCCTCTTCCTAAAGTACCTTGCAAGTTCTGCCTCACAGAAACATATCCCTGCTAACTGAATTAGTTGTGCTGATCAAGACATTTACCCTGTGATTTTCTTGTTACTATTTACTTTGTAGGCATTTGTACAAAATTATAGTTCCTCTTTGATTACCCAAAGCATGTCCTCTCACAATAAAGTTCTGAAAGGGATGAAATGCAAGTGTCTGATAAAAATATACTATTTATTTTCCAATTGCTGTAAAAATAATAGAATTTTAATGATCTATGTTGTTTTCATGGATTTGTTGAGTGATCCTATTGCATTTCTTAGTAGTTATTTCTTTTGTATTTTTTTTGTTGTTGATGCAATAGGGTAATTTTAAATAAATTATACCAGGTATGGTTTTCTATTATTTTTCTTTTTAAGATTTTACAATTAGAAAAAATGCTTTACATCATTTTTGATACATTCCTCTTTACTTTGTTCGTTATCTGTATGTGTTGTCCCAAAATTGCTTCTTTCACCCAGTGTGCAAGAGGCCAATCCACACAGAGAATTGAGATATTTGAATTGTTTACGGTTCTGTGCAGAAAGATGTGCTGGGCAGCAAATCCACAAAGCCAGCATGACGACTATCAAAACTTACCATTTACCTATTTTAGCAAACAAAGGCATTAATGTTCATTGGCTACAAATTACATAGTTCTTTCAATAATTAGACTTCTATGGTCAATGATTCCCTCACTTCTCATGCTGATTAATCTGCACAGTTTTCCTCTTCTCTTGAGCCAGTGGCTGTGAGTCAGTGATTGTAGAGCTCTTCCTTCGGGAAATGCCTTTTATCTAGTTGGAGCTGATTCCAGCAGAGTTGATGGGAAGGCTTTGTTAGTTTCTTCCTTATCTTGGGAATTTTGCCAGATGTATTTGTGGCCCACAAAGTCTACATTCTTTGTGTCCACTATCAGTAGCACACCCTTCTCACCAAGCTGTGTTAACCTCCTCCTAGGTCACTGAGGCATGTCAAGCCCTAAACTTTAACAAGGAAATTCTACCGTTAACTAATTTTTTTTTTTTTAACATTTCATAGTTGAGAGTTTTATATATAAAAATGTCTATTTATATATATTATTATTATATACTAGATTATTATATATTATAATTATTATTCTGTATATTATATTGTTATATTACTATAATATATATAAATAATAGTAATAAATCTCTTATAAGAGATTTATTATAATATATATATAATATATATAATATATAAAATACTATATGCAAACAGCATTACTGTAAGTCTCATAATAGATATGACACTTATACTATTACTAAGTCAAATTTCAGTGAGGGCACTTTCTGGGAACCCGAAAAAAGCATTCCCAATATATCTATATATATCTATCTATATCTCTATCTATCTATCTATCTATCTATCTATCTATCTATATATATATATATATATATATATGTCTGTGTGTATGTGTGTATATCCCAAGGCTTTGGACTCTCTTATATAAGCAAATAAATATCATAAATATAAAAATATTAAAATAAAATTATTAATATTATGAATAAATAAACAATTAAATACATAATATATATATGTGTGTGTGTGTGTGTGTGTGTGTGTGTGTGTATAAAAGTATTCCTCCCTCCTCCCGGCCGCGAAGCCGCCGTGTTTCCCGCACGTGACCGGACGCGGCCCCGCCGCTGCCCGGGCCCGGTGACGCGGCCGGGGCGGGCCCGGCGCCGCACCGGAAGCGGCGCGTTCCCCCCGCCCGCCGCCGGCGGACCCCAGCGCGCCCCGAGGCGGCTCCGGCCGCCGGCACCGCACCGCGAGGCCTCGGAGCGGCGGGCCCGGCTCCGCCGTGCGGCGGCAGGTGCTGGGGAGGGCGGCGGGAGAGGCTGCGCGTCCGGCCGGGCGGAGGCGGGCGCGCCGGGCCTGGCTGGGCGCGGGGAGTGCGGGGGGACGGGGGGACGGGCAGCGCATCCCTGGGCTGCCGGGGGCTCCGCGCTCGGGGGAGTTGTAGCCGCGGGTTAATTGGAGCCCGCGGAGGGAGGGAGGCAGGGTGCTGCTCTCCGAGGCAGGGCAAGCACAGTGTAATGCAAGGTTATTGCCTAACTGCTAATTGCCTAGCTGCTTCCCACTTCTTGCAGGAAATGAGTGCGTGCGGGGTTGTTATTGCACTTAAAAATCAGTGTCTACTAGACTGATCGTTTTCTTGAATATTGCTTTATTTTTCTTTGACAGGAAAACATCCCCATTATCTTGTTTTCCGGGCTTCTTACATCTAAATGTAGTATAAAAATTACTATCTATAACTATGGGGTGGCCTCTTGCACTTCAGAGGAACAGCATGTTCTGCAGAACCTGTTCCTTTACAGTGCTCACTGGCCCCTAAGGTTTCATAGATGAGAACAAGATAAATGCTAAAAAAGACGTTATGTCCAGGTCATGCATGTTGGCATTGTTTATTCTTAAAAGCTTTTTCTCATATATTTTTTTATTCTATTCAATGTTTTCATTTCTTTGTAATCAGACTTATGTAGTACTATAGATCTATTGTTGTTTTCTGTTCAGGAGTCATGTATCTGTTAAGATTTCTTTCATACTTTTAATTTTCGTGAACTTTGATTTAGGAAACTCTTTTGGACTTTTTAACACATCTTGGTCAGGAGTAAAATTCTGCATTTCTCTCAGTGGCAGATATTAACATTTTTAGTTTGGGCTGCAGGAACATGAACCAAATCCTTGGCAACTTCATGTATGAAAGCTGCCTGTCCTCTGCAGATGGTAGTTTATCACTTCAGGCTACAAACGGGCTCTTAAGAGCTGTTGGAGTTGTTTTGGCAGTCAACCTTTGGACAGCCCTCTCTAAGTTAAAATGCTGTGTTTCTTTTGATCATGTGGAAGGTGGCTGTGTTGCCAGACTTGCATGATGATTTTACCCTCAGGTGTTTCTCTAGTGCTTCCTGGGTTTATTTGGTTAGTTGTTTTTTTGTTTGTTTGTTTGTTTCTTTGCTTGTTTTTTGTTTTGTTTTGGTTTTTTTGTTGAAGGTCATAACACTAATTTACACTCCAGGTGAGGATGGAACTTGAAAATGCCATGGAAACTCAAACTAAAATATTTTAAACTTCTGATTACAACCGAAAAAATGAACTCTGAAGTATTTGGTACTAACATTTACCTGGCAATATGGTTTGATTCTAGCCATAGTCTTAGTTTTATATAATTTTCTTTCATTATTACCTGCAAGTTGTGTTCCTCATCTTTTCTAACTCAGTTATAGAATTTTTTGACCATGGTTTTTACTCTTCTTTTGTAAAAACAAAGGGTTTTGTTAGATGTAGTAATGGAAACTGAATTTGTTTTGACTGTTTTAGTTTCAATTTTGCTTACAGGAGCTTTTTGTTGATGTTGGTTTCTCTGTTGGTCCACAGAGATTTCATTTGATGTTTTGTACCACCACTGTACATGTGGAGTAGAAGCAATTGTGTATGTGTGAGATGTTTAATGTTGTGCCTGTGTGGCTAAGTGACCATTACAGACAGGTCATGACAAATTAAAAGGTGATTAAACCAGGTCAGCAGTTTCTCATTTGCTCTTCTTTGGACAGTATTATCTGCTTCATAAATTGCATCTGTCTCTTGACTGTGCTTGATTGGAGAAGGGTAGGTATAATTTGTTGAAAAGTATTAGAAGTGCTGGTTAGCACTTAAAGACAGACATTTGGAATTATTGTGGTAGTGGAAAACAGAAACACTCTGAATTTCTGTGATACTGGATCTTGAACTTAGTGAATGCTTTATGGGCCATGCACTCTGCATATGTTTAAAAAAATAGATACAGACCCAAAACAACAACTTTTATTATGAGTTGGATGATACCTTGTGTAAGTTAACTGGCTTGGAAACTATGCATTTCTGATTGCTGGAGACTAAGGAATGTAAAATATGTGTTAATGAAATATACTTGAGATATTTTGTGAAAGGACTGTGTATTAAGGCCTACAGTGGAGTGTAAAGCAACATGACATGTTAACTAATAGCACTAAATGCCTTATAGCCTCTTAGGAAATCTAAGACCTGAAGCTTGTCTGTTTTCATGTACAGGTGATAGAAACCTGTGCATTATAGGTTTATAAGTAACTAGGTACTGGCAATAACCTCTTGTAGTCCCAGTGTCTGAGAGAGCCAATAATATGCTTGGTACTGGTGGAGAAAGCATCACTTAAGACTAGCTGGATGCTGTTGTGAATCTGTTTCAGAATAGGTTAGAAGTAGAAGCATACAATTTTATTAATTTCTGTGGTTATTAATGTGATTGCTCTAGTTTGTAGTTGGGTTGGAAATAGAGTATAGACTATTAAAATATTAAAATATGCAGTAGTTAAGTTTTTGTATCAGTGGATGTTAAATTGCTATCTCTGATATTTGATTCTATGTTCAGAGGTAAATAGTGGTGTTTTTTTCTCTTTAAGTAGATCACCCAGAAGACACAATGAGCGTTAAAGCTTTCAAGCTCGTTTCTGCTGTTGAGCGGGAGATGTTAATGGGAGACAAAAATTACATTAACATCGAGTGCATTGAGTGTTGTGGGAAGAACCTCTATATTGGAACCAATGACTGCTTTATCTATCACTTCCTGTTGGACGAAAAGGTATCGACAGCTGGAAAAATAACTTTTGCTGCCACCAAGCAACTACACAAATACCTGGGTTTGAAGAAGCCTGTGAGCGAGTTGAAAGCAGCCTCTGCCCTCACCAGACTGCTTGTGCTTTGTGACAACACGATAACACTAGTGAACATGATCAACTTGGAACCTGTCCCCACTGGTGCTAGGATCAAAGGAGCTGTGGCATTCACACTGAATGAAAACCCTGTGAGTGGGGATCCTTTCTGCGTTGAAGTTTGCATTATCTCGGTCAAGCGTCGGACCATTCAAATGTTCATGGTGTTTGAAGACAGAGTCCAGATAGTGAAGGAAGTGTTTACTCCAGAACAACCCTGTGCTGTGGCTGTAGATGGTTATTACTTATGCCTTGCCCTTACTACACAGTATATAATTTTGAATTACAATACTGGCGTCTCCCAGGACCTATTTCCTTATTGCAGTGATGAGAAACGGCCAATTGTGAAAAGAATAGGCAGACAAGAGTTTCTGTTGGCTGGCCCTGGAGGCCTAGGTGAGACTAAGGATTTTAATTTTTTGCAATTTTTATAACTTCTCTTTATTTCTCTGAAGTAAAGATTTACAAATGAAGTGTTATGCATAATAATGATGATTTCCTTCACAGGTCTGTGTTGGAATGCTGAGAAAAAAAGGGGGTTGATAAATTTTTGATACTTAATACTATTATAACTATACAAAACCACACTGGTTTTTTTTAATGCAGAAAATTTTGTGATTATTTTTATTCTAATAATGTGTTTTATTTTAATCAAAGCTTCACTGCATTGTATCTTGCAGTACCTAGCAAAAAAATTGTTGGGTACCAAGTGAAATTTCAGAGATTGATAGTCTCTAGTGACTAGAGGGACTGGGTTTGTGGACATTGCTACAAAATTGTTCAATTAGTGTAGATGAATTATTTTTGTCCTCAGTTGCTATTCAGAGGAGCTCATATGAAGTCCATTTAATAGCTTTTAACAGATTCACAAGAAGGTATGTTGTACTACAGTACAGTAAGAAATTTTAGTGGAAGTAAGTTGCATCCTACCTCCTATAATAGTAAATGCTGTCCTGACTGTAGGTGTTATCAGATACTACCCAGTTTCTGTGCTCTCATTTGCTTAATATTTTAGTAGTATTTTTCAGCTCTGTGTTAGAGAAAATGATAGTTTAAATATTGCAAAACCAAAGTTAAATAATTTAAAATCAAGCTCTTGTCTAAAAGATGACTGTAAGGACTACTGTAATCTATCAAAATGGACAATATGCTGTGAGGTCAGTAATCTTGAGCTTTTTTTGGAAAAGCTGTAATATCCCAGAGCTGACAGGCCACAGGCAGAATGCTTTCATGCTGTTTGCCATATGACTCTCCTTTCAGGGGAAACTGTTCATGTATTTTCCCTGAAACATTAGGAATAGTATGGCATAAAGTTCACAGCTATTTAGGTTCGTAATTCAGTTTTGGTTTTTTAATATAAATTCCAAAAAAATCGGTTGCTTGTACCGAAGTTTTGCTTTGTGAGTAGAATGCACATCTACTCACTAGCTTTTCTCTAAAGAAGTAGATTCTCACTAGAATTTGAGTTTATGTGAGTTAAAGATGTTTCTAGGTGAGCTTGGGTTTTTTTTTTCTGATACAAGGCTTTTCTAAGTCATTTTGGCTGTCCACTTCCTATTAAAGCTCTTAGTTATTTTAAATATGGACATATATTTTTGGACATTAACTGTGCTAGAGAAGTTAAAATTTGTCAATTAGCTGATTTTATGAGAAGATTCCATTCTTACTTTAATTTTTAATTTTTTTAGGCATGTCAAACCAGATGCCATTCAACTAATTTCTCTTTTCTTTTTTTTTTTTCTTTTAAGAATATAATTTCAAAAGCATAATTGTATCTAGTTAGGAATCAGAATTTTATTTAGCCTTTTGTTTTTGTCTGGTGTACTATAAGAGATATACTTGAAAGCTACTTATGAAGTCCAACATTCTTGTGTAAGTACAATGTCAGGTATGGGAGATCTTAAGCAAGGGTACTAGTGCTGCTGTAAACATGCTATAAACCACTCTTATCATCCTGATACAGGCAAAGTCTTTCTTCTTCTGCCTCAGAGACCTGTTAGAGTATTTGCTCTCAACTGTATAGTTTTTCCTTGCTTAATTAATCTTTTTTTTATCTCCTGTTCTCTATTCCCTCCCCACTGATGTTTTGATGAAGTATTATCCATCTTGCTGTTCTTCCTTGGTAGAATTCCTAGTGTCTTTAACAGTTGTCTCTTTGAAGTTATGAAGATGGTTGTGCACCTTTATAAGTAGATAAGTGTTGTGTATCTTGGTATTTCAGGTGAGGCTCTGCTGTGGATTGCATGAACTTGAAAAGGCTTGATGTAAATCTTCAGTTCTAATTTTATTTTGTTTCATAGGTCTCATTAATCAGGGCATACTGGTTTGGCACTTGGTAGAGCATCTATGCTAAGTTCAACCTCTTTTACAGAGGTGGAGATATTCTGCATTAATTTGGCTTTAGAGTGTTTGAAGTGACATTTATCTGTATTTATTTTCTTTTGAGTTAACACTGGAATTTAGATTGGCAAAAAGCAAGTGCTTAAAATTATAATCAGTGTAAAACATCTCTGAATTTATTGTGTATGTAACCTTTTTCTTTATCTGTACCTTGGATTTTAAACTGATTGTCAGAATTGTTCATAGCAGATCCTTAGCCATTTGGTACTTTGTTGTCTTGCAATTAGTATTTAGCTCTTTCTTTCTAAAGCAGGAGGAGCTTCATTTTTGGTGCTCTTCATTCTGTCTACTAATTAGTTAATTTACAATTGAAAATTAGTCCTTTCTGATACGTATGAAACTGCTTACCAAAATTCAGTTTTTTAGTTGTGAAGCTCTTGTTTCATGTTTTTAATCAGATTTCCTGCTGTACAGAGGTTTTAAGTGTTTAAAATTACAGCAGACACTTCTTGGTATTGGCATAGGATATGCTTCCCTGCACCAGCTGGAGCAACTGCCCCCAAAGGTCTGAGGTGTTGACTCAGGCTGAGCTCCCAATGGAGGGTGCAGCTCCTCACAGCTTGAGCTGAACAGAGTGCCTCCTGCCTCTTGCTGAGACTGGACCAAGGAATAAATATTGTCCTTGCCTGTATATGTGCTCAGTTGAGGATTTCTGTTGCCAAGTAAACAAGATACACTGGGAGGTCAGCAGAGTACATGGCACCAGAGATGGCAAAAAGGAAATTGAATCTTCTCCAGGACCCAGGCAAGCGGCTTCAACCTCCAGCTGTACAGAGGGGAAGGACAGGCTGGGTCTCTGCTGCTCTGTGATGGCTGACACCAGAAACTCATGACTTCTCCTAATGAGAAGAATTCTTTTCTGCTTGCTGATCTACATCTATATAATATGCTCAGTGCTTATAGTAGCAGATGGAAAGCAAGAAGTTCTTTCCAACAAATTATCAGAGCCTGTACAATGCAGTAGCACCAGGAGGAATTGGCAAATAATAGTAGTGGGAAACTCCCTTATATTGGAGATGAGGCTTTTCTCATTAATCCTGCTGGTAAGGAAACATCTTGAGGAGGAGTACCTGGATTGTGCAGATTGTATAGTCTGTGCTGATTGGTTTTGTCATTTAGGACTGTGGATCCCTGTTTAAGGAAGAGATGGGATCCATCAGGTCAAGTGAGGCAAAAGTGTTTTTGCCATCTTGAGCAACATGGTGAGTTGGATTTAGATTAGGCGTGGTGGTGGTGGTGGTAGCCTGTATTGGCAAACAAATCAGTGCAAGGTGGTGTGATGAGACTTCATAAGCAGCAAACAGACCTGAAGAAGTTCTGCTTCAGACATATGCAGAGAAAGAAATCTTTACAGAACATTGTAGTAGTGGAAGCTCTCTCATGTTTTCTGGGAAATTAGCACAGCTGTGTTTTAACAGCTGCAATGGGGGTTACCCTTTACATGGGAGCAGTAGAAAGATGTGGTAGGGTGCCTTGGAACACAGGAGGAGGCAGATCAGAGTTTATGGATTTGGGTTAGAGCATAAACTAACATGGGTGAGCAGACTCATTGTGGTGAGTGCCCGAAACAGACCACTTCATCAGGAAAAAGATGTAGGTAAGACCCTCTTTAGGTAACTGGAAGAAATCTACATTTGCAGGCCCTGGTCTTTAGGGTACATTTGAACCACTCCAGTACCTTCTAAAGGGGCAGCACAGCAGCAGACAAGGAGGCCAGGAGTTTTCCAGAGTCCACTGATAGTGACTGAGATGATGAAGGGGTGTGCTTTGTTGAACATCAATGTGTTATCAGCATTGTTCTACTCAATCCAAAACATGAGCTTCTAGGAAGAAAATTAACTCTGTTCAAAACCAGGGCAGAGGCCAATGTTCATCTGGCATTGACTCTGCTGAACACCATGAAAGGCAGCAAAAAGAGCTTCTACAAGCATATCAGCAGCACAGGAAGGCTAGTGGAAGCCTGCTGTTAAATGGGGTGGAGGACCTGATGCTAAAGGGCATGAAAAAGACTGAGGTGCTTAATGCCTTCTTTATGTCAGTCTACTGGTATGACCTTCTTTCAGGAATCATCAGCCCTTAGGAACAGTGGGAAAATCTGCTCTCAGCAGAGAAGGATCAGGTTATGGAACATTTAAATAAACTGGACAGACAAATCCTTGGGACCTGATGGGATGTTTTCATGAATGCTTGAGGGTGATGGTCAATGTCATTGTGAGGCCAGTTTATTATCTTTGAAATATCATGTTGATCAGACGATGTTTGTCAGAACTGGAAGAAAACAAATGTTTTCGCTCCTGCCTTAGGTGATCAAGAGAAAGGAACCAGGGAAGTACAGCTGGCCCTATCCTGATCCCTCAGGAAGGTGATCTGAGAAAATCCTGGAAGGTGTTTCCAAATATACAAAGGGCAAGAATGTGATTTGAAGTAATCCATGTGGATTTAAAAAGGGGAAATTGCCTGACCAGCCAGGCTTCTGTGATTAGAGGCCAGCTTGGCGAATGAGAGGAGAGCTGTGATCCTGCGAAGTTCAGCAGGGCTTTGACGCTCTCTGCCATGACATCTTTTGTAGACAAATGGATGAAGAATGAGCTGCAGAAACAGCTGAGGTGGATTGAAAGCTTGGCTGAAAGATTTGTAGTCAGCAGTGCAGAGCAGAGCTGGGGGCCAGTCACTAGTCTTGTACCCCAGAGAGTCAATTTGAGGTCAATACTAACCTCATTTTAGGTAGGGAAGGGCACACCTTCAACAGGTTTGCAGATGATACAGAGTATTGCTGTATCTTTTGGTGCTGATAACAGTGTAACTTTGTTTCAGGTAACTCTTGTGATTAGTGGGTAGCCTGTGCAATTTTTAATAGGGAATTGGTTGCCGGCCTCATTTCAGGTTTCATCAGATGCCTGTATTATAAAAAGGCTGTGGTTCCTGGTTGTAGTTACATTTATTATTGTTAGGTGAGAGCTGGATGAAGACAAAAAATGCATCATTCTGTCACAGAAGCTCTAGCTATTGAAGGCAGAGGGATGTAGAGAGACATGGACTGTAATGCGTATCTTTTCACTACCATAAAGGATTTTTGTAAATTACCTAAAAAGGAGCTTTTTAATTAAAAAAAAAAATTGGGGTTTATAATTATGTGTTAGAACATCAAAGAAATAGAAAAGCCCAAGAATTAGTCGTTCAAATATAATAAACCCTAAGTTTACTACTGGTTACCATGTATTTAGTACAGGTTTTCTCCCATGTTTTGAAGTGGGATTATATCATGGAGTAACAACTGAAAACCTTTAAAACTGGACAGTACATTTTGTCTGACATAAAATTTTACTGCTCAGTCGTAAGAATATCAAGATCTATAAAGTAAATTAGGAATTCTATATTACGACTTAGAAATTTTCTATAAGGTGGCTGTGGTTGAAGAGCTGATCAGTGTAGTGAAAAAGAACCCTTAGTCAAGGGAAAAGAGCTGATCATTTGAACGCCGCTCTAAGGGATCCAAAAGCTTGGTCTCTACACTGTAGTTCTATAAAAGTCTACAATATTTTGTTTTGTTTTCTCTGTTTTCCTTTTTTTTTTTTTTCCTTCCAAGAAGGTCCTTGTACCCAGCTCGCCTTGCCTCATTATCTTCTGTTTGGAAGACATTTTTTAAATTGAATAACATAATCTTTTAATCTCTTCTGTTCTTTAGAGCTCAGACTTATTCTGCCAGCTGTCAAGTGGCTCAATGCTGCCAAAGATCAATTTTCAAGGGCTTGTCTTTTTAATGGCATGGGAATTCTTGGTTTAAAGGGTATGAATTCATATTTAGAAGAGAAGTTTACACTGTGCTGGTAAATATTTATGGAACTAGGCCTGAAAATTGCGACTCAAATTTCTCTTTAATCAATGTCTCAGAATTGGGAAATATCTATATGAATAGAACCTAAAGCAATTTAAAAGTTTATTAAGCTAGGAGAGGAATGGGGGACAGAATAGGCATGAAGAAAGGTAATGACAAAAAACACCCTGCAAATTAACTGAAGCTTTAATCTGGTTATTCTGAAGACAGCATAGGCATTGTCATTGTATTAATAGAAAGTCTTTACACAGCCTCTGCATTTTTTCAAATGATTGGAAATGCAGATGCTTTACAGGAAGTGACTCACCACAAGGAGCTGGGCCGTTGTTCTTTGAAAAGGTTGGCTGTAGCAAAAGTGAAAAAGTGTAAGTAAATAATTGTGTCTACTAAAATGCTCTGTAGACATTGGACACTACAAAGACATTACACACTACAGGAACAAACACACCTATCTGCATTGCCAGATAAGTCAGATGCTGCAGGTCTGCAGCTCCTACTAAGGCAAGATTGTTTGAAAGCTGGATCTCAGCAAGTGTTACTGTTCTGGAATGAATTCAAACTATATGGCATAATTCCTTTAAGAAATCTCTTAAACTTACTAAACTTGAATAATTCTTGCTAGTTTGTTTCAGTAGTCATCTCTTCTCAGTTTTTGGCATTGTCTGTTCCCATGCTGAAGGAGAATGAAAAAAAAATGGAACTGAGTTAACCAACATATCTGTCAGGTCCAGGAAGGTGTGATGTGTTGTCATCATGCTCCCTTGATACTGCACCTGCTCTGAGACTTTGCACTGCTGTACCTTGATACCCTGCTTTGTGTTGGGAAAACAACAGTCTTTGGTCTTCAGCTAGCACAAGCCTCAGGCTTTGTTTTTCCCTTTTTCTAGGCATGTTTGCTACTGTAGATGGGATTTCACAGCGTGCCCCAGTGCACTGGTCAGAGAACGTGATTGGGGCAGCTTTGTGCTTTCCTTACGTGGTTGCTCTCGATGATGAGTTCATTACGGTGCACAGCATGCTGGACCAGCAGCAAAAGCAAACCCTGCCTTTTAAAGAAGGCCACATTCTACAGGACTTTGAAGGTATTAAGAAGGACACTTTGTTGCATCAGTAATTCTGGAACAACCACTGAAGTCGCTTTGGTTTGTTTTTTAAACAATCTAACAAATATGTTGACTGTTGAAACTTTTGTTGCAAGTGCTTTCCTCATTAGATTCCTTGCAGTCTGCAGTAATTCAATTCCCCATTTCTGACAAAATGTATGCTCTTTAAATGTGCTGTAATTGTCAAGTTAATTGTTGGGTAGGAGTCTATGGAGTTAGAGCTTTTTCTTGTAACTTGATTATTTCTTTCAAAGGAGCAAGGTTAATTTAATGCTACAACTTGGTAATTGTCCATTGACAATCCTGACAAAATTCTTACATATTAGAAAGGAATACAAAAAATAAATATTTTTTTAAATATCTGTGTAAGAGGTTTAAAATTGGATCTTTCACATAGAATTGCTACCAAAAAAATACAAGAATTTCTGTTGATCTGTTCTTCAGTTGGGAACTCTTAAGTGTGGAATATACTATGCTACTACTTTTTTTTTTTCCCAGAAAAACTACAAACTCTAGCACTGTGAACTGTATAATTCTTGCTAGATTTGATGCATGTCTTAAAATTTTCTAACATAAGCCCAGGGAAATACCTTTTAGTTAAAAGCCTACTCTCTGGAATCTGGACAATAATTTCAGTGGCCTTGCCAGCTTAGCTCATCATGAGTGAGTCTAACCCATTTCTCTTACTTTGAGTGGAAAAGAACCTGCTGTAACTGAATAAATTTACCATTATCTCTGTATTTTTGAGGTGGAATTAATTGGTAAACTGTACTGTCGAGTAAATGTGGTAGCAGCAAAGATCACTTTTGAGACCTTAACCCTATTTAAGTTCTTGTGTCTTAAATTGTGTATTTTAAAGTTAGTTCTGAAATTGCTTTTTTCTATACAGGCTGTTAATTGAATGTATCTGTTTGTCCTGTCCAGGAAAGGTGATTGTTGCTACTAACAAGGGTGTGTATATCTTGGTGCCACTACCTTTGGAAAAACAGATTCAAGATCTTCTAGCTAGCCACAGAGTGGAAGAAGCCCTTGTTCTGGCAAAAGGAGCTCGAAGGAATATTCCAAAAGAGAAATTTCAGGTTTGTTTTCCCTTTAATTTTCATGAAAACGTAAATTTCACAGTGGGGTTGTGTATTCCATTGGTCAAGTGATTGGAGAATGTGGGGGAGGAATGTATATTGCAGAGAAGTTGTAATACCTTTTATGATTTCAGCCTGAGGAAATAGGTGTTCTGCTAAACTGTCTTGTACTTGCAGAAGCTGTGACATTGGAAGGGTTGAATGCTATTGTTCTTCTGGGGTTTTGTTGAATTTTTTCAATTTGTAACTTGAGAGAATTGAAAACAAAGCAAAATCAGAAACTTAGTGGCAGAAAACCCAATGAATACTTCCTTGGTACTAGATTCAGTTCTCATTTGCTATTGCTGTTTAAAAATGTATACTTTATTTCACATTAGAATCTTGAAATTTTACTTTTTTTATTGAAGATTCTCACCATATCCTAGGTATATATCCACAGGTAGCACTTAACTTCAGAGTTAAGTTATGGGAAATCTTAAGCAAGTGCATTATGAGAAATCTTAAGCAAGTGCATCTTACTTCCAGGCTCTTACAAGTAATGCTTGTACTGCTGTGTAACTCAGATTTAAAGGTTTTTGTGTGGCGAAGTGTCTTACAAACTCTTTGATTACAGTGTGAATTAAAGATTTGTACTCATTCCCTTCTACCCCTGATTTATATTGCCTTACATATTCTACTGTATTTGCTCCTATTTAGAGACTTGTAAAAAGCAGCATGACATCTCTGCTCATGGAGTAGGTAAATTAATATTTGACTTAGTTTCTTTCCTATTGTAAAAGCAAAATTTGATCTGTAACCTGCAGAAAATCTATTGTTTTCCTTTTTTTAATATACTTTAGAGCATTTTGTTGCCATTAAAACAGTTGTTACTTTTGGTTTGTTTAAAAAGGTGTACATGACTCTGGAAGTTACAGGATTGCAATGGTTCAAAATTATTCTGACTGTCAGGATATTTTTTTTTTCCAAATTTCAAGAAGCTTCTAATTCCTTTTCATTTCAGTTTCAGTTAAGGTCTGAAATGCAATCATTAAATGAAACTTGTATCAGCTTTATTTTGATTCTTAACTCCTCTCTTAACTGAGCAGCTGGGAGACTGCTGGAACTGAAAACCTTGTTGAGAAAAGCATTCCCATCCTTTTGTGAAGGTCCAACTACCTGAAAGTACTTGAAGCTGAAAAGTATTTAGGCAAATACAGACTTCAGTTATCAGCACGATTTGCTTTGCATCTTCACTTCCTACTTTTCCCTTCCAATCTGTTTAAATAAGCAAACAAAAATCTTCCTGTGAAGGCAGGATGCATGATCTAAGCAATGTCTTCTATGTATGATGACCTATAATTTTCCAATTATTTCTTTACAGTTCATGTAGATTTAGTGTGGGAGATGACTTTCTGTATTATGCCACAGGATGAACTACACTTCATTATCTAAAATACATGATGTAGAATCTCATTCCTCCTCAGTTTTATTATATTAAGAATTTTTCAGCCTTTAAAATGTTGCTTTATTTTCATAAATATCTTAAGTGTGCAGGGTTGTTCTTCCTGAAATTAGTTTCCTAGAAGATTGGAAGTTCTTTCTAACTTAGTATGCTTTTAAGGGTGTTCAGTTACTTTAACTCAAGCATGCTTCAGCTGAAAACCAGAAAACATAGTACTTGTAAGCAAAATAGCTACTTCTGGGGTGTATTTGCAAACTGATATTAGCCAGTTATCAAATTCTTTAATTGAAGGAGTTTCCTACTGACTCCTACTAAAATGACTCAGCTTGGCCTAGTTGTTGAGACATTGCTCCAGGTTTTCAGAGCTTGGCTGTAGCTGGAAATGTAACATGTCGAGTTTGCTTTCTAAGGGGACTCTGATACCTGGTGTTGTCATTAAAGGTTTGTAACAGGCACATCAGTCTTGCTTTGCTGTAGTCTTGTGTAATAGAAGTCTGATGGACCTCAACCAAATTGCATGCCTTGCTTAAATTTTTGCAACATTTCTTTGACGTACTTTAACTGATCACACGGTCTCTCATTTCTAACTCCCTTCTGAGAGCTGTCCTTGGATAATACATATCTATTAGAAAATTGGTATTTTCTAATAGGTATCTTCTAGTATCTGTTTGCAGGCATTACTGAATCCTGAACAGCTCACACTTTCAAGGTCTTATTTTGCCATTTTGTACAAGCAGTAGGACGGGGTGCATAGGGTTGGCAGTAAGGTACTTGATCCAGCCACTATAATCTATCCTTTCATGACAGTGATTTTTATTGTATGGTTCATGAAGTATCGTGTTCCCTTTGTCACGTGTCCCTTTAGTTCTGCAGTTTGCAATGGTTGATTCCACCTTATGGGTCACTTGAGCTCAGGGCACTGCAGGGCAGATTTGAGGACTTGGGGTTTTTTTCCCCTACAGTTCAGTACTTGGTCACTGCATACATGGGTGCATGCTCTCTCTCTGTATAACAGCATAAATATATATATGTATACATGCTGGTAATGCAGAATGATGGTGGAATAGCAGCAGTGAAATACTGTACTCTCAGAATTATTTGTACAGTCAATATTTAGTTATTGAAAAGTAGCAGGTCACATCTTAGAAGCTCTAACCTGTTATTTAACTTGTGGTCCCTGCAGACTGCAAATTTAGCTTTGCCCTAACAGATGAAGATTTCTTTGTTTTTGAGCATCAGGAATTCCTGCTAGGTAAAAAACGCTAAGCCAAAGTGCCCCAAGGAGATGGCTCTGCTGGATGTAATTTTTGATGGAATACAGAGGCCTTTCTACCATGCTACCATGAAATGACTGAATACTACTTATTAATTTTTCAGGACAGCTGACGTTTGCAGAAATCATGGTTGATGGTAGTGAAGACCTTGGTTAGATTGACACACATCTTGCATAGGTATCTTTTTTTTTGTTTTCCTTCCTAATTCTTTTTAGTTTCTAAAAACAATAACTGCACCCAAATATGGCCAAAAGACAAAATGGCTTTCTATAAAAATTCCTTTGGACAATGTAATTGTTAATTCTGACTATTTTAGAAAGGACTTTTTTTAGCAGTTGGGAGAATTAAGGCTTTACTACAGCAATCACAGCTTCAGCAGTCATCTTTCTTTTTTCTATTGCTTTTTCAGTTGTGAATTAATACAAAACTTATGCCATGTTTTTGCAGCTACTGTTTTCTTATATGAATTCAGTCAACACTGCAGAATTTGCCTAAAGAATTGCAAGTCCTGTGGTGGTTCTTCAGAAATTATAAAGGACTAAACAATTTATTGCATTTTGTCTGGGTGTAGCTTAGTACCTTTTTAAAAGAAGCCTGTTACAGATCTGGAAGAACTGAAGGTTTTTTCCTGTCATAAACAGAATTTACTGTGTGTGTTCGACATATAGATCTAGCCCATTCCTAAAAATCTGTGACAAAGGGAATATTGGAGTTTCCATAATTTGCTCTATTTTCCTCCATAACCTTTACCCTAGGACATCCTTATATCTAGTGCTTCTACTGTCAGCTAAAAATCTACCTGGGTACTGCCTATCTCATCATGGCCCCTTAAAAAAAATAATAAAGTCTGTCTGTAGATTTTTGTTAAAAAGATGCTGTACAGACTAACCTCTGCAATTAAAGCAGTGCTTTCAGTGAAATTAAGTCCAGCTTTATTATAAAATCATAATTGACTAAATATATAAATTTTAGTGATCACTCTATCACAAAAATTGAAAACAGGCTTTGTGGGGAGAAAAATGCCAGCCTATGTACTTTTGATACTAGTCAGTGGTTGAGAAGTCATTCCCTGGAATGACAGGCTGGATTTTAATGTTTTTCTGCTGCCATAAGATGCAAATATTTGCAGAATTTAATCCTTCAGCAGTGTCATTAGGAAGGTGACCAGGTAGGTATTCACTGGTTCACAGGTTACTGTGTATTGGTGAAATTACACTGTCAGAAATCCAAAATATTCTGGATATTTGGTGAGTCAATCCCCTAAAGAAGCTTTACTTCGTAACTCTAATTAAATTCTCTTTCAGCTTTAGTTAACTCTATTTTTAATCATTGAATGTAAAGCATTAGTTAATATAAAGATGTCATGAATTATTGTTTGTTTAATTTTATATTATATTTGTCTGAAAAACTGTGCCTGATAACATTACTCTCTGTTTCCCCTTTTCTCCTATACACTGGGGAGGCAAGAAAAGGCTCACAACCTTACAAAACATTTTAGAGCTAACAGCAGAGATTAAATATTTCCATTAGACAAACCATTAGTAAACTACGCACAGACTAAATGGACTGAAACCAAGCTTTTCAGTTGGTAAATCCATAACCTTTAATCAAGGTGAAAAATCATCAGTCAGAGTATCAGTCTACTGTACTTGAGGCCTGGTGCTCTTCAGCAATTCCTTCCTGGAATATGTTCCTATTGTATTGTAATTTCTCTGGGAACTTTTTATTGAAAATGTTTTCTTAAGTCTGATATTAGTAACAGCCTTCACGTGCAGTGTGAACCATTAGAAAGCTGTGTATGCATGAGCAAGTTGAAGGGAAAAACTGAGGACATGAGAAAGTAGCTGGGTGTATTTGCCAAAATACCAGTGTTGTTACAAATGGGAATGCTCTGTAAAGTACAGTTTAGGTTCCTTGCTTTTAGTATTTCTCTTTTGCTGTTGGTAATAGTCTGAGAGCACAAGGATTTCATTTAATCTTGTATTTGGTTGACCATTCAGATTTAATAACTAGCTATCATTTAAAATAGTTTTTGTGTTCTCTTTCTACTGAGCTTTATTTAAACATTTTTTGTCTAGGTGTAACCTTAACAGTAAAGTTTGATAACAAATAACTTTACACATTATGGTTTTCTTGGTCTTTGACCATATTTTTATGGTCCATTGCACAATGTACTGCATATTAGATATGTTGAGTTGTTTTGGAAGAAATTTTTGTTTAAAAAAAAAATCAAAGTAGCAAAACTGGCAGGAAGTCAAAAATACGGCCAACAGCTGAGGATGACACTATGAGAATTGCCAGCAGTTTTGCCCCAGAGAGACAAGATAGGAAGGAAGTGTCTGTGTGTGGTCAAGTTGGGACCATCTTTATTTTTTGTGCTTACTGAATTGTGGGGAACTTCAAAGGTAATCATTGGCTTTTATGTTTGCAAATGACTCAAAAAACTTGAAGCAAGTCAGTGTGATATCAGATAAGTCATTATTTGAACAAGATAACTTAAACTTGCTGTTTGTTGACTCTGCTTTTAGTAAGTACTCATGAGCAGTGTTGTGTTCACACAGTATTTGTGTAAGAAATTAATCTGGGCATCAGATTCAAGATATGTAGAGGATAAAGGTTTATTTTGCTTGTGATTTGTCAGGTGTGGCTGAAGATCATTTGTTTGCTGTTAATGGCAGGTAGCTATTGCAGTAGTAACTAGCATTGCGTAAATACAAATATAATAAACCTTTTTTCCCCCTCCTTCTTTTTTATAGGTAATGTACAAACGAATCCTGCAGCAAGCAGGTTTTATACAGTTTGCACAGCTTCAGTTCCTTGAAGCAAAAGAGCTCTTCAGGTAATTGTGTGACAAGAAATTTAATAATTTTCCTTCTTTAAATAAGGAGTTAGTGTTCTTGGTTTGAAAAACTTAGTTGCTTGAATGTTTTTTGATGCAGATATGAGTTCACTGTAATAAGATGGTTTTGTTGGGTTTAAGAACAGAGTGACATTGAAACAACTTTTTAGCTGAAGAGTTAATGTAACTGATTTTTTTTTTGCGGGGGGGGGGATGCTAACACATAATGGCATTAAGAATTTGAGCGTTGTGTGTATGGAGTTTTTTTTTTCCTTTATGCCCATGAAGGTCAAGGCTTTATCACGGAGTCTGTGCTGTGATTTACAGCATGAACATTCCTTTGTTCTCTTTTTTTAATACTTTTAACAAAAGGTATAACTTAAACATTAGTTACTATTTAAATATTACTTACAATAATTGCACTATTTTGTATGAGGATGTTGATACTGAATTGGCTTTAACACTTGTTCGGTCAGACCTTTTCCAGAAGACAGATTTGTTCTTGAAGTCTGTACTAACCTTGCCAGTTTAGCCATTTCAGCAGTCACTTGTTTATAAATTGACCTTGATATTGCACTTTCATTCAGAAAATGCTGCTTGTTATCTTTATTCCACCTGATAATTTCATTTCTGCTAGCCATGCCTCATTCTGTGATGCGGCACTGTCTGTAGCTAGTGGAATGCATGCTGACCACATAAAATAACTCTCCTTGTTATCTGCTGAAATTCACTTTAAATCAGTTTAGAGTCTGTGGAATAGGATTAAGGTTAGAAAATGTTCAATATACCGTAAGCATATTTACAGTGTAGGAAAACAGTTGTCCTTGGATTTATGGAAATGCCTTGAGGAAAGTAAAGCTCTGAGGAATGTTGCTGTTAGTGAGGGGCTTTGCCATTTTTCTTCCTGCTCACCAGTATAGTGAGACACTGGGCTTGGATGAACAGTGTACACTGAGAGAAGATGTGGGAATGACAGAAAAGGTCTGAACAGCATTTAGATACAATTTGTTCTGGCCACAACCACTACCTCTGTCACCTAGTAATTGTTGTAATTAGTGAGAAACTTGCAGTCTTTCTCCACCCTTGTAGTCTTTCGGACACTTGTGTATCTGACCCCTGGGTTGCGGATCTGAAGCAGAAGTACAAGTGGTGCACAGTTAAGAATATTTTAAGAGCAGTGAAAAGAGAGAAATGTATCCTGTGAAGGGTTCTACCACCTTGTGGAAAGAGCCAGGATTGCTTATTGCTCCATCCAACTATCAGTCCATCTGACAAATAAGCTTTAATGAATAGAATTGCGGGAGCTCCTCTATAGCAACAAACATGCTTCATGAGAAAATGTGCTGTCCAGCCACAAATTTTGCAGCTCAGGCAGCATCCTAGGGTGTGCCCTTCCTCTAAAAGCTGCAACTCCAAAGCAGAACAACAGTTCTGCTGATGAATGAATTGCTGATGTTTGCTCAAGGAAGAAAGCCAGAATAAGTTTGTGTTTTTCTTCTGTCCAGCCATACATAAGCTTAGCAGATTATTCTGGTGACTCTGAACAAGCTTGTTATGGTAATTAGGTTCCTTGATTTTCAGCCCTGGTGGGCACACTGAGTTAGAGTAACAGCCGTGTGTGCCCTGATACAGTCTCAGTCAATCTTGTTTATTTTAAACTTGCTCCCAGGCAAAATGGGAAAGATAGTGGCAGTCTATGAAAACATGTCCTCCCATCCTAGTGTGTTGCTCTGCAAATGTTTCAACCTTGTCTTAGAAATCACTTCAATCTTAATGTCAAAGGGAGACTTGGTGCCTGTCTGAGGAAAGGGATTTAAGCAGTGAAGCAGGGTAGCAGCAGTACCTCAGAGATCTTGGTGTGATATGTGGGCCTACTTCTGGCTAAATATGAATTGAGATTGTCTCAATACTTGGAAAATATCTGACAGTTACAGCTTAGCAGGGGGAATTAGATTAAAGGTCTTCATTTTCTTGCATTATTGCCCTTCTTGTTAAGAAATAGTTCTATCTTATGCTTAAATTCATAGTTCTTAAAGACTGGAACTTTTAAGAGAATTAATTTGTCAAGTTCCTCCTGGCTAATGCTGATGCTTCTGAATACTGAATTAGGCTGACACAATGGAATAATGTGGTAGCTTTATTGAAACTCAAATAGTTCAACATAAGCAGGATCATTTTCTTCAGCTAGATTCATTAGCCTTGAAACAGAGTGAGAAATAACAGTAGGGCTTCTTTGGTCTGACAAATTCTGTTATAAGCAATAACAGAATTGTGATTGTGTTACATAGTTGTGATTTATAGTTATGCTATTCCTCATTGCTATCATCAAGGTTATACCAAACAGTGATTTTTAGGAGGTCATTTGCTGAATTTTCCATGCCTTACTGATATGTTTGGCAGAGGTCATAGGGAAACCAGTTCTCTTCAGTGTTTACTGGTTAGATATTACTTGCCTTCTGACCTCTGGATACTGGAACTTTTCTAAACTTTGTTCTTTTTAACAAATAAAAGTGTTAACTCTTTACACTGTATTTCTCACCTTGGGAAGCTGATAAAGAGAATTTAGGTATAAGTCTGTCCTACCCTGAAAAAAAATTGCTGGTACTTGTACTTGGAGAAATAAAAAATAGGAATTATGTAGGTTTTGCATGTTAAATGTGATTAAAGAATATGACCTTCCAATACAGCCAGTGGGATTTAGGCAAAATAGTAAACACTATAGGCTTCTTTGGCATCTCTGTTACGTGTAGATACAAGGGTCTGAATTTAGATCTAAGTTTCCTTAAAACTTGATTCTGCCTGTTGCATGGTTTATATATTTGAAGCCCAAAGAGAATTAATGCAGAATTGCTCAAAGGGAAGTTGCCTCACAACACTGATGTGTCAAGAGTTTGTTTTCTGCTGTGTGCTAAGTTCCTATCTGTATTTTGCTGAGCTTGAGATGCCAGAAGCTGAAGGCCCAGACATGTTTTTCAAAAGGGATGAGATGTTTTGTAGCTGCTCTAAAAGAGTTTTGTACAGATATGATGGCAAGATCCACTGGACATCCACAAATCCCAGAAGCCATAAGCCTTGAGCAGAATGTTAGCCATTTGTTAAGTGGGGTCATTGTTTAGTATTTTGTATTTTTCTGAAGAAGCTCATGGATGATATAGTGCTTTTAAGGAGGCTGCATGATTGCTGCTTACCACTGCTGTGGGGAGAACAAAACTGTTCAGCTGAGCTTGAGTCATACCTGCTGGGAGAACCACAGGTGATTCACAGCCCAGGCTCTGGGCTAGCCAAAGTTTGAAGTGGATTTTCCTTTTGGAAACAGATCATCATTGAGGCCAGAATCTGTGAAGTCAGAGGTAAGGTAGCTGACTACTTCCTTATCTAGGAAAACTTGGGTGTTAAGATGAAAGGACTCAGAAGCTACTGTAATTGAAAAATGTTTTGCAACTTATTAAAAGTGGCATATTAAATATAACATTTTTTAACATCATCTATTTCAATGGTCACAGTCTCGAAGTCAAGCTTAAGGCCATCTCCAAATATTTGACAGCATAGGTAGCAAGGGAATAGATGTTTATATTCTAATTTCTCCAGATTTATTTAGACTCCTTTTTTTGCACAAATTTTAAGCAGCCTGTGGATATTATTCAAATTATGGGTTGACTTTAATTCTAAAACAAATCAGGGAAGATTCGTTTGGATTGGAAGGGGAAAAAATCTCCAAATAGGATTAATTTTCTGGTGTAATGCATCTCATATAATATATTTTATCTTAGGACTTGAACTTTCAGAGTAGTTGCAGTAGCTAAAACTGCGGTTGGGTTACTGTGACAAGCTCATACTGAAGACTCAAATATTCTTGGAACCATCAGGTCATGCAACTGACAGAACTTGCTGCTTCTGGGTTATTCTGCCTCTTATCATAATGTAGATCTAAGAATTTCAAAGCCAAATCCAAAGAAGGATTAAAAGAAATTTCAACTGCAGAAATCTGTGAAGTAGACCTGAATGCTTTACCCTCTATTAGAGGTGGGCCTTTCTAGTGTGGAGCTGGGTTTTAGGCAGTAGGAATTCTCTGTACAAATTGGGAAAACCTGCTGTTCCAACCTCTCTTCAAAGGAAGGCTTCCCAATTTTGTATGTGGTTCTTCTCTATTGTCTGTGTTGCTACTCCTGTGCTTTGCAGTCACTAGGTTCTAGAAGAGAGGATGCTGCTTTTAAAATTGCTGTTGCTTCTTTCTCCCAGAATTTCTCTCTTCTGGTATAGATTTTTGTAGCCAAGGGACTATATTAACTTGAAAGCAAAGCTCTAAATGGGGATTGTCGTGGTGATGACTCCTACTAGTTCATATTTCCTGGATGGTTTTGGAATTGTCTCTGGCAAGAAGTGAACAATGCAGGGCATGCCTGTAGTGAAAGGATGAGCCTGTTTATGATAATCTTTCACACTTTATTGCCTGTATAAATCTGCTGTTTTTCTAATTCTGTCTTATCATTTGTTTCTTTTTGAAATTCATTCCAATCAAAGTTGTGAAGAGAAAGTCTTTGAGTTTGCTGATCACCAGGTAGAGAAGAATTATTTTTTAAAAGTTCTATTTGCAACAAGATAACTAAACAGGGCTTCTTTTGGAGCAATGTCGAGTTAATTTTGATTTTTTTTTTTCAGCAACAGTATTTTCTGTGCTTTAGTAATGTTAATTTTTAAATATGAATTCTGAATAAAACCTTTGACAGTAAAATAAAATATAAAATATCCTGATGTCTTGCCGTTCTTCTAAAGCAAGGCCTGTAAAGAGGGTTCACTCTAGCTGTGAAAATTAGGGATTGTTTGCTATGTGTGGGAAAAAATTCTTCTGTCACAACATATGTTCTTTAAAAGCTTGAGGAATTTCAATCTAGGCTGAAAGAAAAATGGTTTTTATGGCATATCCATGTTACAACTTGCTGCTGAGTAAGGATATAGGGTGTCCTTCACACCTGAAGTGGAAAAGCCACTCCAGAGGAGCCTCCATAAATGTAGACCCAAGGCCTCTGCCTGTACAACAGACTTACTGGTTAAATGGATGCATAATCAATATCTGTGGTTTGCTTACAGAACCTCTGTAAGAAGAGAGCCAAATTCCAAGAGGAATCTGGTGCTTTTCAGGCTTGGGGAAAATGTTTTTATCATGCATACACATGTTCTCTGAAAGCTTTAGTTGTATGGATGAAGTCTAGGTCAGTTCTAGGACTGCTGTAGGACTATTCAGCTGATTTTTGTATATACCAGAGAACAGCTGTAGAAGCTCAAAAGTAAAAAGCTGGCCAGTCTGAATTCTCAGAGCTTTCAATGTCTAGAGGAGGAAGAAGAATGATAAATAAAGATGTAGTAAAAAATACTCCAGAAACTGCCTACATGTTAGTGTCCTGACTCTAAGCATATGTGAGCACATTTTTTTTTTGTGCCTATGTATACTTTTTCTTTCTTTTTGCTTCATCTAGTTTGACACTGTAATTGCAGAAGCGGCCAGCTTGATGTCCGGGAGCTGATCTCTCTGTACCCCTTCCTGTTGCCTACTTCCTCTTCATTTATCCGGTCTCATCCTCCTCTGCACGAGTACGCGGACCTGAACCAGCTGACCCAAGGGGACCAGGAGAAGATGACAAAATGCAAGCGATTCCTCATGAGTTACTTGAATGAAGTCCGCAGCACTGAGGTTGCAAATGGCTACAAGGAGGATATCGACACAGCTTTACTCAAATTGTATGCAGAGGCAAATCATGAAAGCCTGCTGGATCTCCTCGTTTCAGAGAACTTCTGTCTTTTAACAGATAGTGCTGCCTGGCTGGAAAAACACAAAAAGTAAGTGGATTATTTTATTATTGCACCTTCTAGACCAAAGGGAGAATTGCCTTAGATGCCCTTGGTTTATTGAACAATGTGTTCAAGTACTTGTAGTTCCTGTGCTCACACTTGTCCAAAAGACAACTCAGTCTGAATTAACATTGTTAATATTTAAAAATGTTGGTGAAAAGCTATTGCTTGATAGTCTAAGGTAAAGTAAATTCATTCTCTTATCCTGTTAAATGCAGAATTCTACATGAAAGTTTCTGGATCCAACACAAAAAGAAAGAACTGGTACAAGTTTGGGAGAAGAAAACTAAATGAAATAATGAGATAATGGGAGAGTGGAATGGCAGCAGTAGTTGTACACAGACAGAATGAAAAGCTGCCTTAAAGCATGTGCTACCTTAGGTAAAAGCTGTTAGCCAGTTAGTGGCTTTAAAATTGTAGTTGCTTGTTCAGGGAAAGAACTCTTACTTCTGCATTGCAAGCTTTCTATATTCCACTGATTGACCAAAAAGAGGTTCCTTAAGATGACTGCAAATGGCTTGAAACAAAAAAAGCCAGCAGGCAGAGAATTAATCATTAAGCAGGAAACATTAGATAGTAAATGTGTAAAATACAAACTCCAGCCTTAGGTAGTATGTCTATTTTTGTTTTCATTTCTTTAGCTTTAAACTGTTTGGTGCAGTAGTAGCAACTATAGTGGTGAGGAAGATTCTTTAATCGTGGCTATATTTGGGGTGATTTCATGTATTTAACAAAACAGGTTTTGTTAAAACCTTTGGTAAGTGTGGTTTGCATGGCATACTTCTGCCAGTGTGAATTGAATGAATGCTAGAACATTGTTCCATGAGGACAGCCATTACAGAATTTCGCTTTATTTTTCTTCGAGTACACAAAAACCACTCTGAAATTGCATTATACAAAGCTCTTCTTTGCCTGACCTGACACCATGTCATAGTAAAGAAAAAAGTTTCTGACAGTAAAACAGAGTTTTAAATAAATACATAATAAAATATGATTTAACAACAGCTGATGAGCTATTGGAGGAATAGTTCTTGGAGGTGTGTGTAATGTCTGTACATGAAATAGACAAATTGACAGAACAGCATGGGAAACACTTCTAATTGGCCACATACTTGGTGTAAGTTGGATATGGTAACTACAGACTGTCTTGGGGACTCGCGTGATGGAGACACTTTCAGGGCAGAACTTCTCTGATTCTTAAAAACAGTTTACAGAGACTTGTTGAAGTGTAGACTTGGCCATGTACATGTCATTGTAAGCCATTATTTGTTGTACTCTGTGCTCATCAGTCTATAATGAAATTAGTGGGAAGGTTCTAGCAATTTTAATATTATCTTCTCTTTCTTTACAGGTATTTTGCACTTGGTCTCCTGTATCACTACAACGGTCAGGATGCTGCAGCACTTCAGGTTAGAATAAAGCTTTTAGTGTCACCTGAAAACCATTCCAAAATACCATTTTAGCTCTGAGATAAAAATCTGAGATCTTAATTTATATGTTTGAAAAGTTGTGATGTGTGTGTATGTATGTGTGTGTTTGTAAGAAATTTGAAACTTATGCTAAGACTTTCTTGAATAAATTAATATGCTAGATGTGAAAAGTCTGAGGAGCTTATTGAAGTTGACAGCTATTTAGATGCTTGTATGATCCTTTTAAAGCAAAACTGTACATACCAGAACATATGTTTATGCTCCTGAAAGATGGACAAAAGTGCTAAAATAATCAAGCAATCACTTTAAAAGATATTTATCCCCTGTGCTGATTGATCTTTATACACACAGGAAAACAGCATTGTATTCTCATGGCAGACACTGACAGCAACTGAGAGTTTGCTTACCTAGTGATGAAGAGTGAGCACATTCTGCAAGATCTGTGGGTTTCAGATGAGTTAGTAATCCCTTTGGGTACCTTCCATCTCATGTCAGTAATACTAGCAGTGGCCTGGACACTGCAGACTAAATATCCAGTATCTTAAGTTTGCCTTATTCTGCAGCTTTTTGAGCACATTATCAGGTCAGTTATATAAATAGTAATCACGGCCTGAGAAGAAAACAGGTAAGGGCAACAAAACCACATTTGTCATGTGCAAGAAATCTTGGAAGAATTTTGATGCTGCAGAAAACAAGGTTTATTGCTAAACTGGTCTGCTAGGTGTAGCACATTTTGATTCCAATTATAATGTATTTAAAAATAATATCACATGGCACTTGTAGTTCTTCAGTCAAAACGAAAGAAAAGCAGGAAAACAATTTTTTTTCTAATTTGCTTGTATAATTTGCTTTTAATCTTGCACACACAGAGCACATGAGAAGTATACCATGCATTGGAGAAAAGGACTTTTCATAAAAACTTTCTTTGTGATTAGTGTACCTCCTTTAGTCACTCTCAGAATGAGAGCCCACATTATATGGGGTCTGAGCTGGGTGAATATGGCAGGTTCAAGAGAAGGGTGTGATGGCAAAAGTGAGTGACCAGCAACGTTCCTTGCAATTGGTGTTATTGTCAACTCTTTCTAATTCCACACGCCTTGGACTAAGTCTTTTAGTAACTGACATAAATTTTGAGCTGGAAGAGCTAGTACATGTTTTAAGCACTTTAATCTGTGTATTTTTGTTGCAGTTATGGGTGAAAATAGTTGATGGAGACATTCAAGATTCTACACGTTCAGATCTCTATGACTACATAGTAGACTTCCTTACATTCTGCTCAGACCAAGAGCTAGTGTGGAAGTACTCTGAATGGATTTTACAAAAAAATGAAGAGGTTTGTGGTTGATACACTTCCAACAGAATATCAGTATTTCCCTGCAGTGGTGTTTGGGTTTTCCTTAATGTTAGTTTTTCTTGATAACTGATTGGACCTTTTGCAGAATATTTAATGCCAGTTAAATAGTATCAGCAGAAGAAAACTTGGAGGTTTTTCAATTCATCCAAGTCCCTCTATTAGCAAGTGCTAGTGATAATTGCCTCTTTTTATTCTGAACAAACAAACAAAGTTTAGGGTATGAAAAATACAGCATATCTTCTGTTTTCTTCATATTGAATAAGATAATTTTCAAATCTTAAATAAATCACATGGCAGGTTAGCTGTTGCTGCTGCTTCTTATTTTAAAGAGGATGGGTGGTGTCTGTACTTCAGGACATAAAATAAATAGCCTCCATTTAAGACAAAATTTCATTGCTAGAAGAATTAACTTAATTTGCCAAAATAAAGAAAACAACAAATTCTGTGATGTTTGATGCTGATAAGACAGTCTGTGCTGTTGGAACTTTTCACTGCCTGATTTATATTAATTTAAGCATAACTATTTTGTGCAGTGGCAGATTTCTAAACTTTTGGTACAGAAGTCTCTTGCTCTGTCTATATCATCACATGTGAAAAGGCTTAGAACATTCTGGTCTCTAATTTGAGCTTTCCTGCTGAAAAGGCTGAAGTTTCGTGTTCTATTGTGCAACTCCATTCAATATTTCTTGTGGAAATAGTGCCCAAGCCAAGGCTTATAGGTTGGACAATATGTACACTACAAATTGAGGTAGTACAGATAGGAGTGAGTGACATCAAGATAAGCATATGGTATTGTAATCCTGTGGTGTTGAGCAAGATTTTGTGGGTTTTATTTTCCTGAATAATGTATTAACAATAGTGCTATTCCTTTTTTATTTTAAATATTTATTTAATAAAATAGTTGCCACTGAGTTCCTAAATGCAATAAACTCTTTCTAGGTTGGTGTACAGATTTTCACTAAAAGGCCTTTGGAAGAACAGGAGAAAAACAACATTAATCCAGATGATATTATCAGTTGCCTTAATAAATATCCTAAAGCACGTGTCAAATACCTAGAACATCTAGTACTGGAAAGAAAAATACAGGTGAGTTCTGTGAGGATGCTAAAAGTAGGGATGGGATTTAGAATGCAGATTATGATCAACAGGCCTGAAAATAGGCAATGTCTGGAAGGCATAGGCATAATGAAAAGTCTTTCAAGTGTACTCAGAGCAGAGCCAGGAGTGTTTTTAAGATTAAAGTGAAAGATGAGGAGTGGATGCTTTCATTATTTTGAATTTTTCAGTGCTTTTGATAGCAAAATAATTGCTTATGTCCCCTCAGACTTAAGAGGTTTTTTTTTACATCTGGTTATCGCATACTTTTCTATTTCACTGATGAGGCTCAAACCTTCTTCTGGTAAGATCATAGAAAATGATCAACAATAGGTTGAGCAACAGCTGATCCTATTGCACTGTGGCAGCAATACATTAAAATTGCTGATTCAGTATTTTACAAGAATGTTTTATTCTTTCTAGAGAGATTTGAACAAGCAATAATCAAATCATGCACCCCTCACTAGAATTCCAAACCACTCTTGATGCTGAATGCCCAAAAAATGCATTCACAAGTCCTAAGTGACAGGGTATTACATTTTTGGGGGTTTTAGCTCAATGCAAAAGCAGCCAAATGTTATATTTGGATATGAAACATTTTAAGCACAGAAGTTCTTTAACCCAGAAATAAAGCAAGGAAACAAACATTGAAAGAACGCTGCAGAGCTGATGGTCAGTACACTAATTCACATTCTTCAAATGCACATCAGATCAGTGTTTTTCCCTTATTGGTGTTGCAGGTGTGTTACACCATGACTGATGAATATACTTGTCTCTGTCATAGATTTTTTTCAAACAAACATTTTGAGTTAAACACAGTACCTTGTTAAATATTTGTGAAAATATTTTACAATTAAATCTACCTGCTAGTAAAAGCTGCATTATAAATCAGTTTGGTCTTTAAGAACGACGAGGTTATTGTGAGTGATTTAATGAGAATGTTTAAAACAGATCATCAACCTATTTTCATAAGCTTTCATTTTTTGTGGATAACAAAAACAAGTGCTGTGCCTTCAGGGTGCTTTTCTACCTCTGGTGGCTCTCTCAGATTTTATTGCAGAAATAGAAAAGGTCAAATAACATATCTGAATATGAGGAATCCTGTATTTGCAATGTAGTTTGTGAGGCTTCTCTGAATTAAATTATCTATCCATATGGACAAAAAACTTTGTGATGAATTCAAATGATATAATTACATATCTATGTAATTAGGTAAATATTCACCACTGTTATTGCTGGGGCCAAGAGATTTGTAAACTGAGCTAACATTGTTCTTCATTGTAGAAGGAAAAGTACCATACTCATCTAGCTGTCTTGTACTTGGAGGCAATACTTCAGCTAAAATCTGTGACCACAGATAATTGTACAGAAACGACTGAACTGCTGTTGAAACTTCGCAGCCTGCTTCAGAAATCTGATCTTTATAGAATTCGCTTTATTTTAGGTAGGTTGCATGTTGTCTGTTATAAATGCTGTATGTGATTTCCAGCTGGAAACAAAATCATAGTCCTCTCAAGGATAGAAAACTAGAAGATCTAAGGTTTCTGTACAGTTTGTTTAGTAGGCTGTTTTTCTAACAAACACAGGTTAATTTAGAAGGCATATGTATTGGTGTTGTCCTTGGTCTCCGTAGCTCCAATGGCATGTTTGCCACTGCACCAGAGACAAAATACCAATTAGCCAGAACAAATACCTGCATACAATTTTCATAATAGTCACCTTCTTTTTAATGATGAGCATGCAACTTGTGCATGACATGACATGACATAACAACCTTTTGCAAATGAAAGACCTGCAACTTTATTTTTTAAGCAGCCTGCTTCTAGTGAACAGAAGTCAAACTTTGAAGAATCTAATTGCCAAGGACTTGTTAGCCATAACCGTGAAACTCACTCTGGAGTTCATGTTAAATAAAAATAGCATCTTTTAAAGTGAAAAGTGCAACATACATGTTACTGTTGGTATTAGGCAAGCAACAGTTGAGCTAAATATTTTCCTTATTCAGTTCTGATAATGGTTAATTTTTAATGTTTCATCCACTGGAATGCAAACAAGTGCAATTAAGCAAGCCAAGTGTTTAAATCTTCTCTGGTATGGAGGATTATGGCTGAAGAATGATGGAATAGTGGATGAAAGGGAAGTGACTCGTTATTGAACTGAAAGATGTGAAATGATTTTTTGAAATTCAGTGGGAAAATATCCAGTGTAAGTGGAAATAAAAATTGCTGAGTATCACCTAAAATAATTTACCAAAGTTTAATGTTTCTTTCCCTTTTCAGGCAGCAAAATGTTATGGGATGGATACTGTACAAATAGAGCACAGTCATTGAAACACTTGTTCATATTTTAGTCAGTTTTCAAACAAATTTTTCCAGGCAAGAGTTACAAAATGGATTATTCTCTTGAAATCCATGTTCTCCAAAACAAAGCATTTCTTACATGACAATTCTTATGTTACATGAAAGTGAGATCAGTGCAAGCTACCCGTTTTGGTGAAGAAACATTGTATTTCCATGCATTTTACATAGGCCTATGCCAAATCTTTATCACCTTTACAGTAATTAGATTATTTTCTACTTTATTTTGAAATGCCAGATGAACTTGCCATTCTGCCTGCCTATTGCCGACACTTAAACTGGATTAAGGTTTTGTAGTGTCCTTTTCTTAATGGTAGGTACTATTGGATTTTTATTGTATTTTATGGAGTTTATTCTGTGATCTCCTATAACACTGGGGAAAGTAGAGGTTAAAAATATTGCAGCTTCATCTTAACAGGTTTTTGTACATGGTAGGAGTATCTGCTAGAATTTAAAAGGTGTCAGTGACAGTGGTTGATCATCTATTATTTAGTCTTTTTTTTGTCCTGTATTTTGTGGTGCTCTTTTGTTAGAGATGTTTTTTCCATACATCTGAGCATTCCTGTATTTACAAGCATCTGCCTTCTCTGTAGTTGCACTGGCTAGGAGAGGGAGCAGCTGTCTTCTTCACTGAGCAAATATTGCCTTGTTTCTCATTTAACAGACAAAATCCAGGGCACAGACCTTCATATGGAAAGTGCAATTTTATATGGGAAACTAGAAGAACACGAGAAGGCTTTGCATATCCTTGTCCATGAGTTGAAGGACTTCCATGCTGCTGAAGAGTACTGTGTGTGGAACTCAGAGAGCAGAGACTTGCAGTACAGGCGGAGGCTGTTCCATATGCTGCTGTCAGTGTATTTAGCTCCAGGCTCTTCCGACTGTGCGCTCGTCATGGCTGCTGTGGATCTCTTGAATAACCACGCCACGGAATTTGATGCAGGTCTGGTTTTGCAGGTGGTGCCTGACAGCTGGTCAGTGCAGCTCCTGTCCCCATTCCTGGCTGGAGCAGTGAGACAAAGCCTTCACACAGAAAGAATGACTCAGGTGGCACTTGGGTTAGCACAAGCTGAAAACTTAATCTACAAGCATGAAAAGGTAGGTTACAGGAGTGCTTTTAAATAAAAGCACTTGAAAGCTTTACAGTTGAGTCCTTTGATATACAGTAATCAAAAGAAGTTGAAGAATTAGTACAAAGGCTGTCTTAGTGTCTTTGGCATTTATTAGGGTTTTTTTTTTGCCATGACTACTAGATTCAAAATTAATTGTATGTTTTCTCTGTAAAACAAAAGGGAAAGCAGGGGCCTTGAAATAGGAATAACCTTGGTGAGCTGCTGGGCTGAATATGAAGTGAATCTGGGATTTGCAGATTACAACAGTTCTAGCAGAAACTTTAAAAAGTGTCAGTTAGCATTTCTTTCACTAGGAGGGAGTGTCAGAATTTCTAATTCAAGTTTTTTTACAGTGTCACCTGTCAAAATTTGTTTAAAAAATTATCCAGCATTTAGTATTAATTGAAGCTGGTTAGTAGATTTTGTTAATGGTAAATTCAGTTGTGACTCTTCTATTCCTAGCTAGGACAGTGTTACTTAGAGTTCACAACAGATTCTTAAAATTATTTTTGTTTTATCCATTTGGTATAGTTGCAATTATGCTCCATCATTTCCCTTCCTTTCTTGTTAGATTCACATTTGGAATTCTTCCCCCCTCTCTTTTAGGTTAAACAAACAGGAGCCCCAATTCCTCTTTCAGACAAAAAGGTGTGTCAGGTGTGCCAAAATCCTTTCTGCGAACCTGTGTTTGTAAGATACCCGAATGGGAGTGTGGCCCACACGCACTGTGCTGCAAACAGACATCTCAATTCCAATGTGACTCATCACTCTCCCAGCTCCAGCAATCAGACTTGAAATATTCCCACAGCTCCCGTGACTTATACCCCATTGAAAGTGGGCTGGAGAGAAAAAAGTGCAGCTACTTTAAGTATAAATTGAGATGGACAGCTAGGTTTTGGGTAATGGGAAGACTTCCAGTAAATATAAAATACTGCTACTTATCTTTTTGATTTCTAATGAATGTAGATAGAAAAGAAAATTCACTACCACACATGGAGAGGTGCAAATATGGCTCTTCTGTGAATAGGAGTAAACACTTAAGAGAAAAGGAGCCTTTTCTTCACAGTGAGGATGAATGTTACGGAGTGAAGGCAGTCTTTTTTAGAATTGTCACTTTGCACTGACTGTGGTGTCGATAAATTTGTGGAGGGGAAGATGGTATTTATTGGAGTTGGAATTCTTGAAGAGTGATGGGACAAGACTGGCATCATGCAGCTTACAATGAAGACAGAGATGTGCATCGATTTTAGAGCTTGCTGCAGCATGTCTTCTTTTGGGCTGGATTATCTTCCACAGGATCACATTATCAACTTCCAGTTTTTTGCTCTACAAAATGTTGGCTTTTGATGCACTTTTTAGTACCTCCCTCCCATCCATCTGCTACATGGAATTTAAATGTAAGCACTGCTCTGTTAGGTTTCTGCTCCTCTGCAGTTACTGTAATGTACTGAGTGGAAACCAATAACCTCAATCACACAGGTGAGCTTGGAAGAAAAAAGAAAGTTTGTCTGGTCAGACTGTAGTCACTTTTCTATGGGGAAGAGGCCCTGACTTTAATACTGATTTATTTATTAATATGCAAATATGCTGTACATACAGTTGAATAAATTGATCTTGTCATTCTAGCATTTCTTTGGAGGATTAAGATGTAGCTGCTACATAAGTGTACAGATGATGTGCTAAGTGTTTGCTCTAACATAACTTAGGCAGGTTGGAACTCCACAAAAATAGTTTTTAGTGCTTATAGATGACTTTGTGCAATCAAAACCAGAGAGAGAAGGTATGAAATGGTAAGAAGTATACAAAAGTGCACTACAGGGGTACTGGGTTTTTTTATTTTCTACTAAATATTCTATGAACTAAAATTTTTCAAATAACACAAACCCCTTACTTAACTGCCCTCATATGTATTCACATTGCTCCATTCATGTATTCACATTCACCATTTTAAAGAAGTTGATTTAAAAGATGTAGCTTCCCCCAAGAGAGGTTAAAAAAATGACAACTTTAAATAAACTTAAGTACTGCAAAGTGAAAGCATTTCTTTGAATTCTGTAAAGCTCTAATAAATACCAGGCTTACTGACCTGCATGCACTTGAGTTAGTATGGCTGCCCCCTGTTTCAGAATTCCAAATCAGTGGAGGCTTTCAGCAAAATGTAGTGTCTGCTTGGTCCTTTCTGGAATCACAGAATAAGCTGAATTGGAAAGGATGCATCAGGATCATGGAGTCCTGGTCCTGGCCCCACACAGGGCGCTGCAGAGTCACACCATGGGCCTCAGGGTTGTCCTGATGCAGCCTCCTTGCACAGAAAGGCTGGCTTAGGAAGCTGCCTTCTATGTACAGTGCTGCCTCCAAGGAGGGGCAGCCAGTGCTCATCCAGGGGCAGAAGATATCCATCTCTTCTTATCGAAACATGCACTGGTTTGGGGTGACAGGGACCTTAAAGACCATCTATTCCAACCCCCTGCCATAGGCAGGGATACCTTCCACTAGACCAGGTTCTTCAAAGCCTCATCCAACCTGGCCTTGGGCACTGCCAAAGATGGGTTGTCTACAGCTTCCCTGAGCAACCTGTGCCTCATGACCCTCAGAGTAAAGAATTTCTTCCTGGTCTCTGATCTAAATTTGCCCTCCTTCAGCTTAAGACCATTTACCTTTGCCCTATGACTACATGCATCTGTACAAAGTCCCTCTTCAGCCCCCTTGCTGTCTCCCTTCAGGTTCTGGAAGGTGCTGTAAGGTCTTCCAAGAGCCTCTCTCCAGGCTGAACAGCCCCAGCTCTCAACCTGTGTTCACAGGAGAGGTGCTCCAGCTGTGATCATCACTGAGGCCTTACTCTCGACTCATTCCAACAGTTCATCTTTCTCGTATTGTGGGTCCCAGAGCTGTACTCAAGGTGTGGAGTACTTAGCTTTAAAGCAAAAGACCTTTGAATCTTTCTCCTTACTGATTTTGAAATTCAGAAAGTGTAACTGTTGTGCAGAATTTTATTTATTTTTGAAAGCCCAAGTAAGGAATTTTGTAATGCCTTATACTAAGACATGCAAGTCACATTTAGTGAGGCACTTCAAAAGAAGTCAAGTGTGGGCATTTCTGACTCAGTTCTGGCATGAGTGATTCTTATGTGGCACTGGTATAAGCAGATTATATTGTAGTCATGGATTTGGAACATTGTGTATACAACTGGCAGTAATGGTACAGAAAAATTTGTAGTCCCCTGTCCTCAAAATAATTCCTGATAAGGGTGGAAGCGATTTTTACAAAGACCCTATAAACCTTTAGTGTACACTAGCATGCATTTCTTAAGAAATACTTTCTTTTACTGCCAGCATCCTAAGTATGGTCTTTTTTTCTATTTAGTAAGGGGGTGCTAAAACAGACCCCTCTCCATAATTTAGAGCAATTTTAGCCACTTAGTAGTGATGAACTACTGCTGCAATGAACAAAAATCATATCATTCCAGACCTCAGGAAAGTTCTCAGTTGCTATTGCAAGAAAAAGTATGTCTATAAAAGATTAAATAGTTCTTTATTAATAGTCAATATCTTTTTGCAGATATGTACTTTGGCTAAAATGCAGCAAAACCAATAATTTTACATACAGAACAAATATAGAAATCAGAATAAAGCAAGTCAGCATTTTTGCAATCAAAAAATGTGATTGATATTTAAATTGGGAGCATCTTATTCTTTGAAGCCCAGTTCCCCAAAAATGTGGACTGGAAAATGGATACATTATTACCTGTTGCTTTGTTAAGTTTTATACTAGAACTCATTTGAATGAATTAATATGTAATCCCACAGTAACTAAAGGAAAAAGCAAAGAAAGCCAATGTGAGGCTGAGGCAGAGCAAAAGCTCAGCAGGGAGGTGGTTGGTGGATGATGCTGTTCCTGTGTGTGTCCAGCACATGAGCAACTGGGAATATTCCCAACCAGAGAAGATGTCAGCCCACATCAGAGTGCTCTGTGGTGTTCTGGGCTTTGTCACCAGGAAATTTATGAAAAGCCTACATTCAAATTTTCTTAGGTGGGACAACTGAACAGCCCTTGGGCAAGAGCTTCAAAGAGCTTCATTCTGGAGAGCCTGAGTTCAATCCTTCTTTTGTTTTGGCACTGTCAGTTTGGTGATTCTTGGCTTATGTACCTGAAATCCTGGGCCAGCATTGCTACTGTGGTAAGTTATGGCTGCAGCAGCACAGAGGGAGTGAACAGGGAAGGAAGCAGATTTGGGTACTAATTGCTGACTGCATATGTGAAGGAGGAGGAGAAGAATATTCCAGGAAAGAGGAATATTTCTCTGACCATTCTTCTAGTTTGGAAACAAATGCTTTTTGGGAGTTAAAGCTTGATGTGATCTTTTTATCTCCAGTCAGGGAATGTGGTGTCTAAGACCTGCCCTTGGAGAGTGGAGATTCTGCCAGAATATGTATCCTTAATTCAGCTGTTGCTAAATTATTTGAAATTCATCTCCCTCACTTTTTCCAATGAGTCTCCTTCAACTTTGTATGTGTCAAAACTGAAACAGTAGTACAGATTTTTTTTAAAGTGACATTGTGTCTGTGGTTCAGGTCATAATATATGAGATTAGTCTCTCGCACTGATTCCTCTGCAGATATCAGGACATGGTTATCTAACATGTAACCTCCAGTTACTGAAATATTGCAGCTCTGACCTTTTTTTTCAGTCATTCACTGCTACAGATGATGGTACATACAAAAAGCACTTGTTAAGCTTTCTTCTACACTTTCATATCTCCACACTTCCTCACGTAAAAATGACCTATGATGTGTGTATGTCATCATATGCTATTTTTCTCTCAGTCAATAAAAGGAAAAATCCTAATTAAAAAAATTACTCAGAATCTGGCACTTTGCTCAAAATAAGATTAATGGCTGTATAATCATGAGAAAGAATTCAGTTACATCTTAATTTCTTTTGTGTAAGTGGATAAATTGTCACATTGAGGTCAGTATTCTTGTAACATTGTGAAAGCCAGGGGAAGGATAAGCATTTGGGGGTTGTTACACAGTGCACACCAGGGATACCTATGAACTAACTTGTTTAGGCAGCCCATACTGAGGTGGCTCAGGTGTGCACAGGATTCCAGGTTACAATGAGAACTTGTCTCTTTGCTCCCCTTGCTCCCAATCTCCAGAAACTTTCCAGCCTTTGTTACCTGATTGTCACTCTTCTAGCACTTTACTGACATGGCTACAAATCTTGAGAGGTCTGGGGGACTCCTGAGCAGATCTGTCTTCAGCAAAATGTCACTTTATTACTCAGCCACACGAAGCCCTACTAATGTGAGCTGCGGAAAGGTGATGGTAGGGGTGGAGTATGTGTATGCTTTCTGAGAACTTTATTACATGTTTAAACACACAAGCATTATCCTGACTGCTTAGTCTTTATAATAACATCTGTTCTTCACAGGACTTCTGTCCTGAATGACATTAAAAATATTTTGTTTTATACAGGTCTATCAAGAAGTAAATTTTTATTTTATAACTCTTCCTGGTTTGCTGCAGTCTCTATTCAGCATGGCTCTAAGTGTTTTATTAACATCCTGCTGTTCATAACAGGCAGAACTAATACATTTTCATTGTGAGCTCTCTTCCTATTGCCTATATTAGCTAATTAATTTTTCTCTTGCTGTACAACACTTTGGGGCTTATGCCTTGTGAACACTGGTAATTAAATGTGCTGCTACTTTTTAAGGGAAAAGATGAAAAGTTAATAACGTTCTGTAATGTATGATTGATTTCAAAATTGAAGCTCCCCTGCAGTAAATTTGTTCAGATGGAAGTTTGTACCGTTAAGGCTTTTCGACTTAGTGGTTATATTGGTGAACATACACAGCAGTATGTGGAATGTAAAAATGTATAAATATGTCAATTTTTAATAAAATCTTTTAATTACATTTGTTATGGATTCATAGATACATAAACCCTGGAATGTGAATGTCCAAGTGAAGGGAAAAGTTTATCTATTGATGAATAGAGGATTCATCAGGGTGACTGAGAGAGGGGTCAGATCCCTGACATGTGGGTCTGGTGCTTACATACTCTGCAGAAGGCAGCACTGTTGGTGTTCCTCATCTTCCTCAACACTCAGGACTAATGGCCCTGGCTTCGGGGCCAAAGGACCAGCTGCTCCCCAGTTCCACCACAGTGGCACTGTAGGATAAGGAAGCCCCAGGAAAGGAAGGGTGGTAAGGGCTGGTAAAGAGTGTGGTAAGCCAAAGAAAGTGGTGTGATCTCTGAGGGGAGTGAGAGGAATGCAAAGGAGAAGTGCAGAAAAGGAGTGTTTAGGGCATGCAGGTGTGACCTAATTCAGCTGCTCTCCAGCCCCACTGTGCCAGGCAATGCAGGCACTGGCAAGGCTGCAGGCATCTCCTGGAAGCTGAGGGCAGGTTGTGTGCACAGCTTAACTGGGGATCCAGCAGGGAAAAATCCAACGCAGTCAGAGTTGCAGGGAAGTGCTCTTGTTTTTAAGTTCAGGTGTGTGATCACTTGGCAAGGTTTCTACAGCCCTATCAGGTGAAGTTTGTTCCTTTGGCTGAAGTGAAGGCTGTGGGAACATGGGTGGGTGCTCAGAATGGTCTCACAGAGGGTGTTTGGGATGCAAATATTGAGTGCAGCATGATGCTGGAAGGAATGAAAAACTGACATGCATTACTTGAACAACAAACATGACTTTATTAGGTCAGCCAGCAGGAAATGCACCCTGAGAGCTCTGGTTTGCATTTCCCCATCCATCCATCCATCCATCCGTCCATCCATCCATCCATCCATCCATCCATCCGTCCTTCCGTCCTTCCGTCCTTCCCTCCCTCCTTCGAAAGGTAACACAGAAAGCATTAAGCCCCGAACCCAGTCGTGACTCCAGCACCATGGGATTTCAGCTAGTTTTGCCTCTAGACAGTGGTTAGAAAATGGTCCATGATAATCATCCAGATGGCAACTCCTTCCAAGACAAATAATCAATGGAGTGTAGCTGAGTTTAGGCAGAAATGAGTCCCAAAGGTCCAGTTAACTGCAACAACTGTAGCTGCAGGACAGCATAGGGTCAAAGAGGCCAGGGCTGCCAGAGGAAAGCTGATGGCTTGAACACATGGCAGGATTTCAGTAGATAACAAAGCTGATTACAGTGCCTAAAAATCCAATAGCAGTCATGAACATCATTACCAATGCCTATAATTGCCAATAACCCCCTGAAGATATTGTCCCATAACCACCTGGTCAACATGGTATTTCCATTGATTGGGGCCTGACCATCCCAATGCAAGTTAAATCCTAGAAAAATCTAGGCTGGTTGGGTTCTTTGGGGATGGCGTGTTCCAAGCCCAACTTGATGCAGGATTGTCCTGTGTCAGGTTATTTACCTTGTTTTAAACCAGTAGACAAGCTTGAAACCAGATTGGCAAGGGTCCAAGTGTCTTCTTAGCATGTCTTTGCCAGAGGTATGTATTGTTTAAACTTCCAAAATACTCTCTGTTAAAGGTAAAAGGCTAAAAGGTACATTTGTTTTGAATAAATAGTTTCGTTTGTATTGTGGTTTGGTTTTTTTAGGGGTTTTTTTTGGTTGGTTGGTTGGTTGGTTTTTTGGGTTTTTTTTTGTTTTTTGTGGTTTTTTTTTTTTTTTTTTTGCTTTTGTTGTTTTGGTTTGGTTTGGTTTTGGATTTTTGCTGTTTGTATTGTTTTTGCTTTTGTTTTTTGCAAATATTACAGAAAGACTAAATAAGCAGGGAATATCTAAAAACTAGCAAGTTACTGGTGACAGCTTCAAGATAATGTACTTTGTGCCTCTCTAACCTGGAGAAGTATATTCAAATAAAATGCAAGTTCTTGATATCTGTTTGAAAGTCAAAGCAGGCAAAGATATTTCAATCCCTTTAGTCCCTCTAACATACAAGGTTACTCTGCAGTGTCATGCCAGAAAGCTCCCAGAGTGTGACAGAAGTAGGGGTTTTTCTACTTGAATCACAAGCAGTTGAAGATGGGGAGGGAGGAGTACAGGATGAATTTGTATCTGCTTTTTTAAAAGATGTCATTCACTGGGGATTTGTATTTGCAAAGCAAAAGAAGGTTTTCATTCCTGTCCTTTTTTGATCCATCTTTAGGTTTTAACTTGTCATATCTCATTTCAAAGCATCTCTGTGGCCTTTTGTGACATGCTGATTTGTCAAGCAGAAGTTTTAGTGTTCCTGCTTCAAAACCTTCCTGAAATCTCTTGTTCTGGATAGCAACCACTCAATACATCCCCTCCAGATACTCCAGTCAGCGTCAGGAGTACTTCTACTCACAGCTGCTCATTCTGTAATGTGAATGGCCATACAACTGTGCCATACCACTGTGCTGGTGTCATGGCTTAACCCCAACCAGCAGCCAGCCCCTGTGCAAGCCCTGCTCACTAATAACAAAAACATCTCTGTGTTATCAACCCTGTGTTCAACACAAATCCAAACACAGCCCCAAACCAGCCTCTGTGAAGAAAATCAACTCTATCCCATCCAAAACCAGCACAGATGGTCAAAACTAAAAACTACAAACTAAAGAAATTTCAATCCCGGAGGAGGGAGGAGTCTCTTGTTAAGCTGCTGTTAATTACCAATGCCTCAATACCCTATGCTTTCGTTTTTCTCATCTGCCTCATACCAAATCACAAGAGTGTGCAGTGTATCATACAAATAATCACTTGTGCTGATAACTTTTCTCCCTGTGGAGGAGAAAAGGGGAAGATTTTCTTGATTGAAGCCATGCCATGACAAGATTTGAAGGCAGCCAAAAAGAAGACCTCACAGGGCCATTTTCAAAGCAAGTGCCCTTAACAGCACCAAGTGGGCTCTGAAGGCACAAGCCAGGTTTCATTAAATCATGAACCAGAACAATTTTAAAATGGAAAAAGCTCAGGAGTTGAGTAAGGAGAAAGTTTTAGAGGTTTGCAAGCAAATTCCCCACCTTATGTCTTATCAAGTCAGGTTTTGACTTCTGTCAAAGCAGAACAAATATCAATGATTTCTTAAATTGCAGAGCTCCCTCCACCCAGCCCCTTCCATGCCTTGGAATGAGCCACACTCCTCCAGCTGTCAGGGGCTGCCAGGCTGCTCTGTCCCCAGACTTCTGTGGGTCCCTGTCAACCTTCCCTTACTTGGCCATACCCTGTTCTTCCATGTCTTCCCAGCTGCAGAGCTGTGTGGCTTTTGGGACAGTGCAAGTTGAGCCCTGCCTGGGTTCAATGAATTTTCCCCTCCAGTCTTGTATCAACTTCATACATTTTGATATTAGGCTTTTGTAAAATGCTAGAAGATAAAAATGAGGGAAAACTAAACAGAGATTCCTGACTTTATTAAACAATGTTGCATTAAATAAAAGCAAAGCAACAATTCATGGTCTCTTAACTTGGTAGCAATATGGTTTTGTTTTGAAATGTTTTTATACACCCACTACTTTAATGAAGTCTCTATGATGAAATTTTGCCTTTAATGATTTTACTAAGAAAGCAAGATCTAATACATTGACTTACTGTTTTAATACCAAAAAGAATCTGAAGGCATTTGTAAGCAGTCCTGTCACATTCTGTCCAGCTCTGCAGAGGTCTGAGGAAGCCAAGGGAACGGCCCTGTTGCCTGTGGACTTGTATCATACAATAAATACCAAGTCTCTCTGGTGAGGGTAATCTGGGGACTGTGGAGGAAAAGATGAGCCCTATCCATATTTATTCATCATGTCTTATCTAGGTACTCGAGCGCTGCATAACCCAGCACCTAAATGTTGTGTACTACCTGCAGCACCAGGTCAGATCCATCCCAGAAAACTGATAAAATGCCTTCTTCAGGTAGTCTCAGCAATGAAAATCATAAAAACCTAGAAGCTTTGATATGCTTATTTTATGCATCACTACCTGTTATAGTTTTACACAACTGCCCTCCTGCTGTCAGAGCACTGGCAATGGTCTGACATACAAAGATTTTTCCTGTTCTTTGTAACATTTAAGGGGAAGAAAACTGTACCCAAGGTAGAAAATTCCCTCATTTCTCCTTGAATACTGCCATGGCTTACCTGTGAAGTGATAGTGGTGGTGCTAAAACTGTGCTCCCACTGATTGTGCTTCCCACAGTGTAAAGAAAGCAGACAGCACCAGCACAAGTGTGAGTTCTCACCAGTATAACCAGTCCGTGCCAGTATAACCAGTTCTCTCCAGCATAACTTTGCTCCCAGCAGATGCTGGGTGTTGTGGAGAGAGTGAAGCAGCTCCAGCACTGTGGTGGGCACAAAAATGAGAGGCAAACATTTCAAGCTGTGCAGCAAAACCTGCTGGTTCCAAGGCTGTCCTTTACTCGTCCTTTTCCAATGGAGGCTTTCTTTGGCCAGGCCCAGCAGCAGGTGGGAGGCTGGGCACCCCAGAGGAGACAAGTACAGTACCCACCCTGCTCTTCCTAAAGTGCAGTGACAAGAGATGCATCACAGATGGGTACCAACTTTAGTGCCACACACCCTACAGCAGAACAATAATATTATTTAAAAAAGAAAGGCCATTCAGCATTCAGCTTAACTTGGTGATGCCCCAGACAGCTACTCTTGCACTTGAGCTGCTTTCACCATCAAATTACCCAGCCTGGCCTTAGGAGCAACACGTGTTGATGGCATCAGTGAAGGTCACCAAACAAATTCACAAAATAAAAAAGATGGCAGTTTTATCTTTCATGGCATAAGGAGGCAAGTACCACATAGAGGCAATATTTATTCAGGTCATGCTTGTCACTCTCTGGATTCATACCAGAAAATTTTAAAACCTGAATATGTTCCCCAAAAGATGAGTGCATTTTTCCTCTCATATAATCATGGAAAATAAATTTCCAGCCTTAGCTGGAAAAGAGCTCTAACACTGTGGACTTATGCTAGCAAGAAACCCCTCTTCTTGCTCCTTGCTTCTTGCCCTAGTCACCTTTTGGGCATTTCTATTCCATTTGCTGTCTCCACTACCATATTTTAAAGTGTGTGGTCTTGTAATAATGCAAGTTGCATTCCTGCACAGTCACACATAAAGCTAATTAATTCAGCCTTTCTGAAATTATGCACACTGCAACAATATAGTGTTTCACCCCTTAAATAGTGTTTTAAAAAAAGGTCACACTACATTCTCCCATCAATAGTACTTTAGAAACTCTGAAAGAAACCCCATGCCCACAGAAAATGTCAGGGGTCTCATTCAATGCCCTGAGCTTACAAGCCTGAGTTTAAAAATGAACTTGTACCCTAACAGTTGTCAGTGCTTTAAGTAGTTACATTTATTATTTAAGGTTCAGCACAATTCAAGTTGTTCTTTACAGAGACAATAGAGGAGAACAGCCACAACAGAGCAAGGGAAAGAAAAGAAAAGGCAGGGGAAAATTAAGGTTCCCTTGGTGCCCACTCAGCTTTTAGGACTACATTCAGGGCTGGAGGCACCCACGTATGCCACCAGGGCATGGAGAATGGTGGTCCAAACAGGCAAGTGAAGCCTCTCCCCTCTTTGTCTCCTCTCTTCCCCTTGGCTCATCCCATCTGCAAGTCTTGGGCTGCACTCTCAAACACAGGGATCCATCCTCTTGTCCCTCTGACCTCTCTGTGCTGGTGGCTGGGAGGGGACAGGGACCATACCTGACTCATGACATTTTTGTGCACAGCCACAGCAGCACCGTCTCAGTGAGATGGCAAAGTTATACCAAGCAAATTGACTAGAAAGGTGACTTATTTACAACTTTAAAATATATACAAAAAGGACAATAACGAGTCTACTTAATGATCACGAAACAGATTTAATGCCATTTAATTACTGCACCTGTATGAAAAGGCAGAAGGAAAAATATAATTAAACTCCAGAATTAGGAAGAACAGGAAAAACAGTCTAATAATAGCTACTTCACCAATAAACATAAAGGTTATAAGTGGAATCCCCAGAATTTCAAAGTCAAAATATATTTGTAAAAGTGAAAAGGTTAGAAGGCAAAAAAATAATCAGGCAGCAAAAGGTAAATAATCCATTAATCATGCACATCTGCTGCAGTGACTGAGCGAGCAGGATGCTCAGGCTGCGGGGCAGGATGCTCAGGCTGTGGGCAGGATGCTCAGGCTGCGGGCAGGATGCTCAGGCTGCGGGCGGGATGCTCAGGCTGCGGGCGGGATGCTCAGGCTGCGGGGCAGGATGCTCAGGCTGCGGGCAGGATGCTCAGGCTGCGGGCGGGATGCTCAGGCTGAGGGGCAGGATGCTCAGGCTGAGGGGCAGGATGCTCAGGCTGTGGGGCGGGATGCTCAGGCTGTGGGGCGGGATGCTCAGGCTGCGGGGCAGGATGCTCAGGCTGCGGGGCAGGATGCTCAGGCTGCGGGCAGGATGCTCAGGCTGCGGGCGGGATGCTCAGGCTGCGGGCGGGATGCTCAGGCTGTGGGGCTGGATGCTCAGGCTGCGGGGCAGGATGCTCAGGCTGCGGGCGGGATGCTCAGGCTGCAGGCAGGATGCTCAGGCTGCGGGCGGGATGCTCAGGCTGCGGGCAGCGGGCGGTGCCCAGCAGCAGGGAGCGCATCCAGCCCGGGAGCGCCGCCTGCCAGGGCAGAGAAACTGAGTCACGAGCAGCAGGCATGGAATGGCTCCTGCGGGAATGCCGCGCTCGCAGGGGAGAAGCGTGTGGTAAGAGGCAAAACCCAGCAAGCTGCACCTGCACAGATGCCTGTGGAAAATCACGGGTGGTGCAATGGGAAAGGCTGCAGGCAAAGGAGAGTTACCCAGTGTCATGGTTTGACACTGGCACAATGCCAGTGCCCCTGTGAAAATGTAACTTTTCTATTGAATGCTGTGAAGTGGAATTGAGAACAGAGCAAAGCAGGCCCAAGCTTAATAACAGGAAAAAAAAACTTCATTAAGCTACTACTACAAAAGAAAAAAAGAAAGGAAAAAGGAGAAAAAAAAAAAAAAGCACACAAAGATCAAAATGAAAACTTTGTAAAGCATTCCTCCTCTCACCACCCAGCTCTAGCAAACCACAGCGAGACACAATCTGGACCCCAATCAGGTTTCCCCTCTCTAGACAATTGATACTCAGGCCTTCGAGGGAGAGAAGAGTCTCTCCTGTGCCACAGACCCCGCAAGAAAACACAGCTGGAACATCCTGTGTTTCCATGTCACACATGGCACCGCCCGGAAAAAAAAAGTTTGCCATGGTGACTCTTCTCCTTTCCATGCACAGTGCTTTCACTAGCAATGCATGGATGGACAGACTGTTTTTAGGATTTTTCTTTTCAAGGATGCCCTGCCAAGAGGGGAGAAAACAACAGTTCAGTTTTTTATTTTTTGGGACTACAGTCTCCCCCATTTTTCCCATTTCCTCTGGGGCCGAGGGTCCAAGAACAGAGATCTTCTTCTCTTCTCTTTCCTTTGACGACAGGGGGCACCACCACAAACCCCCTAACTTTTTCTCTGTTTACTTCTGTTTTTCCCCAGCTGAAGCAGGCCTCTTGACTCACTGGCATCTTCCTAAAATACAGTCTCTCTTGGAGGAGAAGATTGGTTCAGTTTGTGGCCAACATGGAAAAGTCCAGCTAAAAGCCACTCCTTGTCCCCCTCCCATCTAGAATTCCTCCTTCTAACATCCCAGGGTCCAAGGTGTCCCTCTTCCTCTCTTTCAAACCGAGGAGGGGAAAGAAAAAATTCACAAAGCTTTCATTTCTCAAGGAAGGGTTAAAAGTCCAAACTCCCAGGATGACTCGATGCCCAGACTCCGGCAGCTCCCACATGACTGGGCACCTTGCAGCTCCCCCCGCACCGCTGCTTCTCCACTGCCGCTGTCTCTTTCTCTCTCTCTTTCTCGCGGGAGAGAAACTCTGGGGGGGAACGGAGACATCCCAGATTTCTTCCACCCTTCCATCTGCAGGGGGTTCCAGCCCCTCCACCCTTGGGCCCACCTCAGTCAGGCCATGGGCCTTCCCCTCCCCACCCAGCCACGGCCGGGCAGGGGAGAGGCTGCACTGCGGCTGACCGGAACCAAAGAGAGCGAGTTCCCCTGGGAATTCTGCTTTTAACCCCTCTGTGTTCTCAGAGGTGTGTCCACCTTCAACTAGTCAATATCCAAATTAACCTCTTCCTTCTGGAAAAAATTCTTTTTTCCATGTCAAACTACGACAGCCATCCTTTAACCACGGCCATGGCAGCTTCACTCTGCCACTCACCTCCTTCGGCTTCCTCCCTGCAAAAACAGTTTTGGGTCTCGGACATGCATGAAAAGAAGGGTGTTTTCTTTACACTGAGGTTGGCAGCTTGCTGCATTTCCTTTGGATACATTCGGGCTTTAGGTCTGTAAAACTCAGTGATCCCTGACACCTTGTGCAGCATGGTGCCAATGGGCAAACCATTTTAGATCCATGAAGGAAAACAGACTCCACTGACTTCATGCCTCAGCAGAGCATTGTCTGGCCCCACAGCACAGGCAGGGATGGGCACAAAAATGAAGCTCCCATTCACTTCCCACACCTGGGAACAGCTGCTGCTCTGATACCCACATTACTGCATCCCTGAGCGGTGACCGCCGGGGTTATGTGTCTGTTGAGGCACATCTCTCCTGAAGTGGTCCTGAGGTTGTGAAGGAACATTTGCTCCCTGGCCATTTGGATAACTGCATGTCTTGGCCCAAGGTATGGAATTGCTGTGATGTTCATTTTGCTCTGTGCTTGGGCGCTTTCCCCGGCAGCCCAACTGACTGCGCCACACCCTGTTCTGAGGAGGTTTGCAGATCATGTGCTTCACTTTTGGATGTCAGAAGGGATGAGATGCCACCACAAGCAGGGACCTCCTGATGCAGTAGGGCAGGAAAAAATGTTACCAAAAAGGATGATATTGAACAAGGAGTGAAATCAGGTGATACCTGGAAGATCTTGCTCACTAGGTCTTAGAGAATAATGCCTTTGGATGAATTAGAGCACATTTACAAAAAATGCTTCCTTGTGCCTATTTTTGGTCCAAACTCACAGAAGAAGGCTGATCCTTTCATAGAACTGCAATGCTGAGGTGCACAGAGGACCCTGGTTTAGCAAAGCTCACTTACATGGAAAAGCAATGTGATTTTACAGTGTTTTGATAACCATCATGGAGATTTTTCTCAGAGAGAGGTAAAAATCTGAACTTGGGAAGCAAAGGTCTTTGGCAAAAGGGCACACTTTGGCAAGAGGGGCTATTTTCCTGCAGAAAATAGCTCCTTTGAGTACTCCAGACAATGCAGAATAAAATATTTTTTCATCAAAATTCTCTGGACTCTTGAAAAGTGAAAAATGTGAAGCTGAGTTTCATGCGAGTTATTGAGCTGAAAATGTGCACAGGAAGCCATTGAGAATCATTTGGAGGAATATTTTGAGCTTAGACTATAAAATAAACAAAGAGGAAATGGGTTTGTTTCTCGAGGAAGAAGGAATTTAGTAGTTGTCCTGTAATTCTAACTGCACAGACAAGCTCCAGGACAGAACCATTCCACTGCAAGGACTCATACCAAGGCTACTCAAAGGCCCACAGAAATATCTTTAATTTTTCTTTTTTAAAGAAACTTAAAAAAAAAAAATACTTTAACGTCCAAGCTATTTGTAGTTTCGACTAAGCAGCCTGAAAATGTATCAAATTAATTGATGACTGCTAATTTAGATCCCTCTACTAGCACACAGACGTATTTGTTCTCAGTCTAGCTCCTGGATATTCTCCCTACCAATGCTTAAGGCAAATCTTATTATTGAATTGAAAGCTGAAAAGAAGCTTCATTTTTATCTTACAGATTAAAAAACAATTTGTAACCAGGAGGTGCCTCAATTTATCTACATTTCATCTTCAGTTGCAAGCAAGGCTTAATTAAACAGCCATCCTAATTCAGGTGACATTAGAAAAATTATTTTTGAAAAAAAAATAGTTCAGATGATTTAGAACAAATAAGCTTACCTAATTCAAGGAGTTGATACATAAACTCTAATAAATGGACTAATTAAAAAAAAATCATGCTCACTACCTTGAAAGTAAGATTGGTTTTTTCCTCTGTATTAGCATTGAGGTCCTAAGCTGGTTCTCCTTTCCAGAGAGGTGGAGCCATTGGAGGTTATTATTAATTAATAGTTTTAAAATATTTTAAATTGAAGATTCAGAATTAAAAAAAAAATCTATAATTTATTCAAAATACAGCTAGGAAATGCAGACCTGTGATGCAGTTATGTTAAAATTGCCATTGTTACAAAGCCAAAGGGGAACCTTTGATGTTCCACTCTGCTGTAGGGTGGCAAAGGTGCAACAGTGACCGTGGCAAAAAAAGGCTGATAACTGCAACAGCTGTGGTTTTCCTGCAAGCTTCAGATGACAGCTTCACACACAACTCCTGTGCTGCAAGCAGCAAAGTAGGACAGCGTGCACCTGATGTGCCTGTGTGTTCTCCTTCCCAACAAATTAATAGAAAAATATGTGCTGAACCAATTTAAGAGGAATCTGCTCCTCACTGAAAAATTCATTCAAATAACGGAAAGTTCAACACAAGCAAACTAACACGAAGAACTATTTTTTTCCATTTTCAAGATCACATGTCATAAACAGTTCACATGATTGATATCAGTGTAGCAGAAACTTGTTTCTATGGTGCTTCACTAGTACTCAACCACTACAATTTTATATTTAATAGTAATTCCTAAGCCTACTCCTCTACCTGTGAAAACACAGCAAGTCTGTTCTTGTAGCTCTGGTTATCTCTTCTGCTTCCATTAACTTTGCCCACTTTCCTATCACTTCTCTCCAAGTCCTTTGCCTCCGATGCAAATAATTCCCAGTGGAAGATGCCCTATGATCAAAACCAGCTTTCAATCCCTGAATAAGGGCTCATGCAAATGAGATGCTCAGCTAAATAAATCCAACCAGTAAAATAATGTAGTGGAAACAGACCCCCATAACCTGCCTGTGCTTTTACCCACCACTTGTCAGACATGATCACAACAATAGCAAATTAACTTTAGGGGAAAAAAAAGCCCTAACAGGGCAAAGATACTTGGGCAATATTCAAATGAACCACTTAACCTTTTGGAACTAAAAGCTTCCTGCAATAATGACACATTAGTCATTAACTCAATATGTGCTTTGTTAAATATTAGACAAGAGCTCACATTCAATTTAGCTCTCACATATACTCAGCAACAAAGAGCCATCTGTTCTGACTACAATCTCCAGGATGGGAAGTGTGCTGTGAATGGCACTCCAGCCTAGTCAAACTCTGCTGTCCTGGGGAAAAGTACACAGCAGCCAGTATAGCAGGGGAAAAGGTGATCCAGAAAGGAGAATAATCCTCTTCATGAGGCTACTCGCCCTCCTCAGTGCTACTGATCCTGTGCAAGCACAAAGGAGAACTGAAATAAAAGAGCTGAATGCAGCTCCTGGGCAAGCAAGGAAAAAGCTTTGCCCAAAGCAGGGCACTGCCTGCGATGCCCCAGGGCTTCACCAACAGGCTGCATCATCTCATTCCTTAAACTGGCAGCTGCCACTCACCAGATCACTGGATGGCACAAGCATCATACCAGAAGCAGTGCTTGCATGTGTCCTTGGGGCACTGACTTCCCCTGAAGCTGGGGAAAAAAAGGAGAAGAGAATGATGACTTTAAAATATTTGCCCAATTAAGTATGTAGACAAAAAGGCTGCATGATGGGACCTATATATAAAGTGTTTTGAGTTCCTCCACAAGTAAAGGAAAAAAGGCAGAGTAGATTTACTGTCTGTCAAAAATTAATTTTTGTCTTCTTGTGTTCAGTGCAGAAAATTGTTGTGTGCCCCCTTACCCTCTGGCTTTCACTTTCTTAGCCCTTCCTTGCTAAGTCACCTTGACTGATGTGCATTTGTCAGTTGAGAGATAAAGTCAGCTGGGCTCCATATCTTCTCCTATGCTTGACATGAGGTGAAAAACATTGTGACAGACCTCTGCTGGTCACCTGATGTTAGCCCAAAGCACACTAGTAGATTCTCAAACAAAAAGTCCTTCGAAATACCTAGGTCTGAATTTCATTTACTGTATGATAAAAAAAAAATTCAATATGAGCTTCTGGGCTATAAACAACCCCATTTCTTTGTTTTAAACATTTGTATTTTTATTTATTTATTTACTTATTTATTATTACCTGTGTTAAAATAAGAAATACTAGTTTTATGTCACCACATGTGTTTCAACTGCCTGAATTTTTCTTCTTGTTCCAGAGGAACTCAGGAAGTGCTTTAGACAGCTCCTGACCAAGACACAGTACAAGTGTTATCTTGTTTAGCTTTAATGATATTGCTCTGGGCAAGGTCAGATATTTCGTATTGTTCTGTCAAGAAAAGAAAACATATAAGCAATAAGATCTGAAAGGTTTCAGGCCTCCTGGGAATCGTCCCTATAAAGATCACTGCAGCAGAACCTCAACAGGAACAGCAACAAAAATATATAGCAAGAGAAACAATGTTCCACAGCATAAATTTATATTTTCAATAATTTCTAAGACTTTATAATCAGAGGAATGTTTTTACAATTTCTACTGATCTTCTATAGAAGGCTTCTCAGCAGCACTTGAACATTCAGAGGATTCTTCAACTTTACAAGTTCCTGGTTTGTGACATATATCCAAACAAAGTAATTCTTATTTGAGCAACTCTGTTAAGTTTCTGGAAGTGATCTAAGTTCACTTAGTTAGATTTGCAACTGAATCCCTCTACTGTGAGCCATGATTCTGTATATTCTGTGTGAGTTAGCTGCTCCTTTCTTTCCAAGGACAGAAACAAGCTCTATTGAATCTTGGAAAGTCTGCAGAAACTTTGCAGTTGCAGGCCATAGAAGTTTTCAGCTGCTCTCTTGTCCTGCTGGAAGATGTCCTACAGAAACACACACGTTAAAAACAACTGAAAAACAGCAGGAGATCTGCTACAATTTGTTCTGTATTTACTACAAAGATTTTCTCAACTACTTCTCTATAATATCTTGCCAGACATGGTGAAGAACTGAGAATACACTGAATGCCAAAACATGAAGCTGAACAGTTCTTGTCACAGTACATTATTATATGATTATAGTGCTTTTTCTGAATTGTTCCATTAGAAAAGCTATTCTAAGGGGGAAAACTTGTGGTTAGCAGTCAAAATATTAGGAAGAATTCTTGGTAAATGACACCTCTAAAAGTCTACTAGAATAACTATGGAGATTGCACACAAATGGGAAAAAAACCCCAAAACCAAACAGTACCTGGGTTTGACTGGAAGAGACAATCTACATTAGCACTGTATAGGTGAACAGGAAAATATATATTTTTAAGAAATATTTATGGATTTGGACAATAATATACAGGGTTAAAGGTAACTAATACAATTAATCTGAGGATACATGCTTATACTGAGAAATATAAGTAGTCCCCAGCCTGATAATGAGAACCTGTGGAAGCATCAATCCAGCTTCAGTCAAAGCCATTGTATGGTCTGGAAACAGGACCTGAGACAAATGTTTAACTCTAGATTACAAATGAGCACAGTGAATTTTAAAAACTCACACCACCTCATGCCCCTGAGAGGTTATTTTGGTTATGGTGACTGGTTTTAGACACTGGTTTTTTAGATGCACAAGTCTCTGCTCCCTATTACCATAGCACCTGGCATTAAATTCAGAATCACAAATACTGAAGTTCAGTAGCAAAGAAAAATCAGATCCCAACAGATTTCTCTTCTACCTGCAGATAATCTCTCAAAGAAAAGCAAAGCTGGACTGTCAGAGCCAGCACAAGATGGCTCTTGCTTGGAGAGCTACCGCAGGTTCAGATGCCAGGGGATCCACAGACACCATCCCTCCCCATCGCTAATCCCCTGCAAGCTCTCATGGGGCACTGCCAGGCTCAACGTTAAGGTCTGGTCAGGAGCTTCAAGGGTGTGAAACACTCACTTGGAAACTGAACAGGGGGCAATCACTGCACAGCACTGTCCCACCACTGTGGGATGTTGCTGGTCAGCCAGTGGGGCTGGTGCCCTACCATCAACCCTCTTCATTCAGGGTATTTCAATTGAGGGGAATGAATCAGAATTCTGGTTCTTACTGAGGGTCTGGGCACTTTTCCCATTTAGCAAAGCAACACCCCTTATATGTGTGAATTGATTATGGTATGAAGGTTACTATCTCAAATCCATAGTTAAGTCATTATTATATTTACAATGAACCATATTGAATAGCTTTGTAAATGTTAAAGTACTCAATGACTAAGTGCTGCTAACCCCTTTTGCAACCTTATCTTTGCATCCATATCCTTGGCACTCTTCCCCCTTTTGCATTTCTAGCTTCCACGTAAATCATTCCAAATTGCTTCTAATTTTACTGAACTAAGGATGCTGTAAATTGTCCAGTAAGTAATACAGTGAACCTTGCCATCAAAATTTGTAAGTTATATTTTCATGAAGTCATATTAAACCCTGCTTTTGCTGATACCTTTGATAGTATTTCTTTAAGCGGCCAAATCACTCAATTGTGATAAAAATTCACCACAGTAAACTCAAACAGGCCCAGAGGAGGATTCCAAGCAAGGTTTTCCACAGCTTTGCAATGAGTTTGTTGCTCATTTCTGAGCTGCCCAGAGGTGGTAACCAGCACCAGCTGCTCCAGTGGGGACCTGCTTCCCTTCCCTGCACCAACACCTTCAGGAAACCTGGCCAGGACCACACCCAGGGAGCTCTGCTGGGCATCACCAGGGCCCTGGGCTTGGTGAGGGATTCCACAAGAATCTGCTGGAGGAAAGCAAGCTTGTCTATGTACATAACTACATATGGCTGCACGGGACATTTGGAAAGGATTTTAATCTACCTTGGGACATTCCTGCTAGTCCTCAGATCTTAAAGAGGTGGGTTTCAACTTTGGCTTAAATATACACTATGTATTTCATCAATGAATGTGCAACACATATATATTGTTTTTTATTTGCTTGTATATATATATGCATATGCACCTATATGTATATATACATATATACATATTTTATTTGTTTATATATATATATGTGCATATGCACCTATATGTAACTACAGAATTGTCATTTTTAATGACTAATTCCTATAGAGAAGCAAACAAGGCATCACGTGGATGTCTCATATAACTGTAACAAAGTTTTTCCAGATTTGGGGAGGGGGAAAAGGGGGAGAGGAGAGGGAAGGAAGAGAGAAACTGCATGTGAACATTTTTGTTTGGGGGGATTGAAGGCATTTAAGGGACCTTTACAAAAAATCACATATAAGAGACCTCTCGTTCATCTTGCAAATAGTACAAGAGCTTGCAGGAAATGATAATTATCCCTTACTACCACTTGCTGGTACACTATAAAATATTCTTTTAAAATATCTAATGCGTTGAGGTGTGTCAAGTAGCTTTTTCACCACATGATGTGTGATAAACAGGATATCTCTCGTAATCAGAAATCTAAAGCACGCGGGATGTAAAGTTTAAAAGAGCAGTGTTTTTCCTTAAATGAATGTAATCAATGTGCTTATTAGTTTGCTGCGGCAGAAGGAGGGAGTGGGTGGGTGTTTCAGAGTTGGCACATGTCTATTTGGCAACAGTGAATAGCCTGAGTGTTTATAGAGAGAGCTCTGTGGAATCCCTAGATTCTGCAGATTTTCTTACCAATTTTGTCTCAGATAATTAAGGATTTTAAATAATAAAAGAAAAAGTTAAAGAGGAAGTATGAGCTCCAGCTGGATCAAATAAAAAATAATAAAAAAGAAAGAAGGGTGTTTAAATTCTCAATATTGCCTTAAAACTAAAAATCAGCACTAAGGCACAATTTGGCTCTTAAAACTATGGAAAACTGGCACCTGCTTCCTCAACAGATCTCCTCCCTGGGTGTATCCAGAGATATATCTTCTTAAACTAGTGATTTTAAAAAGCTTCTACAGCTGTTGGACCTGCAAGACATAACCCATAAATGGGACAGGACTGAGGGAGAGATGCCCTGGTCCATACCTGGCTGAACCTCAGCACTTCACTGACACTGCAAGTAACAACCCCAATGTCTCAAAATCCTACCCTCTCCTGCAAGTAACGCTAAAATGTTACAGCAACCCTAAAATGAAAAAACATACATAAGTTTGCAGAAATGCAGTCAAGTTGCTCTCTGGTCATGCCTGGGAATAGCTGGGGCAGACCTCCAGCCGGACAAAGCTTCTCTTCCCTGCCTGCCGAGCAGGAAGCTGAGGCTCAGGCATGGCATCACCTGTGGGAGGATAGTTCTTGGGGAAACAAACTGGCCACAGTGCTAGTGCCACTCTCATGCACACGAGACCCAGCTCAGGCACCAGTGCTGACATCAAAGAGGAGGGGAAGACACAGAGAAAGGATCTAATTCAGTTTTGAGGAATGACACACCACACCCCAAGCAGTGGTCACTCATGGTGTCTCCAGCGTTCCTAATGGCAGCAGAAGCAAAACGTCTGACCTGGCCTCCTGCCCCATCTTTCCTCCTTTCTGTAGCTCAGCCTCTCATCCCAGAAACACAATTCTCTTTCATTTACAGTTTCAAAAAGCCATATGCCAGTTTTGATCACCAGCTAAAAGCTGTGTAGCCATTTAAAGTTGACTAAGTTCTAAAAGCCAGTTGAATGGAGAACTCCCCTCGGGGCTCTTGTGGCAGACTTGGAGCAGGTGAGGAGGTTGTGCTGCTCTTCTCTGAGAGCAGCACCTCTGGTGTCATCAGACACAAGGACTTAGATCAGGACACAGCATGAGGGCTAGAGCAGAAGCTGCAGGCTGCCTGAGAGCAGCCGTGAGGATGGACAGACAGGGCCAGGGTGACTGACATTAGCATGCTCATACCTGGATTCTCTTCTGAAAACTTGGCCACTGTAATGAGTAAACAGATCTCTCACCATTGCCTCTGTTCAAGTATTAACAGACCCCTGCAGGTCATGATCAGGCATTAAGCAATTTTTCCACAGTCACATACAAGCTCTGGAAAGGAGCAGGAGCTGAACTATGTGCTCACCCAGCATCGTAACAGCTACCCAACTGCAACTTTATTCTGAATTGTTCCAGTCCTTATAGCTAAGTCGTAACCACAGCACAGTTATCAAACTACCACGAGGAATTATTTATTTATTTAAATCAGAAAGAATTACGTATCTTCCCTAGGTCTAATAGATGTAAGTGTGCAATACCTGGATGCAAATGTGTGTTCATGTATACCTGCATACAATACATGATCAAACATTACTTTATTATTAGGTATTAACATCTGGTTGACCACAATCTGTTTTCTGCTTCTACTCTGACTAAAAGAGATTGATACTCTTGGGCAATTTATTCTTTTGACACTTATATTAAATTAAAAGCTAAGTCATACCAGCAACTCAAAACAGGGAAAAACCTGTATATTGTAAAGATGTTATACCTCATTTTGTCCAGTCACTGGCTAAACAAATTGATGCTATTCAATAAAACAAAATATATTTCTCAAAATGCATACCTACTAAGTGTAATTTGCCCTTTTTTATTTTTAAAATTTAATGTTTAAAAGTTACACTGAGCGACTAAACCATTTAACAACAAGGCTATGTGTAATCTTAATTCACATATCACAGGTCTGTGCCAGATCCCCACAAGGGAGGCTCCTGCTATCATGAAGGCAGCTCATTCTCAAACATTGGCACCCTCCTCCTTCCCCCAGAAAAGAAAGATCATGTGTTTTTACACTCTCTCCGAGAGCCATGCTCATGCACTGGTATCAGACCCAATATCCAATGCCAGCTTAAAGTAATTTTTGCTTTAAAGGCATTGCACTGAGGCCTCCCTGCCTTAGAGGCATCCTCCCACCCAAGGAAACACTCTCAGGGACCCAGCAGGCAACCCCAAAAGGCAAGCAAGGCTTGCAGCTCTCTCAAGGTGTTCAGTGCTCCATGCCGCTCAAAAGCTCCTGAAGCTTTGCTAGCTCTCACAGCCTCACCAGACTTTTCTGATCAACAGCTGCAGAGTATGGAGGAGCTTCTTGGCTCAAGATATTTCTATCTGGTGTATGCAGAGAGAGGAGGGACAAACCTTCACTTCATTCACTCTCCAGTGAACTGGAAAATTTGAAGGAGTGTAGCCCATAAACCACACTGTGCCACAGGTATTGACAGGAGTTCAGTAGAGGGATCTTAAACCCTTAAAAATACAAGGACCTGATGTAAAGGCTTCCACTGACTTCAGATCAGGTCCTGAGAGTAGCACACAGTGGGATATTATCCTTAGGCAAGTCCACAACAACACTGATCTGCAAGAGTCAGGTTGAGGAAAGAGGTGTTGCTCATCCTGAGCTGTGGGGTACATCCAAAGCCCCATCCCACATTCTTTCTGAGCACACACAGCATTTGGATGGAACATTTTAAACTGTATCCTTCAAAGCACTTTCCCAACTATTCAGCTTGGGCAGTGACCATTTTCTCATGAGATTTTGATTGCCTCTACCATTTCCATGACCATCTATTATAAATAATGGCCATGCACAGAAGTGTGTAGGTGAAGCACATTAATTTTGATACTGCTCTGTGATGGGAGCATGTGAAGCTGCTTCTTTGGAAAGGTCCCTCCTCCCCTCCTATTTTGATTTTTCTGCTTCTATACTTGATGACTAGCAATAAAAATGTGTAAACAAAGATCCAAGGGAAATGAAACTACATCTGCAGAACATTCAGAGCCAAAATACACAAGGTGGATAATTTGCATGCTGTATGTAAAAAGTAGTTATGCAGCTTTCTTCCTACTCTTTACATCTCCATAAAACATAATAATAGATTTCTAATTATACATCCAAATAATAGGCAAGCTGCAAGATGCTGGGAGAAAATTAGAAAGGGGGAAAGAAACTAACCAAAGGTACAGATGTAACGAGGGTAGTGACATTTCTATAAAGACGCTTTAATGGTTGTTAAGTAGTCATTTTGAAACTGAACATTTTTAAGTGTCCTAATAGTTTTCATTTTCAAACAATTTGCTCTGCAGTTAAGTGATGTCAGACTACAAGCTGCAATCTACTACAATGACCAAAGAAGAGCTGTTTTCACACCCATCACAATATATAATTGATTCCTAAATTGGCTTTCTACAAAAGAAACCAATCAGATTTTTGCCAAATTTAGGCAGTGGGTGAAGTCTTGACTTTTGATGTTAAACATCTGACAAACTTTATGCTAACATAACATGCTACATTAAACAGTAAGTTCCTTAACATAAAAATAAGCTCACAGTGTCCCCTTTTTATTGGCAAATAAAATCAGCTGCATTGCTGTACAGAAGGGGTACATCCTCTGCCCATGCACAACATGAGAGTTCCAGCCAGCAGTTCCTCCCTCCCACAGTGAAACACTTTCCTGACTTTGTCCCGCCAGCCTGAGAGCAGCCCAGGTGCCAGGTGGAGCAGATCTGGAACCCCATCCATCATGAATAAAGGGTGACATCCTAAATAGTTGAAGCACTAGACACCATCAGTGCATCAGTCAGTACCACAGCTTCCATACTGACCAGCTATTCACCTCCTGAGATGGCTCTTTTCCTAGGGCTTTCCCAGACTTCAGCAGCTGGCAGGGTTGGCCTGGTGCTCTTGGAAGTTCAGTTGCCCCTGACTCCCTGCAGCTGCTCTCAGCTGATCTGTCTCCTGCCCAGTTTTTGTTTCATATTTTGGAATATCTTCATGGGGCAGTTGTTCTGCATGTTCCTGGTCTGAGGCACGAGTCTTCCAGAGGGTGAAGTGTATGTTTTGCACAATCAGCCCATTAGTATCAGCTTGATCAGCACACCTGGTGCAACCAGCTATCCCTGATGAATTAAGGCAGAGATCACACAGAAATCCGGCTGTTAGAGAAACAAAGAAGCAAATGTTTTACTAATGAAATTTTTCAGAGATCGTTTTTCTTTCTCATTTGGCCTTAGTCAAATAAAATCATTAAGGGATCTTCACAACTTGAGTACAGATGAGTCTTTCAGCTTTGGAAGCATGACTTAGAGAAGAAAATAATCTGCCCGCTTGCTCAACCTCTGAAATTATACAGAGTTCAGAGGTAATACAGGGGGAGGAATTAAATAGGTCTCAAAGTGACTTTCTCACAGGGAAGGAAACTCTTTGAGGGAAGCTGAATATTAAACCTGTGTCAGCTCTCCTAGCAGAAGCAATAGCTACCAGAGGTATCTCAGATGAAAGAGGAGATATCCCTGTAGCCTTGGCTCAAAAAAATCCAAGAGATGCCAGCATGCATGTCAAGGTTTCACTAAGAACATGCTTTTAATTCCTAACAATTTAACTGCAGCTGAGCTAGGAGAAAAGCAAATTCCTCACTACCTTGCAGGTGATGTAATCCGTGGGCAAACTTTTATTAAGTAACAGCTTCTAGAGCTCTACTACACGAGCAGGGGCAGCCCTTGCTTCATTGCTGGGGTCCCTCCCCAACAGAATACTCAGCCTCAGTGAGATCTTTGTGAGCCTCACTTCCCTCTCACAGCAAACCCAGACAGCAAACACACCAACAGCATGCCTGAACTGCAACACAGCCTGCAGCAGCTGCCTGGGGCTTTCCTCAGCTGCCCCAAATTTACCACTGAGATGGGAGTGTACAGCTCAGGTTGAGCATGACAGGTGACACGTAGCAGAAAGGTGTAAGATCCTGACAGCCCAGCTGCCCTATGGCTTTATTTGTGAGCTGAGCAAGGAGGATATTGTGCAACCACGTGCTTGCATTCTCCTTTTGCAACGAAGTTGAAGGAAGCAGATGTTTTGTCTCACACAGCCCTGTCAGTATTCATGTCACAGCCTCTCGTTCATTGCTGTTCCTGCCTAAGAGCACTACGTGAGGCTTTTGCTGGCTCCCCTCACACTTGCAGCAATGGGCATGCCATGTTCACACCAAGCATGAAAAGAGTTCTGTAAGACAGAGATACAGGGTCCTTTACAAAGCAATGATCCCTTCTTTCTCTGTTACGCAGTCTGCAACAATATTCCTACCATTTTATTGCTGAAAATGGATAATCTTCACTCATTCTTTATTTGTAAAGTATTTTCCTGTAAAACCTCAGTTGAGGTTAAATGAATACAAGTTTAAACCAACAAAAACATATTGCTGATATCTCCACCAATACAAAAGCATTACAGCTGCCATTGCCCATATGCAATCTAATACTCAAGGAATTAGGTAAATTTGGCCAAAGTGCCATCAATCCAAATCTGCAGGGCTACTCTGGGACTTGAAATAAGGGCTGTACCTAGAGATGTTGTAATTTTTTGTAATCAATTCTGCCTTGGTACTGTTAGTGCAATCAATTTTTTCTTAGCATTATGTCAGTTACTACAGTTACTGAGGTAAAGTATTACCAGGCCAGCAGGAAAGTGTCAGGACTGGCTCTGGGCCTCAGAGGCAAATCAGCACTTTCAGAAAGACTGAACCATCTTGTACCTCCTGCTAATTATCTCTCAGTCTGAAATTACTTCTGTGATGTACTAGTCTGCTCAGGACATTTGACAAGCACACACTACTCTGCTTGCATCGTTTATTATATCAGTATCATCAGCATCTGAGTGTGCCATTTATTGAAATGATGAAGAAATAGTCAGGACACACCTTGAATGCCTCAAAGATTTAGTGTGTGGAAATACACTGTGCTGTGAGTGGAGCACTCAAGGTTTTCTTCCTTCCTTCAAACCGAGCAAGTCCCCAGCAGAGCAGCAGAGTATCCATCACAGCTGATGGGGCTGGTAAGTAGGAGAGAAATGGCAGGTGGACTGGAATTGCCCACCAGAAAGACTTCAACATTTGGGTATTTAATACTGAGAACTAACAGTGGAGGTGATTTCTGACACAGTGTCTGAGGGCAGATACTAAGCACCATGAAATCTAAACCCATTACTGCCCATTTATTTGCTTGTTTTGTTCTGCTCCCACACTGTTTATGTGGGCAGGTACACGGGCAGTGATTTATGTTTACTTGTTTGTCTGGACATTTAGTAAGATACCACTGTATGTTAGCACAGCATTAAAAAATGCTTTCAATTCCAGCCCAAGAAATTTTATCCATATAAAATATCAGAGAACACTCAGAAAATTAATTCAAATATTTACAAGAATTTTAAGAAACTGTACAGATAAAACAGTTTCAATAACAAATCTCCCTCTCCTTACCCAGAACTGATTTCTGGCACTTTATTTAAAAAATTGTATTTATTTTGTTATGTACATGTTTGGTATGAGATTTCTAAGGGTAGATTTAGGTTGGACATAAGGCAGAAACTCTTTACAATGAGGGTGGTAAGACATTGGAACAGATTTGCTCCATAAAGCTATGGCAGCCCATCCCTGGAAGTGTTCAAGGATGGGTTAGATGGGGCTTTGAGCCATTTGGTCATGTGGAAGGTGTCCCTGCCAATGGCAGGGAAAGTGGAATTAGATAATTTTTGAAAGTCCCATCAACCAGAACCATTCCATGATTTTTGATGACTGGCACAATGCTACAGTACCATTTCTAAACTTCAAAGAACAGCTGGCATTTCTTAGCATAATGCACTATTAATTTGAAGGTATTACTAACATATTGAAAACAGATTTTTATTATTTCTCACTAAAACCCTTTCCCTTGTCATGAGAAACGGAAGTCCTGGAAAGACAATGCGATGATGCCCTTTTGGAAGCCAATGCACTTATTCTGACATTAAGCTGCGGCTACCGCAGCAGCGCCCATGAGGATTCCTCCTTCCCTCCTCCCAGGCATCCTCATCCCGCGGCGGGCTCCGCATTCTGTGCGGACTGCGCCACCTGGTGGCAGCGCGGCGGCACTGCCCGCCCCGGGGACGCGCAGCGCTCCCCGCAGACCGAGGAGCGGCACAAGCGCCAGGACGCGGCGGCACAGGCATCTTCCACTTGTCTCGCAGAAAATTCTGCTATCTTACAGCAAAAACATCCGTTTGGTGGAGACTAGCTAAACAAAAAATAGCCTGGATGAACCACAACATACATTGCCCAAAAAGCATGGAGGGCTTATTTCTTTTTGTCCACATTAAGAAAATATTTTAATGTTCAGCGTATAAGCACCTGTTACAGGACAGTAAATTATGAAATCCTGCTGGCGAGATAGGTCGGTCCACATTGCAAATGTTCAAAACTGAGACCTAAGAAGCCTGGCTTGAACACAGATGCCACGTGTTCAGGGCGCTTCTCTCAATAACTTTGGAATTGCAATGGAGTAAGAGGAGCAGGATGTTAAAACAGATTATTCACTGATGAATTGATTCTACTGCTGTGCTTCCGTCACAAGCAACAATTAACAACCCTGATAAATTTGGGTCTCCCACATGATACTTGTTCTGATGTCTGCAAAAATGAGTGAAAAAAAGGTAGTTTCACCTTTTCATGAGCTTTAACACTACAGATCATAGTAATCTTTCTTATTAAAACTATTTCACTTCCTAACTCCTAAATGTTGACACGTATTACAGATAATTGAGAGGAACTTCAGTAAAATGAAAAATGAAAAGAAAAAAAACTGTACAATCCTTGGTTGTTTTTTTTCTCTCTTTTAAAAATGATTTTTGCCTCACTTTCAGATTTAGTTGAAAACCTGAGCTGGTAGCTATTAAGCAAGTGGCCTGGCTACATCACACTAACCAGTATTCCTAGTGATTTCCCTAAAAAGTTGTGGTAAATTCTGAAACTTAATCTCATTTTCTTTGCTCAGTTAAAACATTAAAGGCCATGGCCATACTTTTTTGAGAGGTAAAGCACTAATAATTCCTTTAAAACATGATAAAAGAATTCGCATGTTTTAAATGCTGATAGGCTGCCGCACTTGTAGCTTCTTGCCTAGCAATGAGGCAAGTAATGTGGCCAAACTGATCAATTCTCATTTGAGAAGATGATACAAATTCTATTTAATCTTCTTCAGAATCTTCTTCAGCTAGCACCTTCAAGACCATGTGATTATGTTAATTTCATTATGTGACCACAGCAAAAGAATCCTTAGGTACCTGTCTCAGCACGGATGAATGTTTTTACTACAAATCACAACTTCTACTGATGTATGACATAGAGTTATTTTGCTATACACAAGCAATTCAGATTTAAATTAAAAGAAATGCTAGTTAAGCCTTTCTGTATTTGCTTTAGTGTAGAATCTCATGTAAACCCCATTTGCTTTTCAAAAGGACAGGTGAATGCCTCAGCTGTTGAATTCAGTTAAACCAGTCACAGAATCTTCTGCATTGGAAGAGACCTCTAAATTCAGAGTCTGACCATTTACCCAGCAGTGCCAAGTCCACCACTAAACCATGTCCACAAACACCACATCCCCATGTCTCATAAATACCTTCAGAGATGGAGATGCCACCACTTCCCTGGACAGCCTGATCCAGTGCTAGACAATCCTTTAGGTGATGAAAGTTGTCCTAATATCCCATCTAAACCTGCCCTGGCACAACTTTAGGCAGTTTCCTCTCATTCTATCACTTGCTACTTTGGAAAAGAGGCCAACACCCAACTTACTATAACGTCCATTTGGGTAATTTTAGCCTCATGTATTCTGATTAAGATGAACTACCTTAGCAATGAGGAATTTTGTCCAAGTTTACAGAGTATTCTCATGGAACAGAAGTTAAAAAGAAGCACAGGCTTTGGGAAGAGGAATCACAAACATGTCTGTCAAGAATGCATACCCAATTTCTGACCTCTTCTGTTTTGCTCAGCTGATGAGGTCTATTTGTTGCTTGGGAAAATAATGACCTGTACACATCACTCATAGTTGCTTATCACCTGCAGTGACCTACTGGCACCTTTTGTGACCTCTGAGGTGTGGATTTTGACCTAGAGCAAGTTAAGAAGCAGAGCAGGTACCCTACTGCTTAAAAAAAAAATCTGGCTGGAAGAAAGAATTCAAAGTACTGAAGTGTTCTATATTAAAAGAAAACTGGCAAGTGCCCTGTTGTTCAAACTACTGAGTTGTATTTTTCTGCTTTTCCTGGTGAGATAAACTTTATCTTCTTTTTTGCTGTGACCCACTTCCTACAGGACAGATGAAGGATATGCTCTTCCTTGAAAGAATTTGACCTCTGTCCCAGGAAGGAAGTTGGCAATAAACCAAAACCTAAAGCTTTTGGGTGAGTGCTGTAACCACTAATCTATTTTGGAAGGCTACAGTTATAGACAGGAGGTGGGCAGCACTGTCATCACCTCCTGCTTCTGAATTTAAAACAGAAAAGTTATGACTGTATTTGGCAAAGAGTCCAATGCTATCTTTGTGCATTAGCCATATTCGGAACATGCCTCCTTGAACAGGCCCCTTGAGATGTAAGGGGTGGAGAAGAGTGTTCCCAAAGACAGCTTCAGCTTAATCCCTCCAGCTCTATCTGCATTTGGAGGAAGAACATAAAAACTGACTCCTCCAGAGGATGATTCAGAGAACCTAAATTTAGGTACTTGTTCTGAATCACTCCCTACTTAACCTGGGGAAGCATCTTGGAGACAACTGATTCCACAGGCAAAGGTTATCCTCTGTGACAGTTCCTCTCTCAGCATCCCCTCAATTGTCAGTACTATCCTCACTGACTTCTCAACTCCACCACAGTTTAGGTAGGAAGTTGTTGCTTATCCTCAGATACCTGCGAGGCACAAAGGGAGGCACATTGAAGATGTCCAAATACCTGGTTAGGAGCTGCCTAATTTCAGAATTTAAATTGCCAAATCATTAAGCAAATAGACTGATTTTTAGAAGTTATAATCCACCAACAGTTTCATAAATTGTTATTGACTTCACTGGAGTTAAGATGCAAAGTTGACACTTGGTGACTATTTTAGATTTAGCATTCCATCAAATTGCACCATGATTTTCCTCAATTTTAAATAAATTTAGAGTTGTTTGTTGCTTTTTAAACAGAAGACATAATAATTATAAAGGGGAAAAAGGTCTTTTATTACTAAATACATTCATACAACACTTTTAAATCATAAATCAGGATGTTTTGAAATTGTGGTAGCATTTTGTCACTCTTTAAATACTCGAGACTTATCGCTTTTTCCAGGTGAATTTCCGTCTGGGTCCCTCTTGACCAGGCTTTTTTCGTTCCTTCACACGTGGGTCAACTGTTAGTAATCCAGCTAAAAAACACAGAAAAGCACCCATTTATTTACTGCTACTATTTAATATTACAGGTATGCTATGTGTGAGCATGACTTCCACTAACAGTATGATCTGCGTGATTTAGAGGGCTAACAAAATACTGAAATGAGTATCATCAGATCCTCTAACATTTTAACTTCTTTAGTAACTGAACTTCATTCATACTTTCCTTTATACACCACTAAAATAACCACCCAATGTTTCTTATCTACCCATATTGATTAGGGCCTGAAAGCAGTGGTCTCTAAACTTTTTTGATCATGCAGTCCTAACAGTATTTTTGAGCATGTACCCCCCAATATATGTATTTATTCACTTTTGAATTATATACAGCACATTCTTACTGAATCCCGATGGATCAGATGCTCATTCCCCATTCTGAAGACCACTGTTATGTGGCATATTTATATCTAAGTACAAATACATTTATATATATATTTTAAAGTGTATTTGGTAATGTCCCAAACATGTTCACAATTACCTGATCTCAGTAAAGATACCAAACTCATTATAATTATTTACAAGGGTTTTCCTAGCAAGTTATATTGCCAGTGTTGAAAAGGTACAGTCAAAGAAACTTGTTGCAAAGTATGAACACAGGTTTTGCTTCATGGCTGGCAAGAGAGTGAAAAAAATCACAGCTGTTCTGCCACTCATACAGGCAGGTATTCTTGCTACTAGTCCAGAAAGAGCATAGTTAAAAGCTCACCATTCATAATTCTACTTTTGCTGAAACAGCACAGATATCTCATCACTGAGAAGCATCAAATCCTGCAGTTATCTAAATAAATTCTATCTTATCCTAGGTAACTTGTAAACACTAAATGGTGCAAAAGAGGAAAGAAGCTCCCTCGGTTTGACTAGTTGCATGCAGTATGTTGCAAATTACTCTTTCTTCAAAGCCAACATTGCTCTTTACTCTCTCTTCAAAGCCAACCCTCCAGCGTTTATGTTGGAGAACAACATTTTTTAAAACATGAACAAGATGCGATCAATGAAATAAACCAAAACTCAGTCTCGGTATCTTACAGCTCACTAATGTTTGATGCAGATTTATTTAGTAGTGAACACACATTCATGTTTTGTGATTCTATGTTGAGGCAATATAAGCTGGTTAAAAGACCTAAAAGAGGTCATGAATGGATGGAAAAATGCTTGAGAATCATCCAATATGTACACAAAGGATGCTAGGAAACAAGTGAAAACAGTCTATAAATCAATGCACATCCCTTTCATACAATACATAAGGTTTCACTGGGATTACTTACTCAAATCTGATCATTAATGATCCTTGTATTAATTCTGTTAATTACCAGAAACACATTATGAAACATGGAAATAATTTCAATTCCTACCTTGCCTCATGAATTCCACCTCCTTTTCTGTCACAAAACTCCTTAAGGCTTTTGCAGAGGCTAAACGTATTGCACCAGCCTGTGCAGATCTTCCTCCACCAGAGACTGTGCAAACCATATCATGTTTTCCAATTCTGCCAAGAAACTGGAAAGGGAACAATAACTGTTCCCTAGGGAAAAAAAAAAAAAAGAAAAATTTGAAAATTCATGTGCATAAAGTTCTATGCTATACAAATTTCTTATCATTGTCTATACAAAAATATAGTTAACTTTTGGGCAGAGGCCTAGAAAAGCATTCATATCTCATTCAAATCAATAGGAAATTAGCAGCTAGGAACATATTCCAACTGCCAGTGGTATGTACACTCAGTTTTACAACTACTTTTATTCCACTACTCTAAGGAAGCCAAGATCCATCAGCTCTGGATATTGAAACTGAGAACCTTTCCCTTTAATGTTGAGCTTAAAAATCACAATATAAAATCACATTAAGAATAGAAACTTTATGTCAGCCTAATGAGAAGTCTTCTCTATATCAGACTGTGCGCATCCTCCAAAATCTGAAGTTTTACATCAAAAGCCTCACCTTGTTTGCTTCCACAATGTTACTGCATACTGCATGCATACTGCATACACATGCATGCAATTTGCAAATCTCTTGTGAAACATTTAAAGATAATGTTTATTATTTATTTTTAGAAAAATTTCAAGCCCTAAGGGGACTAAAATTTGAACTATTAAAACAGTCTGTACTCTTAGTTTTTGCATCCCTTCAGAAAAGGTGAGGCAAGGAACATCAAGGTTTGCATATCAGTAAACTCCTGAAAAATAGGAAGAAATGTAAGACACATTTTTATGAAATAGATAGTTATACAGAGACAAGAACATAGAATCAACATAGCATCAACACATAACTGTATGGCAATACTTTTGCTGGAATAATTTAATTACAGTAAAATACAGCATTTCATAGTGCTCTCACCTGTCCTGCAGCACTGGGAAGTAATGTAAAATGTCTACTCCATTCACTGTAATTTTTCCAGTCCCATTGTCATAAACTACTGCAGTAGCTCTGGCAGTTTTTCTTTTACCTTAAAGGAATTAAATCAAATCTTTTTTGAGGCTTCAATATTCCTCAGAACTTCAAGTGCCCAAGTAGTTAAACAAATCTCATCACATTCATACAGTGCCAGCTGTTTGGTTTTACAGGCCGAGGTACGAAAAAAAAATGCAAAGAAAGAACAACTATCTTTCAATATATTTCAAGCAATGTCTGTTAAGTGGGGGAGAAGTGTGTGTTGGGAAACCAATCTCCTTCAGCTCAAAGGAAGCAATCATTCTGATAAAGGAATTATGAAACAAGTAAGACATTCTTTTTCATTTTGGAGGTGATGGGGCACAAAGAAGACTAGTTTTGAACTTATTAAACCTTGTGGCTTTTCTTAAATCACATAGATTGCATGCTCATCAAACTACTCATTACTACTACATGCTCATCCTCATAATTTACTACTGTTCTGAAGATACTACTGAAAACCAGTGCAAATTAAATAATGGTTTACTGCTCTCACATCTTTGTTGTCATGTAATCTTGAAGACAACCCAGGCAAAGCAGCTCTCTAGCCATTCTGCCCCTCAAATTCTGTGACCTTTGTTCTTATTATCATCTGCTGCTTGCTGCATAATACCCATCATCTCTATGATTCCTCTTAAATGTACAGCATAAAGTGTGTGCACACATGGTTTGTCCAGAAAATCATCAGCCTTTTCTATACATGTTGTTGTCGTCACATTTTTTTCTATGTAATCACTCATATCCTATATCCTGTATTGCTTTCCAACTGTGTGTCTCTCCAATGAAAGCGTAACAGCCTGTGTTTAGAAGGTACAGAGACTCTCATGGCTTTTGTCTAACATCCCCTTAATCTCAGTATGAATTATCAACATTCCATTATCCATCTGTCCCATATTTAGAAATTTCCTCTTCACATTTTCCTATGTGTTTGTAAATATCCAAATGCCTTGCTATTTATTCCTTGCATCTTCAAAGCTCCCCTTTGCTGGATTACCTACAAAAGTCATGATAAAGGTTACTCACTAGTCTAAGCATGACATTTTTATACTAAGCAACAACAACTGTTACATCAATGGAACTATTAATATAATTGTTTGTGCAGTCCTCCACTCTGTATGTTCATCAGTTAGCTCTGCCCAAAAATCATTTTGTATCCTACAACCTGTAACCCAATGGGGTCCTCTCTACAGAGTTATCACTGTATAGAAATACATATAAAAACCAGATTATAGACATTTGGGCCAAAAACTTGTACTTTCTGACCAGTCCTTGGCATTCCATAACATCACTAACAGCTATACATGCAGTATACATATATATGAGCATATAAAATGAACTAGTGACACTTTCAGCAGTGTTTTACATACTATAAGAAAGCAGTGTGAAGAGGAAAAAGTCTACATTGTTACAAATCAACTTGAAATGATTACCTTCTCCAGTGCTGAAGGCCACTCCTCGCTCATCATGCTGCAAGGGCTCAATAATCACCTTCTGCAACTGCACAGGAACTTCTTTGGAAAACTTCTGTATATACTCCTCCTCAATGTCAGCACATGGCAATGCTACCAATTTTTGTAAGAGTTTAATAAATCTTGAATACTGTAAGACAACAAGACTTAATTAAAGTATGTAAGTGTAATTGCATTTGTGAAAACTTTCTATTTTTATTTAATGGATCTTTCCTACTTCTTTTATTGATGATTTCTGACAAGATGACACTTTTGCACCTACATGCTGATTTAAGAACAGCATGCAGTTGCATCATTTCTGTGTGACTAAAGACATCTAGTTCTTTCTTCAGAAAACAGTGAAACTTTACTCCAAAGTATAACCAACTCCTTTTTAATAAATGAATGAATATTAGAATGAAGTTCATCTCATTGAAAAAAAAAAAAAACACATTGGGGGATGCCTTAATTCTTCTACTGTTTTATTAAAATAGGAACAGATTTTCACCTACTTTTTAATAAGTCAGGATATTCATTGATTTGGAAATAATTTTATTTCACTGAACTGAATCTCATAAATTATTATATTTCATAACATATACAAAAAATGCCTATCTTTGGCTGTTCAAGTTGAGTTACTTTAATGTTTATGATTTCCTTTAAAACTGAACAATCAAGGTATTTAAAAATTCAAGAGATACTTGACTTAAAGGGCAACCTCTTGAAATAAATTATCCTTTGCTACTGTGTGGTTCTCCTTCCCCCTTATACCTCCCTCCAAAGTTCTTCAACATGTGATTATACACCAGTGTGTTAACCCATTTGTGCAAAAAGTGGGGATGTCCTGTTACCAAGTGTTACTGGCAGGAGCTCCAGACACCTGTCACCAGATATAAAGGTATTATACCATCAAAAATTGATTTTTCATATAGATATCTTAGCTTGATTTTTGAAGGTTTTTTTACTTACAAGCAGCTATTGTACTCTTTTATTTTTATAAAATTATTATATATTATTATACTCTCTTACCAGTCTTCTCTAGCACCAAATTACTACTTTTCTTGTAACTTAATAATAATCCCTGGAATTTTGACATCACTTGGAAACTACTTTTTCCTAAAATATGACACAGATTTGTGATAAAGCCTTTGATGAGCAGAAATATGCAAATAAAAACATAGAAATTATAGATACTATAGAAGTAGAACTTGCACTCTCCAAGTTTTCACTTGGAGAGTGCAAAAGAAAAATCAATAGCTCTGATTTTGTTTAATAATGTAAACATCAGTGGCAAAAGGTAAGAATTTGAGCAGGAAAGACTGGAAGCTTATACTGAGACATTTCAAATATATTTAAACAATGTATTTCACCACAGACTCAGGCTTTGTGGTCTTACATTGGAGAGGCCAGTATATAGAAGAGTTTAGTGTAGGTTTTGGTGTTTTTTAAGTTTATTGCAATGTACATTTATAGATGTAAAGTGGAGTAATGTACAGAATGTACTAAACCAAGCAGTGAAGAACACCAAGCTGTTTGGTTATACAAGACCTGGCACTTGGAGAGGAAAAATAGCCATTCCAAATGCAATAGCTACTGAAAATACTGAAGTCTTCATGGCTTCTACTGCAAGTAAAGTAGAGTAAGTCTCCTGGGTATTATCAGGATGGAGAATTTACAACAACTACTTCTAACTTATGCTTATGGACCACAATCTGCTCGAGACTTTTTTACATCCCCCACACACAAGGAAGCCATCACATGCCACTGCTCCAGATGACAACTGAGCAAAGGGCATGTTTGCTGCTGTTATGCTATTTTTGCAAAGCTGTTGTTCACAGGATGGACAAGATTGAGGAACACTGCTTCTAGGTGAGAAAACTTGGAATGTTCAAATAGAGTTACATTCTCTGGTACTGTCATATTCAAGCTTCCATAAACTGGCCACATAGACTAAACCTGCTGTTACAAAATCCAGTACTTTTCAGAGGAGTGTAGGAAAAAGCTCTGAGTGAGAAAAAAGTGTATGACTATTAGGATGTATAGTCTTATCCCCAGAGATAAATGTAAAGGACAACTCCAAACCTACAGAGTGATACAGTTTTCAGACACTGAGGAAACTGAAAAATTCTCCTCTCTTGCACCATACTCATACCAAGGAGAATGTAACAGGAGATATCTGTATCAAACCACAGATCTGTACAGCTTTGTGTCTTGTTTCTGTTATTTGATTTTTTAGTCAATCACTAAGAAGAAGGACTCCTTATTTCTAGTAAGCCCTCTGTGATTTTTGTATCATTACAATGTCATCCTTAACATTAAATAACTTAACTCTGTGCAAGTTTACTATTGTACAAATCCATTGTATTTCCCCATGTTGAATATTTATCCCTTCTCTGCAATTAGTAACAGCAGTTCTAGCCCTATTTTTCAACTGTAGCTACAATCAATGACTACTTATTTCTATAATAAATTCTTATAACCAATTCCTGACCACATAATTCAGTAACAAGGAATGAGTGCCCTAGGTCTCACAATGTTGCCAGGAGAAAAACTAAATTATGTTAATAACAATGGACAGTTCTTAAGAGTTCTGTATTGTGCTAGATAAAAAATATCAACACAAGTCACCTCAAAACAACATAAATGTGACAGTGCTGTGAACTGTCTTTGCAGACTTAATCAGAAGACAGAAAACTCTTTTGAAGAGCACCTCCTTCGAGGTGCTCTTGTCCAGTATCCAAAAACATACCCAGAGTCCATATTTTTAAGATACAAACCTCCTTGAGACTGGGAAGATTAATTACTTACATCATCATCTGACACTTTTTCTAACAACATTTCTTCCAATTCAATCTTAGTCAGCCATCTGCTGCCAGCCAGGTTTCTGTTTAAAATATCATATATATTCTTCCTTTAATTAACCATGCAATTAGAGTTACATCACAAAAGACCATACATACAGTCAGTCTTCATTCAGAAATACATTTTCCATTACAAATGAATGCAGTTCACATTCCTATAGAAAACATGAGAAAGCCTATGTTGATTTAAAAAGATATGCCTTTTGAAAGGTATGGTAACTTCATGTATTGAATTAACCATATGAGCATTATGAGTATCAGCTATGCATTATTTATATTACTGAAGTCAGAGATTGAAATAGAATAATACTGTAATAGAAAGTGATCTTCCCCACAACTTACAACTTACTTTTAAAAGCCTACTGCCAGAAAAATTTGGTATATTAGCAGCACATAGCAAAATCAAAGGCAGAGTGTTAATATCAAATTCTTTTGCCACTGTTCTTTTCTAATCAATATAAAGAACAGCACTAGCAGTAAGCATACTCAAAGTACTAATGTAGCAGTGACACCCTGTGTTCTATCTACTGGCTAATCTTGAGCTGCTCAGCAGAGTGACTGCACTGGTGATAGCAAAAGCAGAGATTTCTAAGAGAACAGCCTCATACAGAGATGCTAAGGCAAAGAAAACCCAATGTTTGAAGTAAATATATATGATATGAAGTGACCAACAAACAGCAATAAAAATAAAACATTATAAAGTAAATTTAAGGCAAACATGTAACTAGCTTCTTAAATGCTCAGGTTTTTTAGAAACATGCTCCTTTCAGCAGCATGAAGGAAGCTGTGATTCAGTAAAACACTCCTTCTGAAGGTGTTTTTAAGGAGTACTACTTCTCAAGCATGCATATTAATGTTTTTCTGAGTCAGGACATGAGAAAGGATTTAGAGACAATGCAGATTTTAATTTTAAAAAGCTTCCAATCCTGACAGACTCAAGTATATACTTGCATTTATGTATTGTTACTTGCTACTTCCATTGAAGCTGGAAAAAAATTCTTGCATCTGAAAAGCTAAAAACTTGAAGTAGTTCAGATCAGGTCCTAACCCTACAGTTAGTATTACAGAATGTATTCACAATAGATTATTTTCTGGGGAAAAAATCCCAGCAAACTCCATGCCTCTCAAACCAAAAAACAACCCTTCCCACCAACCCTCTACCTATACTTAGGAGATAAATTATCCTATCCAGACTAATCTCAGAGGAAGTACCATATCCAGAGTGAGAAGTATCAAAAATTCTTTAAATTCTCCGAGTGTTACAAACCTAACAGGGAAAAAACCTTTCATCTCTGGCTAGCTTTAGGTTGTTTTTCACATCAGTAAATCCACTGGCTGAGCTCTGTAAGGAGTCAGGCTATTTCTCAGCAGGATGCAGCAAGAAACTAAACTCATTTGTTCTCTTGTCTGCTCAGAACCTAACACAAATCTATAATGCAACATTCTGTGGGTCACAGAATGCTATTTATATCATGAAGAAACACAAACTTCTGTTATTTAAGAAATTGAAATAATCTCAGCAAATTAATCCATTCTCTTCATAACATAAAAAACAAATGGCTGAAATGAAGAAGTGACAAACCAACACGATGTGCTCCTGGAGTAATGCATACATTTGGCTAGAAAAAGCACAGCAAGAACAAAGATAAAAACAACTTGGGACTGCAAAAAAAGTAACTATACCAAAAAGCAGTAAATGCCTAAACCAAAACTTCCTAGCTGCAGCCATTGCTTTTTAACACTTGCTTAACTCATTTTCTAATATAAAATCCTTGCAAGAAATATCAAAAAAATCAAGACTACAGTCAAACAGCACTTAAAAGCATATCCTGACTGGGCACACTTAGAAACCAACAATTGTAGATTTCCCATAGCTTCTGGATGACATGGAGCTTTTCTGTCCAGTGGCTAACTAGATGAAGAGCTTGACCAGAGAAGTTAAACAGAAAAAAAGAGACCCTAAATTCAATTACTAATAGTGGCGATAATCAAAGAAATCCAGCCAAATGAGCTTTTGTAAAATTACTAAGTTTTGATGATTTCTGTTCAAAGCCATTAGAAGAAAAATAGTGAAATTAAGTATTTTGAGGATCTTAAATTTAAATATTGGTAAGTTAAAATATTCAAGAACTGCAATTAAAGATTTTTAAAGAGCTCAACCTTAGATCTTGAGATTTTAAAAGCAGGAACAATGTAGTTGGTACTTTAAAATCCCTTGTTTTTTTATAAAAAGTTTACCTCTTTTTTTCAAAATGTTTTAATAAAAGACATAATTAGAAAATTCATACAGAATACATGTTTTATATATGTATTAATTAATATATATGAATATACATATGTTTCATACAAGAAGAGAAAACATTCATATATATGAATATACATATGTTCCATACAGAAATGGAATTCTGGATATTTTTTGTTTATTTTCATATCACACTTCAGAACTTTTATAAAGCAAAGAATATTGAAAAGAGCAGAGAGAGTTTAAAGAGTATGAGAAATAGAAATGTCACTTCTAACAATGAGAAGTGAGTGCTCCACACATATCTGGTAAAACTTTTCAAGATGAAATTACCATACACATATTACACAAGGAATAGAGCAAAAGCCGGAAAATCTGTTTGTGAAATAGAAGGCAGGTAGCATGGGGAACTACCAGAAATGCCAAAACAGAATATGAGAGCACATCAAGAAAACTACTACCAATATTCCTTCTAATTGGAAGCTTACCGTTTTTCCTTTTGTAGAGGAAGGTCTTGAGCTATCAGTTGGTCTTGATGTTTCTGAACACTCAGCAGCTTTTCATATGTTTCCTTAAATGTATATGGAAGAAGTATTTAAATAGATTTTTTCATTTAATATTTAAATTTTGCTACTGAAAATGCATGTTTAAATGGTTTTACTCTTCAAACATAAAATACAGAGGTCAGAAAACAAGCAGAGCTCTGACAAAAAAAAAATCATGTGCAGTTCAAAATTACTGATTTTGAATTCTGCAGCAGTGTTTTTTGCCTTCTTACATATGCTTGTTAAAAAAAAATCTCAACTGTATACAGAAAGACAACAACATCATACATTTGTATAATGAATGCAACTCCAAAACACACTGCACAATAATTTCATCACTACATTCACATATTGTTTGACTTCCTCAAAATACTGACAAGGTTTAAGAGATATTTAATTTCATTTAGTTAGGATTTTTGTATATGTAGAAGTGTCAGATTTACTGGTGGTCTGTATCAGTCACAATTTCTTACCCTGACATGTCTACATGGACAGAAGTTTGCACATTTACCATAGTAAGAATTTCTGTTCTTTCCACTGTGTGCAGATGGGACTTACTCTGGATTTACAGTATTTTAAAATAGTTTTCTCAAAATTCTTAGCTATGTTATTATTTTCAAACAATGGTGTGACAGTGATTTAGTACTTCAAGAAAAAAAAAGGGGGGAAAACACTAAAAAAATCAGAATAAAAATATTACAGAAGAAACACATTTTAAATAAAGTATTTTTAGGGTTTTTTTCAGATCAGAAACTTATAAATACTACTTGTTCTAAAATATAACCCCTAATACTCTTAATTACAACAGTGATCCAAATGCAAAGGTAAATAGGAGTATTTGGAGAAATAATTATAAATTATATTGAAACAACAGGAGAGTTGTACTACAACTAAGTACTTCTATGTCAAATAATTTACTTTCATTTAGGAGTGAAATAGAAAGCTTATAGTCACTTTTCTATACCATACTAGTATGAGTTTCAGCAAATACTACAGAGAAACAACAGTGTAAGAATTTGTGGGGACAAGAAACAACGGTTTGAGCATTTTTATTTGTATTACTTACAAAGAAACAGTAAAGGAAGAAACATGAGACAGCTCTGTGCTGTCAGATATTAACTAATGAAATACTTGTTCTTAACATAAAACTGGGATTTATAACAGGATGCAGTAAAATATCTGCAACAGCTTAAAAATAACCACAGAATAGAAGCCCCTTGCTTAGTAATAAACACCTACTGTTCAAGCTTTTTTCACTAATATAAAATACACCTGCACATAACACTAAAAATATTTGTACTTAAAATGTATGAACAAAGAACAGATTGTTATCTGAGCTGTACTCAAAGCATTTAAATAGGGACAAATTACTTAAATCGCTGACGCAGGTCACTGATTACATTTTTAATGGCACAGTGGAACAAAATATTTTTTAAATAATTCCACAGCTAAAATCTTGAGGTACAAAATCCTTCACTTTTGAGACAGCATAAGAATTCATATATTACAGTAGTAGTTATCCTTTCAGAAATACTTTATCTTTTGTGGGGTAACTGTATCAGATAGGAGCTAGGAAAAAATAATTTCAACTTAAAAAAAGTTTACTTATCCTCAGACACAGGCAACATTACATAAAAGAGCTGAAATCCTATTTTCAAGTATTTCCAAACCTCACAAATATAACCGTAGCCCTCTAAGGAAACAAGATACAGTATTACTACTGTGGGCAAGATTTATGCCACATCACTCTAGTAATCTTAACAACTTCATTCAGAGCTGACCATTAGGCTTCAAAAATTATTTCCTATACATTAAAAGCAGACACAGTTTGGGTCAGAGAGCATGAGGTATGCCTGCACCAAGCAATTTTTAGGTATCTGTAGTTAAGACAAGGTAAAGAATGAGTATGGAAGCTTCTGCTTGGGACCACAGAGTGAGGGGAAGAGACAGGGAATGAGTGCTGTGCCTGTCCCTCAACAAGCTGGGGAGAGTTCAGCTGGAACAGTCAGAGATTGAAACTGATGAGCTCCATGAGTTTCTGCATTTGGAAGAAGTCAAGCCAGGCACAAAGATGATACTTTGATACCAGATGCTTAGAAGATGTACTGGTTTATTAGGTCTTATAAATGTGTATGGACGCTTTTCACCTTACTGCTACTCTTGACTTACCTCTTGCCTTCAAAGACAGAGGGTGTCACCACTCTACCTGCAAAAGCAGTCTCCTGTCTGCCTCCTCACAAACACCCCTCCTCTTCCAATACATTCTGACATACATATTTATTTAGCAGTATGGTCAGCAAAAATACATGAACAGGAGCTCAACACAGCTACAACACAGTTCCTTTAAAAAGGACACAGGGAGGCAATCACAGATGTGACCTTAAGACAGACTGACTACAGTCAGAATAGCTTCTAAATAGCAATTCAAGTACTTTCAACTAACATGAAACAAGTTAGAAGAAGACTTTAAGGATTTTGTCATATTTGGAAACAACTGATAAACACAGGCAAATAAAATGAGATATGGGTTACCATCCACCACTTTCTAGCCTCAGAAATTAATTGTCAGTTACAATGACAAAAAGGTTAAGAACAGCAGCAACAATAAAATTTGCCTGAAGACCCTCCCTAGGTAATCCCAAAGAACACCAACACTCCACAGCCTGTTTAAGTTTTAAGAACATGCACTTTTAAGAATTAAAATTATATCTTTAAACTGTTCTAGTTAAATTACAGCAATCATATCTATTCAGACAAAGAACCCTTTACATGGGAGATGAAGTCAAGCAACATTTTGAAGTAATTCCAAGTGTAAGAGAAATGTTAAATATAATTTCCTACATATTTCTGGCAATGAAAGTGGACTTGCAACTCTTATAAAATTTTGGTGTGAAGTACTTAAAAATTGATGCATGTATCTTATCTCTGTATAGAGATAAAGCCAACAGACTGAAAGAACCACTCACGTGTGAAGTAATGTGGATGAGCCTTTGGAAAATCAGGAATCACATGTAATGCCCAATAATTTATCTGACAAATCTTCACTCCCCAACAGCTAAAGAAAGCTTCTGAAGACACACTTGCTTTTTCAAAGCTGGCAGGTGAAGATTTTACTAATCACTTGAGGATTCAATAGTCCAATTCATGACTGTACACATCTGTGTGTCTTGTAAACTCAGCTATTACACAATCAAAATAGCTGATTTTACAAGACTGACTATGTACTGAAATGCTTCCATTTCTAATAGAGATCAAACTTCAGATCTCTACAGGACACTTAAAATAATAAAAAATTATTTTACTCTACATTAAAAATGGGAAAAAAATCAGCAAATGAATCCCTAAAAGAGATTTTTATGGGTAAAAAATTCTATAAACATTATAGTTAAGATATGCTGCAGAGCTCACATTTTACCTCAGTTTGCACTTTACTTTTTTTCTTGTGTTTTGAGTTCGGTATACACTTTGGTTTTAAGTTTTGGAATATTTTTGAGAGTTAAAATGCTCAATTGTTAGAGTATTTACCTCAATCCATAAGCCCTGATATTTCTAAAAAATATACAAGAAGCATGATTACATGGAATTACTATTTTCCTGTGCACAATGGTATGAAGGTACCATTTTGTCTTGTTCTGCACATTACAAAAATGTTATTATTCTAAAAAAACTTTTAAGTGAAATCATCAAATACACTATCAAACATTTGCAAAATGGTGTTTCATGCAATAAACAGTCTTTTGTGTATCAGAAGAAAAATAAATTGTTCTTTTCCCTACAGCTAAACTTTATTCAACAAGCAGAACAAAAACAATAATGCACGTAACAAATATCTTGTATGATAGCTCATTTCACACTGAAAGAGAAACATTTAAATTGGCAATTATAATACATACAAAGATAGTTGTTTTTCCGTAAGTGGACAGTATTTTTTATAATCACTAACTAAAGAATAACACTGGCCAGTTATATAACAACTAACAGGTAACAAAACTCAAGTTCCACATGAGTTTATGTAGCAATTAATAGCATAAAAGTGTAAGCTAAATAATATGTTTATCCTGTTTATTAGATTTAATGTAGCAATTTAAAAGGCATCTTCAAATCGGATTGATTACTTACACTAGGCTGTATTAACATACAACTCTTCTGGACAAATTAATTAGCTTTGAGACTTAGGAATACATTTTTTTAAATACACATTAGTTTAATAAGGGGTTAAAACAATGTTGGGAATTCCATGCAGATTTTGCCTTTCATTTGGCCAACTCAGAAAAAAACCCTGTTAAATCTCACTTAATGGATTTACATTGATATAAGCCTATTTAATGAAAATATTCAGGAAGAGTTGAAGAACACTCAAGTATCCTATACTAATGAAAAATGCATTTGTCAAGGCCATTTGTTTGAAGGTGGTTGCCACACTCTTAGAAACAAAACACGCACTATACTTTCAGAGATTTCCAAGGCAAGCTTGCATACTCTAACTGCTAGGAAGAGCTAAAAATAAACTTGTGCTCCTTGTAAAATTTGTAATTTCTTCATTATGATGGAATGCAACAAAACATCTTGCCCTTGGGTTGCTCTGTTTCAGCCAAAACAAATGCAAATGGCTTGTCAGATGACAGCTGTTTGATAAGGCTCCTCTACAAGACCTGCATGCTTTACTTTTTTCCGTGAAACTTGGGATGAAAGGCAGAAGGCAGGAAGAGAATTAATGTAGCATACAGTCTAAAGGCAATGCTACAACCGTGATTAAGTAGAAAAGTTAAAAGGCACAGATTTTCCACAGCCTTGCTGCGTGCAACCCATCCGTGTAACAAGTTGACAGGCCTAGCGCGTCAGCTCCATCATCCTCTCCGACAGCTAAAACGCAGCATTGCATCCCTTTTCAGAGAAAATTTGCGTCTGCACCATGAAGCGTTGTACATTATTTCTTAGCACTGCAGGGGGCTCAAGTCCATATGGAACCCTCACAAATATTACCACAGATCAAACCAGCGGCGTTTCGAGGCAGATTTGACATACCTATTTAAATGAACAGCAGGGGTCCTCGGGCTGCCTCGGGCTGTGCAGCAGAAAACCTCTGTGGAAAGCCTATGCTGCAGCTCCATTACTCAGCAAAGACACTCTCTACATTTATCATTCATTTCATTTCTGCCAGGGCAAGAAGCTCATTTGCCCAAGGTCAACAACAAACAAAAAAAAGAAAAAAAGAAAAGAGAAAAAAAAGTGGGGGTGTTTTTTATTCTCCCAAAGAAATAAATGTACCTGACAAAAAGGGATTTTGTCCTTTGGGTACACAGAACTCAAATAAATATCAGATCATTCTAATAAAAACACTATACTCAGTAAAGCTGTGCACTGAATTTGTGACCATAAAGTTTGTTTGTTTTTCTGACAACTGACTAACCATAGAACTAACTTCTTAAAACTGTCTAATGAGGAAACAAAATCTGATGTGAATATCCAATTAAATATTTCTGCATTATTACATTGTTAATGCTTTTGTCTTCTATAAGTACATGTAAGAAACATGATTATCTTCCCATAGTCTCTTCTAAAGACGCAGATAATGCTTGTGCTACTGATGGTCACAGATATGAAAGGTCTGTTCAAAACCCATATCAAGACTCAGGGTCTTGTGGTACTCTATTAGACACAGCTTTTTTCATAAAGGTAAAAGATGCAGATCCTTTACTCCTGGAACTATATTAATCAGAAAAAGCCTTAAGTTTGCATGAATGGAACCATCTTAGAAAAATCAATTAAGCAGTTTAAATGCAAATTTTCTTCACACTAAATGTCAGCACAAATAACATTTCCTATAGCTTTGCCCTTCACAGAGGAAAAAAAAGGAACTATTTTTTATTCTACAATGAACTTTGCTAGAACTAGCAAAGTTTTTGTTGTATGTGCATTCTCCACTACTAATCTTTTGTTACTAACTAGATATAGCCTACAAAAAAATGTTCAGACTAGTCAAAACCAGTCCATAGTCAAAACCAGTCCATAGCCAAAACTGTAAAATGAACCAAAAATTAAAGGAAGAACTATTACATAGTGTGTCCTCTTAAATGTGACATATAAATGCTCATAATAACGAATACTGTGACACAAAAATATACATTGCATATAGCTTCAGTGGTGATATTATGGCCTACTGTGAAAACATAACTAAGCTCAGGAGCTCCTGAGTGGCACCTCTAGAATAACATGCACTTGACTGGGAGCTGACATTATCTATTACAGATAACATACTTACATGCATTAATGAATAATACGACTGCTTGCCAGTATAAAAGAGGAAGTGAAATGGTCGGCCATCTTCTCCCCACTGGATTTCTAATGGAAGGCAAGATTAGACAAGAAAGCAATATACAATCACTAAAAAAAATTCCCTTGTATCTAACTGCAGTTATAAACCTCTTTCACAATACTGATTGTCTTTTTAAATCAGAGAACAAAGACATTTTTCAGGTGCTCAATCTGCCTAGAAATCTTATAGTTTAGACAATATTTTTTAAAGCTAATCTCCCTATGCAGTTATAATCAAATATTTAAAATGATAGTTGTAAATAACATTTGACATAAGGAAATCCTTTGTGTACTACTCTAAAAGACTGTATAGGTGGTATTACAAATAGAAGTACACATTTTAGTGCAAAAAGAAGTACAAAGTAAGAGACAATTGAAATCTACATTGAAAAGTGAAAGATGAGCAACTCTGGAAAAAACAGTGCTAAAACAAACAAGGTTTTTATTAGCATGATACACCTAAGCTAAACTAAGTATGTGTACAATTGTCTTCTGTGGGCAACAACCATATTCAGAACTTGGGTGATTTTAGAACTTGTCTTTGTTATTACATTTGGAATACTTAAATACAAATACCTATCCTATAGTTTACATAGTTAGTTCAGCAAGAAAACAAATGTTCCATATTAATTCAGCATATCCAGTCTGTTTTATTCATTACAAAATATTATTTAAAGAGAAAATTCAACTCTGGAGAAAAAAAAAAGGCAAACTTAGGTAACATAAAGATATCTTTTAAATAAAGAAAAATAACAAAAATAAAACCCTGAGCTTTTTACAAATTGAACTGTAGAGAAAATCCCAGCCATTTTATACAGTGAAGTTAATTAAAGCTATTTGTAAACTAAAGGCAAAGATAAGACTCCAGAAACCTGTCTGATAAGCACAATATATACTGGACTGGAACATCAAAATATATATACATTCAGAAGCGGAATGTAGATGCAAAACTTAGCAGAAAAGAAGGAAGACAGGGGACTTTTACCCACATATACTACTAGGGTGATTTTCCATGTATACAGTTGTGAAACCATATTTTGTTGAAAAAACTGTTCTGGAAACTTACCAAAGTATAAATTTAAATTTTGCATTTCAAAGTTATTGAAGATGCAATACATAGACAAGACAAAGCTGCCTTAAGAGATACTTATTGAATATGTTATTTTTAGATACAAATACAAAACTACACACTTATACTAATTTGTTCTTACAGTCCTCAGGATATTGCTAGCATTTCAAAGAATGCTTTAGTCCTGAAAGCATATAGAATAGTAGCTTAGTTCTTCCATAAAACAACCCTTGGGTTTTAAAACTACTTAATGATTAACTCTCTCCTACCCTTTCACTTTCTACTTTTTTAGTTCACAAGAAAGCGAAGCTGAAAAATGATACCATTTGAAAGCTATAAATCCAAAATTTCATATAGTTTAGACTGCTTTCCAAAGACACAAAGTCCCCAAAAAAACAAGTATCAATTATTTCAGCAGCAGGGAAAAGGAAGGAAAATTTTAAGATTTTAATGATAATCAGAAATGTTTATCTGGGACCTGGTAACTCAGTGAATGTAGAATTTCACACCCATACTACTACTTCATACTAAATACTAGTCAAAACTGTCAACAGGTTTTGACCTTATCTTTCAAACGTTCTATTTAAAATTAAATTGTTGATTTTAGTGAACTGACCAACTTACTGGCATATCACTGACATCTGGGACTTTATACAGTGTCTCAGGAGCAAGACCAAAGACAATATGGACAGATATGGAGAGATAGGGCTTTAAGGTCAAAGAACTGATTCGGAGAGGTACTACTCTGCCTATTACTTAAAAAATTCAAAACTGTAATTTCTAATCTTCTAGAGCAACAAAGTTACAAAGAAAACTTTTGGTTTAAAATAGTATTAATGAATATTTTATGGAGGTGATAGCTCTGACAAAAAGCTACTGAAATTAACAAAAGGTTTTCACATGACTGCAAGAGATTCTATGCATAATTCTATTTATTGCTTATTTTTAAACAATGAAAAACATTTCTCTTAGTCAGTTAACACAATTTCTGCGGCACTCTGATAATTTTTCATCCTAAACCACAGAATATCAGAATAGACTTTTACTGCTCATGTCTTAGCAGCCATTAGAAACATAGGGAAAAGAGCCAATCCATAAAAATTAGAAATCCTACACATGCAACAATTCTAATACTTAGAAATAACAAATTAAGTATCTAAGACCACTTACTTCTCTGCTCTGGAAAAATTTCAGTAGGATGCTGCAAATAAATGAAAAATATCAGCAAAAGGAAAAAGTTATTCAAAGTATCATGCTACAGTTATTCAGAAACGTAACAAGAAATCCTACCTTCATCACAGGTCTGGCTTGTTTGTCAAATAAGCCAGAAGGAAAGAGGTAGGCAATAGCTCTCTGAAAACAAGAAGAAAGATCTCATATGTGACTTTTTTCCCACAAAAGCATAATCAAAAACATTTCTTATGTACTTTCTTATGTAAAAAATAGCGTAACTTTTGTACAGTGGGCAACCAAATTGTTAAGAAAACATGACACATAGGTGATGTGCTGAAAAGAAAAACAGATAATTTCCTCTGGAATCCTCAGAAGAAAAACCTCGTTCTGAAGGCTGTACTCTACTGCATCAGAATGACTGGACTTTCCTCTGCCAAATTTAGTTTTTACAGAATGCAGTTATCATAACTTACTAGAACTACTAAAGTCCAAAGACCCCTTTTATACACAATGATTTTCCAGTAAAATTTCAAGTGTTGTGACTTCCAGAGGAAATAACAACACTTATCTATTTATCTTTCTGAAATTATCAGTGCTTGCTCAAATTGCCTACTGACAGACCAAGCACAGAAATTTTATTTAAGGCAACAGGAAAAAGCCAAATTTTAAACATTTGGAATCCCACTTTCTACAATTTCCAGACATAGTTTCGTCAAGTCTATAAAGCTATATTTGTTGTGGCAGTAATAGCTATTTTACATAGCCTAAATAAGCATTTTATTGAGCACTACATTTGGAAACAATTGCGAATCACTAAAATCTTTGCTGAACTTGAACCAACTGCCCAGAGAAGAAAGCCTCAAGTGACATCTTTTTTTCCCCTTAGATACCTGAAGGTTTGATAAAACACTTTAGGAAAATATATCGTATTTATCACATTAACAGTTTACTGTTTTCACTCATTAAAAGGTACAGTATTTTTACTTAATATTTACCAATATTTGTGATATATAAAACAAGCATTATTTGCCTACAACAAATGAAATTAATGAACCAATATTCCAAACCATTCTGGCAAACTGTAAGGCAAAGCACCTTACAAAGTTAAGCCCTGGCACACATTTCTGTTCAATATCATCTTACTCTCCCTCTTCAATGTAACTAAGCCATAATTTAATAATGCAAAAACATGCATTTGTCAGAGCTGTTTATTCTCATTTGTTTTTAAAAACAAACCAGAAAAAGCTAGCCACCAAAAGCTCCCAGATGTAGGAGTCTGGCAAGTGTAGCAAACTTCAGACAGTGGGTAGTAGAGCTCCAGACAGAAATATTGTGTTTGTACAGTAAAATGGACCAACCAAATAAACCCTTCTGGCAGTGGTCTCATTTATATTTCCATTAGACACTACAGAAAAGTAGAATTACAATAAAATCTGAGTTTAAAATCTTCTCTCAGGAAGAATGGTTCTTTGTTAGTTAGGCTACCTTAGGGCTATTACTCGCTGATAATTTTTTCCATAGACTTGGAGTGCTTTGTCAGTGCTTCAACAGATTTAATATGCATGGAGTGTAAAAAGACCTAACCTATTACTTTCTTTAATCCCCTACTGGCATTCTGAACAGAAATTTTCAGAATTCTGAAGCAAACAAAAGGCTTAACTTGATTTTATAAAATGGTAATTTTGTTTCTCTTAGTGACTACTGTATTCCCATTTGTTAGTCAATGGGCATTTTATGCATACACACAGTAGGTGAACACCTATTTATGAGCTAATGGGGATTAATTATGATGACAAGAGAGAAATCTACTGTGAGCCAAATGATGTTAAACCAACACCTTATATAATATATTAAAAGAAATTATTACAGGATCCTGAGACTGACTTGTATAATCTTTATACAAGCATTTCCAGAATCTCAGCCAAAACAGTTACTGTAACTATGACACCTTAATAAATGCCAAACACAACAATTTAACATTTACAATGAAAAAAGTAGCTGCCATCTGAGACCTTCTATTTCTTGGAAAATGTATTTTATTGTTAAGTGTATACTCGTGTTTTTCACACTACAACATGAACACATCCTGTATTAAGAAATGCTAACATCTACTTTTAGATCTCCACACAACAGCTAACCAAAGAAAAATGGCTCATTTTATAAGCTTCTTTTTTTGTTGCTGCCAAATGGAAAGAAATAGTCTTCCTGACTTCTCTCTTTTTATGGAAAAGTAATCAAGGATGAACTATCCTGGAATGCAACAGATTCCAGTTCAGCTTTATTCTTCTTAATTTTACATAGCTAGGTTCTCAGGCTGTACTTTACCAACTACATTGAAAGTCAGACTCCCTCTTGGGAACTTCATCTACAGAAGCTGATTTTGTCTATGCAAATGTTTCATTTTTGTAGGAAAGAAATATTTTTAAAAAGATTGTACTAGCAATATAAAAAGATGGTGGATCAATCTGAGGAATTACATCAGAATTAGTTTCTCCAAACTGCAGCTGAAGCACATAACCATGAAATTATTTTCCTGATCTTTTTAAAATGTCTTCAGATATGGAACATAGGTTTCCTTTCACAAATCTCCAGGTCTAAAACCAAAATTCCATAGAGAATTAACTGCATGTTAGCTGCATTTTCCTGAACAGAAAAAGCAGGTGAATGCCCCTCTTAAAACTTCATAATCAAGGTGTAAATGCTAGCAGTAAAGTTCCCAAGAAACCTTTACATTTAACTGCAGTTTCCCATTCCAGAAGTGGTTTTCACCTCAAGTGTCCTGGCCCGTACCCTTTTTTTAGTGCTGATTTGGACTTGAACTCCAGATTAAAGAAACTTTGTGCTGAATATGAAGAACTACTTTCTCAGTGTCATCACGTCAGCTATAGAAGATATATTCCCCGCATTCTAGATTCCACAGGTTCTTGGGCTGCTATTTCACATTCTGTGTTAAATCTCACTGCTGCCATTGTTTTTGGAAATAAACCACAACTTTCTAAAAATGAAACATCCATAATTATTTCCAGCAGAACCACAATTAAAAATCCTGGTACCTAATAACACAACAGTGTTACCAATAATAACTACATAAATTACTTGAAAAAAGTGGAATGGGTACAGTCTGCTTCTGCTACGAGTTACTAAAAAAAATTTAGCCATGTTTTATAAGGATTTTAAAATCTTTGGTTTTGAATTTCACTGTTGGTCCACACAGAGAAGAGGAAAATAGCCAGTAGCCACACCTTTAAAAACAGCACATCATAATGAACACGTTAGTAACAAGATAGTTTATATCTGACATTTCTTAAACTGCAGTTGTGAAACTTAACTTTCCTGTACCAAACTAAAAGAAATTTTGTTATATCATCATTTGTTGAGGAACCAGAAGAGTCAATATACTGCCCACAAGACCAAAATGTCTTTCACTTGCAGCTTTAAGTTTGAATTCAAGCCAGTTGGAATAACAAGTACAACCCTCCATCCCAATTAAGAAAAAAACCCCAAAACAAGAGAAACCCAAAAAATCTGGCAGCCCTTCAAACACACAAACCAATTAATTAAATAATCTGTCCAGCACTGCATGTGTATGTTGTGTAAATTCAGTGTACCTGCCACATCCTCACCTTTCCACTTCCCTGTGGATGTTGCACATCCTGACTTTGGATTGTCCTTCCCTTCCTACAAGCCAAGAAGTTGCTTACTCATTTTCTCGCACATCAGAGACTAACTCTGAATCAAACAAGGTCAGCTGGGTCAGTAAGACTTGCCTTCCCCCCCCCCCCCCAATGTCTTAAGAAACTAAGAATTCAACACTTTAATTCAAATAGAGTTGACTGAGTTATATTGGGATAAGAGACTTCAACACTTCAGTTCTTCAATTATCTTGCCCATTTTTATTGAAGCTCAAATAAAACATTCCACTAATTCCCACTGCTCAAAACATGTGCAAAGATAGTTATCTAAGTAACATCCAGTGAAGAAAGGTATTTTACGGAAAAGGAAAGAAGAAAAAGAATTCTAAAAACCAAACACCAGCTCTACCCTGGGGCTCCTTTGCAGCAGCACCCTTTTTGGCAGCAAGCTCAAGAATCCAGCTCATTCCTTTTTAAATATACACGAAATTTTAATCATCAAAACACTGAAGTGAGAAGTGACACTTTATGCCATAACATTTTAATGAAACACCTGAGCAAAAGCTGTTTCAGCTTCTACTTCTCAACTTGATCATAAGAGAGCCACTTCCCTTCTTAAACTGTGCCTCTTGAATCACATCATTTAGTCACTGTACTTCATCACCTCTCAGACTGAGATGTTTTCTGGAACAGCTGTTTTCCTTCTAACCACACTAGCAGTATTCTTTAACAGTTTTCAGCATCCAAAATCTGGAATATCTGGGGTAAACCCAGGAATGAATGAAACAAAAATGGGACACAAAATGTTAAGTCTGAAATATTTTTTTTTTATTTAACAGGACAGAAAAGGTTAAGAACAAAACAAACCACAACACCCCCCCCGCCCAAAAAAAAAAGTGACACGACAAAGTTTACATTGCAAAACAAATCCCTCCTCTAACAAGTAACTCTTAAAATGTATTGAAACCAACCCCATCACTGCTCATCTACAGCTAAATTCTAGCTTGTACAGAAAGAAGTTTCAAGTCAAAAGTGACATGCCATTTTAACTCTATCACTTGAAAAAAACCTAAACCAATCTACAGCCATTAAAAACTCTACCTTCTTTTAATATTATTTTTATACTATGTAATAATTTTCAAAATGAAAATTAATGTCTTGTCACAAGCTTGCAGAGAAAAAAAAAACCCAAAAATCTGTTGAAAGAAACAGTCTTTATTTCTATCTTCATTTCATTTTTTCAAAATAAGGAACAGTATTAGAAAGAGTAAAAAAAAAATACAGCAGTCTTCAGCTCAGATTGAGGCAGAAGTAAAAAAAAATACTGATGCAGAGTTTGCTTCCACTGGGAAAAAAATAAAAAGAGTTGAAAAGAGCATTCTAGCTTCAACTATTTAAATAAATCCAAATTTCATTATTTTTCTGTAAAGACAATGCTGGACAAGACACTCTTCTTGCAGACAACAGGCAGTTCAAAAACACATTTTGTTCTGAAAAACATTTCTGACATTTCACATTTGCCAATATTCACTCATTTCTAATACTCTGTGTTGCTAAAATTTGAACATTATTTAGAAAGGAGATGTGCTGAGTCACCTTTACAAGCAAGCTGGATACAAGAAATTTTTCATGAAAGAAGCCTTATTTTTTTGAAAGAAACCTGATGAGGAATTAAGTCTTTCAGCATTTAACATTTTCACAGTTAACTACCTTACTGGTATTTTTCCAACAGTAAAAATGCTAGTAGAGGAAAACATATATTTTATGTTCAAATTATTCCATCTGCTTGACAACAATCTATTAGGTAATAAGACAGACAACAAGCAAAAATGAATGCAGATCTTTACCTTTTGAGTTTTAGTAACTCTTACAGGGAAAGAGTATTGCTTTATGATGAGCTTGTATCTGAGAGAGCATTTACTGACTGCATAAAAATGATTAATAAAAATACTGGCATATAAATAGGTCACGAAGCTTAAGACACTCTTCATGTATTAATCTTACTTAGATTTCTGGGCTTTAAAGTGGAATATCACAGAACTGACAGTGGAAAATGGCTGTGGGCTGTTTACTACAACTGCAAGTTAGAAGTTAAATCACAAAATAAAAGGATTACAGACTCAAATGGGGAAAAGCACTAGGTCAGGACTGCAATCTCTATTAATTAGGTATCCCAGCTGGGCAGTGGGTATGCAGCTGTTAACTTGATCAATGACTTACCTAAATGTCATCTCTACTGATTCGCTTATAAATTACCAGCAAGTGAGACTAATGTACAGGTGCTAATTTATTTAAACTGTTCTCTGCAGTTCTACATAGCTTTATAAACTGCATCTGGCACCTAATGTTAGCTGTCAGTTGTACTTAGACATGCCTGTCCTAACGACTCTGTTCATTAGAAATGAGCACAAATTATGAAATATTGTGAAAAATGATACATCAAATGGAATGGGCAAAGCAAATCAATTAGAAAAACTTCATAGCACATATTCACACATAGGAGACTAAAACATCCTAGCTTCAGAGTGAGGTCTATAATACCAATTAAAAAGCAATTGGTAGACTTGTGCAGAGTTATATATCAATTTGTTGGATTTTTTTTTTCTCCTCAAGAAATACTGTTGTAATGCACAGCTTAACTTTTCATTCCTAAATAAAAGCATCAGTAAGAGGCAATTCTGCTTCCACAACATCCAAGGATTAGCAAGTAAGTCAACTTACTTTCCTTTTTTAAAACTTCACAAGGTTTAGCTTTTATTAAATTCTACCTAAAACTCCAGTGAAGGACAGAATCCTAGGATGTCTACTTTTGAAATACACTGCAAAGACTGATTAACAGCAGAAGACATGGGGGTATATAAGTACTCATCAGAAAGAATTACTGCTGTTCAAAATGTAAAGCTTGGTAATTCTCCTGCCAGTGCTTAAGGAGCTTTTATATTTTTATAACAGAAAATTAATTATGCATAGCAGACACTATTACACACGTTAATTACTTCCCAATACCTGATGGAATATGAAGAAATCAAACCACAGATACTTGGTATCACTGAACAAAACTACTCTTTTGTCTCCACTTCTCCATTATTTCAGAAGCAGTCTGCTAAACAGTCCCATACCTGTCACATTTTTAAAAGCTAATTTCCAGAATGAATCTGCTTTTACTAATCGTGGAGCTTAGTTAATGTTGTGCAAATGATCACAGTGCTATGGCTTTATAAAGAAGAAACCACTACATAGATATGGTCATTTTGCATTTCTTGCTCTCTAGAAGCCTTCCTCCTAGACCCTGTCAAGGAAGGAAGGAAGCTAGACTACAGATTAATGCATTTCCTACCACTAACCTTCCAGGCAAACTGAACTATCAGCATCATCATTATACTGTATTAACACGGGAGGTATTCTGACATGGTAATTTGGTGCATGTTTAGTTTACAAGAAAGGAACTCAAAAAAATAAACATCATTAAAGGTAAGAAAAAAATACACCTGAAAAATACATAGAGAGGAAATTTTACAGCTTGCAGTGAAATAAAATAGCCAATGTTAAGAATCAGCCTGGTATTACTGCTGACCTTAATGAATACTTTTACTTTGACCTCACCCACTTATACCTAGATGGCAGGGTCTCTGCACTGGCACTTGCTTGTAGAAGGGCAAAGAGATTCCTACGTCTCTATGCAGATGCAATATCAGTGCAAAGCTCTGCACTCACAAAGCTTGATTTCCTATGGATTTGTGACCTGAACTCAAGCTGCCTTTATGGATTTTCTGATACCTGATAAAACTCATTTCAGCCTTTTGCTCAATAGACCATTACTCTGGATCGCTTTACATTGCTGCCTATTTCTATAACTTAGTTTTGAAGCCTGTCAAACATGTTTGAAATGAGCCTGTATCACAACCTACATATTATTTCTTGGCATAAGTACACTGCCAAGACATTTTAAATGGACACAGACAGAATTTTGCCACTGAGAGAGGCAACAAACAAATCTCCTCGCCCTGAAAAAACTAAACCATGGGCACCTCTTGCTTTGCACTTACACATCACTACCACTATCCTAAGGGCCCTGCTGGCACACTGGGCTGCCTTGGCTACAGCAGTAGTGTTACTGCTGTGCAAAGGAAACTCCAGCCATGAGACTTCACACAGCTTCACCTAAGAGTGAATGTCACCAAATGACATTTCTCCCTCCTACCTCTAATGTATGATAAAGTAAGATAGATATGACAGAAGTGAAGGCCAGGTGAGACATAAAAAAAAAAGAAAAAAATGAAACATCCATGCAACAAAACTTTTTTTTGAGTGAAAGGGAGCTTATCTTTACACAAGCCTAAATGACAGAGAGAAAGAGGAGGCCACCCATCTGCCAGTCATGAGAGGGAATGACAATAAAACAGTATGTTTGGAGATATTGATATGAGCTTAAATTCACATCTACATTAAAATCCTCAAGCTAAACCAGTGTATCGGTTATAAAATATCCTATAAAATTTAATATACGTTACCAACAGCCACTGTATCACGCAAGAAAACCCTAAATATACACAGCAGGTCAAATTGTGAGTAAACATTTTGAAATGCTACATAAACCTTCACAGTGCCTCTTATAACCTGAGATCAAGGGGATTATCCATTAGCACTTTTAAAAAGAACCTACTGTGCTTTAACAAGATATAGCATACAGCTCTATACTGGGATGTCTGACCTTACATAGTAGCAGAAGTAGAATGTCTATTCACAGTCACAGTTGCAATGTTTGCAATGTATCGCAGCATTCTTGCTTATTCTGACAGTTTGATTAAAATTCACAGAGAGCTGAGGGGCTCATGCTGAAGTAAAATGCTTTCAATATCTGAAACTCTAGAGTAAATTACTTCTCCAACAGAGCAACTGTACTTACATCAATATCCTCTTGGGTAAAAGTTTCTGGATCTTCTCCCATCATGTTGGCTAAATGTCTCTTTCCTAGGTTGAATTCTTCAATCTGTTTTTTAATAAATGCCTCTGTGTACTTTTCAGGTCCTGAGGCTCCTACATTTTTCCTCTGCACTGCTGCAGTGGTACAGATCAGCCTTAATGTCTAACAGAAAAAAAAAAGTGAGAGATTTATTTTACATTTCTGGCATAGTGAGCTCTAAATAAAATGAATACATGAATACTATAGCAAGCTATTCATACCTATAACAAGATTCAACACATCACAGGACTAAGTTAGGAAAAGCATTATTACTCATTAAACTATTTTCTTCCAATTGTTTAACTGTCCATGAACAGATAAACACATTCTAAAACCTTCACATTTTCACACATTACAATTAAGTTAGAAGATTCTTTTGATGGAAAGAAACATATATATCCTAAGTCAGGAACATTCAGCATAAGCAAGGAACGGCACTGAACAACAGATCCCATCACCAAAGACAACAAAAACCATCAGCAAATAAGCAGGTTTTGCCTTCACCTAAAGGCATCCCACAACAAAGTATGATAGGAATATGTCCTTAGCGGCTTTTCAGAAGCCATTGACCAAATACTGCTAAAACTCTGGAAAGGCCAAGGTGTGCTCCTTCCTTGCTTGTGGTGCCAAAATGGTTCTTAAGCTACTTCACCGTCTCAAGCAGCCCAATTATAAAACTAGTAGGGTAGTCCAGCAGCTAATACTACTGAGCACTGTACCAGCTCAAGTCATAACTCAGAGGGCATTTACCTTCTCAGGCACAGAAGTTTGGTCTCACTTCTATCAAGACAATCAGCTGTTAAGATGACGAATGTCATGGATGCTCTCTGCCAGACAAACAGGAGCTTCGCTGACAGAGCTATAATGTCTCAATTTTGGCCTAGTGTCAATATTATGCACTATTTTGGCTCTTAAACATTAGTATTAAAGTCCTCTGCAGCTTAACTAGTCTACAAACTGAATGAGAACTGATTATTTGTGTGGTCTTCTGTGGGTGGGGGGAGGGAGGGAATCACAAGAAAGAAAGCAATGTGAGACACAAAAGCAAAGACAGAAAAATAATCACTTCTGATTCAGAAAAATGCCAAGTTTTGTTCATCACACAGTACCCTGAAAGACTTCACCCCCATCCCTTCAACATGCCACGGCTAGGCTTTGTGAGGAGACAGTGCAGCCTCACAAGGCAGAGAGTGCCCATTGCACAGCTCACCCCTGCCAGCATTCTTTGCTCCACTCCCTTTACTCGCCTGTGCCAGCTCTGGCACAGGACTCCCCTGCAAGCCAACTCAGCTGCCTATATGGGGCAGAACACTAACTTCTGCTTCATCCCAATAAGAAGGCAATTCTCAGCCAAGCTGGTAAGTCTAAGCAGTTCAGAGATCACTTTTCAGAGAATTACCAAAGCTGCAACAAGGTGGCTGAAACACTCAACTGGGAGAAAGAAAGTAGAGGGGGAGTCCTTTCTTTACTTTCATTTCCTTGAGCAAATTATTAAATTGCCCCTGATGCTCTGGCAGCTGCAGCCTCGGCCTATCTTTAGCAAAACATTAAAAATCAGACACATGTGAAGTAGTTAGGGTTCTGATTACAAAGAACAGAACAAAGGTAGTATTAGAAATGATTCAATGTTCTCTTAAGCCATGAGAATTGTCTTCAGAGCACAATTTAGACATGCTGAGAATTTTGATGGATTTCACCCCTCTCAGTTCAGCAAGTACAAATAAACCACTTGCTACCTTCCTGTAACTAACACAAATACAACAGTAATCTCAAAACCCAGTTATAAGCACAACAATACAAACACACGTCCCATCAAAACAAGATTACATAAATGTATTTGCAAGGCAGTCAGAAAAACAGATCAAATTTGTACCTTCTGTTAGCAACATCAGTTAGCTTACAAGAACTTCTCCTGTGACAAGCTTTTGGTGTTCTCTGTTACATGGTCAAGTCATACATTAACAGGAAATGAAACACAGCTCTTTGTACTTTCACAGAGCCCAGCTGGTATTTTGGACATCTGGTAGTCCAGGAAAGACTTATCCAACTCATCTAATTTGCTGCACATAAGTAAAGCTGTTCATGACCAATTTACCCATCCATGCCTGTGTCAGCATTCAGTATACAAAACGTAATAACTCGTCTTGAAATCTCAGTTTGAAATGGAGACCACACTATGCAGCCTTAAACCTGTATATAGCCCATGCCTGGGCTGCAAGATAGGTCCCATGAATTCAATCACGTTTGATACAGAAGGTAATCTTTGAACAAGATCACGCGAGTCAGAAAGGACTGACCCACTATGATGATATGAACCTCAGGAAAGTAACATATAACTCTGCTAGAAAAGATTTTAAAACAAGTCAAAGGTAGAATTTGATGCTGAAGGGGCTGTTGCTGCTTCATTTTCTCAACAGCTTATATGCAGCACTAATCCTGGTATGTCTCTTCCTTTTTCTTTTCTCTTTAATATTCATGTTTCCTGTGAGGAAACACTGACATACACAGAATTAAAAGAAGAACAATCAAAAACTTAAATGCACACATTTTCCACAGGCAAGGCTCTGGTGATTTCCTTATAAAGCAGTGAGGAGAGCAAAGGTATCTCCACATATTCCCTATTTTTCTCTCCTAGTCACTCCTCAGGAAAGAATTCAATTCATTTTCTGTCTAACTTGTCTTAATAGTAACTAATTATTTGTAATTCTTGTTAATGAACATATGATTCCTTATTACTTGGCCCAAAATAGCTTTCTCTCTGGTATGCTTTAAACAGAATACTTTAAAAAAGATTGCTTTCATCTTATTCCTGTCAATTTCTGTTGTAATTTTCTCATTTTTGTCGTTCTTCCCTCAAGCTATTCCTATTCTTCCCTAGTTTCAATTCATCACTAATCAAAAGTCCCTGGACACACAAACTGTTCATAATTAGAAAACAGCCTCTTATGTAAATTAATATCTATTGTATTGGGTACCTCTTCTGGGATAAGAGCACTATTTCATGGGTGGCACAGGCAGAAACTGCAAAGCACAGCTAAATGCTTCTGGCATTTCAGTCAAATAAGAAAGCATGCTCCTCTACTTTGTAGAGGAAACAACAGAGGTTTGCATTCACTTCTCACACATTTCATAAGGCATTACTGAAGACAGCAGCCTAACCATTTTTAAAATAATATTAATGCTTATTAACATTATTAACAATGGTCATGAAATAACCTGCTCTTGCACCATAACATGGGAGAAGGGAAAGTCTTTATTTCTGGACACAACTCATTGCGATTAACCCTTCCTTCCCAATTCCTTTCTGAGCAACCTAGAATTAAAACTGTTTGGCAAATCCTGACTTTACAGGGAGACCATAAACTTATAGAAAATCAGCTTATGTTAAATTTGCCTTAGAAAAAAAATTAGCATTTTCAGACAGCGTCAACTTCTCTGGCCTATTTTCTTCCAGGAAGAGAAGGAACTAGGACTGTATTTACTCATCCTGTTAATTTTGCTTCACTGGAGTTACACAGATATAAACCAAACCAATAAACAGGGAAGTCAAGCTTCCTGTACTTTTGTATTGGGAGGAAAGGTGGACTGGAGTCAGGAGATTTAAACTGAAGCCCGAAAGTTGTTCATTTTACAACAAGACACAGTAATAGAGACGGAAGATGACACCCCATGACATGGCACATATAGTGTTGCACCATTTTCATGATTCTTCCATGCCCTAAACTAGCAGACTTCAACCACCTCCTTTTCAAAACCCATGTAGTACACAAACAAATTTGTACCAAGAAGTTGGGGTACAAGTTGGGGTAGGACTTCACTAAGGACTTCACTACGTGGAATGAGCTGTATAACCACATCACTATGCACTAAAGCTGCCCAGTGTCCAATACTCCAGCTTCTGGCACAGCTGATGCTCCTGAACCCAGCAGACATGCAAGCAGTCCTCTGTTTACTTGTTGCACAAGAAAAATAATTTTTTACATAGCAATTATACAGAATATAAATGCTCAGAGCCATCCCAATTTCTAAAGAATTGCTTTTTCCTCAATAAGCAAGTTTTGGATTTCTAGAGTACTGTTTCACAAATATGTGTTTTAATTGATTTATTTAAAACAACACTGATATAATCTTAGATTTTAGTTAGCCTACAATCTAATTATATAAACCAGTATCAGATGGATGTCTCAGAAGCATTTTGCAAAGCACATCAGAAAGCATCACAAGATGTCAACAAATATGCATAAGTGATTTTATGTTATTTTTTATACCTGATTTCACAAAGTATTTCGTCAGAAGATTTTTTTTTCAAAATTAAGTCCCTTGGCAAGTAACCATAGAACAGTATCTCACCTGCTCAGAAAATCTGCTTTCTTTAAAGAAGATTTTAACCATGTTTAAAAAAATCTACATATTAAATTTTGCTATACAGCGGGGAAGAAAAAATAGCTCTTAAATGCATCAATGCTGTATATAACAGGGAACAGAATTCAGATCTAGTTGTTTTTAGGCTCAAGTTTTCAGGTACTAAGAGGCTTTTCAGTTGTATCTTAGTTAACAACTGCAAAAAAGGCTTCTCTTACAGTAAAAGTATGTATTTCTGAAAGTCTGTCACCAAAGTACCATAATCTCTTTCTGATATTGGTACATATAACATCCACGGTGATTTAGATAAAGTACTCAAACCAGTCAAATTAAATAGGAACTCTGAACTCTTCTGCTGAGACTAGCTATTCAATCACATCAGAGTGAATGATAGAATAGCTATCTAACTAAGCTAGATCATTTTTTCTTTATAAATAGTACTACATCTCTGTTGTTTGCTTTCTGGAAGAATAGGAAACTACATTTGTTGCTCAGGGAACTGCAATTACAAAGTTCCTCTTCCATTTTGCCTTTCAGTGCAAGAAACTTTAAAGTTAAGAAATAAAACATTTTCTCCCACAAAGACAAACAAGAAGTAATGACCTAAACAACTGCAAGACATTTGGAGGATAAGCATCATAAAACAGTCAGGACAGGTAAGCGTTTAATGTAAGAAATTGTTATAGCAGGTCAGAACATGGATACATCAACTTATACACTGCCCATATGAGAGGCACAAGGACAAGACAAACAGGTAGTGATAATTTTCCCAGGGCATTTGCCTGGTTTCCAGCAATCTGTACTTCAGGCATGCCACTATCTTCTTTTTTAAGTGCTCAGTGAATGTTCTTCCAAGTTTCTCAACTTGATTTTTGTATTCACATAAATGCTTACCATCCTGAACATTCTCAGCAAACAGTTCCACAAGTTAACTACACCAAACGGACAAAAGAGTCTCTAAGGTTTCTGGGCTCTGTCTCCCATTAGTTCTCTTCACATTCTTTGGTTCACAGACAGCTAGACAATTTGTGTATAGCCACAGGCTTAGGTACTGATCCCCTCTCTAGGGCTGAGAGGAATAGATAAATGATCCCTCAAGGCCCCTTCCAGTCCCACCTTTCTCTGTGACTCCTCCTTTGAGAACATTCTCTCATTTACAATACAAATCTTAAAACTTAAGGACGTGCCTCGCCAGGAAAACCAAGTTACTATCATAATCATACTTTTGACACAAGACAACCAAAGCAACACAGACTATTCCAACTGAGAATGAAAACAAGTATTAGAATATTTTCAGCTTTATTCTCTTTGTTATTCCTTGCACACCTTAAGAGCATGTATTCCTGATTGCTGCATAAAGAACTACCCACATGGGCACCAGGTCTTTATCCCTAATGGGTAAAGTTAATCTAAATGTAACCAATATAAATAGCTCAAATTGCTCCTTCCGGTATTACATTTCATTTTCTTACTGTGTCTTTCTTCTGTTACCCCATGGCTTGGTTTAGTTCAGTCACCAACAGTTCTTCAGCCCATATTATCCTAAATTACTTTGTAACTTGAAAGCATTACCAGCAGGCCTTTTTATCCACTTGCTGGTCACTGATTAAATATATATACAGGTGTATCAAATACCATTGTACAAACAATACTGACAGCAGCTAAGCTTTTTAATTAAATGGCAATCAGCTGAACGCCCCTACCCCCCAAAACAAAATGATTCTGTTTAATCAGAAGTTACCTCACTTGTGGAGCACGTTTCTCTCTCCACTGCAGGTATTCAGAGACTTGTCCTGTGCAACCCGGTCTAGGGGAACATGCCCCTGCCCATGGCACTAGGGGTGTTCTTCAAGGCCCTTTCCAACCCTAATCTTTCTGTGATTTTGTGCCTCGTGATCTACTCACCTGCTGACCGAATATAATTTACAGAATCCCAGCATTATCAGGGTTGGAAGAGATCTCTGGAGGTGATCCAGTCCAACCCCCCTGCAAGGCAAGGTCACCAGGAGCAGGTAACACAGGAATGCTTCCAGGGGGGTCTGGAAGGTCCCCGGGGAGGGGACCCCAGTCCCTACCAACATCAACGTAAAGTTCTTCTTCACGTTGAGGTGGAACTTCTCGTGTTTCAGCTTACTATTCAAAATTATCAACCTAAAACCTGCCATCTTTTACGCTGGCTTTGCTCTGTATGTCACTCTATTAATTCCAGGCTTAACCAAGCGTCTTCCTCTTCACATCAAGGGAAACAAACACAGCTCACGGAAACTTGAACGCGGCGCCAGCCCTCCCCATTCCCCACGCAGGGCTGCCTCAGCCCCGCCGGCCCAGGGGCAGGGGCAGCGCCGCACCGGGGCCGTGTCGCCGCTTGGGGCCGTGCCCGGCGGGGCCATGCCCGCCCCTCACCGCCCGCCCGGCTCTCACCTGCGCGCGCGGCCCCGCGCCCCCGCGGCGGCACAGCCGCAGCACGCGCCCCGCGGCCGCCGCCATCACCGCGGCGCTCCCCGCCCATTGGCGGGCGGGGCCGGGGGCGGGGCCGCGGCTGCGCGCTGCCGCCCCGGCGGAGCCTGCGGCCGCCGTCCGGGGCCGGCGCCGGCTTTGGCTCGGCGGCGCCTCGGCGTTCCTGAAATCCTGCCCCGACGGGAGGCCGGTGGCTTTTATACCTGGGGTTACATTCACGGTGGCCACCAGGTCAGCAGGAGACCCCCGGCGCGGCCTCCTGTCTCGGAAGGACAGCGCTGAAAGCGGGACTCCGAGTACGGAGCGCTGGGACTTGCAGTGCGTCTGGGGCAGCAGCGCTGCTCTGGAGATTTGTACCAAAAAACAGATTTCACCTTGTTTGGATTTTTCCCATGGGGAAAAAGAAATCAAGGAATTGCAGAATCAATTATGTTGGAAAAGACCTCTGAGGCCAGCGGGTCCAACCCGTGGCAGTCACCGCCTTGTCAGCTAAACCATGGCACAACGCCACGTCCAGTCTCCTTAAACACCTCCAGAGACGGCGACTCCGACACCACCGCGGACAGCCCATTCCAATGTCTAATCACCTGTTCTGTGAAGAAACTAATGTCCTCTTGTCCTGTCGCTGGTTGCTTGGGAGAAGAGACTGACCCCCACCTAGCTACAGCCTCCTTTCAGGCGGTTGTAGAGAGTGAGAGGGTTCCCCCTGAGCAGCCTCTCCTCCAGGCTGAACAGCCCCAGCCCCCGCAGGTGCCTCTCATAGGATTTGTGCTCCAGACTTTTCACCAGCTCTGTTGCCTTTCTCTGGATGACATATTTTAGACACAGAGAAGTTATCTCTTACTGAGGGGGGGTTGATGTCAATCCTGTCATCTCCCAAGGTGATGACAATGTCTCTGGATACTGAACCTTGGAATTTGAGAATGTTGCTAGTTGCTCTGAGTTACATGGGATATACATTTATAGGTAACTGGATTTTGTCAGTAGTTTTTTCTACATGGGAGTAGTGGAAATTAATTAAAAAACTGAATTTAAGAAGCTTTTCTTTAGACTTACAGGGACCTTCTTTTTAAGAGGAGTTACTATTTCAGAGGAAATTCTGGAAATAAATCTCTGCTTTTCCAGGTTTATTTTTTTGTTAAGTTTTTCATGGGTCGCCATTGCTTCCCCCATGCAGATGAAAGTATGATTTCCTCTCTGGGTTATAAAAGAGGTTATAAGAAAACTGGCCTTGGCAAAGGAAGTCATCCATGTGGGGAGGTGAAGGAGGAGCTGCCTGGAAAGGTGCATTCATTCTTGCAGTTGCCAGCTGTGAAAGTGAAAAAATCAGCAGTTTTACTGACATGGATACATTGCAAATGATTGCCATGAGCACTGCACTGAAGGAGAGCAGTGAAGTGTCTCTCCTGTGCACACCTGGCCAAGCGCTGGGAACTGCAGCCACGCTTTGCATCACAGGGTATGTTGGGATGGCATTTAGTTGCTAACTGTTTCTCAGAAGAGAAAAAGGGGAGTTGGTTCAGGGTCACAGTCCCACTGACCCACCTCCTGGAGCAGCCAGCAGAGCTGAAGGGGTGGAGAATGCCAGTGATGAGTATGGCCTCTTCACGGCCTATGGTGAATCCCATCTGCCATCTGTCGCCCTGCAGCTTGGCTTTGTTCAGCAGCAGAGGAGCCCTTCAGTCCTCACTGTGCTCAGCAATTGTTACTTCTCACCCCTGGCAGCTCTACAGAAACAAAGCACCACTGGAGTGAATGGGTTTTATTCCCCACATATAATTAATCACCAATTAAGCTAGAGGAGCAGGCCACCTATAAAATATTGCCCACTTATTCTTGGTAACTAGTTGATGTAAATACAACTTCCTTGATTTCCTACATTTTTCTAATCCTATGCTCACCATGGAAAAAAATCCTAAATGCATTTGCAATCTGGAGCATGATTTCAAAGACATTGGGGTTCATACATGGTTTCAACTGGAGGTTACAGAATTGCTCTTGCACATTGCTAAATAGAGACTGTGGTGTATATGAAGTCCAGCAATTAAGGGCTATGTTATGTTTCTCTTTGATCATTAGAGCTGTCAGCCCTTAGAAACTGATGGCTGCCCCTTCAAGGTGGAAGATTTTTGCACAAATTTCAGGTGTATTTCCCAACAATCCTGCTTCTGCCAAAGAGTTTGCTTGTGCTTGCTTGCCCCTAGGAGACACTTGTACAGAGATCCCTGAGTGACCATTTTCTAGACTGATCAGGAGTGCATGTAGTTATTATTTGGGATTTTTGAAGGAAATGTACTTCTGTGGTAGGCATGGCTAGCATGTTCCAGAAAGATTCCTACTAATGGAAAGATTCTGCTTCTGCTTGGGTGGCTGGGGTCTGCATTTGCCAGTTCAAAATCAGTTTTTAGCACAAATGAAAGTAAGATAAAAATGAGCGGAGTTTATTTACATGCTCAACCACCTGCACCCCATCCCTCTGTGAAAATTTGTTACGGCAGGGGTGAAGGGAAATGCAAGAAAACCATGTTTAATCTATTTATCCCAAGATTAACTCCAAAGGGCTTCTCTTTCTGTCTCTGTGTTTACTTGACAGACTGTAGATGCTTACCTAATCCATGCAAACTACCCCAATGCTTCACTAAGCCCTCTGAGGAACTTTAGTCACTTGGTGGCAGGGATGTCCTTCTTGAGCCCAGCTGGGCAATGTTCTACTCTGGGGACCTGTTTCAATTGTGAGCCTGATTACCCTTGTCCTTGTGTAACCTGCTATTCATGCTCTGTTCAATCACAGAACTGGGGACTGCTGCCTGCAGCACATTACCTGCTTTTGTTTTTAGACTTAGATAATGAGGGGTAAGCATATCATTTGGGACTATTCAAAGCTTTGGGGTGCCGTCTTTGAGGATGGCCTGACATAAAGAAAAGGTTGCCTCTGTGTGGGGCTTGAGGTTTCTGAAGTGAAAAATTACTGAAAGCAGAATAAGGAAACCAGGCTGAGCCTGTCAAGTGCATGGGTTGGGGACAGATGGAGGGGTATATCTGTAGTATATGCAAATTCTTGAGCACAAGCCTAGGGTTGAGCTCTAACCCAAAGTTGCTGATTGCTTATGTTACCAGCCTACATGCAGACAATCCTGAAATGAGATCTGGGGTGGTTTTTTGTAATCAGAGATGGGATTGGTAGATAGCATGAGTTCAGGCTATTAGTATGGGTAGTGTGAAAACCAGTTGCTTGAGGAACAGGTATCCCAGTGGCAGTGCTGGAGATGTATGGCTCTCCAGCTCACTGCCTCATTGAAGCAGTCTGAAAATTGACAAGGATCTGGGGCAGCCTAAAGGTCCATTGAGCCTGATGGCTTCACTCTGTCAGTGACAGGTGCTTACAGAATCACAGAATATGTTGAGTTGGAAGGGACACATCAGAATCATCAAGTCCAACCCTGGTCCTCCAGAGGACCATTGCCAAGAGTCACACCAAGTGCCTGAGAGCATTGTCCAAATGCTTTTTGAACTGTCAGGCTTGGTGCTGTGACCACTTCCCTGGGGAGCCTGTTCCAGTGCCCAGCAGCCCTAAGGGGAAGAACCTCTTCCTAATAATCAACCTAACATTCCTCTGGCGCAGCTTCCCTCCAATCTTGTCACTGGTCACCAGAGAGAAGAGATCAGTGCCTGCCCCTCCTCGTCCTCTCACAAGGAAGTTGTAGAATGTGTATAAAGACAGGGTAGATATACAGAGCAAAAGTCTCATTGGTAATGAGATGAAGAGTGTATTTTAGGCTTAGATAGGAAAAAACCCACAGAGGAGAAGAGGTCAGAACTTAATGAAGCAAGATCTGCTGCCTTACAACAGAACAAGATAACCTGCAGCAGACATGAGGGACTCCATCCATCAGAAGCAAAAGCAAATAGTTGTAGGAGGGTTAAAGTTTTGCAGGATGCCCTAATCCAAATCCATTTCCACAGAGATGCCTAAATTTTTATGTTTTCCCTAAACAAAATAAAAGAGTAGATTTGTTTCGGAATTCTGAACTAAAGTTATTCTTCTTGTAAAGTGTTTTCTGTTCTCTTTCCCCTGTGCCTTTCTTCTTTATGCTGTAAGTACTTTGGCTGAAGTTCTGGGGCACATGTGCTAAAAGGGACAGCAAGCAACAGGGGCTGACTAAGTGACAAAAATCTCAGGATGTTACAGTATCCACATGCATAGGACACTTCTCAGAGCCTAACTAGGAGCACTTGCTGGATTATCTTCGTGCCAAGGGAAGTTTACGAACACCCACATCCAGTGTTGAACAAAAAATTGGAGATTTTGTCTAAGGAGAGCACTAGACAAGAGTGCCTTGACAGAAAGCTTTGTGTTTCAGAAGCTGATCAGTATGTGTTTGAACAAAAAAAAACCAAACAAAATGAATTCAAAAATGCAGACAATTCAGGTGTATTTTAACTCTGTTCCAGTTAAGTAATTTCCAGATACTTTATGACATGTATGTGCTTTTTGACACAGAAATTGTTTTGCATTGATCTTCCTCATCACTATTGAAAGGCTTGAGGCTGATATATCCAGAAGTCATGTTTCTTTAATGCAAACATATAAATTCTATTTTAAAAGACTAATAACAACAGCTATTTCATTGCACCTACTTTTCTTCCGATGTGGAACGAGCACATTTCATTTCATAGACTGCATACACCAGCTACCTAAGGGTTGTCAATTACGTTACGCTATAAAAGGCACAGCACTTAGGGGGCTGTCAGTCAATTCTGTAGTGAGAGAGATTTCAAGCACCTTTATTCCAACACTATCAAATATAAAAATAAAGCAAATTTACCTGACAACACCAAATACAGAGGCATCCTATTTCATTTTATAGTGCAAGTGGTTTGGACTGAGCACAGAATTAGGAAAAGTGAATCAAGAGTAGCCAGAGACCTTTACTTGTAGAGTAGTGCCCCCTGTTTTGTTCCTTACCACAACTTTCCTTCTCCATAAAAGAAGGTGCTACCCAGATTTTCATTGCACTTTGGATCACAGCCCTGGATCTGTTTTCTTTATGGTCTGAAGGTTGCTGGTTGGGGTTTTTGCCCCCCACAGTTTATGGATATCATTGAGCACTGCAAGGCATTTTGGGGAATATTCTTTTCTGCAGTATGATGTTCCAGCTTTGTCATAATTTATGTGCTTGGGAAGACCCCATTAAATTTATAAACAGTTCCAAGAAAGAAAGAGAACTTATATGGATGCAATTAAGAGGCATCTGAAGATAGTTTTATCCCACATGAATGCCAGAGTCAGTCCAAAGATAATATAAATGCAGTGTCTATGCTTATTTTTAGTTGACATGTGCTTTTAGACTATGTAATATGTCTTTGTCATTTGTCTACCATACACTTTGCCTCCGTATGTTTATCACTGTTGCTATTGCTGATTCAGTATTTCAATAATAGAATCATTTGAAGCTGTTCTTTAGACTAGGGTTTGCATCAGACTTTTTTGTCTCAATATAATTAGACTAAAGTCGTTGCTGATCCTTGCAACATCCTTTGAGCCAGAGCTGACATTATATCCAGAAGCTGTACCTATGCTTCTAAATAAAAAAGGCCTAAGGTCTGGCCTAGAGACAAAGCGACCTCGAACAAGTCACATAAGCATTGACTAGGGCCACCTTCCCTGTACAGAACAGCTGCTTGGAAGATTCCAAAACAGAACCAGAAATACAAATAATCTCACTCATCTGGACACAGAGCAGTGGTAGTTTTATCTCTTCATCCCACAGAAGGAAATATATTGCTATTTCCATTCCTGAACCTATTCAGATTTATAAACTTTTCATTATTGATTCTTTTAAGGTCTAGATGCAAACATATATTCAGAATAAACCGGTGAAAGCAGTAGTTTTTCAGATTGTGTGTGCTTCTCAAGATTCATTTGTAGGCAGGGAGTAGACACTGTATGTCCTGTCTACCTCACCAGATAATAAGAAAATACTTCTCAGAGCACGCCCTCCTGGGACAACAGGAGGAATTGGCCATTCTACAATTTATGGATGCTGCTGGAGGTTGTGAGCTCTATCTGTATCTTTGTCAGACTGACAGCTCTCTTTTGTTTTGAAGGTTGGCATGTGTCTTCCTGTGGCCTCACATCTTTCCTGATGGACTGAAATTCATGCAGGTGCATGATGGTCAATGACCAAGCCCTGTCCCATAGAGTGCTGTGGTTCCAGACACTCAGCTGATCCTGCTGAGCAGACCAGGTTGTGGAAGCTGTGGAAGCTGTGGTCACCTTGGCCACAAACTAGTCTAACAGAAGACTACATTCACCTTCTGAGAACTGGACGGGAGCTGAACAGCTAGAGAGTAGAAATGGTCTTCTCAGTGTCTCTGAAGTTCAGGAAATGGCAGATCCAGCATCTTGCAGTTTTCCATGCTTCTTGGAGATGTTCTAAAGAGGACCAAATGGTTATTCAGAACTAAATTTTTTTCTCCCCTCAAAACGAAACTAATGACTAAAATACCATCCCATTCGGAGCTGAAAAGGAAGCTTTAACTTCACATTAATAGGCTTTGAACTAGTCTCTGAAATAATGAAGTATAAGAAATTATGACTTAAATTATTTCAGGTTTAAAACAGCTGTAGCAGCAGAAGCTTCTGAGTCATCAGGGCTTCCACAGAAAAATCTACAATGCATCTTTACCAGAAATAACAAGGAAAGAGAATGACAAATTTGATCTGGATTAAGAAGAAAAAAAGAAAAACACCGCAAATCACTGTTCTTACTTTCTGACCATTATATTCAAATAACAAAGAAAATAACTTGCAGTTGTCTGCCGTAAAACTTCTTACAGAAACAAGCAAATCATGTGCCTGTACTGAATCTATGTCAAGACCATAAAGGACCAGCAAAACCACCTATCTAACATATTGCACATGTCTTTCCCAGATGTTCTGGGTAAAGAATTGATCATTTTTGGCTGCTCTCTTACTGCCACAACAAGGCACTACCTACAGTCTACCCTGTGGGTGCCAGTACTGAAAACCCAGTCAAAGTGACACCTGGAAGTTGTTCTGCTGCACAAGTAAAGATCTTAATCCACAATAACCTTGTGTGGATGTGGTTGGAGAGGGAAGTAAGCATGCAAAGCTTCTTTAGCATTCCACATCAGTGCAAGAGGTAACCCAAATACAGAAATAGTACTCTGCTCTTGGAGAATTAAGCTGGCACCTGGAAAGTAGTTTTACTAACAGGTGCTTTATGCCTGCTTCTGGAGAACCATGGTGACCACTTTGAGCCAAGTTCCAACTGTGGGAAATAATCCTGAGTAGAGTAGGAAGCACTAATGAATACTTGCTCTTCTCAACCTGACCTACAGCTTGAAAGGCAGTTCCTGTTTTGACATCTCTTGCTCTGCCATCTTTAGCCATCAAAGAAAGCACTTAAGAGGGTGAATTATACAGTCTGGATCTCACTCATGAAATAGCACATGTAATTGAGATTATTGTAAGTATCAGTAGAAACTGTCTGAATCATCACCTCTGTGCATGTGAGAATCTATATTGCATGACAGCCTAAATCTGAACATCTGCAGCTAGCAACTGTATTTCTCTTATTATATGAGAAAACTCTGTTCTGATATAGAAACTCTGTTCTTAAGTGAGAGGTGAAACAGTAGAGAAAGTTTGCAGATTTTGTGGGGGGAAAGAAAAGGAAACTCCAGCTTCTGTGATCATAGTCACAAGCTGACTGATTTACTTACTTATTGATGACATAAGTCATGTGTCATTTATAATGTGCTGCCACAATCCAGCTGGACATGGTTGGCTGGCAGCAAATTATCCTGAACCTTGTGGAGGTAAGTAGGCTCCAGCATATTTTAAAGATGCCAGACATTTTGTCTCTTTGGCCAAGCCTTCTCAGTCATTTATAAAGTTACATGGAAAGGTCAATCTGTACTTATAGATACAATATGATTTAACCAGATTACATTATTTCCATTTACTTAACAAAATAAATAAAATTTTAAAATCCCAGCAAAATAAATAAGCTTGTTAAATATCTCTTGAGAAAGGACTTCACTGTCCCCAGAGATATGCCTGCTAGTTTTCCACTCTTCTGAATACATTAAAAAAAGTTACTCAGACTGGAATTTCAGTAGAGATTCTGTTGGAATATAGAGGTTCTGAGCAAATACAGTGTTTTAAATACAAAAAGGCTTCAGAAGAAAGTCTATTTCTTAGTGAAGTTGTCAAGGAAAATGGCAACTATTCAAAATAATACTATTCAAAATAAAATCTACAGTTTCAAATGCTAAAAATAAAAGGGGAGATGAGTCAACTATATGTAATTCTTCTGTTGCATGAAATTAAATGAGGAATTATTTGGTAAAGTACATAGTACACAGATCACATTTTAAACACCTTATTGGAGCCTGAAAATAATTGATGTTGCAATGAGGAACAGGCTTGGGGGAACAAAATTTGGTTTGCCTTTTTCTGTTTTAAGTTTCCTGGAAATGATAGGTAGTTTAATTATTACTCTAAATTGCCTATTTATGTTTATTGAAAGAGGGTTTTGCACTCTAATAGCATATGAGTGTTAAGCACCTTCTAATTATTTTGAGGATGTTTGCAAACACACATTGGTCTTCAGATTTTTTCCCAGATTAATGCAAGTATTTGATGTACAAAATCGGAGTGGTTTGAAATTCTTGAGAAAAATACAATTTTTGTCTTCTTATGTTCATGCTGAAAATTAGAGGGTGTTTTGCTTCTTTAGTAGAACAAATCTAACAAAATAAATCAATGTATCTGAATTAGTCTTCTGCTTTCAAATATTAGAGGACTTCCACAATTTCTCAAACCTTCTATGCAATATTCAGTTAATCTCTCAGTTAAGGTTTAATTCTAGATGGTGGTGTGTTTTAGCTGATAGAATACATAGAACAGCTTAACACTATCACTGAGTACTGGCAGTGCTGTGACTGGTCAGGAGCACAGTATTCACCAAAATGTTAAATTTAGGAAACCTCAGAAATTAAGGTCAGTGAAGCAAAATAATGAGAGTGTAGGGTGGAACATTATAAGAAAATTGAATGCAAATAACACTGCATTTTTTGAACCTGGATATATTTGCAAAAATGGGAGGATTCCATTCTCTTGAAATTAATTTTAGAACTGAGCCAAGGCCAGGTTTTTGCTGCCATATGTCTTTAGAGCAAAGCTGTTGCCATAAATGGCACACTATTCAGTGCCATGAACCACAAGAGGGAATTTCAAACCAGGTCCTAAGAATTTCCATGATCAATTAATGGACTTTTTTCAGGCCAGGGGCTTTCAGCCTGTGGTAGAAGATGGCAGCTCTGCCATGCTGAGGGATCATCCTCAGGAGCCCTGGATATTAGCCTTTTCCCTGTGTCTGATACTTGCCTTGCTAGCAGAAAGTCATCAGGAGGACTTTGGCATGATGGCAAGCACACTAGTGATTAAGTGTTAAATCTACCTACCTTTTGTGGGTGCTGGCCAGTACATGGCTGGGTTAGAACATGAAGGCAGGCTTGCAACCTTTTTAAGCCCTGCTGAAGATGTCTGGAAAAGTTGACCCAAAAGAGGAGCTGTGAAAAGGAGTGGGCAGGGAAATATCATCTTTCTGCTTGAAAATTTTCTCCTTACACCAAAATATATAGTGTTTGTTTATACTAAAATAGGATCATATTCATAAATCAATGAAAATAATAAAAAGAATAATTAATATTCTCCCTTTTGTACCTGTTCTCTGTTTGCTTTATAATTTGTAGCAGATGGAAGCCAAATGTTTTTAAAGAATCAAAACTAATTTTATAATGAGATGGTTCATCTTTTCAAAATAACTTCTCCTTAAAATGCCAGTTATCCTTTTGATTTTAATCTATAAAAACATTACTGTTGGAATATGATAATATTTTTAGTAGCTCCAAGTGAACCTACATTCTTGAGCTTTCTTCCATAATCCATGTCTGAAGATTCTTCCTTTTCACACCACTATCTCATTGTTTTATTTGTCTTTGGAAAAATCTAGAAACTTTGGTGTCACAGCAATATTCTCACTGTCTGCTAACAAGCTGTTATGGTTCTATTTGTGGTAGATTTTCTTGATTTAGAACAAAATCTGTTTTTTAAAATTTATTTTATTGCATGGGCATATATAGTACATTATGAGCAATTCTAACACAGACCAATAAAGAACTCTGTCTTTTTTCTTAGTTAAGATTTAAATAATTTCTAAGTCAATATTTAAAGAAATATAAGTGAAGATATGGCAAGAAAATAAACAGAACTGAGTAAAGCAGAACAGAGAAGGACGTTGACAAAATATGCTTTGTCTTAAGTGACAATTCCAAATGTTCATTTAGGAGTAAAAATAAAAGAATTATGGTGGTGGGAGAGAAGCGTGTGGCAGAAAGGAAGCTATAGTGTGTATCCAAAGCACCTAAATAAATAAGACTGAGAATAAAAGCTCTTATTCTTAAATGCAAAGGAAAATATTCTTAAATACATCCTTAGGTTGCTAAACTGAGGATTCAAAACATCTAATATAAAAAGTACCAAATGCAGATGAATTGCTTTTAATTAAAAAATACAACTCAACATTTCAAGTGCAAAGATTATCTTAAAATTTCCAGCTATGATCTATCTTGGTCTTTCCTCAACTAAATATCTTGAAAAAATTCTGAGGAAAACCCAGAAGTTTGTTTATAGTGAATTTCTGGGATAACTTATCAGGTAAATAGGCTACCACTGCATTCTTTCTTGGAAAGCATTAAATCCATCACTATTACTGGGAGTAGCCCTGGTATGTCAGTGCCTCTGTTACAGAGACAGCTTCTACCTCTTAAAGATAAGTCAGGAGAAAGTCAGGCAAGTTGAACAAATGTCTCTGTAGGTAGGAAACTTGTTTGAGAAATTTCTATACATGTAATCTCCAAAATAAAAGTTTACAAACTAGCCTGTTAAGATGATTTCAGAAATTTCTCCAGGATTTTTTCTAAAAATTGAATACACAGTTTTTGAATGGTTGCTATCATGAAGGAAAGGTTTATAGCAATAGCTTTGAAGCAAAAAAAATGTTTTCTCCTACTTTAGCAACAGATTAGAATGGCTAATGTTAATGTAATTCCCTGTCAAAAGTACAAAAAGTGCACAGATCTAGGAAGTAGGTGATGCTACTCTTAAGCTGTGAAGGAAGGCACATCATGTGTACTTTGCACTTCACATTTTATGATGCCAGAAGTTAAATGCATAATATAAAATTTGCAGGAGCTGAACTATACAATAATTATGATAATTGGGGACATTTCTCTCCAGGGAGTGAACTCTAATAGTTAAGGAGTGACTTGATGTTAAAATAAAAATCTCACTATGCATTGATTAATTAAATAAAAGGTATCCAGAAGGTTTATTGCACAGTAGCAAGGGATATGATTTGTACTTTCTATGGGCCACAGTATGCATTTATTAAAAACCATATCTCTGTTTACTGGAAGTTAAGACTGCAATAGGACATACCCTTTCATCTGAAAGTGACGACTATGGAAATGAACACCTAGGTGGGAAGATGTATAACCCTTTTCATTTTTATATTGCCTATAACAGCAGCAAACCTGTGCTTCATGGTGCTTCCACTTCCATTTTGGATAGCCATGACAGGTATTGCTCTCCAGAGGTGTGTCAGAGAGGGCCCTGGAGTACTGAGGGTGACTGAAGTGGCCCAAATCATCATCCACTCTCTCAGTATCTCCAAACCTTTGGAGAATGCCTCACATCTGGTCCTAATTTTGTGAAGAGGGCATATGTCTTCACCTGGCAAGTGCTTAAACTGTGGATGGGGATGGCACTAAGGCCAGCTGTCACAGAGTGGCTTGCAACTGCGCTAATAAAGTCTTACCCTTCAACAAAGGGCATCCACATTGACACCACCTGTTGGAAGTGGTACCAGAGCTCTACTAATCCTTGAACTATGGCTGGTGAAGTTCTATATGGCAAGACCAAAGCTGTGCTTGCAATTATTCCAATTATTCTAAACTATTCTAATTGTAATTTTACAATGTAGCTGATGGACTTCCCCTGCCCAAGAACTTTGCCTGACACTGTTTAACTTAACAATATATAACCCTAGATATTGGATCAGTAAGAGAGTACCAAGAATCACACAGACATAGGCCAAGGAGTCTTATTTCTATGCCCTGGCTTTAAGACATTTAGGAGAAAACCTCTACTGATTTTAAGACTCATGATGACACTGAGGTCCCCGTGCACAGGTATTGCCTCTGCTTGGAGATATTGTCCCCACGCTGCAGGCTGGGTGTGCTGGGCTTAGAAGGGGATGACAGTGCCCCTTGAAGGGCTGAGGGAGTTAACACTAAATAAGGTGACAGTTGCCCTGAGCTGTGGGGAGCTGTGTGACAACACACATTTCCAGACCTTATTCAGATGAGAGCCAAGCTAGTTTCTCCGTATGCAGCTATTAAACACTTTTGATCTTGGGCTCAATCATTTTATCTGTATATGTAAGCAGAATACTGTAGATTTAGAATGAGTTCAATTAAACTTTTCTCCTCAGGAACCTATGTTTTTTGATCAGTGATGAGTCACCTCAGGTAGCAGGTCAGAGTGTTTTCCTCCTGAGTTTTGGGCTAAGAATATTGCTCTAGCTTTTAGATTCTGGTTGTACCAGGTAATGTTTCAAGTTAAAAAGGGGCTTTTTTAGAGTCTTGTTGTCAGGTCTAGTAGTACAACTAGCTTCTGAAATCTGTAAGGACAGACTCAAATGAAAATAGCCTAGATAAACCGGTTGGTACAGGGAATGGTTTCCAAAATCAGGATAACTCCTCTGAAATTTACCCCCTTCAAGGCTTCTCCTTTTCAAAGAAGAGACTTCTAGCACAAGTCCCTCTGCCTGACTTGGCTGATGCAGTGTGACATGAGGCAAGCAGTTGAAATGCCAAGGCAGTTGATCCGATATGCACAGACTGACATAGAAAAAGAAAACACAACTGGTTTTATTCTGAAGTCATGTTCTTAACTGACTCATCAAAGTTATTTTTGTTTTGTTAGGTTAGAGGAATATGGTGATGACGTAGTGCTGAAGCCTTTTTCTCCTAAACAGCCTACTTATCATATTTGTTGTCTTTGTAAGTACATTCAATAGAATGGGATATATTTTTGCTGTGTAGATGATGCAATGTGAGAAGCTGCTTTCCACACAGTTTAATCTTAGATTGTATGCCATAACATTGCTTACATTGATATGAATAATACTTGAACTTACAGTGTCAGAGATAGCTATCTCAACAGGATAGTAAAACAGCTGATTACTTCCTGAAGCACCTATTTAAATCAGGAATCCTCACAATAAAATGCCTTTTAAGAATCCTTTTAATATTAGAGCATTCAATAGTTAATCACCTTCGAAAACTGTAAGGTACCATGGGAAAAGGAGAAAAATGTCCTTCCTCTTTCCACAGGTACTTCATCCTTGTTTGAAATTTAAATGCAGCTTTGGTTTATTATTTTTAAATGCCTTCATTTAATAATTAATTAAAAAAATTTTTTTTGCAAAGTTGAGTAGAAAATAAGAATGCTGAAAGCCTCCTCTCAGTCTAGACTGCTATTTTTTGTGTGCAGAGGCAAAATGTTTGATGTCATTCCTGAATAATGTTCAGCAATGTTTTATCCATCTGAGTTATCCAAATACAAGCAAAGGGCAACTCCATATTTCAGTGACCTGACTGGTCCCTTTGTTAAATGGCCGGCTCCACTTAGCTGCAGATGTTCATATGATATAAAAGTATAAGACATCACAAAAAGAGGTGCTGTAAGCTCTGGAATCTACTTTTGCAGTCTGTGCTCATATTTTCTATTACACAGGGTCTTGTCCTTAGTAGAAAGGTTCCAAAAGTTTATATTAATTAATTTTATTTGATCTATGTAAACTAGAAAAAAATCTGTGAGGCTGACACTTTGAATCCAGTTCAAACTTGTTTAGATTAACTTCTCTTAATTAGCAACCTAAGTAAAAACAAAGCAAGGATAAAATCACTTCCTATGCACCACTGATGGATGTGTCTTAAGTGAAGAGTTAACATGAATTATCCGTGCTTGAATTACTCTGTTTGTATAAGCTCTGTTTGCATGAAAGCAACCACACTGTGAAATAACACCAGAGTTTGTTTTGTCCATGCTATGCTTGTATGCAATACTAACAGTTGTGGATGGGCATCCTATGGATTTCTTTACTGGAGCAAGCTGCAAAACAAAATAAAACAAAACAAAACATCCCCAGTTAATTGTTTATATGAAAAGCCTGACCTCTTTAGATGAGCAGAAGGCACTGAAGGACTGTATACCCTCGAAGTTTTCCCACGGAGCAAACATATGTCCCTGCTACAGGGAGATCAATTGTTAGACTGCATCCATTACTGGGCCAGCCAGTTAGAGCCACAGGCTTCACCACGCTGAAGCTGGGGTCCTGGTTAAACTTGGGCAACATTTAGGCTGAAATTAGTTTTACAGAGATGTTCTTGCTTTTGGAATTTGCACTCCTGCACAGTAAGATGCAGATCTGGTATAGCAAGATTCCCTTGTATTTCTCAGATCTTCTTAGTGACAATAATATGTCAGATTCAGGATAAGCTTGCCTGACTGCACTGTGACTGCTGCTTTTGAGGTTGGGTGCCTGCTTAGAGCAATAGCCTGCATATTTTCCTGAGCCTTTTTCTGTGATATACCCCATTTTATCTATCCTCTGACATATGTATAAAACTTAGTCATTGCACTAAAGATGTATCTTCTCTACTCCAAAGTTTGAAAATAAGAAATAAGGTAACTGTTTTCAGGACAGGACAGGTTACTGAGAATGGCAGTTCACTTTTGGAGGAAATTGTAAACAATAGCCAGCTATTCCAAATTTTAAAAATCTATTTGGGAATCTAAATGCATATTTGCTCACTTAAGTGAAAGGCCTGACTTTTGGAGGTGCTAAGTTGATCCAAACTCAGAATGTTTTCCATCCTCAAAAATCTGGCCAATTGCTTTCATGTCTCTCTGTGGAATGTAGTCACCCAAGTTTGACAGTTTTGGCTCTAAGGTTTAACTTGACTGAAAACAAACTGGCTTCAAAACTGTAGGGGAGGTTAGCAGCAGCTGCTCAAACCTATGTATCCAAGAAAGAAAATCTTAAAATGTCAAATGGATTTCTTCTCATGAAGTCAACCAGCAATAAACAGGAACAGAAACATACCTGGAAGGGTAAAACTAGACCTCAGTCTGCTATTTCTTCCTCACATGATGTTTCTGAGTAACCCTGCCTGGGGTCAGGGGCTCAGGTGGACTGTTGTACAGGAACCTGAGGCTTGTCATTTTCATAACAACATCTATAATTTAGATACTGCTCTCTTCAGTTCTCAGTGGAGGAGCTGTGAGCTGGCACAATTATAACCTCCATACTATTCCTCTTCAAAATAAATGAATACTCTTGCAGGAAACATGAGCTGCCCAGGCTGTGGCAGACTGTAGAGAATGCTGTAAGAATATGTTTGCAATGCTTTGTGCATCTGTGGATAAAATTAAGTTCAAGGAAGACAGAAAAAGGTAGTTAGAAAACTTTCCAATTTAATTTGAAACTCAAACTGAGACTCAAAAGCTGAGACCAGAATTAGTGAACCATTTGGTTTTAAGTATTTGAAATTCTACCATAAAATTATCTTTCAGTAATGGAAAAAATAGAAATTAATATTGAAATGATTCTACATTCAAGAAGTGAAAATCTGTCTTCAAGTTCATTTAGCAAAGTGACATTTAAATTACTATGAAGAATTGTGTGTGCTATATATTATTTGTAATTTCATAAAATGTTGGAATGAGATTGTCCTGGGATCAGCATATGATTAAACTGATTATATACCTTATATACATGGTATGCTTCTTTTTCAGTCACAATCAAAATACAACCTTCTTTTATTAATATAATAATTTAGATGTCATAACTGAGATCTCAGTTAAATATTTTTTAATTTCTATTCACAGCCTTTTATTCTCTATTAACACACTCATTCCTCTCACCTAAAAAAAGATTCTACGTTTCCCATCACTACGATGGCTGACATCTGCTAGGATGACCCCCTGCCCCTTGCAGCAAAGCACTGCTATGTAGAAATGGACGACAGACAGATGCTCTTCTCTTCATTCTAAAGAACTTTAAAAATACGAATGGGTGCAGAAGAGGGCACCAAATACTAACTGTCAAAGCAGACACTGTTTTTCTCTCCTTAACACCCATGCTGAGTATTTTTCGTTTCCTCACTCCCAGCCCCCATACATGCATATGTGTCTTAATACTCAAAATAAGTCTTACTATTTTATTTTGAGTCTACGAACACTTCCATCCAATTTCCTTCAGGCCTGTTGATCTTCCTTTTCTGCTGTGAAAACAAGGGTGTGAGCAGCAGAAAACTAAAGAATATGCTACTGTAACCCACGCTGGCACTCTGTGTCTCTCCTGTCTGCCATCTTTAAGCTCAGGCAGCAGAGGTTAAAGTCACTAAGCTCAGAAACCCACGTTTCAGTTCCTGCTACACTTGCTGTGCCACCCTGGGTGTTATACAAGGAGGATTCTTAATGTAAAGTGAAGCCTGCATAGTTAAAATTACCTCAGGAAATTCCAAAATTAAGAGTTCAAGTGTGATATGCTACTGGGACTGTATTACACAGATAGCACCTTCTGCATTTTTATTGCTTTTATAGTTAAGGCTTATTATCTGTCATACATGCATTCTGACCCAGTTCTTAAAAATCCATTGAAGTCAAAATAGTCAAGATTTCATCACTGCAATACACAGATAATTAAAATTTACATGCTGATGAAAAGGTGCAGGGACAGGGCAGAAGGCAGAAATTATGACTTTACCTGTTGTCCCAGGACCATGGAATCAAACTCCTCCATCATTGATCTCTTCTCCTGTAGATGTAGTTTGCACATTTTTCTTCATTGTGGCTGAATATCTGTAGCCTGGTCCATATATAACTCCCATGGAAAACAGGAATTCCAAATTAAAATCCTTTTGGAGATGGGAAAGAGTAGTTCTCTTCAGGATTAGTAGAGCACTGAACTATGTGGGAACTAGATGTCCAGCTAGTGATGCGTGAAGGCAAAGCTCTTGAGCATGTACTGAAGAATGCCTTGTTTTGGTGTCTAGGAAACTTTGCTGATGAAAGCAAAGGCAGTGGTAGATATTGGACATATGAAAGGCAGTTATGTGGTGCTTGTTCAGAGACTTGAGAAACAAGCAGAGTTTGGTGTGAAAGAACTGAAGAAAATATTAATCAACTAATGCAAAAAAGATTTTATAGAAAGATGTGTTACTTTACTCACAGTAGAATATTCTGGGCACACAACATGTTGAATGCTTTAACTATTTGTCTTTCAGAATATCTACTAATAATACATGAGCCCAAAGAGACCTGGAAAAATTTATCCACACATTTCCATACATGGGATAGGAATTTGTACCCTTTCATCAGAGCTGCATATCACCATGCAAACTCATAACTCAAGCTTCACAAAATCTTGGAAAACAATATGGGTGCTAATAGCTCAAAGTCAGGGTAAAAATCTAGAAAATGTATAGAATGGAGACTCTGTAGACTGACAGTGATGCTCAGACTATCAGTGCTGAAAACCTCAATAAGAAGTAGCTGTAGAAATAGCTGTCTGTGTGTGTTAATTCCAGATACTCCTCTATCATGTCCCTGAGGGATTTCTTAGGGTCTTTCCCAGGTTTGAGAAGAGAAAGGAGCCCTGGAAACCAGCTATAAGCATCATAGCTAAATCATGGAAAGCTGAACGACACAAAAACATATTTTGACTTCTCCTGAAAAAATAACACTTCTAGACTGCATATTGACTTAATATTTTTGCTTCTCTCTTCTGGTTTCCATCTTGGTTCTTGATATACATTACTTGTTTCCAGTTTCTTGGATCTCCACTGCCTAGTATTGTTTTGAATCTTGCATCCTTGTCCCATGAAACCACAGTTATTACCCACTTCTTGCACTTCCAAATAAGTACTTTTACCCTTTCACTCATCTTTCTCTCAGGAAGAATTCCCAGCAGATGTCTGCAAACTTACCTCATTCCCTGCTTTAAAAGCATCTCAAGGCCTGCAAACCCCTACAGCAACAGTCATGACGCTGAACAATGTCAGCTCTCTCTTTGGGTTTCCCTCTAGAGTGCCTGTGTTCCCAATGCTCTCTCTTGTTTCATTCTTAGACTTTCTCCTCTTTCAGGCAAGAGGACCTTTTGTGAGTTGCTGGTGCACCACATTTTCTTGCAGTAAACTGTGGGCTCCAGGTGAGAGTATAAATCAACACACTGAGGCTGATTGTCTTAGGCAATCACTGTATCCTCTTGTGCAGATTGTCTGTCAATTCCTTACTGGATCTCCAAAATGCTGGTGGAGGAGGAAAGGGATAGTCCAGGTGGCCCTTCTCACCAAAACTGCTATATGAAGGATTCTCCAGAGCAGATGGAAGGGAAGGCTGAGTCAGGTCAGGTCTCACATTCTCGCTGTTATAATGGCCCTTTGGTCTGCAGGGAAAGTTAAAGCTGCCTTCCACAGCTTTTATTTGGAAGCTGCTGCCTGGCGATCTGCCCCATCTGCTTCATCCAGGCAGTGAATCAAGCCTGTTGTGCTTAAACCATTGACCCCTACTCTGAGAAATACCAGAGAAGAATAGACTTTAACTAAATCTTTCAGTAGCAACCTCTCCCCTTATTTTTCTCCCTCCCTCCCATTGTTTTGAAGCCACGTCACTTTTTGTTTGCTGGAGGAAGACTAAACAAAGGAAGCCACCAGTGGTGCTGGGGTTTTTTGCTGCATGTGTTGTCTGCATCACTCAGGCAGCCTTCCAGCAGGTATGCCCGTACAGCTGCAGAGGCATTCACTGCTGAGCCATAAAACTGCTGGCAGGTCTCACCATCTGTGAGGAAGACTGTGTGAGAACTCCCTGCTATTACTGGGTGGCTATCAAGACAAATGTCAGTGCCTACCCCATTAGGATAGCAAACATTTTAGAAATGGCATAATGTATTGCAAGGCTGTTCTCTTTCTCTGTCCTGGTAGGTTGAGTGATGAAGTTTTGTAGATGTTCTCATGAAGTCTCGTAGATGTTCTCACATGAAAAAATACCAGAATGGTTATGACATTTTAACACCATGAAATGCTGAGCAATTGTGAAACTCTTCCCATTGACTGTCTGACAATATAGCAAAGATTAGGATGGGAAATTGTGAAATTTTAAGGTATGCTGCTACCATTACAGGAAAGAAAGTGAGAGAGGGAAAAAAAGCAAAACCTACCCAAGAGCTAGCACTCAGAACTTTGGTAGCCTGGCACAGTCATTGGAAAAAAAGAACTGTGGCCCTGTATCTAGTCCATCATCCACACATTGCAGCCTAACTGTTCACAAAATAAAAATGTCTTTTTCCTTAAAGCCACTGCAAATTCTTCTGTCCAACAGTGTATTCATTTAATTCCTAGCTGATTATGAAAGATATTGAAATAAAAATAATTTGAAATGGTACCTGACTGTTGCAATGCAAGTACCTGTACCCAGGGCCTCACTGCAAGTATTGTTTCAAGCATCTCATATAGAGCAAAAAGATATACTTCTCTAGCTGATCAATATTCAGATTACAACAATTGTTACCCAAACATCTTGCTTTTATGGGAAAAAGTAGATTTGAGTTTGAAAAGCCAAGTCATGTCATACAACAAACACGTTGGAAAAAAACCTTAACTAGTATAAGTTTCATCTGCAGCCATAATCAATGTGGACATGCAAAAATAACCACTATGCTCCTATTTCAAGGCCACAAAAATCAGTGAGACATCTTCCCTTGCCTTCAGTGGATCTTGGATCACATCCCAAAAGATGGTCTCTGACTTGACCAAGACCACTACTAGCCTTTTGTTCAGTTTAATTATGCTTAATGAAAATGACTAAGGCATGTTTGAGCAGTTCTAGGATGGTGTAAGCAGTAGCATGATTTAAAGAGGCAAAAGTTATCTGGCATTTTTTATAGATTTGCTCACACCCTTCAAACTTTTTAATCCAGATGCAGCTAGCTGTTACGGTTGTGTTAGCCATCTGGTACTATAGTCTTTGGCTGAAAACAGAAGCAATATGTATCACCACTGCTTTTTGTTTCCAGGAAAAAGGAACGCTGTTTTTATGATCATCCATTCATTTAGTATCAAGCACATTTCACACATGAGTTAACTGGAGACCTGCGGTTGATATATTCTGTGCTAAGAAGAAGGGCTTTTTATGGCTGATGGTAGAAACAGAGATGCAGAGGGAAAGGTTGCAGTTTTCAGAGTAACTGAATAGAATTTCATTGGGTATTTTAGCTTTCCCTTCATAAAAAGATTTTTTATTTAGTGACACATCTCAAATAACAAAAGGGTTTGTGCTTTCTGATTTTGCAGTTCAAAGCAAATAACATCTTCAGCTCTATTTTGCTAAGCATTAAAACATTTGTAATTGCCTTCCACTAACCTTTCCAGCAAACTACAAGTAACATGATTTTATATACTTACTCACTTGAAAACATTTTATTTTGTACAAATAACAGATGCATGGAAAAAAATTACCAGCAGTAGAGAGGAGAAAGGAAACTGCAAAGACAAAGGACATGGTGGCTGCTTAAAAATATTATTCTTGGTACACAACAGTACCAAATTACATCACCCAAAGGAACCTCCTGACTTCTCATTGCAGGGGATTGAACTAGATGACTGTTTAAGGTCCTTTGCAACCAAACCCTTCTAGGATTCTGTGATTCTGTCCAAGGAGATACAAAGTCTTTTTGAGAATAAAGGAAATGCTGCTGTCACACAATGCAGTAAAGGACACCAAGGACTCCTGTGTTGTCTATATCCTGGAGACAAGAGTAGAGTTGGAACAGGTCTGTTAGCTCAGGTTTCTCTATGTCTCCTACAAAAAAAATTAACACTCAAAAGGAGGAAGAAGATTATCCTGGGTTCATAGTTAGTGACTTTGTTTGACCAACGCACAAAGTCAGGAAGCAATACGGCCCAACAAGGCCACTCAGCTACTGCCTACCTGGCAGCAGTTGCAACTGCTTTTTGAAGAATACAGTATAGCTTCCTGACAGGCTGCCATTAAAAATGCCCCACTATTTCAATGAAACAAGCCCTTTTTTTCTGCCAGGTTGATGTGTGGGTCCCTTCTTTCCTCTCAGTTACACCTGAGCTGACCTGTATTGCTCTCAATAGAGGTTCACTACTATCACTTGGCTCCCAATAAGCTGGCTAGCAAGGAGATTTTCCCTGTTCTGTGCCTTCTATATCTGCCCAAGAAATTCTCATACCCAAGCATGTAACAAGATACCTGTCAGCATATACTGCCTGACAATTTTACTCTAAGGCTATTGGTGACCAGGGGATAGCTAGGAGGGCCACGTGGGGTTTTCCTGAGCTGTCCCTCAGCTAAAGATGATCCTGCATCCTACAGTGTTCAAGCACCCACCTTCACCTTATGCATGTCATCCAGCTATTGCATATTTTAAGTACCTGTCATCTCAGTGTCTAAATCCAAAAAGAACAACTTAAGCAACTGAGAGGAAGCTGGAACTGGGGGCAGATTTCACTGGAAGCTACTCAGCTAACCTGCTGAGATGCCTGAAACACTTCCACCAAGATACAGATATAAATATGTATGTATGTATGTATGTATGTATGTATGTATATGTATAAATACTTGAATAGCTTAAAGGATCCAGGCTTAAGTGCTGATGTCACTGTTGAAAATGACTCCTACATCATATATGCTTTATTGAAAAAAATTAAGTGTTAAATACAGAGAAGTTTCAGAAATGCTGCAAATATATATGTATGTATAGAAAGAAACAGAGATGCACAGTCTTGTCTGAGCAACAGCAAGTTATACCAGCTAGTATAGCGTTTCACATGTCTGCAAGAATAAACAGGTCAGGAGGCCCAGATTTCTTGGCCCAATAACCCAGATTCCTAAAAACTCACTGGAAAACTATTTTAAGTGATAGGAGCTAGCATTAAAGCAATGGGAATTTGCTCTTGGGATAAGAAGGGTCCACCACATTGCAGGCAGATTAGCAGGCAACTGGACTCACATTCTGTTTCTTAGTAGGTCATCTTTATAAATCTGATCTTCAAAATGGTCTTGGGAAGTGTTCTGCATGGGCAAGTTCTCCTAAGGCTGAAACACAGGGATATGCCTGTGCTTCTCAGAAGCAGCGAGCTGCAGCACAGAGGGTAAGTGCTGCTCTTTGCCATTTGCCTACTGCCCACTCCCAATCCAGCTGACTGCCATGCAGACAGGCTCTCTGGCATGTGTGAACATCCCCAGGAATATGGCTTTCCATATGATCTGAAACATCACGAAGCAGCCGTGCCTGCAATCCTGCAGTTGGCGCAGCAGCCAGGGTTGATCTTGAGGGCAGACTTTGGCAGGCAGGAGAGACATCCCCTGGAGGAAACCTCCATGTGTTTCATTGAGAAGGGAGCTGGCAAGCATGGCTTTTACAGTGTTGCTACTGCTATTTACAGCTAGTGAACAGTGAGGGTCAGGCTGCCTGCTTGTGGTGTACCTGTAGTCATAAAACATCTTATTTCCTTTGCTGTTTTTCTGTCTGTGTCTGTGCTTATGTTGTGTGAGTCTATTGTTCCTGCCTGAAGAACAATGTTTGTGGTATCAAGATTGAAAGGAATCTCCAGCCTGTCCTCTGGCAGGCAGAGCTGGAAACCTCTTCTAATAACTGCCTGAGTTTTGCACTTAAGTGAAGCCATAGCTAAATCTTGTGCCTCATCCTCTAAGTGCCCATAAGTTTTTCTGTCTCTGGAAACAGCAACACTGACAATTTAAGGAGGAGGAAAGGGGGGAAGAAAAGAATGAGTGAAGAAATGAGCAATGTCCAAAACAAATAAGGAAAGTAACAGCATAAGGGGAGGCAGCGGGTGAGCTCCTCTGCCCCGCTCTGCTCAGGGCCTCATCCATCCTCCCATCGCCATAGATTGGCATAGGAATGTGATGGGGAGACAGACGCATTTTGAGGCTAATATACATCCTCCATCCTCCCCATCACAGCTGCATCTGGCCCTGCGGTGGGTTATCCTCTCCCTCCAAATGTTCAAGTCATTATCAGTTTGACAAATCCAATATATATAGAAAAATCTCCAGGCAAAATCTGTATTTCCAGAAAACGAGATTCCTATACCATCTGCAGCTAATTGTTTCATACCATATTCATCTCAAGCCTGCTGAGCCCACTCTAGGCCTGCTGAGCCCATCACTTACCCTGGTTTTACACAGGAGGAACTCCACTGTCTTCAGTGGATTAATACGATTAACACTTTTGTGTATGAGAGCAGAATTGAAGGATGAAGGAGCATCCACCACTGTCTCAGATCAACCTCGTCATCACCTTAACTCTGACAGTCATGTACTTTGGTGGTGGGCAATGAGTCTGGTTTTCAGGGGAAAGGGAGAGGAGGCAGCCAGCCAAAAATGGCTGTGGTAAGGAAGGGAAAGAGGAGTTGCTGCCTCTGAAATCAGATCTAAACCACTGGCTAGGGAGATGCCGACTGCAAAGGGTTGCAGCCATGGCTTGCCTCTTGCCTAGGGTGATTGGCAGCATTTCCCCTCATTCAAAATTAGAGAAAACAACAGAGCTCAGCAGCAATCTTGATTCTAGAGCCTTGTTGAAACTCTAGACACACATATCTGACAGATACAACAGAGATTAATGAGCTGTGACCAGAAGTTTGATTTTTCTGTCAAGTGCTCCCATCCGTTTTTAATAAACAGGGGAACAACATAAACTCCAGCGCCTGCTCTCCGCTGTCTAAACTGGGCAGGTTGCTTTTGGTACCATGCATGTCTGTGCTGAGTTATGACTGTGACCACTGAAAAATGCTGGGGTTTTGTTGGGTATCTTTTCCCTTGTTGGCTCTTTTGTGGCTTCTTTTTTGATGAGTTTTTCTCCTTCCATATCGTTTCTTTTCTCCTCAGCATGGACTGTCTGGTATTTTACCACTGGAAGCTGTCAAATGTAATATCATGTTTACAGCTAAATGAGTACAATTTAGTGTCATTGGTGTATTATCTGGAGCACATAAGTACCTAAAAAGCCCACTGCTTTGTTTTTAACAGCACTCCGCTTTATTTTTTTATGGGGTTTTGGAACATGGTTTCCTCATCCCTTCCAAGTACAAAAGGCTGAGCCAGCTAGAGTGGAGCCCGAGGAGCATGTCATAGTCTCTTCATGTTTCTGGTTTCTTACATTATAATCGGGCATTGCTCTCATAAAATAGTAATCAGTACACAGACATCTGAATTTGTCAGGAATTCATGGTAAAGCAGTCCCTAAGGATTGTATGCCACAGAAATGTGTTTGAGAATTCTTCTATATTTATTTCTCACAAACTGTGATAGAAACCACAAACAAAACAAAAGATGATGTTTTATACCCCAAGGTATTTATAGGATGGGACAAAGAGTGAGGAAATACTGCCATAAATCTAACTGGCCACAGAATGTCACTCTTGCTCCATGCAAATAAAACTGAAAGGAAATTTACCTGGTAATATAAAACCTGAGTCTTAAGGAAGGCAACTCAGGGAAGCTGTTGCCTGCAGACAGATGAAGTATGGCTATGCAGACATGAATAAGTGGGTACACAATCCCTCTCCTACAGGGAACCCAACGACATGCCAGAATGACATGCCTTTGCAAACCTCTGATCTAGGTCTGCATCTGAAGTTGAATCCTGCGGGTGACTCTTCTCCCAAAATGTCTTGCCAACAGGTGGGTTGGGGACCTTAGAGGGAGAAAATCCCTGGATCTTAAAAACCCTCACCCACTAAGATAGACATGCACAGCAGGCCCCATCCTGTGTTTAGGGAACGTCAGTCTCCCTGCTAAAAATACCTGATTATAAGTAGGATTCTGGCTGTGAGGAAGGTCCTTTCTGAGGTGCAGGATCAGGACCACAGAGAAACAGCTAGGCTATATTATTTCAAACAAAAGCTGCTCTTGAATAAAAATCACTTGCAGTTTCAAAATATGAAATAAGAGCTGCCCTGAAACTGAAATAGTCCTTGACTTGATGCCACATACAACTGAAATTGCCACTAAACTTAACAGACCGATGCTTAGCATTTAATTACCCCTGGAAAGATGTCACTGTCAGGAAGGCACAGTATCAAAACCCAAATCTTTTCGTTTTCATTCAGGGCTTCATCTCAGGTAGCAGGTACCTGCTTCTCCAAGCTGTGACCTTGACCACCCACCTGTGCAAGAAAGGATCCCACCACAGTGCCACCTCTATGTAGAGGAGGAAGGCACCAGCTGCAAGGCACCTCTGCATTTCTCCTTGGGGAAAAAAGCTTTTGCTGGGGTCCAGAGTGAGACTGGGGAAACAGAGTAGAGATTATTTCCTGACCCCTCAGGGCTGAACGATTGTGATTCTCCCCCGCCCTTTCTTGATGGGTGAAGCTTCTCTTGAAAAGATACTGAAGCTTGTGTGATGTGTCTGTGACCACATTTGTGTGATCTGTCTGTGATCTGTCTGCTGAAAACACATTTTTAATAGATGTGCAGAGGTGAAAAAAATAGATTTTTTCATTTATCATTTTTTTGCATGTGCAGAAGTGGAAATATTGAAAAAAAAAGTTGAATTTAAAGAGTAAAATGCAAAAATTTATATCAGATAGAAAATTCTGCAATGTTGGGTTTTGGTAAGCCTTGAAGTGTTTTGACTTAATTTTTTCCTGATGTTTTTGGTCTAATCTTACTTAGATTTCAAAACAGAAACTTACTTTCAGTTTGAAAATTACATATTTTCTTTCGAAAGTTATAGAAATAGGATATTCTGATAATTTTAAAAAAACATTTTCCAATTGTATTTGAATATGGCATTTTCATCTTAAAAATCCCATCTCCTCCCTAAGGCTTTCCTTTTGACAAATCCACATCTTCTAGTGAAAAACACTTTGCAGAACACTTCCCAATTTTGCCTAATATTTACATCTATTCTTCTCTGAGAATGTGTCACAGCTGTAGATCAACAGGAATCGCATAGAACATGGTTGATTTATGGTCAAAATAATATTTTTAAATCAACTTGTATTTAAGAGTAGTGAATAGCACATGTCCATATACCAGCAATGTATCATAAGGATTTTGTACTGCTTTTACATTTTTTACATTTCTTTTGCATAATTACACACGATTCATGTGTGATTGTAATTTTTACAATTATTTTACATAATTACATGTTATTAGAGCTGAAATTTGGGCACAGTTAAAGGCTGCAAGCCAGATCCTCAATGTTTCAGGCACCCACCCTGATGGCATCATCTGTCTCCTGAGACAGGCAAATTGGACCAAAAGGGACTACTGTCCACTGAAATTAGAACAACCCAAGAGAGATGCATGACTGTAAAGTGGCAAGGAAAAGGAAATTGTTTGTCGCTGCTGCTTTTCTCCTTAGCTGTAGCTTTGGCCTTGTACGATGTGATCTCAGTTGGACACAGCACTCTTGGGGAGTAAAACTGAATTCATGGGAAGCTGCACGCTGCTTTCCTGCATCTGTCCCCACTGCTTTAATCTCTGGCCCCCAAACCACAGGTACTTGGATGCAAGACAAACCTACAGAGGGGCTTCCGTTTAGTCCTAGAATATTGATTCCTCTGCCAGAAAAATCACATTTTCGATGTGCTTGGTAAATAAGGGGAGGAAGTGTCCCGCACGCAGCAAAACCTGGGGTGTTTTCTTCACCTTTGCCAGGCGTGCAGGCATTTTTTTCATTAGAGAAGTTGCTTGGTGGGACACACTACCCTCTGTGAAGGTGAATATTAATCACAAGTTTAGCTCCTGGCCTTTGCTAGCACCCTATTTTTGGCTGGTTTTCTGTTCCTCAGAGCTCGGGAAGGTCTCTGTCAGCTAAGATACATGGGGTGGGTGAATGCCTTGTTTCCTTGACTGGATTATCCCTCATCCCCTCTGCATTTTAAGAGATTTGGTGGGCCCGTTAACAGCTTCTACCTGTTTTAAGACCTGTGACAGGAGGCTGAATGGTTCACTTCATGCAGCACCATTCGCCTGCCGTTTCTGCTCACGGTGTTGACATGATTTATGTAAATCATAAAATGTGGTGGGGTGACCTCACGAGTGTCCAGCTCTCCTCACGCACGTCTCTGGGCAGAAGGGCTAGTATTTATAAACAGTGGTATATTCACATCTCAGTAACCTGCTTTATTTACACTGCTTGAGCAGGGCTGCTACTACACAAATGAAATATTATTCCCTGCCATGTGCGTTTCATTTTTCTGTCGGCTCTGTGTTTTCTTTCATGCACTGCCCTCCCTGTCAGTGAGTTTTTCGGCAGCTCTCCCCAGCAAGGGGCTGGGGAGATGGGAAGGGGGTGAGTGAAGTTTGCTGCCATCTCCAGAGCAGATGGTGACAACCAAGTGTGGGACCCCAGAGCAGCAGACTAGCAAAGTCCACATTGGGGTTACAAGTTGAACTCCAGTTTCTGCAGGTTGAAGGGGAGCAAGCCAGGGCCCTGTGTTAACAACCAGCTGGGCTGCGGCAGCACAACCTTTCCCCACAGCCAAAGCCATTGCCTTTGCTTACGCTGCTGCAGCCCATCACATGCTTCACTTGCTGTGCTGCTGCTGGTAGGGTGCTTGTTCCTAGGAAATCCTGGTCTTGGCTGTTCTTTGATAAGAGTAGGTGAGAGTTAGTCAAGCTGTAATCAAGCTTCTCAAGCATCTGGATATGGTTGAACCAGCTGGAGTTTTCTAGCAAAGTCGTCTTTTTAAGGACATCTTTTTACTACAGCCTCCAAAGAGTTAATGTCTGGCTCATAAATTAAGAGAAAAATATCTTCTTTCTCCAAATAACTACATTAATGAACTGAACCATAAAAATTACTTATCACCCTTCTGGTTTGGGGGCACTTGCTTTTCATTTTTAATTTTTACCACTAATTTAAAAAGAGGGGAAAAGGTTTAATGTTTCTTAAAGTATCTGTTTAAAGTTGTGTCTGTTTCATTATCTCACCAGCCTCTGCAGTTTTGAAAATGTGGTTTTTCTTTTCATTTTCTCAGCAAGTTATTTATGGTAAATGTTAACTTATGAACAAGTCAAGAAAATCAATAGCTGGAACTCTGTCAACCTCTAAAGACTGTGAGCACTTCAAAATGAGATCCAAGGCCTGAAAGTCCAGAGGAGAAAGAGCTCTCTATTGCCTTTACTGATGGAAAGGTAAAAGCATCTCATAAAAAAACCTCCATTTTTGTAAACTGTGTATACATGACTCTTCTAGCAACACTTGAACAGCACCTAAATCATGGGGCCACAACTGCTCACCAGCTTTTGAATTCAGATGTGGATTCTGGTAACGTCTGACTGTGTGCAGGTATAGGATCTGTGTTTAGGTGGATCTTCCTTCTCCTGTCCTATGCTGTGGTTTCAACAGGAAGAAATGCCTGTGTCTGATCAGAAAGGTAACAGCCAGTGCTGTGAAACGTGATCAAGGCAAGCAGGAAACACCTCTCCCGTGTTTGTTTGAAATGAGAGCAGAGGCAAGGCTAAGCAAGGATCAGGATTTGGGCAGTCACTTATTTGTTTGGTACCCCGGGAAAGTTTAGCTGCCAGCCCGGGGTCGCGAGCTGTGTGATGGGGGAGCATCTCCGCTGGGGCCGCAGGCACATCTGGAAGCAGACATTTGGCTTGCGGCTGCAGCCCATGTGTCAGGTTTGGTGCGTGTCTGGAAAAGTGTGCGGCAAGGACCATCACCCCCAGGACTGGGGAGGGGAGAGTGGGAAGAGCCAGATGGCTGAGAAAACTTGCTAAGGGAAAGTACTTTTCTCTTTATATTCTTGCAAATCCTTTTTTCCTGGCCCCCAAGTTCACAGCTGCATTTGCTTTCCTCTCATAAAGATTTCTTTTTTGTTGTTGTTATTCTCAGAAGGTGAGGGAGGAATTCCTGTTTGTTAAAGACATTAGGCAAGACTGTGGTAAGCCTCCCTGGTTTACTGGTTGAGATCACAAGGTAGTTTAGTTATTTGTCAAAATGCACTAAGTGAAACCTGGGCCCTCTTGCTTTTCCCCATCTTTCATAAGGCTTTAAAGAAGGGTCAGATTCTGCCCTCCCTCCTTCCCTCATAGCAAACAGCACCTTTTTTTTTCCTGTCAGAAGTGGGATTGCCTTTGCACAGCCTGCATAAACAGAGGTAGCAGAATCTGGTTTAAGGAAATATTCTTCAAGTACATAATAAATTATTTCAGAAATCTAAATGACACTGAAATGAAAAGTTGTCCTGTTGCACCAAAGGGATATTTGTCTGGGGAACCCCCATGCTTAGTATTTGGTATTTTGAAAAATATCAATAATCTCTTCAGCTTCTAGTTGAGAAACTGAGACTATGTTGTAATTCTTACAAGATGGATTTCCTGCTCTCACTCAAGGGGTTTTCCCCATAAAGTATGGTAGGAAGTGTGTTGAGCCTCATTAACTCTCATCTTGTTGCTGAAACAGCACTGGAAACTGTTGGAGATGTATATTAGACAAAGCTGCCTTGGCTTGTATGGACAGCAGTGAGAAGCTGCTGTGAGGTCAGGTGAACCAAGGTATAGTGAAAAGCAAAAGGAAATCAAATATGAGTCCAGAAGGAAGTTTGTCTATGGCAATATGTACTATACCCCATCTTTCTTATGTGTCAATACATCACATCAGATTTCCTTCCCAAAATCAGGTAAGAGTGAGTTGGAAACTGAGGAAGCCATTTCAGACCACTATCCTTTGAGATAGCTCCACTTTTATTCCTGTTATATTTGACTGTCCACAAAATCTCTGTAATGTCTCCATAGATCTCAGAAAAAATATTTTGCTCTCTCCATCATCTGTTTTACCCTGGCACTGTTCTGTCGGTTTTTGTGGAGCTGCTTCACATTTACAGAGGGGTGAAGGAGAGCTAGAGATTTCACACTTGATATTTACACACTGGACATAGTCTTCGTTTATCTCTTCCCAAGTTTAACTTTCAGTGAGACAATTAAAAAGTCACCTTGAGGATTTATCTCTGAAAACACTTCAGCACCTCCTAAAGAGAAGACAACTAGGAAACTAGCAGTGTTCAGAATTCAGCACTGCAAATGACTACACTGCAATCTTGCGTACATTCGGTCTATTTTATTCCTTGGCTCAGGGCTGGGATAGCCCATGTACATGACTCCAGATGCTAGCAATATAGAGTACATTGAAAGCAGAGCTGGGCCAAAATGTTCTCTTTTGACTTCTTCAGGAGTGTGGGAAAGTGCAGACTGAGATTCAGGGTGTAAACTTTCCCCATTGAAAGTTTGATAGCCAGTGTGATTTCCAGGTGGAGTGATAGAAAGTTGGGGGAAACCTATTCCCCTTCAGTGTATTTACTGCATAACATGAGCAGCCTCACTCTTACCCAGCAGCAGATATTGGATGTTGTATACATTATATTGCTGAAAGAAGAATAACACAGTAATAATGTCCAGCTATTACAGGCCTTAACCTTTTAGCCCCAAGGGACTGCTCAGAGTTTTATCTGAAGAGTGCCTGTAGGGGCAGGGTACAAATTTGCAGGTGCAAAGTAGTATTTGCAACTACAGATCACAAAGGTGCAGATGCCACGTTCTGGTCTTTTTGCTCTGCCATCCGCCAGCCTGCAGGCAGAAAACCAGGCACTGTGCAGAGATCTAGTTAAACCTGTGATCCTAATCATTTGTTAACATTCCAGTCAAAGGATACCACATTCTGTGTCTGTGATATGCATTTTCATTTTTTGGATGGGCTAGTACACTGCCTCTTTCTGATGATTTCTGGAGCCGTGACCTTTAGAGTTTGTGTGTGGCTTCTTGTTCCTTCTGCCTCCAGCTTAGAGATTTTACAAATCTTCCACCAAGGGGGGACGGATTACACTGACTCCTGCATTCTTTTGTGTTCTCCAAGAACTGTAATATTTACCAACAAAAATCTCTTCTCAATCTAATCCATCACATGAATATCACATGAGGCTACCTCCTGAAAGAGGCAGCCTTAAGATGTAGTGCATGATTTTGTGCTTACTGTCTTCCTTCCCTTGTCCTTATTTTTGCTTCAAAGGAACTATCTGGCAGGAAGGATGAAAAGACACAGGCCTTGGAGTGCAGACCTGTATGAATTAACTTAGTGGCAAGCACAGATTAATACTTGCTGTCTGGAGAGCATGGAGTACAGAGATTGCGTTTATTAAACATATATGGGTAATTTCCAAACTCCAGCACTGCCACAGTGCTGTGAGGGAAGGCTTGTATTGCTACACGAGTCCAGCTTGTCTGCCAACATGTCTACCCATTCTGCAGGTGTATGTGTTACAGCCCAAGGCAAAAATATCCATGCCTTTCCCAACAATCTCATGGTGCTTCTGCAGGCCAGATGGTTCCAATTTGAGGCCTACGCTCAGTGATGTAGCTGTATTGAGTTTCTTCCCTGAAACCAACAAAACCTGCTTTAGCATTTTGCTTGGATTAAAATATTTGTCCCTTTTTTTCACAGGGCAGAAGAGGGACTCCTGAAGCCACTGAAGGAAGGAAATCATTACAGGGTTCTACAGAAGTAGGTCATGTGCTACAGCTGCTCATAGTTTAAGAGGAAGAAACATGGGACCTCAAACATGGAACACGACTCCTTCAAAATGCTTGAGAGCAACCCAAGAAAAACATCCTCAGAGGCTTATTTAATAAACATTATCTATAATAGTCTCAATGTGTGCTCATGTTTCCTTAGGAGTTTGCACCTACTTCCCAGAGCTAACAAGATTCCAAAATAGAACGCAGAATAATTTAATGAAAAGGATTTAATAGTTTGTGTTAAAGCTAATATGGTCCATTAGGAGCTGTCATTTTATAAACAATGAAGGTATGTTACCCCCTCTATTGCCATAAAGCCATTCCACAAAAGGTTTGTAAACAATCAGTAATGATCTATAGAACATTCACAAAAGACAATTAGAGCCACATTTGAAAAATATGCTTTCCCTCACATTTGATTTCTTTTTAAGTAAACTTAAGAGGACTCTATATCCATGTAGTAGATGGATAAATATATCACATAAAGACCACATATACATATATATACACACATATATAATGTATATATATATAATGTATATATATATTTATATATGTATGCATATGTAGATTTCATTAGAAATCATACAATGTTCATTATCTTAGAAACACTGCTATTTCCACAGTTTTAAAAAATGCCTAAAGTCAACTGTTAAATCAACGGAAAAGTTTTTATTTATAATCAAAGTGTCACTTCACTGCGGCTTTTCCTTTTTTTATCAAATTTAAATTTTTGTGAAGACTCGACCTGTTTTCTTTAACAGCTGTAAACACAGAATATTATTGACAGAAAAAGGGCCAGTTTTAACGTGTGGGGTTCTTCACAATGAGACTTAAAGTAAAATATGTATAATTCTAAAATAGGACTCTCCAAGTCTTGGGGCTCCTTATGCTTGGTGCCATATTCCACCTGTGTGATCCCAGAAGATGGCAACACTGTTCTAAGCCATAACTTGAAGAAGCCTGAGGAGAGGGACAGAAGAGCTCCCCAGCCCCTTCCCATGCCCCATGTTTTTTGGAAGCCAGGCAGCAATGAAGTACAAGAGAAATCAGACCTAATGACTACAAGAGAGGTGCGTCTGGCATACAGTGAAGTAAGTGTTTGAAAAATTAGGTCCATAAAGTGTCTTTATTCCTTATTACAACATGATCTAAGAGGAGATGAAATAGTCAAAAGATGACTAAGTTGGTAAAAGAAAATGGATACAACTTTATTATTTATAAAGTGAACTCCTCATTTAAACAAGACAGCTTTTTAAAACTTAGATCCTTACTCAAGAAAACAGGCAAGAAGGAAATTTTAGTCTGAGGTCATTCTGTTACATATTTACCTTACAAAGATTTATCGGAGCTACTTCTGCAAAGTTTGTCTTAGAACTGCCAGGTTCTTTAAAACCATGTTTCTGAAAATTCTACTAGAAAGCTGAGCAGAGACATGTATAATGAAATAGTAATTAATTGCAACAAGTGTTAAACAATCTTTTTGGAATATTTAATTAGTCAGTATATTTTGCTGCTTCCTTTTACAAATGGTCATTATTCAAACATCAGGTTGGGATAAGAGGGAACATTAAACAAGAAATCCTACTTGAAACACCATATAAATCATAAGGAGAATGAGGAGACTGTCTTTTCACATGACAGCAGCACTAAAAAATTATAGGATAAACCCGCCCTAATGTGTTGTTTGGGTACTCCCTTCTTTCCTATAGCATGTAAAATTTCTCAGATGAATAAGAAAGGAAACAGTTTTATATCTATATTCCCAACTATTGTCAATGAATTTAATCAAAATTAATATTATTGATTTACAGTGCTGCCTTCCTTGGCTGACTTCATAACAGCACACTTAAGAGACCCAACACAATTTCCTTGTTGGTCAATGGACATATTTTTAATATTTTTAATATGAACCTCACTGAGTCAGATCTAGCATTAAATCCATGTCTAAGATTATTTAAATCTGCTTCTCTGTGCTAGGGAAAGCTGAAAGGAATTCACAAAGCATCCTAGATAGGACAGACATTCTTGCAGTCAAAGTACTTTGTCAGCTTACACTGTCATTGTCACAGCGATAAAAGCACAAACCAGTTGTTTTCAAATAGAAGACATCCAAATAAAACTAATGCCCATGGACAGAGGTAAAGCCCAATAAAAGCAGCTGAGCAGACCTGTGAAGTCTGAGGATTCATCTGAGCTCCCAGAATCCTGAGATTTATGTAACTAAACATAATTGTTTCCATCCAATGTTTACATCACTTAAGGCGCCTTTTGAAGTAAATACAGAGAAATAGGCATTTTTAGGAGGTACCAACTCAGCATCTCCTGTGGCTGACATCTACGTCTCACTACATGAATCAAGTTTCAAAACAACAATTTCCATATACTGATATTGAAGGGATCCAAGGAATCACCCTGAGGTGTCAAAGTATACAGGACAAATGTCTGAAACTAAGGATTGAAGGAATATATCCCACAGTCTATTATAACAGTTACTAGGAAGGAAGTTAACTCTATCCAAGTTTAAATCAGGATAAGAGCTATTCTTGCAATATGAAGAAAGGATATAGAAACATATTGTGTCATTTCACATCATTTGGGATAAGAAATATATAGATTTTACAGTTCTGAGATTCTATTGTACTATTGTTACCAGTCTGGATACAAGTAAATAGTGGGTATGATGAACTTGTTTTAAGCTTGATGATATTTTCAGTATATTTGCAGTATAATGCAGTATTTATGTCTTTGACTTGGTGAGCATAGAGCCAGTCTCCGTTTCAAACATAATTAAAAGATTTCCTGCTCCCTGATTGTTTTCAAATGAAAATTATTAACAAAGAGATAATTTTAGTTTTTCACTCAAATTGATATAATTTTAGTGTTTACTTACTTTCTAAAATCTTTATACGATTGGAGAGGACTGAAACAGGGAATGCAGGATGGGGAAAGAGATTCCTGTGCTCACATTAGCTTTGTTTTCAAGGTATATTTCACTGCTTTAGACTTCTTTCTTCCCAGGTAGCTAAAGAGAAAACAAAATATTGGTGCCAGAGACAGGTGCCTCTAATGTATTCTTGTCAGACATGCTGGGAACAGGAGAGCTCTATTTTTGAGATACTACTGTTAGCGACATTACGTGGAGGTCTTGTTAGCGGTAAGCAGCAAATTGGTGTTTAGCGATGCAGCTGACAGCACTTATTAATTTGGGGGAAAGGGAGAGAAATCTCCAAATTCTCAGGGAGACAGGCATAGTCTTGTGTGTCAATATGAGGAATTTATGCAAACATTCTCTCATTCTAATGAGTTAGATAAAGCAGTGCTTTTTCTATGGTAGTAAAATAACAGCTTATGCCTCGATTCAGGAAGCATGTACTTAAACCATCTTTATGCAGGACAGTACTTAATCCTCTGCTTAACTTTGATTTACACGGGTGCTTATGTGGTATCTCAGATAGGGATGACTAAAGGCTGGGATGAGCCCTGCCTCAATTAATGACAGATACAGTTCTGGATTCATCTAGTAATGTTAATAGCAATAATGGTAACAACAATTGTTTGTGACTAGGTAGCTACTTTCATTTAAATTGATCAAATAGTAAGCTGTATAAACAATAATGATTTAAGGCTCCCTGCATTCCTGAATTGGGAGGATGTTTGGGCCATTCATCCAGAGTAACAGAGCACGTAAAGATGAACAGTGTGGGAATCACACAAGTGTGGTGCCTAAGATAAAGAAAGCAATGAGCTGGTCAGCCTGCTTGGTCTGTCCAGTAGCTGATTCCCCTGGCCAGTTTGAACAAAATTAATAAAGGGGAATCTCCTGTCTACAAAGACAGTCTGTGGTGAAATGTAGAAATGCTGGGGTCTCCTGAATGCCCTCCAGGCCATTGTGAGTCACAAGAATATCCTTTCCATTGTCATCATCTAATAATATACAAAGGGGAATTTAATTTAAGTTACCACCTTTATTTGAAACGAAAGCATTGCAATTTGCATGACCAGTGCAAACTGCTTCTTAAACAAACCAATTTGAAAGAACATAAGCATGAGATATGTCTGGTTTCTTGTCTGGGTTACACTCCAAAATTTGATGATCACACCCAGATGACTAAAATAATGAAGGTGATAGATTAGTGTATTGATGCATAATCACTGTCTAGCCTGCAAAACTTACGAGTGGCATGATTTTGAGAACAATTACTTGTAATTAAAACAATGCTGCTCCCCCCTCAAAGAAATATTTTGTGCATAACACCAATTAATTATATTTTTTCAATGAGAATAGCTCTTAAATGGCTGTTCTGCTATTTTTTTCTGACCACATTCATAATTCTGAAGAGATATGAATTATGTATTGTTTAGCAGTATTATTTTGGGGCTGGAATTGTGAAAAATACCTCCTTCTTTTTCGTTAGCATCTCTTGAATGAATTAAAAGCTAACCACTTCCACAGGGTGAAAATATGAACTCTTTTAATGATGAAAGGGAGTTTTTAGGTAGACAGACTTTGTCTGATGAAGTCAATCTATCCATCCAGCTTAACTGTCTGCTTATTTGTCTCTTTTTGATTTTCCACACCCCTCAGATAAAATTGGTGAAACTGAAAGGCAGCTTTATGTTATGGAAAGAAGAAATCTTCAGTTGTGCTAGATAAATTTTACTACACTTGCTTCTAAAAAGCAAGAATGTGTCTTTTTTTCAGACTAAAGTACAGTGTAGGTTTTCTTTTCAATGGGGTTGAGGTCTAGGGTTATAGGTGATTTCATTTTTAAAATATTGCTGTGAGAAAAGGTTTTCAGTAGTCTAGCTCTACATAGATGAACTATTAATTCAAATGTGCATTAAAACCTGAGCTTGGTATCTGAATCCAAGTTCAGTATTTGAAACATCATATAGACTTCAAAGAGTTGTATGAAACAAAAAAAGATAGGAACCATGCATAGTTTGCTTTTTCTAAAACTGCAGCTTTACCTCACCAGTCCTGCACAAATAAACTCTGTAGGACATCTTTAAGTGAAATAAAGTACAAGGTCTGAGCTTTATTCTCAGAGATGTTGTACACATGCTATTCCCATCAAATCTTTTCAACTCTTCCCCTTCCCTAGATACCACTGAAGCCTCAAAAAGAATTGGGTTTGGTAACCACATCTAACACCTTTCCTTCTGGCAGCTGTGGTTCCCTGAACAGATAGATAGGTCTCACTCTCTTTTCTACTTCAAAACAAGTGAGTTTTCACTTCTGAAAAATGGACAAGCTTCTCCTGATAAATCTCTTACTAGTTTGTATCACTGGCAGCGACATGAACTGATGTTTTCTCCCCAGAACCTATATTCTCTATGAGTTGCCATCCTCATCTTGGTAAGTGCTCTGCAGAACACTGAAACATTGTCTGCCAAGAGAGGAGCAAGGACTCCTTCTACCTTCCCAGCTTGCTCCTGCCATCCTGAAATTCTGCCTCCATCAACATATGGAAGAGAAGCATCTTCTCATAATGCCCATGTACTCAACAGACATATGAGCAGCTGTACCCAAAGAAATGCATTTTTAGTACATCATAAATATCACATGCCCTGGGAACAAAAAGCAAGACAAAATTTCCTTTAAAATCAGTCAACACTCTGAGCAGAGAAACTTGTCCGTCTAACCACAGGCTCACTTGTGAGTGGCAGAGACTGAAATCATGGCCTTGATTCATTTGTGTTTTTCTGATCTGTCACACTGGGGTCTCTGCAGTAGCTCAGCCACCCAAGGAACAGCATTGCTCAGTCTTTTCCGTGACCCACAGAAACATTCTCCGTGTCTGTTTTGGCAGCTGGGTGTAACTCAATCTGCTATGGTATCCACGCTTAAACAATTCTACAAGTAAGCAAAACAGCTACTGTTTTCATCTTACCATGTTTTTCATAGTATCTAGATGTTGAAATAACACTGCCAAAAAATTGACATTTTATGCTTTGACAATGATTGCTCCTGATCGTACTCACGATCTCAGGCACAGCAAGGGGCCCAAGCCTTGGCTTCCCAATGTGTCAATCAATCCTCAGCACCTATCAGGCACACACACACTGCCACCAGCCAGCAAGTTCAAGCACCTCCGCTTGAAAATAGCTGCAGTGGCGCTGGAAAAGGAGGCATGTTTTCCAGAATGTCGCAAACTTGTGAAAACAATTCTGCAACCAAAAATGAGAATAGCCTTTGCAATCGCTACCCCTCTCAGGCAGCCTGCTCACTCTTGGGTGCTGTAAATGCACAGTAATAAACCGTACCAAGGAACCATGATACAGTAATGTTACAGTAAATTCTGGTGGAATTGCTTTTGAGGTGCACCAGCCTGTGAAAGAGGAAGAGAAATGGGAGACACTCACATGTTCGAGGGAATGAAGAGGAAATACCTTTGCAACCTCACTTCCCTACCTCTGAACACAGCTCTCCTGTACTTTGTCTGTAGCCTGTGGTGCCCTGGCAGCCCATTCATGCATAGAAAGACTTGGCAGAACACATGGTTACCCTTACACTGAATTCTTTCGCCATGTGTGTTTAATATATCTCTGTGATCTGATTCAAGTGGAGCAGATTTGAATACCTCATTATACGGAGACCAATATGTCTTCATACACACAGTAATTATATTGTTCATTCTGATGTTAGAACGCTGTATCTCTTGCTGAAAGTCAGAGTACTAGCATACATTTTTTAGTCACTTAGACATAAGTGACTATGCTGACATTCAAATTCTAAACAAATTGCTAATGAGCTTCCCCGCTTCTTTTTTTTTTTTTTATCTTCTCCCCAAAAGCAGATTTCTCAGCCTCTGAAAGAAACAGAATGGAAGAGCTTAAATGAGAAGACACACGCACATGACTTCAGTCTAAGGAATAGAAGCCCATTTCTCAGCCAGTGTGCACTGCCAGAGCTGTGTTGGCTCCTTGGGGAGAGGGAAAAAGACAGGAGAAGCAAGAGGGTGGAAATACTTTAACCACACTTCAGATGTCTACCTTTGTGCTTGGATTTTGTAATGAAGATTTATCTAAATTTCAGCAAGTGAGTATTTTCCCCTAATGGAAATGCTGTCTGCAGCAGTTGTTTCTTTCTTTTCTCTACCCACTACCTTTTTGTCTTATTGTAGCCTTTTGGGCTTGGTAATAAAGATTGTACTTGTGATGCTACTTAAGGTGTACTCTTCGGTGTTCCCAAGCAATGTCTGAAGGTGCTCCAGGACTGCAGAATGCACTCTTGGATGTAGACACACATGGTAAAACCGATAACACCTTATGTGACCAGAAGTGGGTTTTGCAGTTTAAAGGACAGGTTTGTGACCATCATAATGACTAGCACAGGAGTGCCCTTTGAGAAATGTCCCTTTAATGTGACCTGTGGTGCCCCCACAGGTGGTGCCTTGGGCAGTCTGCAGGCATTCAGAACTCTTAGTGCCCAGACTCTAGTCCCTCCATCACTACCTATGGATATAATTCCCTGTTATGGCATTACCCTATACAGATCTGTAGCACTTGGGTTTTAATTGCTTGGCAGTCAGCTTTTCTTTCCTTCCAGTACCTTGATACTTGAGGTCAGGTGTTGAAATGCCACTTGGGTTTCTGGGACCTGAGTGTTAGCAGCTGGCTTTCACTCTAGTTCCCAAATCATTTGCTGTGGGGGGCCTGTATTCAGAGTTCCCTGTGACATTCATACCCTTATTATTATCCTGTGTTAATTAACTTTCATATTGTTCTTAATTGTGTGTGCGGCCCCTGAGACAATTGGAAGGATTCATTATTAAAAAGGCAGAATTTTATTTAGTGCAGAATTCAGTGCTAAGAGAGACCTCACTTTACCTACCCAGGGAAAAGCAGCAATAGAAAGGAAACAGCTGCTGGCATATTGGTCAGGAGCAAAAACAGTGGGCAAGGCTGAAACCAGTAAGACCAGTAAAGCAAGAAGAAAATTTAAGCCCATGTGTTTAAATTCAATCTTAGACTAAAAGACTAAATAATAACATGTATTATCCTACTTGTCTTTCACCAATGTTGTATTATAAAAGAAAGTTTCTAGTGTAAAATTTACTCCTTTTTCAGTCAAAAAATTATTCATCTGCAGGAAGGAAAGGCATTCAACAGGATGGCACAGAGCACATTTAATGAGCCAGGCAGGAATAACAGGCTCCCTTTCCCTCTTCCCTCTCAAAGCTGCAGAGGACATTTGTAGGTATAACTCTGGGCCCCTTGCTTGCTGATCTGCTCCTCCACTGTGTTGAATTTCTTTCCACTTTCTGTGGGGAAAAAAATGATACCACTGTGCAGCAAAGCACATAACTTCTTCAAGGGGTGATGAACATTTGGTAATAAAATTCCTTGTCAATCTATGTGCCTTGCTCCATGTACTCAGACTGTTAGCTTCTCTTCCTGGTGAAAACTGGAAGTACATGTGCTTTCTCTGCAGTAATATATTATGCCCCAGTGATATTGTCCTAGATAAGCATGGCTTTCACAGGCTGCATCCTTTTGTCTATCTCCCTGTTTGTGGGAAAATAAATGAACACACAGAGTGTGTGCTTGTTCTCAGAGAATTCCAGTTGTGTTTGCTGGTTTTCATCTTTTTTTTTTGTCAAATGGCTGTGGATGCTCTTTCATTGCTTCCCATATGAAAAAAGTCCTGATCAAATACAGTGCATACCAGCTGGCAAATGGATGGGTTCCCAGCAGGCTTTTGGCATTTGATACACTCATGTATGTGAACAGGTTGATATGATTAAGGTTAGCGAATGAGAGACAATTCCAGACTTTTCTAATTTTTGTATAGCATTAAATATTAGCTGGTGCTTTTTATTTTAAAGCAGGCAGAATGCTATTTAATGTTCACAATGGCAACCTGATGGTTAAAATGTAAGAGGCATTCTATCCTTCTCCTACCATTGCTATGACCATAAACCAGACCTGAAAATGGAAAAGAATACAGCACAAAATAGGATTGCATATCTATATGCCCAAGTTTTAAAAGCTCCACAGTCGATGAGAGAAAAACTACATGGGTTTCATTTTCATTGCATTCAGTGAAAAGTTATTAGGAAGTGATCTGGGGACCTCTACACCTGTAAAACCAAGGGCACTGAGGGGACAGAACTCAGTGTAGCCACCACATTGCAATTTGCTGGTTGGTTTGGGTCTCCTTCCAGCCGCACAGTATTCCCAGTTCTCTTTGTGCTGTACTCAGGAAGGGCACAAAGCTGTTTGCTTTCCAGACTATTTTACCGATGGGCCTGACTGCTTAATTGGTTTGGCATAGGATGCCAGAGCTCCACCATTTGTCTATGCTTCCTGTTTGCTTCTCGTCTGTAATTCAGGCTGTGGAACGGCTCTTGAAAGTTTAGTGTGGTATGGTGTGGCAGATTGTGCAGCAGATTGTGTGGCTTCTTATTTGGTGACAAATTTGGTGTTATTTAGATGGCCTTAAGTAGCTCTTGACCCTCCAGCCCCCCGACTACTCATTTCCAGCTCCACGTCATTGCAATGCTTTGCTTAGCCAGGTATTTATGTGGCCATGAAGTACAGCAGTTCATTCATCTAGCAGGAAAAGCAGATCTTGCATCCCCCACCTTGTTCACGGTTTGGCTGTGGAGGCAGTTTTGCCAGCACTGCCCAGAACTCCAGTCCTGGCACTGAAGGACCACTTGAGGAACCATGCTCTGCATCAGTCATTGCTCCTTGGAAGCACAAGTCTGTGCACAGCACTCACAGCATCAGCCCAGAGCCTGAAATGCTTTTTCAGCTTTTGCCTGCAGGGACCAGAGAAGTGTTAGTATTAGTGTGATCTATTTATCTCAACTGTATTCAATTTCTCTTTTTTCAATACAACATTACTGGGGATGAACACACTTTAAAAATGGAATGCCCAGTAAAACTTTTCTAACAAAAGCCTGTTGAGCAATATCATTTATGTGACTGCATGTGTGCTCCTATGTACGTTAGCCTGAATGACACCAAAAAAATTATGCCAGGAGATTAATACTTTTGCATTGCCTAGTTCTTCTTTGAAGTCAGAAGAAGGTGGTGAATGTGTTGTAAAAGACACATATTTTGTCAAAGTTGCAGAATTTAATTTAAATAAAGTGTTTCCTCAATGATTTTTCTTACTTCTAAAACTGTTAAAACAGACAAACTGAGAGATCTGGTGTTAAAGAAACACCAGGTTATGACCGAAGAACTGCGAGGGCTTAAGACAGATTTTTCATGGATGACAAGCTGGACAGCAGCTGGCAAGATGTGCTTGCAACTCAGAAAACCAGTGATGTCCTGGGCTGCATCAAAAGAAGCGTGGTCATCAGATCAAGGGAGGTGATTCTCCCTCTCTACTCCACTGTGATGAGACCCTGCTCACAAAATGCTTGGAGGGCTGGAACACCTCTCCTGTAAGGAAAACCTGAGAGAACTGAGGTAGAGCAGCCTGGTGAAGAGAAGGCTCCAGGGAGATCTTATTGCAGCCTTTCTGTGCTTAAAGGAGATGTATGAGAAATATGAGAACATACTTTTTAGTGGGGCCTGTTGCTATAGGGCAAGGGGTAATGGTTTTAACATCAAGGTGGGTAGATTCAGAGTAGATATAAGGAAGACATTTTGTATGATGAAGGTGATGAAACACTGGAACAGATTTATAGATGACCCATCCCTGAAAACATCCAAGGTCAGGTTTAACAGGGCTGTGGGTGACCCGAGCTAATTGAAGATGCCTTCTCATTGCAGGGAGGTTGTATCAGATGACCTTCAAGGGTCCCATCCAACACAAACCATTCTAAGACTCTATGATTCTACATTAGTGTAAAAACTGTATTTTGTTTGTTGATTAGGAAAAAATTACAAAGCAATTGAGGGTCAGATTGTTATCTAACCTATCTTACTGCAGCACCATTGAAATCAGTTGAGCTCTGCTGGTTTACAACAGTTGAGATCTAGTAATGACTTTCTATAACTTAAATTAATTGCTGCCACACATTTATTTTTGGCTTGAAGGAAGAATTTTAAGATCAGGATTGATTAGCTTTTTTTTTTCTAAATTATTAGAACGTCTTTAATTTTATTTTAAATTTGCTTTTACTATTGATGGTAGCTTTTTGTCTCTTGTCATCATAATTTATCTGTTAAAAGTTTTTCTGAGTGTCAAATACTTGGACTATCTTTTGGATTCTCAGGTGACTAAGATAGGATTCTTTCTTTAATTAAAAAGAAGAAGATTGAGTTTCAGAGCAATCATGTTTTGATATTCCCATATGTATCTAAAGTCACTCAGATTAGGAGAACAGGACTTCAGTTTTTGAAATTAGACTTTGTTAAATTGGACTCTGAAAGTGCATTTCCCTATCTGACTGAAATATCCATGGTTTTAAATATTACAAGGTAAGCCCTCATCAACTCTGATAGATGCTAAATGGCACTGCTTTACTGTCTTGATTTTGACCCCATTTCTTACACTGTCAATACTGTGTAAATCCTTCAAACTCAATAGAATTCTAGGTTTAGACTGCCGTAAACGGCTAAAGTCTACCTCTACACCTTTGCTCTCCAAAAGAAAAATGGTTTATCATGGTAGCCACTGCAACCATAACAAGTAGATCAGATAATACAAATTATAGTGTGGTACTGAAGTCTTTGGAGTTAGATTAATTTATAACACATAAAATCTGACCTTCTGTTTTCCTAAATTAAAATACCATCTTTGGGGTACTGAACTTTACTAATTATTATAACTAATTAGAATTCGGAGTCTGCCTCTGAGGCACCATATCAATAACATCACTGAATAGTGCAGGGCTAGGTTTCCTTGGCTAAAAAAGAGAGTTGGTTCACAGTATATGGTCAACATTGCTTCCAAAGCTCCCAGGTGCAAAGGCTCAAGAACCCATATTGTTTGTGGGCCACTTTTGCTCCTCCCTCCTCATTCATTTCTGACTCTCTGTCAGCGATGTCCTTCTCCCCTCCCTTTCAGTTTCAGGAGCCTGCAGGTCATTAGGCTGCAGGTCATTAGTCAGCAGATATCACCAGCTGACCAAGAAGATGTGTGCAAAGTAAGCCAGATGCAGGAAGAAGGGAAGATAGAGCTAGTGTGGGTCAGAAGCACAGCCAAAGTCTCCATCTTCAGATTCTACAGCTGGACTCTGAGGTCTCCTCTCCTGTGGCCCAACAACACATGTTCTGTTTACATCCTTCCAGTGAAGGAAGCATTTCAGAGATCACCACAAGAGTTCTTGTTGAGATTCAAGTCTTTACAGTGATGCTGGCTTTTAATAACATAAATATATCAATTTCCGTGGTTTCAAACATCCACATATCATACATACTTACAAATAATTCTGCCTACCCTAATCAACCTCTTGAAAGGAAGTGGGGGGAAGGGATGTTGATAAAAATCTCACCCTTCTATTTGTACTCCTCAGTTTTTTTCTGGTGAAAAATTTTGGTGCTCTAGATGATGGCTGAAATTGGCAGCAAAAGAGTTACTAACTTGGATAGTGGTTAACATGATGGTTCTGTTGACCTTGATAGGTTTACCTGCCAGGATAACTGAGGCACTTGCAGAACCCACAAGCAGGATCTTGTGGGAAAACCCACCATGGAATGTCCTATTAGCTGAGTGGCACTGGCAGTGAACCAGTGCAGTGAAAGATGGTTAAAAGCACAGTGGAAAAATATGCCTCTCAACTAATTTGTAACTGGAATGTCAAGAATACAGAAAATTCTGCTGTAGGTCCTCTACCAGTCCTGATAGAGCCCAAGCTTTGTGCATCTGATACCTATAGGTAGCGGAGTACCAGAATCTTCCAAATGTACATGCTGCCTTGTGAACTGTCTCTCTTTTCCATTATTCACATTTCAAACTGTCTAGCAAAAGTAATTTGGGTTGTACATTTCTAAATAACCTTTTCAACCCCTCCCTCAGCATTTCCTGAGAATAACAATAGTCATCTTCCTCACCAGCTAAGATGTGGTTCAAATTTCCATGAATGGTTTTCTTTTTTGCTCTTTCCATAGCTGACCATCTTCCATTTACAGCATGCTACTCTGTTGCCATTATGGATCCTTAGCAGCTCAGATCAAGTTCCTACCTGCCCTGTCACCAGGTAAAATGGCATTCTGCTACTCCTTATGGCAAGAAACATGGAGTTGTGAGCTCTGTTTGGAGCCTGGGTCACCAAGCAGTAAGTGTACAATGGGAATCTGCATGCCTCCTCATTGAGGATGGCTTCCATGACCAAGAACATCCTTTTCACTGCTACTTAAAAAGACACAGAAGAACTGTCCTAGATGCAGCGTGAGCTTCTTTATTTTGGAAACAGGAAAACAGATGCTCCCCAAAGAACATTCACAAAGGGTTCTCAGAACTAATTCAGCAGAGCTTTATTCCTACCCTCTGGATGAGCCAAGGCCAGTCAAAGTGCAGAGTGAGACAGCAGGTAGTGAGGCTGCAGCATACAAATATCACAGATGGAATTCAATTTACATGTGCCACATATGAAGTGAGACAAATGCATTCTGACCAATAATGCATAAACCCAGCACTGAAGACTACAGAACAGGTGCTACAGACAGATTAAATGTACTCCCACAGAAATGCCACAGACTGCTCAGCAACATTGCAGATGCAGTACTCACCTTCATGTCAAAGAGTTTTGGCCGCACCTCTCTTCTTGATTAGCAAAAAGATGAGATTAACTCAGTTGGTTAGAGCATGGTGCCAATACTGCCATGGTTGCAGGTTTGATCCCTGTATGGGCCACTCACTTAAGAGCTGGACTCGATGGTCTTTGTGGGTGCCTTCCAACTCAGGATATTCTGTGAGTCAATATTCTGCAATTGACTTCTTGCATGAATATCCAAAATGGACCAGTATTTGATCCTGCCCAGACTGTTGGCTTTGCCTGGAGTCTTATTTAGAGTGAGTAGAGCCTGTGCACGTGCTGTGGAGGAGCTGTTCACACCCAGCTAGAGCTGCGAAAAGCAGTGGGCACCTGAGACAAGCTGCCAGCAGTGGAAATCAACAGCAAGGAAGTCTTCTGTATTGCTCAGTTTGTGATTTACACTGGACCTGCATTTAAAAATACTGAAGGTGAGGGTGTCATTTAGGCAACCTCATACCCCATTCCTGCTCAGCACTAGGCAGTACTTTTGCTTCCATCCTCTGACAGATCTCATGTGGCTGAAACAGGCAAAGATAGTAGCTGTTATTATGTCATGTTTACATGCATTTATGTGTGGTAGAAACAGGGGAGAAAAAAGTGATTGTGGTCAAGTGAACTACTGTAGGATAAAGAGAGATAAATAATTCAGCTTCTCATTATAACCAAAGAGTGCAGCTTTCACAGAGAGGACAGGGACTGCCTGTGTGAATTGGTATTCAGTGGCTGTTTAGTAGCCATAGCATGTAATCTAGCATTAGTATTAACATAAATCAGTGGCAGGAATTAATAGTATTTCTAAAGTCTTATATGATAACTGGATCCACACTATATTGTTTAGTTCTCTTGGGTATTTTAATGATCATGTAATAGAAATGTTGGAGTAGCTGAGATATTCTTTATAAAGCTCTATGAAAGGTCTTTAACACAATGTCTTTAGCAGACAGTTTTGATAGAATGTGTTGCACAAGAAGAAATATACCTATTTTGGTAATATGAGTGTGTTTCATTAGCTCAGTTCACAGCAATATGACATTACATTTAAAAAGGAATACAATTAATAACAATGAGAGGGTTCTTTTAGTTCCCAGAGTATAGCTGGAGGAACTGAGCACGGTGTCAGGGCAATTAAATAGAGGGACTGTATTACCTTTGTCTGAACACTCATAACATCATCCTGTCTCGATATGTTGAATAGGGGATTTCTTTGCAGTAGGATTCTTAATTTATTTTGATGTTTCCTATAACTTGGATAATAATAAGATGGACTTTTTTATTAATCTTTAAAAATGTACAAATCTTGGGGATTAGCATGTCTGTAGATCCGTGTATTTTCCATTTTCCATAGAGTATGGAACGATTGTATTAGAGATACACACAATAGCTTCTCAGCCTGAACTTAATGGCACCATCATATCTGTACCGTGGAAAAGTACAAAATACTGCCGGTGCATGTACAGCACATGGATTAGATAACTGCAGTCCAGAGAAAAAGTTATACTTTGAGACTATTAAAATAATCAACATGAGTATTATTTTATTCAGCATTAACCATTATGTTCTATGTTAAATGACAATGAAACCAGTGGAACACAATCCTTCCCCAGAGTAATGGTACCGGGCATTTCTTTCATCTCTAAAGAGGTTTCTTAATATCCTGCAATCCTAAAAATGCTATTTTTCCCCCACTTCAGGTCTGATTTAATAACAGTAACAGGAGATAAATTGATTTGGCTCAGCCAAGCTTTCGGCAGCCCTGTGGATGGCAGACAGGGATCTCTCCCCTCCCAGGAGAAGCAGCAGCAGGAGGCATCCAGGCCGTTGCTGAGATCCCCTCAGGGAACCAAGCCCTACTCCCTAGGGATGAAGTCCTTTCTGTGGCACTCACTTCTCTTCTAGAGGGTCATCCACATGGCCTGCTCTGCATGTCTGGGTGGGAAGGCCAGGAGTCCTCCTTGGCCCTGGGAATTAAAGTAGCCAGGAAGCAAGGAAGCCACATGAAGTCTCTGGTGAAGCAACACTGGAAAACATAGGGTTGCTTTGAGGAGAGGTCTGAAGAGCTTCACAGGGGGAGCTCTCTTCTGCAGGGACAGCTCACTTGTGCTGTGCATACTTCCACGGCAGCAATAGCCATGTGGGTAAAAGTGTTAGGCAGGTGCCAAGGCAGAAGCGACCTTCCCCTTTTGCCCACACCTCCATGTGCCCCATTTCATGGGAGCCTGGCAGCGGTGCACCAGAGGCTAATAAAAAACACCATCCCTGGGCCCACAGGGAATTAATGAACAACTCCCCAGCCATTCATGAGTAACGTTATAACCCAGCAGGGAACAGTTTCCTAAGCCAGGGAGCTCCAGGTGACTCCCTCCACAGCAGCGCCCGGGTTAATGGCGCACGGCGCCAGCCGCCCCATCCCGTCCCTGGGCAGCGACTGACCTGGCCCTGCTTTTAAGCTGCCACATATGCAGTGACACACGGCGCCTCAAGCGATTAAATTGTGAGGGCTGCCCTTCGCTGCTCCGTGTTATTGACAGACCCATCAGGGGCAGTGATGCATCGGCACCTGCTCAGCCCCAGCGGGCCAGCGCAGGACAGGGCGGCTGCCCAGCCACCCTGTTGGCGGGGAGGCCTCGCGCCCTCCCATCGACCTGACGGGCCTCGGCGTTATCGACCGCTCCAATTTGCAGGAATTTATGGTATTGATGTGGGGCTGATTAACATTTTGTGCCACAGCAGCTCAATACGGGCTGGTAACAGCTTTTAATGATTAATTGACTTTTATGATTCCGCCTGGGCGCTGTCAAGCTGGCTGTGAATGGCGGGCACGCGCCTCCACAGCCACTCTCTCCGGTGGCACCGGGCAGTGATTGAGTGCCTGGGAAATTAGTGTCCTTGCCGTCTCGTTTTATGAAAGATAAATGCTATGACATTTAATGTAGACCTTAATTTAGAACAGAACTAAACAGATCATTTTGCAATTTAATCATAAACAGGTAAATATCAAAATTGTTTAGCATTTCACAAGCCAGGCAGACAGGCAGCAGAGGTAAAGTGAAGTGGGCAGCAGCGGAATGGCAGAGGTAAGTTGAGGTAAGGTAATGAGACTTGGTGCCAGAGATGTTTTAATAGTGGCAGCAGTATAAATTAGATGGTATATCACATCCACCATTCAGGTATGATCTGTCCATATGCTGATCTTGCGCTCTCTTTCTCTTTCATCCTTTAATCTCATCTACTATTCCCACTCTTGCTGTAAGGTGAGGGCTTCTGACACATGACATGATACATGGAAAAAAAAATGTCACCTACAGTTAATTTGTTACCTAAAACAAACATAATCATTATGGAAAATTTGCAAAGGAAAACAGAATTTTATTATGCCCCATAACAACTGAAAAAAAGATTGTCTGGAAGGCTGTGTGCTGTCAACTCCTACCTTCCTGTGTTCATATTTATAGCCTATTCCTTTGCATTTGTGTTAATTAAAAAGATTGTAAGTTTCTTTTTAAATAACTGTCTAAACAAAATGTCATATTATGCATGTTTATACATACAAGAGCTAAAATGGCATATTTTGATCCTCTTTGAAATTTTATTCTCTATCTTCTCATCTCCCCATCACCCCCTCAATTTGGTACAATTTTCAGAGGAAATGAGGCTGCAATGGGCCAGATTCTTAAATCATTTTGACCCACTTCAAAGGAGCTGGGGAGCTGCTGAATCTCCTCATTCAAGGATTCCCTTGGCACAAGGGAGTTCCTAGCTTATACAAAGCTGACAGAGCCAATTCCTGTGCCATCTGTTCCTACAGAAACCATTTAGAAGAGCCTAGTGGGAGCAGACCAGGGGTGCAATTGAGGTATTTCTGTATTTTCCTCTCCCTTTTCAAGACCCTCATGGAGGCAGTAGTTAACCTGTTACAGTGCAACATGAATCCCAGGAACAAACAACTAAAATGAGCTCTCTAGCTGTTCCTCTCTAGCTTTTCCTAGCTTTACCCAGTACAATTTGCCAGGGATAATCCAAGAAGCCACACAGAAAAGACTATTTCCAAAGACTCTTCTCTTTAAACCTGAATAACTTTCTGGAAGTCAAAAAGCAATCAGACACAGTTAAATTGCAAAACTGATTGGGTTGTAACATCTGGGAAAAGGAGGAAAAGGGGAAGGGGGACAAACTTCTGGACATAGCTGAGTGCATCCACCTTTCTACCCTGATCAGCAGAAAATCTCATCTAAAAGCAGTCCTCAGCCAGCTATGTGATACCTGGAAGGGGGTGCTTAGTTCTTGAATAAAAATTCACAGTGTTGAGCAAGACCCTTAAAGCTCTGTGTACACTGGATATTTGCCTATGGATTTGTCTTGATGAGCTTTGTGACTCTCCTGACGCTGTGATCCAAATGGCACATACTCTGTCAGGTTTCTCTGCTTGAAGGCATCAACAATTATCTGAGAGGTAGTAAAGGATGGCTTTTTAAACCACTTCTCAACTGGTGCCACTTGTTACACTGTCAGGAGAAGCATGTTCTTCTCAGTGAGCCATCAGACAGGCTGGCGAGGAACCAGGGTCCCACCTTCCCTGGAGTGAATATATCTCAGCACTGAGGTAGTGACTATGTGCTGAGGGGGAGCCTTGATGTGCTGTCTCTTTGTGGTTTTGTTTAATACCACCATTCAGATATTTGCTTGTCTCTCAGCCCAAGCTTCTGAGTGACTGGCACATTTAGAGTGTGACAGCATACCACACCATGCACGGGACACGCCAAGGTGTCTTGCAGTGTCCCAGAATCCAGCACTGTTGCCTCAAGGAAGAGAAGGAAGACCAGGTCCCCAGGGCTTTTCAAGCTATAAGAGGGGAGTGGAGTGTCAAAGAGCCATAGTTGGATGCTGCTGTCACTGGGTAACTGTGGGGATGACTGCTGATCCTTGGAGGAGCAGCAGGTTCCTTGATGCATACTGACCTCTCACTTTTCGTCATCACAGAGCCTGGCTTTCAAGGACATGGGGCACAGGTTAAATGGCTATTATAATAGCCCATTATAACCTGGGCAAAGGTCAGTCTAAGCCACCGCTCACATTTTGCTTGTGCTAACAGCTGGCCCTCAACAGAATTCAAGTGTGTCCACACAAGCTGCCCACACAGGATCTCCACTGACCCAACAGTTTGAAGATCCAGCCTCGGGACTGGCAGTGAGTAAATTTCCAGGTTAGGTCACAGGCATGGGCTAAGGTATAGGCAACAGGCAAGTAGAAAAAGTTTAAATTCCCTTGACACTGACTGGCAAAATCTAGCACTTAACCATTTGAAGATGGGTACAGTGAGACCTCTGCCTGCTCCTTTCTGTCTATTCTCACCAATATAAATATACCTTAAGCATAGGCACAGAGAGCTAAGTATGTCACTGAAGCCAATAAAAAATCCCAGTAAGGGGAGTTTCACCCCACATCAGAGCTGCAGTTAAGTGTGCCTTTGAATGTCAGCTTCTGAACCAAGCTGTCCTGTGTTTAGCTATCTTACCTGCACATTTAAAGGCAGGTGGCTTGTTTCTTTTCTCATCTGGGATGAGGTTCATGGTGATACTGCTCTTAGCTAATAACCAGTTGAATATGAGCCCCAGAAGTGGAACTCGAGCTCCATCTCAGCAGACTCTACAATAATGTAGAGATTGTAATTTCATCAGAAGGATATAAGTGAGAATGGGAATAGTGAAGAGAGAGTGCTTCTGTTTTCTCTGCTATCTGGGATAGCTATGCAGCAGAAAGCACAGATCATAGAGCCAGAGGTGGCAGAAAGGAGTGCCATGAGTAGTGCAAAGGTAATAAGTATTCCCACTAAGAATGAGAGCCTGAAATTTGGCCCTCTCTATCTACACACAATGTTAAAACAGTGCCTCACCTTTGATCTATTTATTTCTGCAACTATAGACTCCTTGACTGCACTGCTGCTCACTTCAGATGTGTAGGATGTGGTCCTCTTCCCTGCTACCTCCTCTTTCTCAGTGAGAGTCTCCTTAAGGGACCTGCAAAATCAAGAGAACTGAAAACTTATGCTTCCCAAAGCATTCGAGCTGCCAGGCAGTTGCACAAAAGGCAGACAGCGGTTGTCGTGTTTGAAAGGAAGTGGCTGAGAATGCTGAGACCAAGAGTATATGCTGACATGGTCTTTTGCAGATGGAGGTGAGCCTGTTTTATCCTTTTTCCAAGCCAGATGGGGAACTGCTTTACTGTAAGCTGATCCTGAGTAATGAAACTACACCCCTTCACATTCAAAAGCTTCTAGTTAGCACCATGTGCCCCAAAAAATAAGCAGGAGGGATCTCATTTGCTGTCAAAACCCAGAATACTCTTATGTTATGGTCCTGTGGACCTTTGGGAAAAACCCCCTAGGTTCTGACCCAACAGGGTATGAGGTAGGCAGGCCCAGCTTGTGGAAAGAAATAGGAATGGTTTAATTATGTAACCCTGTAGCAGGACCATTTCAACATGTAAAACAAGTAGGCTGCTGCTTTTTCTGCTACATGTTACAAAAAAAAAAAAAATCCCAAACCCAACCCAAACCAAACAAAAACGTGATAGCACTACTTTGCTTCAGACAGAGACCAGGAAAATGAGGCTGAAGCCTTGTGTCTTGGGGCAGAAATTGGTGCCTTTTATTCTTTATTTCTCTGGCAAGACCAAGACTCGTGTTCTCGTGAACCCTCAGGACCTGCAGTAGGTTCTCCTGAACCCTCAGGACACATACAGTAGGACCATACTGGACACCTAAGGAAGTGACACCCAGCAACATACATGCCTGGGAGACCCTTAATTGAGATTGGCAGGACTTTCTGTGTGGCCTTCAGTATGCACCTACATTTTGCCTAAGTTGTATTTTAGGCATGTAAGAGACTGTTTGGGATTGTGCTCAGGTTCATTTTATGGCACCTTGAAGTTCTACCCACTTACCTGCAAAAAGGAGATTTTATGTCTCCTCCTCCCTTGGTGAGGGAGGCAGGAAGAGGGAAGTATTCTGGGTTGTTTGAATAGCACAGCAGAACAAGAATCAGAGGAAGAGACAAACTGTATGAAAAAATCTCAACCCCACTCAAGTCCCTGGCAAAAATTCCACAGACTTCAACAACTTTCTATTCTATGGCTGCATGTGCTTGTGTCTCACTGCACACCACTTTAAATGACACAGTTTTAATAAGTTGTATGACTACTGCAAAGGGTGAAATGCAACCTTTTATATTAGGGTGCTACTCTGACTAGCATGCAGCATCTCTTTACATTAGACCTGCATCAGGTAATACAGGAAGAGTATTGTATTATCAAGAAAATTTTTCTCTCACAGTATAGAATCACTGGCATTTAATCTCTTCCCTTGCTATTCTGCCATGTTCCTCACTGTTCTATTGCATATTGGCCCATATATACACTGCATTCAGTAAAGATTCGCATAGTCAGCCTTATTTATTTTTGTTTAGGTGTATGGCTAGGGATACTGGAGAAGAAGTGTGGTGGACTGTATTTATAATTACAGCTCAGATATTTATCCATTCAAAAATAACACAATAAAATTTTAAGCAAAAATAATATTCAGTATTTTTCCAAGAGGGTCTATTGTTTTTTCTGCAGTCACATGCCAGCCATTACTCAACAAAATTCCACACATTATCTTTCTCATGAGTTCAGAGGGCAGTTACCAAGTGAAATTTCCACCTGTAGGCACTGATTTAGTCTTCTTTTTATTATTCCTCTTCCAGATTTATAAGATAATTTAATTAGGCTTCTTATAGATTTCTTTGGTAATTTTTGAATATATATATCTATCTCCTTCTTGATTACGATCCCCTTTAACTCACTGGATGTCCCAAATTATAAGCTTTGCATGGAATCAGTTGCCTTTGGCTATGATTGGTATTATGTTACCTTCTGTTCAGTTAACGGTGTGGAGATAGACCATAAGCACTGGAAAAACCTCAAAGCTCTTTTCTGCTGTTTTGAAATTGAGAAAGCAGAAACATAATTGCTTTTGTTGGATCACAATCCTGAATAGCAAAAGACTTTTTAAACATCTGCCCTTCCTTTGATTGGCTTTACATCTTCTCTCTTTTTGTCTACTGTTCATTATTCTGCGTTTTATTCACTAATGAAAAATTCTATCCATGACAATATTTTCATATGCTGTAAGATGACTGTGATTCAATGCATTTAATCTGATCTAGCCCTACAGAAACCCTTAATAGAATGTGACAATATATGTTAATTCTGTGAGGTTTGTATTTCCTTCTTCTTTGTATAATATCTGATCTGTCCTGCCTACAATCTCAGAGCAATCTCCTGTAACTCTGACTTTTAGCAGAGCCAAACTCCCAGCACATATTTGCAACACCTATTGAAGTCAAACAGCACCATGTAGCTATACAGAAAGTAAATTTTGCTTTCTTTGTCACTGAAGCCGTGCTCCCATGCAGATCTGTGACAAATCAGCACTGGCTTTCATTCTGCCAAGATCAGGTGTCAGAATCGTTACATTTTACATGGGATTCTCTCTGATGGGAGAACTTGCATGTGTTTCCAGGTGTTGAGCTCCTGCTTGCTCTTTATCACTAATAAAATGACTTGATATGTCTCTTTTCTTTCTTACTTTTTTAATACCACTGTCAAATACCTATCATGACATTAGTATGCATTCCCAAAGAAATGTAGCAGCCAGAAATAATGCTGATCCCTGAGTGGATTGGAATAATCCATTCATTCTGCAGGGAATAGCTATCCCTATTTGATAATATTTAAATATTAAGAAATCACATTCGGTCTTTTAACATGGGAAGACAATACAAATAATTGGGGAACTTCCTAATGAGTCTGTTATTAAAACAGTATCTAGGGGAAACCTGATCACTCACACAACTGAAATACGTCCTTTTCTTTTTTTCCTGGTTTGGGCATAATGCCTGACATTAATACCACAAGTATTTTTAATTCTACCTGGGAATAAGAGGAAATGAAAGCAGGAGACTTTTGAAAAATCACTTCTGATTTTGCTCATTTAAGACCTATGTATTTCAAAAGAAATGAAGGCCAAACTTCCAAGTGCCAATAGTCCCTTGTTGGATCCAGATTTTCAGAAAGATTCCATTCTCATTTACACTTCTCAATAGAGCATTTTTCCACAAGCACTCAGCAGCCAGCAATTCTTTCTGGCCAGGAAGCCATTGAGAAAGCTGGCCTTTTTTTTTTTTTTTTTTTTTTTTATCCTTCTGTGCCTAAAAGAGAACGGGGAACTCTTTTGTGAATAAGGTTCTTCAGACAAGTTATGCTTGATGAGCCTGGCTCTGAAGGAAGAAGTGAAGTACAACCTTCCTCTCTGAAGCCTCCAGAGGCTGTGGGTGCTAGAAAGACCCAGTCTACTGTTGGGTAGAGATAGTTCTGAGAGAGCTAGCTTGGAGACTGGAAGCAATGGAGAAACACCCATAATTCCTCCTGGAGCCTTGCAGTATGTGAGGGAACAAGTATTTCCATGAATACCAGAATTATTCCGGAAGCCTAGTTTCCAATGGAGTTAGTGTTTCATGGCTGACTGACATTTTAAATGAATTATACTGTTGCTGCACTGTGAATTCTGCCCTTATCAGACACTGGAGAATCCATAGGGGAGAGAAGCCTTGGCTGTGGAGTGGATTCCCTTATATCTAATAAGGTATAAGCTCTGACTGAAGCTTTCCTTCACATACATCCATTCTCTTTCCCAGGTGGATTCTCTCTGTGTCAAACGAGAACTGAGCGTGGGCTGCAGCCTTTCCATCAGTAGAAAAACTCTTCAGTTTTCTGTATTCGCAAAAACTTACCAACCTGATTATCTCTGGAACCTCTGCCTTTCTGCCAGGTTCAGCTACAATTACCCAATGGGTACAAAAGTACAAAAGTTTTTCAACAACTGCGTGTGCACATGCACACGCAGAGCAATTATATGAGCTGTGCTTCCTCATGGAGCCAGGCTAAAAACACCCACTGATAAACTCCAAATGACTGAAGTCTGCTGTGTCTCTGAGTGAGTTGGGAAGGCTGTAATAAAGGGTTGAGTGGAAAGAGAAATAAATGATTCTGTATCTCCTGTCCTGTAGAGCAGTCAGGCACGTCTCCCTCCTCTGCTAGCCATAGGGTCTCCCCATCAGACAGCGCCGCTGCTCAGCCCCTTGGCACGGAGTGCACTGCGGGGGCAGTCGGGGGGCTGGAAGTGTTCCTGGCTGGTCTGCCAGTGTGAAGGATTGGCAGTGTTTCTTGCAGTTTCCTTTCCCATGAGCAACTAGCAGCAATCAAATACAATCTAGCCCTTATTATCTGCCGTTAGTTTCTTTGATTGTGATTTGGAAATACGTTGCTAAGGAAAGCAAAAACCATGGTTAACTGATTGATAGAAAATAAGAGTCATAGAAAACATCTGGAGAGCCAGATGAGTACAAGTCATTGTTTAGTTTAATACCCTTATAATATTTGCTGCAAACAGCCAAGCTGAAGGGTGGATTCTTCATCATTTTTATTATGTTCTTATTCCAAAATATTAGTGAATAGGCTTTGGCAGCAATGTTTGATTCATGCCCTTTTGCCCAGATATTACCACATCTTGTCTTCCTGAGGCTGTGTATGGCCAAATTATCAGAACATAATATCAAAATATAAGAATGGTCATATTGGATAATACCAACGTCCCTTTAGACTCTTGCTTCTGATGGTGACAAATAGCAGACATTTAGTAAAAATTACAAAGCCAAAAAATGCAGCCATTGTTCTCCAACACACTCTTGTATCTTCTAGTGATTAGCAGCTAGAGAACAAGCTGAGCCAGAAGTGATATCTTGGTAGTTAAGATGGATGCATGGATGGATTTTTTTCTTCTGCTTGGTTTTTCCTCCTCAGCCTTTAAAGATAAAAATAGGTCAGTTACCCTCTGCCTAGGAAAAAATGCTGAGGGAAATCCTGCAGCTGGAAACTTTTGGACCCACCTGTAGGAATTAAACTTCATCAAGCTGCAGTGGCATGTTTAAGTTAAAGTAGGAGTTCTGAATTTCTGATCTTTGCCCTTCAGCTTAACCATACATTTGTTGCACAGCAGAAAGCAGGGTGGGGGGAATGGGGTGAGGGTTGGGGTTGAAGCTGACGCAGGTGTCCAGAGCTTCCCTTCAGGTGGGCTGGAAGAGGCAAGACCAGCACATCACCTGGCTGACCATACAGCCCTTCAGCTGCTGCCCTGGGAGCCAACACTCTGGTTGAAACATGCTCTTCAAACCTCTTTGAGCAGAGTGGTCTCTGAGTAGACAGAGACAGTTGACTGAAATGTGGTTAATAGCCAACTTACTTCAAGTCTTCATGGGTCCATTCCCATGCTGATCACAGTTATTCAACAGCTGTGATTTACATGTGTTGTGACTTTTCTATGAACCCTCTGTGGGCCCAGGAGGACAGAAAAATATTAGCATGTTTCTGATTTTACAGATACTGAGAGTTAAAATCACTTTTCTGAAGTTCAGAGTGAACTGGTAACTAGACCAATATAGAAACTACTCACTCCTAAGACTCTGTTTTCAATGGCTAGCCAACAGTTCCTTTCACTTTGTTTACTGTCAAGCCTAGAGGCATAACTCAGAGATCCATACACCAAGGGGACTGTTTCCTCACAGAATTCTATTCAATATTTATAGCATGTGCTTATCATATCATATACAAAATTTCATTGTTTTGACTCTTTAAATAGTATTTTTACTATCAGGAATTGCATTATGAAAAAAAAATGGGGAGGGGAGGGGAGGGGAGGGGAGGGGAGGGGAGGGGAGGGGAGGGGAGGGAAACCTTGAATGTGTTTTGTCTCCCCAGACCAAGTGACTACCTTGCTTCTTCATGTTCCCTTAAAATTGCATATGTTGTTTCCTTACTTGTTTGCCCTTGTTATGAAACCACTCTTATTCTAAGTAGTTTTTTTTTATAGTCTAACATGAGCAAAATATTATCTTGTCAAAAGTGGTTGATGAGCTTTTTGAGCCTTTGGCTCAGGAATGCTGATATCTGAGGAAGTTCTGTGAGCAGAGAACATCCATGAGGGCATCCAGTGCAGCTTTTTTTAACTCTTTCTCACATCACATTCATTTCTACCCAAAACTGATGTGGTTCTAAAGCCACCCTTGCTGAATTGCCCTCCAAGGACAGGGAGTAGTCCCTGACCTCTGCTATTCCATTAGACCTTGCCTATCACCTGTGAAAGGGCACTCCAGCAAACCTTCACTAATATAATGCCAACAGAACCACCTCAGTGGAACTGTTTTGATGAACAAAATAATAAACCAGTGAAAGGACTTTTTTTCCCTGATATTTTTCTGTCCACCTCAGGCAATTGTTTTCATGTTTCTGACAGACACAGCAAGGATGGCAAAATTTTCTCCATGGACAAGAAATCCTGAGAGGTGTGGAACAGATATTCAATGCTGGTTGTGGTCGCTGCTCAGTTGTCTCTCTAGGCTGCTTTATTGCATGTGGGAGTTTACTTTCAGAACTGGAGATTAATGGAAATTTTGAGCTGATGCCATTATATTTTTTACTTTTTCCCTCCTTAATGTGGTTTATCTAAAGAGAGCACTAGGGTTTAGAATTGACTGGTACTCTAGGAAATAAAAACAATGCAAAAAATAAGAATGCTTTAAGAAAGATCAACAGATAGCCAAAGGACTGGCAATGTTCGACCATTGGGATGTATTTATTGAAAGAAGACCCTTTTTGAAGGACAGACTCTGCCTAAGCAACTGTGGAAACAGCCTTCTGGAAGCAAGTCTGGCAGAACTGATAAGCAGAGCTTTGAACTGAGAAAGGAAGGGTAAGAGTCAAAGACTTGAATAATCTCCACATGCCCATAGGGCACCAGAGGAGAAAGTGTAGGTACACAAGGGTATGCCAAAGGATAAGGAAATTTAAGTGATCAGAATGCCAGGAAATAAGAATAAAGAAAGTGCATACTGTGAAGAGAACTGTTTCCAAGGTGGCAATACAGTAAGTGTCAGTTTCAGCTCTTGGCAAAACTGTGTTTATGGGGTAGAGAAATTTTTAAGAGCAATATATGTACCAAAAAATGGAAGAGCATAAACTAAACTATCAGGGCACTAGATGGGACAGGCATACACTCAGAACAGAACAGAATAGCAATCACAGTTGGAACACTGGTCTCCGAGCACATGTATTATTCAGAAAAGCAGAGGTAAAGGTGAAGGTGGTGGCAGAGAACTGTGCATTAATGATATGAAACACTGCAAACAAGTATGTGCAGAAATGATGGCATGCAAAAAAAAAACCAACTTATTCCAGTTAAACTCATTTTGGGGAAACTGGTAAAGAAGAGTACTTGGACAGATTTTGCTCTGGTTATGGGTAAAGGCATAAAGGCATCAGTGATGCCATTAGAGAGACAAATTCTATTGGGTTTGTATCATGCAGGGAAATTTTTACCTCCCCAAATATGGGTCAAGAACAACCACTACTAAAAATGACATATTCCAGATATTTATGGATATAATAGTCAACAAACATATTAAAATTCTCACAGAACCATTAAAAAGTAATGTTGGTTGAGACTTTATTTTGGTAACTGATAACTGCAGCAAAAAAAGAAAAATGTACTATGGTTCAAGTGATCAGGGCTGACACTTCCTAATTAAATTGAACAAGTTTTATGGAACTCTGCTAATAAGATTCTGCACTTCAAAAGGGCAGAGTTTGGTAAACTTTTGGAATTGATTATTAAAGATGGATAGAAGAATGTGGGCAATAAAATGTGAGGGGTTTCTACAGGTCTGAGCAACTAAAAGTTTTGGGAATCTGTGTACCAGAAAAAAGAGAAAGCCTGGTTGTGTAAACACTTCAAGAGATGTGCTAATACATTAGGTTATGTCTTTTAAAAGAAAGACCAGGTCTTAGGCAAGGAATGGACATATATATGTGACAGGAGAGATCACACCAAAGTCTTCCTAAGCTTTCTTGGATGATATCCTACACAGGGGGAACAGTGTAATGCTCTTCACTTGTGTTTCACTACAAGGTTTGGCACAGCAGTGCAGAAGATGTTATTTGTTAGCTGGAGCTCTGCAGGAAAACTGTGTGTGTAATAAGGATCTGGCTCATAGCATACAGACACCACTGAAAAAAATCATCACAAGATTGGACAGAAGCAATTAGGAAGGCATATCAAACTATCTGTAGGGACAAATCTTGTTTTGTATTTCATAAACTATCATGACACTAGTATTGACTTCTAAATTTTTAAAGATGAAGCATTTAGAGGTATCATTAATTGAATAAAAAGCATGTCAAGACTCTGAAAACCAGTAAAGATTGAACAAAAACTGTAAATGCTAAGTTACTACTAGCAGTACAACTTCCCCTAGGTGCACCAAGCTTATACATAAACACAAATATCTGGCCATGCTATGCAAAGTAATTCTTATGCTACAGTATGACCCAGACATCAAAACAGGAAACTAAAATCCAGTGTGACAGATATCAGAAAGTGTTGATGCTTCAGCACAAAACCTGAGGAGATCTTGTGTGCAGCTCTGAGCACTCATACTCAGGAAAACTATATTTCAGCTCTGCAGAGCCATGGCTACAGTAAGGTTGCAGACTTCATCCCTGTATAGAGAGATTCCTGTACTTAAGATCTGGATTCAGTGATCCTTGTAGCTCTCTTCCAACTAGGATATTCTGTGAATGACATAACTTAGAATCATAGGATCATCACAGAATATCCTGAGTTGGAAGGGTCCCACAAGGACCACTGAAGTTCAACTCCTGGCCCTGCATAGAACAATCTATGTGCCTCACAGAACACACTATGTGCCTCAAAGTGTTGCCCAAATGTTTCTTGAACTCTGTCAGATTGGTGATGTGACCACTCTCCTGAGGAGCCTGTTCCAGTGCCCATCCACCTTCTGGGTGAAAACCTTTCCTTAATACACACCTTGACCAGTAGGAAACAAGAAGAGGCCTGAATAACTTGGCTTGTTAAGTTTGGAAAAAAAAAAAAAAAAAAAAAAGGAGAAGAAATATACAAGCCAACCACAAGAAATCAGCAAAAGCAGAAAAATATTTTCTACCTGTTAAAGTCATCAGTTGAAAGCAAATCTATTTGTTTGTGGCAAATAGAGATCTTGTTAGTCCAAGTTAGTCTTGTGGGCTCAACCATGGCTGAATATCTGAGGGAGAGACTAAAAGGAGAGATTTCTATAATGAAATAAGACTGCAGATCTCCTTCAGTGTTCAGTAAATGTTTTCTCAGCTTTTCAGTTCCAAACTATTGCTAGTTTGCCAAACATGAACTGAAAGACACTAACCTTAAAAAACTTTTCATGTCAATTTGGAGCCGTATTCTGAAGCTTGAGTCATATAAGAGGAAGAATGTGGGTTTTCATGGAAAATTTAAAACACCTTTCTCAGACTTGTCTGACTGCTCAGCTGAACTTTGCCATCTGAAATACTCAGACTGGCTATGTCCCACATAGAGAAAAAGCTCCATTCACTACCTATCTGCTACTCAGACATCATCAAAGGTGAAAATAAAGTTGCCTAGGATATTTATCTGTTTCCATTTCATGTGCATGCAGTGCTGCTCTTTGCCAGTTTGAACTTAAACCTACTTGCAGAGCTAAACACTTGCTCTTCCTCCTGTAAGAGGTCATAGGAAATTACCTGTTGGCTTCACTGGGATCATATATATGGAGTCCTTACAGATGAGCAAGCAGATATTTTTCTTCTCTGCCCACAGGGTCCATCTGCTCCTGCTGTTTCTCCAGAGAGGTCCTTGGAGTGAAATTTTCAAAAATAGTAACAGATCCCCTCCTCTTTCCCCCAGATATGTTATTCTTAAAGTGCTTGGTTATGTTTCTGTCACTGTTAGCCAGCCATTCTCTGTGTCATGCCCTACTCTTGAGATTCACCTCTCTGCTCTCTGCCATGACTCTGATGATTTGCTTGGTTCCAGCCCAGTGCTGCAGACTGACTCAGCCTGATGCCCTCCCAAGCTAAATGTGACTGTTCCCACCACCACCACCTGGCTCCAGCTGATGCATGAGCCCTTGGAGTGTAACACACACAAAATGCTTTGGTGGATTCATGTTCCCTCTACCACTCCCCAGTCCAGCATCTCCCTTGCCTTCATACCTCCTGCTTGATAGGGTCTCACTAACTGGAAAGTGAGAGAAAAAAATGAGTTTATCATGGTGCAAATTTAACTCCATACAAATTCTATGTGCCAGACATAGGTAAAGGGTTATATTTCAGCCCATTGCATCCACATGAAAAGGTGCTCCTATATTCATTTCTGCCTTGTTTTGGTTTGGGTTTTGGAAGTTTTTGTTTTGTTTATTGCCTGGCTCCTAGATTCATGTTTTTATGCAGAAAATGTTTGAACAAAAAAGAGGGTTCAATTTACCCTGTCATGAAAAAACTGTAAGACCTGCTTCTAAGAATTGCTCCAGCCAGGATTGCAAATAAAGAGTAAAAAAATAAAAATGCATTTCAGTTGGCATCACTGTAAATTGAGTAAATGCACTACAGGCTGGGGTAATTTTTCCTGAACATTTTTGAGAGATATTGTTTTTTATGGGCAAAGCACATTGACACTCAGGAATAACAGCACATCTTGACTAGTTCTGAACCCTGAGCCAGTGCTGAATGCAGCACGTCCTTATTGGCACTGCCTACAGATAGGTAGAACAGGACCCATCTACCCTAACTTCAGCCATCTGGTCAGGTATGCTCTCACTAAGCTCTAACTAAGCCTGTCTGCTTGCTGTAATTGACTGAGCCATGCAGGCAGCTTCAAAAGGTGACTCATCCCTCCCTTTAGTAGGTGCCTAAGCTAGCTGGCACAAATTTCCCTCTGTCTTTCTCCATTGAATGCAGAGGGAGCCAAGACTTGGCCTACACACTACCTAGTATATGGCTAAAGTTAGTGAAGATAAATCCCATCTGTAGTTAGTGCTGGATCTGATAACTCAACTGCTAAAGCTCCATTTGAACTGCAGGCATTGCTTTTAGAAAAATAGATATCATGAACTTATTGGTATCAGATGTTGTCCATAAATGGGCAGTTCTAAAGGGAGGCTGGGAGTGGGGAGGGATAGTAACCCCTTGATTGTGAAATTACATGATTACTAAATGAATATGATTCTTCAGCAGGCTGTTTTTAATGTCGGGGTTGTGTTTCTAATGAAGGAAAACATGTTGTATCACTGATCCATATCACAGTCCACATGCTGTCTGCTATCAAGAGAAAGCAAGCTCTAAACTCAAGATCTATCAGATTTTTATTCATACCTGCAGAAATAAAACCATAAGGTTGTTCTTTTGTAAAACCAAAATAGTCTCTGTGCAGTGTATCTGATTCAAACCATATTGCTAGCAAGGTGGAACCTTGAAAACATTAAGATTTTTCTATGGTAAAAGCTAAAGATTAGAGGGCCCTGAGGAAACAGAACACATGGGCCAAAAGTTTTAAACCCAAATATTAAAGATAGTCAGCCAAGTCAAAACATTGGCATCTACATGAAGGGATTGTGAATTACAGTGGGACTGAGCACCCGCTGAGTCTACTATTCCCTAGCACTTCTGAAAACTACTCCAGTTTTAATTAAATAAATTCATATGGATGAAGTTGCTTCAATTTTGTACAAAGGAATATTTATGCTCCTTGCTTTACTAGAAGAACCCCAAAAGGGTTTGACCCCTTGTCTTTCTGCACCAGAATGGGAAGAACAATGAGAGAAGCCTTTAGTTCTGAAGGGTTTTTTTTCAGTTGAATCAGAACTAAACCCTCAGAAAACAAAACCAAGCAAATAAACAAACAGATGAAACCATCAAAAAACAGAGGCCCATCATATAAGTCACCAATGATTGATCAAAAGGACATTGGAGAAACAGAAACCTGCCACCATAGCTTCAGAAAATTTGAACTCAAAAGCTTATGATGCGCTCAGCCCCATCAGTTGCATAGTGAAAGGTACCTCTGACTCGCCACAGCTTCTGCCTCTTCACAATCCTGCCTGTGGTCCTCCTGGGGCTGACCTGGGAAATGCATTGTGTTAAATTAGCTCAAGGAACTGTTCTCATTTTTGAGGTATGAGAAAATTCACAACACTGAAGTAATTTAGAAACCAAAGTTTAACTCCTTTGAGTAATAGAAACCCCAAAGTTATTCTAGATTATATAGGAAGAGAAAATAGGTGTCATATTTTAGGTTGAATTACAATCTTTATGTCCCATCCCAATAGACACAAATTAATATCTGCTACTATAGAGCTTAAAGCAGGTCTCCACCACCAATATCAGGAAGACTTTCCTAAGCTAGAAGTTGTTGACAGAAAAATATGCCATGTGCCCTTCTTCTGGCTTTGCAGTCCTTGTGAGGTAAAGCATGAGGAATCCTCTATCTGAAAGGCATTGGGCAGCTGTTCTTCCATTACTGTTCATGTAGAAGTGGAGGAAAAACTTTTACTTTCTTAGTTTAAAAAACTTTCTCAGCTGAAACCAGTAACTGATATTTCTCAATACAACCACAATCCTGGGCTTGTCTGATTTTCCTGTCCTTAGCTGGACAGTATGGCTTTGGATAAGACATAAAAGATTTGTCTCTACACACCTGCTCAATTCACTGTATAGTGAGCCCATGATGCCAAACACAACATCAAGGATGCCAATTTTAGGGAAAGGCACTTGAAATTCAATACTGAGACAACCAACTTTTAAGACATGTAAATCCTTCAGTGGAACTAGCCATAAACTTTGCTAGCCTAACTCTTCCTAGGTGGCTAATGAATTGGAGTGTGTCTCATTTTTCCTGCCTACTCTGAAACATCCTAACCTGACTATTAGAAGCTGTGTATGGCCCATAGACCCAAAAATGCATTTTCCTTTCAGCATAGATAGAAATTGCCCTTCTTCGCAATCATTGAAGAAGAGGAGCATTCCCAGAGTCAGGAATGAAAATCTATTCCTGTCTGTTGCTATACACATTATCTTTTCTTGTCAATAAAACCAGTTCAAAGGTAGTATGTTATTTCATTTTTTTCATGTGAAATTTAGTTTTTATTTACAAACCTTATTTTGATACTGGAATAAACTTGTATTATTTTTAATTGCTAGTGCTCATACGGTGTCAGAAAATGACATGGCATAGGAGTTACGAATCACGCTTTCACCTCTGAAAATGCAAAACCCAATAAAATTTGACCAAGCAGCAGAGTATTGATCAAGCAGTCGTTACTGTTGCTTAATTGTGTGGTTTATGTAGTGACCTGTGGCACAGCACAATTAGAAAGGATAAAGTCCTGGTCACCTTTCACGTAAAATTCTTTCTGGTGTGTAGGAAGTTTTTGCTCCATACTATAAAGCAGGAAAGAGCACCTAAAATGTTGGTTTCTGGCTGTCAGGGGACTTCACAGTTGAATTTTAAGGTCTAGGATTTTCAAAACAATTAGTTGTTCTTCTGTTAAGAAGGCATAGGCAATGTAGGTGGATGAATCCAATTTCCAAATTATGCAGGTGACATCAATGGCATTTTAGATGTTACACCAAAATAAAGAGGCAGTTAGAATCTGAATATTTCAGTGTGGGCTTTAAGACTGAGGTCTTGAACATACAACAAAAATTTTAGACTGGTAGCTTTAGTTTAAGCCTCTATTTCCCCATTGGTATCTGGAGGAAGTCAAAACCTCATGCAGGACATGGTAGGCTAAACCCTCTCTTTTTGGGCTGGTCCTTAGTAGTGGCAATTCAGAGTCAATCAATGTCAGTGAAGTTCAGATACTTAATCTGCCAAAATCACTTGGGCAAATTTAGCCTGGCTGTCTAAGTCACATAGGATTTGCCACACACCGAAGTGGCATCCAAAGGCATTGGGCAACTGGGCTGAAAAAAATAAATACAGTTTGAATGGTTCATGCAAATGCAGTTGTTGCTAGCCAAAGGCTACAGTACCATTTCGTAACTTGAGGTATGGACAGAAAGATTTCTGTGCTTCTTTGGTACTCCCTGCCAACATTCATGTACAGAAGACCTAAGTAAACACAATAAAATCAGTACGTGCATTTGACGAGTTAGCTCACACTCTGTACCTGTAAAAGAAATGTAACAGCAGAAATAAGGAAAAGTTCAAACCTAAAGAAAACCTTCTATCCTCTTCCGCAGAAATACCTGCATTCTCTAATTCTAACTTGAAGCCTTAGAGGTAGCAAGATCTGAAGTGAGGCAAGCATCTGTAGAGACTGGATGTGACCTTAAATGAGCTCAGACATTGTGGAGAGTCTCTTTTTGTTTTGCTGCTCATGCCACAGGCCTGGGGTGCACAGTCTCCTAATCTGGGCAACTAATACAGTGACTTAACAGAACTAGGGTGACCAAGTCAGATGCCTCCCATCTGGATGTGTACAGAGGCATGGCTGAAGTGCCCTGGCAAAAGGGCAGCGTCATAATTTAACGAAAAAATTAGCATATGCTCAAAACTTTTGGAAACAAAAAGCTTCCTGAGATACTAAAGGTACTAAAGCAGCAGAATGGGGGCCCTGTTCACTTGCAAGATGCAGCAGCTGGTTGGGGCCCTTCCCTGACCTCCGTGCAGAAGGAAAAAAGTCAAACGTGCTGGGTTGAGAGGTCTTCTCCTTCCACCCTCAACTCTGTCAGACTCTGCTGGAATTTATTCATTCCTCCTGCCGAGCCTCCCACTCCTAAAAATAGCGGTGGCTCTTCGCAGCTACAACGACATAATAAAACCGCAGAAGCTGGGGGAAGCTCCTGGAGGATAACCCCCGGCCGGGTTACAAAGCACTTTTCGGGCCGATTTGATGCACAGGATGTGCCCCTTCCTCATGCGGGGGCACCTCCTCGCTCCCAAGAGCGCTGCCCACCGCAGCCGCTCTCCCCCTGCGCCGCCGCGGAGCGGCCCGGCCTCCTCCTCCCGTTAGATGGCGCTACAGACCTTACAACCACGTGTACGGAGGGGTGGTGGGGGGGAGGAATCATAACAATAATAAAAGAAATAACCCTCGTATTGTCCGAAACGCGGGGAGTCGGCCCCGCGGTGCGCCTGGGGGAAGCGGCGCCCAGCGTCGGGATGCCCCTTTCCCGCAGGAAACGCCCGGGGTTCCCGCAGCCCCGCGGCGGCTGCCGGGGCTTGGCCCTCGGGAGCCACCAGAGCAAAGTCGGGGGCAAGTGGGCGAGCGGAGCCGTCCTTCCTACCGGGAGAACATCCTGTCAGGAACGGGGAGGAGGCGCCGGCCTGTTCTTAGCCGGGGAGCTGGGCGAAACCCACCTCATCCCTCCCGTTCATGACTTCTCCGTTCCAGAAAGCTGGTCGTGAAATGTCCACAGCCCGCTTGGGTTCTGATGGCCGGGTGTTTGATCAGTCCCACTCTTTCCCCCCAACACTTTTTTTCTTGTTAGGAGTCCCGCGCTTCCCCTCGGTGTAGCACCCCGCAAGTTTTCGGGCAGCCGATCAGTGGCTGCCACGGGGGTCCGCCGGAGCGAGGCTGCCCTAGGTATGTGGCTCTGTCCCTCTCCCACCCCGGCCGAGGACAGGAGGGATAGGACGGTGTATGAAACTGCTGGTCCTCAACTCACTAAGTCCATGGCCGACTAGTCAACGCTTCTCCGCCCGGTCCCCAGCCGAAAAGCGGCTGGTTGTCCCCAGCCCTGCCACTGAGCGTGTAGGCGATCACCTTAAGGAGTTAGGGCTGTCCCGGCGCAGAGGCTACCGCCGCACCCTCCTCCCGCACCTGACAACGGGCTGTGAACTTTCCGGTGGGGTAAGTTCTCCTTTAAGAAAGCGAACTGTTCCTTATGCATATTTAAGGATGTTTGTCTGCAGTGCCCAGCTGACACGGGTCTGGAGACTCACACGCGGGACCCGAGCTCTGGAGGAATAAATCATCCCTACTTTAAACGCACCCGCTGCCAGGGCTCCAGTCAAGGAACTCCTTGCATTGCTCTAAACACATGTAAGTTTGGGGGGGATGGCGGAGAGGGGTGCTGAGGAGACGGAAGAGGGAGACTAAGCCTGTTTAGGGAGATAAGTAGGGTATTTTAGTAATTTCCATCACCAACATCACTCCCCCCTCTCCAGTTCCCGCCCCCCCCCCAAAAAAAAAAGAAAAAAAAAAAGACAAAACCTATTGTCCTTGGATTTCAAAAAACAATTCAAAACAATCTTTTATTATTACTATTTTCCACCCAGCCTAGGGGCTCCTGCCCCCCTCAACATGCCAGCATGCCTGGATCCCTAAGATCAGTGAGGTTTCCAGACTTCCTCCGTCTTTTTGTCCTGCACGAAAGCGCTTTGCTGGGTGCGCAAGTGTGCGTGTGAGGAGCGGAGAGGAGCGCCGGGAGGGTAAGTAGACCCCTTGCTTCAGCCGGGGGGGCAGGAGGAGACCTCTCACGTCACCTGCGGATCAGAGGACTCCTCCGTCGCGCCGGGGATGGGATCCCAGGCAGTCTTTTCAGCAGAGAGTGGGGGGAGCCTTCTGGGGGTGCGAGTGCCTTGGAAAAGCCCCCGCCACAGTTAGGCACCCTGCCACCTCCGCGCGTGTGTACTTCTGTACGTGTGTGCGAAACGACAATGCGTATGTGAAGGTCAGACTTGTGAGCTTCCACTGCAGCTCAAATGGGAAGGAGCAACTTTCAGTGCTCTGCTCTTAGTGGTTTCCTGCCTTTTAAAGTGAACTTGTTCGAGTGTGTTATTCAAAATGTGGTTCAGTAGTTATGCCTTCAAATTAAGTTGCTTCTTCGTCCTCATCGGGAAAAGCAGGCATGTATCCTCAATTGTATAGTATATATATATAAAAAAATCTACTAGGTACTTTATGATTCCATCTGGAGAAATTAAAAGCCCAGAGCTGTAATGTTTATTCTTACATAGTTTACAAAAAAAAAAGGGGGGGGGGGGGGGTGGAATGTGTGAGACACATGTCTCCAAATATAACCAAAGTGCTTTCCCTTCTGGTTAAAAAGTTGCATGCAAATGTTTTCATTTTAACACTCCCTGCCACCTGTACTTCTCAGGGAAACTTTTCTTGGCGTTAGTGACGAAGCACCAATAGTACTTATTAATGAATTAATTATTATTATGGCTGCTGAATTGACTTAAAGTGCTTTGGAGGCGAAACTGATCCATGTTAATCAGTTACAATTAATTGTGTTTCAGCTGCTGTGTCAAACACAGTTTCAGAGACGAAGGGGAGAAGGCTGTGCATGGGATGTAGGGAAGGGGGTGATCCTGAGACTCTTCCCGGCCCCCTCGCTCAGAGATCTCCTCTTGGGGTGCAGAAACTGGCGTAATGTTGTCCCGGTGCCCGAGTCAGGTCACACAAAGGTGCGAGGGGCACCTTAGGTGACAAACTCCTCTTTCTCCTACCAGAAGCTGCAAAGATTAAGAGAGTCTAGGATTTAGGAGCGCAGCCCCGCAGGGAGATTTCCCTCAGGAGTTCGCATTACGGGGAGGGCAGCGGGCGTGGGCTTCGCTGTGCCGTCTCTGCTTGGCCGCTTGGGTCAGGGCTTTTGTGTTGGCGGCGGAGACAAGGAGGCAGCGGTGGGCAGCGAGGCCGGAGGATCCACAGAGTCCTCTCGCGGGGGGGCGACTGCATCCCGCGTCCAGGAGCATCTGGGGAGAGGGAAGCCGGGGAAGAGAAGAAAATAGCTCCCCGAGGGGACAAGCGACAGCTGGGCCGGGCTCTGTGAATGCCAGGGAGGCCAGAGGGGACGGCCGCAGGGCCCAGGGCAGGAAAAGCCGGGTCGCGTACACGGGCGGCCAAGACGCCGAGGACAGGGCTATTCTCTGCCGTGCCGCTGCCCGGGCCCCCCGCGGGACCTGGGTGCTAGGGGTGCCGGGCGGGCTCAGCGGGAAAAGCTGAGGACCAGCAAGGCCAGGGAGCGGCGTCGAGACAACCGGGCAAAGCCTGGCAAAGCTCCCAGGGTCGATGAGCCCAAGGGAGGCCCGCGGGCCGCCGTCTGGCCAGCTGGTCACAGGGCAGCCCGTGTGTGCCCGGCACGGCACGGCAGGGGAGCAGCCCCTCCACGAGCCGTGGAACGCCAAGGCGGAGCGGGCTCTGGCTCGGGTTGGCCGGGTGGTGGCTGGGGTCGACCTGGCTGGACCGGGGGCCGCGCACCGGCTACCCACATCCCCAGTGGGAACTGGTGGCGGGGAGGGGCTGGAGACAAACTTCCCGTCTTTTGCCAGGGAAACGGGATTTTCCACAATTATAACTACCCCTCTTCACAAAGTTAGGGGCGACAGAGAGGGAGAACTGGAGGTTCTTCCCGGGCTAGGCGCCTAACCCTTGCCCTGCCTGCCCCTTGGCCTCTGGCCGCCGCGGGGGGTGAGCCCGTCCCGGGCGGCACCAGGCATCATCAAGTACTGCTTGTCCTTAGAGATTTACACTTCGCAAAAGTAAAGCTTTCCCCAGCATTCAATGTGACTTTTTTTTTTTTTTTTTTTTTTTTTTTTTTTTTTTTTTTATGTCAGTCGGCAGAAAGGCAATTGGGAAACTCTATTCCCTCCCATCCTCTCTGGAATTGTGTTGCTGGGATTTTTTTGCGGTTTGATTTTTTTTCCTTCTCACACTCCAGCTCTTTCTCAAAGACTTCCCCCTTCCTCCCTCTCTCTCTCTTTTTTGCTTTTTTTTTTTTTTTTTTTTTTTTATTCCCCTTCATCCCATTGACTCTACTCAGCCCTCAGCTTTTCCTTAAGATGCACAAGGAAAAAACCAAACTACTCTACCCTGTATGTGCAGATGGACCTTTCTTGGAGAAAAGTAAAACAAACCCCCTTTTACCTGCAATAGAAGATAGTGTACAAAATTATGCACAAACCTCCTCCCCCCCCGCCCCCTGTCCTATATTGAATGCAGCTGTAATTAATTGAAAATTGCGGGAAGAGATGCGTTTTCCACGTGTGAATGTAACAGCTAAGGGCGGTCGGGTAGACAGGACACCTCGTTCCTGCTCATCACGGGTGGAATCGTTCTCTCCAGCTGGGATGGGTGGTGTTGTAAGTCTCGCAGAGGTACAAGATACAACTATTCGGTTTTCATCTATCACAAAAGCAGGCTTCGTTGGATGAAGCACCCATATTAACTAACTTTCTGCCTCTCCGTCCCTAGTTTTATTTATTTTCCTTGGATGCGGGACCGAGGTGGTAAAAACCAAACAAAAGCACTTGCGTTTGTGTCGGCACTTTGTCGTCGGGGCAGCACCCGCATTAGATTATTGCCAGGGATTTATTTGCATGCAGCTGCAAACCCACAAGCCGGCTGCTGACCGCTGCGCATAAAGGGCTGCCGGGGCCGGCCCCTGCCCGGCCGCCGCGGCTCCCGGTGGGAACACGGCCCGGGGGCCGGGGGGGGAGGATTTGGGAGTGGGTTTGCTCCCGACACGGCCCGGGGGGATGGTCACAGAGCCGACAGCAGCAGGGTCCCCAGCGCAGCCAGAGGCTGCAGGTGCGGGGGATGGGGGTGGGAGGGGGGGGCGGAGGCGGTGCCGGCCCGCAGCCCCCCCTCCCCGCCACCCGGCTCGCCCCCAAAGGCAGCCGCAGCTCCCACTGGCCTTGCTCACAAGCACATCCAAGAAAAGCTTTTCCTAATGCCTATGTCCCGGGGAAAATAAAAAGGACCGGTGGCAGATCCTCGGGATTTCTCAGAGCTATTTTCAGTGCTTTGAAATTTGTAGTAATGTTGATGTTCTTTTTTCCCCGTCTTCTACCCTCTCTTCGGCCCAGTAGCGTTTGGCAGCGTTTGACGAGGGAGCTATTAACCTTTGAAGCAAGGGCTTTAGATTTAAACTACCTCCTTCGCAGCCCTCTGTATGCCTCTCCCCCTCCCACACAGGCACGATGCGAGGATGGATTTGGCTGCATAGGATCGATGTAAATGTCTCCTCAGGCCTCCCTCTACCTCGGGCTACACTACCAAGTGTCCTTCATCTTCTCCCGGCGAACCCAGTAAAGGCTCAGGGCTCCTGGAGCTGGAACTGGCTCCCCTCCGAGTACAGCGGGATCAAAACCTGCCTCCAAAGCGGGACCGGCTCGGGGACGAGCCCCACAGTAGCGCTGCTGTGGTCTGGCCCATCTTTCTCTCCCTGAGGGGAAGGAGGGAGTCAAACGAGCTATCAGCAAACTTAGGGGGACTTCTGAGCGTCCCTCTCCTCCGACGGCCAGCATGGGACTGTAGGAGAAGGGCAAGAAAAACTGGGTTGGGGGAACTTTATTTGTCAGAGGAAAAAGATGTTCCCAATCTATGCAGGCTCCTTCCACTGGGCGTGAGCAGGAGAGGCCCCTCCGGGCTTTTCTGCCAAAGGCAGGGGGCTGCGGAGCGGGAGCTGCCAGACAGGGAGGCAAGGTCGGAAAACCTGCCCTAGGGGGAGAAGCTGGAAGGGCAATGGGAATGCACACAGACACACGGAGGGTCACGTTCGCGCCTCGCATCCCCACAGCGGTGCGTGGAGATGTCGCGCTGCCCCTTGGCCAGGCCACGCCGCCGCAGGGATTGAAATCCCTGCGCGCTGACGGGCCGGGGCGGGCACGCCGGGGCGGCCGGAGGGCAGCCCACCCTGCCGGGCCGCCCCGTCTAGAGCCGGGCTCCCCGAGTGCGGCCCGGTCGCGGTAGGGATCTGGCAGGGCTGCTCGGGCGCAGGAGGGGGTGTCTCCAACCCCATGCCCCCAGAAAACTGGGGAATAGGAGGATGGACTGCATGCGCAAATTAGGATGCGCCCGTGTGCTGCAGTGGGCAGCGTTTGTGGGGAGCAGGTCAGTAACACGAGTGGCCAGGAAAAGTGCGGGGAAAGGCAGGAAGGCATGAAACCATTCGCCGACTCCTTGCGGAGCGGGAGTGTGTTGTCATCTTTGTTTTGGTTGTGATGTTTTGTTTTGCAGGAGATTGGGACAATAGCTGGAGTGGATTACTCATTCCCGTAGGCAATACTTGCCTGTATGGGCTTCAGGATGCAGTTGGAAGCTTGGGAACAAAGCGGGCATCGAATGTCAAGGTAACTGGTCCCCTTCCTTTGTTTATGCTATTGTTAATGACGGGGCTCACTCAGCCCTGGCCTCAGCCGTGCTGTATGGCATTAATATTGACTTGAGAGAATAGGCAGGGCAATTAAAACCCAAACCCAGAACAACAGCAGCATCCAGCCCAAGCCCAGTTTTTCAGGTAAAACATGCCTCTTCTGGGCCCTGAGAATGATATAGTAGTCTTGCCTGGTATTTGTAGAAACACACACCATTCATAGAATTAAACACATCCCTATACAGCATTAACACGTAGGGGAGACACTGTAACCCTCTATTTCAGTATCAAATCAAAAAGGAAACAGCATACCCACATATTAATATGAGGGAATTCTCATCAGGATAAAAAAAATTAAAGAAAATAATATAATTATTATTTTAATTATGATAATCTAAAACTAGTAGAAACCTGAGCATTTATTGACTAATTTTCTTCTTGAGGTAGCGGATGGTATTTAAAGTTCAACATTTCACACGGCTTCTGGTTTAGTCTGTTTTTCTCGACAATTTAGGCAATTTCAGCAAACTGGGTTAAAATTTTTGGTACACATCTGAGTATGGGTCTGCATAAAATAGAGAAGGTGAGAGAATTGGGGAGAGGATGTTTTATTATTTTGAGAAGGGAGCGCATGTTTGCATGTGTGTGTGTATGCATATGTGTGAGAGAGAGTGAGAAACAAATGGAAAGATTTGCACCTTACATTTGATCTGTAGCTTTAGTGTGGAGTCTGAAACAAATATCTATTAGATTTCTCTGAAAAATGTCCCACTCAGGCAGGCAGACCCCTGATTTGAATGAGAGCTCCAGGTGAAGAAAGAAATTAATGTTATTCCAGAAGAATTCTTTATCAACTCTTTTTTTTTTCTTTGTCTAGAAAGATTAATTTCATCTCTCCTATCCTGGGCCCATTTTCTGTCAGTGAAGGGATATAATAATGATCAATGCCCAGTACTTCTCATATCTTTTGTAGTTGGTAAATATTTTTAATGTTTTGAATGTGGAAGGGAGGTGAAGAGATGAGCCCAATCTCAGCTTCAGAGGATCCTCATGAGTACTCACACAGAGGGAGGAAAAATCCAAACAACCAAGCCAACCTGTTCAGAAGACCCTCCAGCCCAAAACTCTACAGTCATGCAGATAGTTTTTGTATTTTATCTTCTTGCTTGGTGAAAGGGTCTGCATACATTGGGCTATCTGGGTCTATGTGACCAGCTCCAGGTGTACATTAGTACTCCAGCTGAAAATAGAATCTGGAGTTGTTCAGCAAACAGTTCCCATTTGACTATAGTGTGGACTGAATGCTGTATGGAGTGGTGGCAGGGAAGTAGCTCCAACTATTTCCAAAACTAATAACAAAAAGGTTACTATATATAAAATGTTTATACAGCCCACATTCCCTCAAGATGTTTAAATTTTGGTTTGATGCATATAAATATAGCAGACATACCCAGTTTCCCATTAGCCAGTCCCTGCTTTTTAAGATCAATTCATTTCAGTTTGAAAGAATGGCCCCATACTCAAGACAGTCAACAACCCTTTGACTTTTTCCACTCAGTGTGGACCTCGGGAAGAAATAGGATCTGTCTTTGTCATTTCACGAGTATCACAGTGCCTTGACATTGTGTTGTAAGAGCAGGCCTACTACCAGGGAGAGTAACAGTCTCCAGCTGGTTCCCCCTTTCTAATGCATTTTCCCCTTCTCATCTTAGGATCCTTTTGAGGAAGAAATAGTTCTGCTAGGACTCCATACTTGGACTTTGGAGGGCATGGCACAGCGGTCTGATATGAGAGCACTATCCCTGCAGATGGAAACTGTCCTCTGTATCCTGCGCCCTGCAAGAGAGGCAGCGAGGGGACACTTGAAGTAACCAAGCATCTGGCATCAAGCCTGACAATCCACTTCACACTATGTGAAGGAAAGTTTGTTCCAAACCACATACTTTGTGGTGCTCAATACTGGTGTCAAACTGGTTTGAACTGTCCCAGGTCTAAAATAAATATCTCCATTATGGTATGACAGTGAACTTGTCTCGCTAAACTTTCCCTGTTTATATTGGAGGTACAGAGCTGATGTAATGCTGTCTTTTCACCCATGGATGGATGCAATACGAACAATTCAGAAAAGTTCTGTTTAGTTTTTCCCCCCTCATAGTTGAAAAAATGCAAGTTATCAGAAACAAGCCTATGTTTGAAGGTACAGTTTTCAACATGTGAGTAGGAAACATATGTACTGGCACTATTCAACAGCTCTGTAAGGGCTGTGCTCGAATTTTGGCTTTTAATCTCAGCTTTGTTAGAGAGTGATGCAAAATGGAATGGAACCTGATTATTTGTGCTATAGCCTTGTGATGCTCATCCTATAACTGTTGGGGAGAGAAGCACAACACTCTGCTAAAGCTTTGGGTGAGCCTGAGTTTCAGGGGGACTCTAGTCTTCACAGGTTCTCACTTCACTGCCTTTCTTCCCTTAGTATTTGTTATACGGGATTTTTTTTTTTCTGCTTTTCTACATTTTAAAGTGAGTACAGGCTCAGTCCTGCTAAGAGAACTCCCTCCATCACAAGCTCACATTTGGAAAATGCCTGCCCATTTCGACTGCCCCCCTTCAAGTCGAAAGGGAGAAAAGGGGAGAAAAGAAAACCTTAAAAGAGAAAGAGAGAAGCGGAGTGGAGGGAAGGGGGAGAACCCCTGATTCCCCAGTGACCTGCACAGCTCGGACAGACCTCCAAGATCCCTTCTGCCTCCTGCAGACAAGCCCCGACGGAGAGAAAAACCTCACATGACTAAACTTTTAACGTGGCTTGGGGCTTATACAATTCAGGCTCAATTTTAACAATCTCGGGGCGGGGAGGGGTGGGAGGCGACAAAGGAGAAGAAAGTTTGACTTTACGTCTCTAAAAAAATCACCACAAGCCAAACCCCCAGCCATCAGCAAAAGCGCCCAGTGTCCCCGGCAGCTGGTGCCCTCCCGCCACACAACGGCGGCGGCTGGCAGGGAGAGGCAGCCCCAGCCCTGGCTGCCGGCACCCTGCGAGCAGCTCTGCCCCGGGGCTCCCCTCGCTGCCCCGCCAAGGGAGCTGCCCTCCCTTCTAACGCTGAGAGGGGACAGCAGCCCTGCCTGGGGTCTGCGGGGCTGGCATGGAAGTTTTTTGGCACTGCTAAAGGCGCGCACACACACACACACACACACACACACACAAATATATATATATATATATATATATATATATATATAATACACACACGTCTTTATATATAGATTCATATGTAGGTGTCTAGTCTATGTTTAAATTATTCTATCTATACACACAGTCCTCCTCTGATGAGGTCATTCTCCCATATATATGAGATTGGGTGTAAGATGCCAGAATCTAACGCCAAGATCTTATCACTGCCGATCTAAAAGCAATATAAAGTAAATGTTAGCAGAAGGGGAAATAAATTTTGGAGAGAAACATTCAACAAGGTGTCCCTGAAGGCTTTTCCCCCGCCCTCCCCACCGATGTGCCCACGCACTTTATGCCAAAGAGAGCCGTTTCTGCAGAAGAGACTCTTGCTTCAGAGCAAGGACAGACTGCAGCCCTCATCGTGGGTCTGTGCATAGCAGGGGCTGTACCTTGACATTTTTAATCCCCCTTTCCCTTTCCCGAGCAATGCTCTCCTCTCTAATGCGCTAATCGGCTGCAGCTTATTTATTTTTATTTTTTTCCCTTGTGGCTCCAAATGTCTTAATAATTTTTTTTTTTTTTTAATTTCAGGAAACTCAAAACGGAAGGGGGGAATGCTACTTGAAAGTGTGACTCAAAGAAAAGGTTTTGCTTTGCAGCCATCAGTAGCACCAGGAGACAGCTCCATTAAAAAAGTAGTTTTCCACTGCTCTTGAAAAGCCGTTATTTTTTACATCGCTTTTAGGAAGATAGATTAACAAAACATCACATTTCAAGCCACTCTGATCTGTAATTAAATGGAGGAGCCGGTTTGTATTCTCCTATGGCTTTTACAGAAGTTGCAGTGATCCAAAGTCAGGTTGCTGTGTCAGAGTGGCATTTTTATTAATGAGAATACAAAAAGCTTGCATATTCTTAGCCCGGCTTGAATTTAGTTGCTAAGCAACCGCTGTATGGTAATTCATCCGCGAAATTTAAATCTCGGAGAAAGGATCCTGCGTTTTGCTGAATGGTCGCCACGAGGAAAACAACTTGTGGGACCCGCGGCAGCTGCCGCCGCGGCACCGCGCCGCCCGCCTGCCGGCTCCCGCGGGCCGCCGCCGCCCCGGGACGGCCGCCGGGGACGGAGGGCAGGCGGGCAGCAGCGGCCGCCCCGTCGGCGCTGCCGCGGCCCAGCCTCCCCCGAGCGGAGGAACGCGGCACCCCCGTTTCCCGACGCGCGGCGCGGCCCGGGCCCCGCCGCCGCCGCCCCGGCTGGGGAGGGGTGCGGGGGACGCGAGTCCCGTCGCAGCCCCGGGGGCGAGGCCCCGCGGGCAGCACTGCGAGCCCGGCTGCTCCTTTGGTGTCGGGCAGGACGGGATGGGCGGCGAGCCTTCCCCCGTTCGGCCTTCACCCCTTAGCTTTTTGTGTCGCCAAAGCCTCTCGGCCAAAGAACTCCCTACTGCTGTGTCATTGACACTGCGGGGCCGCTCGCCGCCCTCCTCTCCCCTCGCTCCGCCGCCTATTGAAGGCTGCGCCCGCTCCATTGTGCCAAACTGCAACTGAAAACACCGATGGGGCAATAACCACCTCCCTGCATCTCCTCCGATCGCTCCATCCAGCCACCCGTTCCTCTCGCCAGAGGCGACCAAGCTTCTGGTCAGCCCTGGCATTAGCAAAATGAATCCCTGTCCTCAAGCGCTCGCCCCACGCCTGCCTCCGAGGTCGGGACTTGTTGCGTCCCTTTTAGAGTTTGATTAATTACCCTGGAACTTAAGCAAACTAAAGTACATGTGGCGAAGAAGCTCACGCCTACAGTTTGTCCTGCAGCTTGCCAGTTACAGAGGTAATCTTTACACTCGCTGCCAAATCGGAATGTGCATCTCTGCGCTTCAGAAAGGTATCCCTGTATAAATATATAGAAGTATCGATTTTGCTGTAGCTTGAAGATGTTGATCATTTATTACAAAAATAAACGAATAAATACAACAATGTATTGTTGCTTTCAACAGGATAAATATTTTACAAATATATAATTTTTAAAAACCCAAATTTAATTGTTAAAGTTATTTAAAATAGTACACTTATTGATAAAATTATCAATAGTATATACTGCATTTCATATTAGAACCAATTATTCTCTAAACGTTCCATTTAAAACCATTCATACAAAACAAGTTATGAGCATTGTAATGTGCAAACACGAATAACTACATTAAAGCATAAGGATTCTGTAAAGATCACTTTCCGATAGGAACTGCGGCGTTTTTAAACCAAAGTAGAGCTCTCTGCTAAATTTCGGAATATATACGCAGACCAACAGCAGTGACATGACTATTTTAAATACACCTGAAAATGATTTATTGTGTACAGACTCGACGGGGGAAGGATGGGATGTGAGTGAGAAGACTGGGGCGTAATAGAGGACCGCAGGATATGAAAATGTAAACTATAAATACACATCTCGGGATTACCCAGTCTGATCAAACATAACTTTGTAAAACATTTGGCTTTCCTTTAGGCAGGGAAAAAAAAAAAAAAGAAATAATAATTTTAAAAAAGAGTAAGGAAAACGATGCTGACTCTATTACCAAGCACAGAACACTGATACTATAAATGAATACAATTACTAAATTCATTAAGCGATCTGGCGATATATAACAATATTTTCATTATTTACACGTGTAACAATATAACCTTTAGCGCAAACCCTCTCACTTATTATCTACCCCTTGCTATCTCAGAGACTCACAACCCTGAAATTCCTAAATACATTCAAAGGATTCAGTTTCTCGGGGGCGGGGGAGGGGGCGGAGGGGCGGAGGGGGGAGCGCCCATGGCCTCACTTTTTGTGCATAACAAGTCCACGGAACGGGCACATTTTGCCGGTCCTTCCGACCACACGTTACTCCTCCAGCCTAACCCCCAGCTTTTCGGAGGCAGCAACCCGCAAAGGTTGCCTTTTAATAGAAACCAGCGTGAAGCCTAACGTTAGCTCTTTGTTGCCATCCAAATCGAGTAACCAAATACCGCTCCGAAATTTAAATAGACTTTCTCCGCGGCTAATACAACTGCTCCCCTTCGTGTGTGAAAACAGGATCCCACCTCACGTGTCAGTGGTACCCGGCCCCGGGAGGGGAGCCCGGCCGGGCCGCCTGCACGCTGGCCCCCGCCCGGACCTTCTTCCCTCCCCAGCTGCAAAATCAGCCAGCAGCTTCTGCTAAAACGAACAAAAGAAATAGCGTCCTTTACCCTTTCGGGTTCTCTTTCCCTTTGTTGGGTTGGCTTCTTCCCCCCACCCCCCCGCCCCCCCCCTCTTATTTCCTCCGTTGTCAGTAGGGCCTTTCGGATTTCACAAATCAAACGGACGGTGATATTTACTACGAGCTGGTGTTAAAATAATGCATCCCGGTGCGCGGCTCCCAGGTTGGCTTTGATTTATGGACTTACACAGGGCCTATCTGAAAGGAAGAAATGCTTGTTGTTCCTACAGCAGTTTTCTGGGGGGTTAACCCCTGCCTCAACAGCACGTAGAGAAGCAAGGCAGGAGGGAGGGGGCGCAGAGGAGGGGAGGAAGAGGAAGGTGAAGGAGCCACAGACGAGCTGGATCATAAAAGAAAATCTTATTCTCCAGCAGACTATCAATGGGGGCGAGTGGATGCATTAGATGCAGCTTGCAGCTCTCTACTTCCCACAACCTCCCCGCTGCAAAATGAAGACAGTTGAGGTGGTCATTCACTTGTCCCTACATTGCAATAAATTCTAGTGGATAAATATGACAGGTCAGCTAGTGCATCCATTGGCATCTCCAACGTTACTGACACTCGCGAGTGTTTGCAAAGAAGGCATGGCAGCGCTATGGCAAAGTGGAGGAGAAAACTAGACTACACCACTTCACACCCCATAGAAAAACCTTAAAACAACAACAACAGCCACAGCAACAGCAACAACAGAAACGGTGAACTAGGCAGACCGCACGTGGGATGTTGAAAGTAATATTCTATATATTCGATCAAAATAAAAATATAAAAAATAATTTCCTTTAAATTATAAAGATAAATTAAATACAAATATTAATACATACATAAAATTAGTCAAAATAAATTATAGCTCAGCCCCCCCTTCTCCCTCATTGCCCCCCACCCCGCAACCCCCCCCCCCCCCCACCTCCGTCTAGCCTCAGTTTGGAAAGAGAGGAAACAAGACTGAACTTTTGGAAACATCCCTCTTAGCACCGGCCACGCGGGACCTGAGGACGCGCTCAGGTACCGCCCGCGTCCGAGTGCCAGCCTAAACCGAGGCGCCACAGCCCTTTCGGGGAGAAGGTGGCGTTTGCTGAGCTCCCATCTCGCCGTTCTTCCCGGTGACACAGGGTCCCCGGGGCTGATGGAAGGGACCGCGGACACTCGGGCTCGGCGGACAGGCGGGCAGGGGGAGAGCCCCGCGCCGGGCGAGCAGCAGCAAGGGTGAGGCGGGGGCACTGCCGGGGAGCACGGGCCGTGCAGCCGGCAGGTCGGACCCTCGGTATTTCTCTCACTTTAGCAGTATGTCCCTTCAGAGAACTTTTTGTTTGTTTGTTTTTCGACACAGTGTTTATGCATCAGACACAGACTATTTCATTCTAACAAATTTATTTTCTCAATCAGCTCTTACGGAATCACTACTCAAATTAAATTACAATCAAATTATCACATCAAAAGATACCCTTATTACCTAACAACTGTCCATATTTTCATTTCATTTTGATTTGTGCTCGTCTGAAAAAAACACGTAATACAAGATCTGGGGAAAAAATAAATTACCGTTTTGCAGCAGTTCATAGGTATTCTGAATAAAATATTAAAAGAAGTCATTTAATGAAAATATAAAGCAAATTTTTTTTTTTAGATCAACAACGGATCTAACAATTCTATATTGCCGTCTTTTTGAAAAGTCTGTTTATTAAAACCTACCAAAAACACTGCTTGGAAATGGCAGTATTATATAATCACATCCACAGCACCCATTCAATCAAAGTTGGCAACGGATTTAGGAGAGGAGAAGTTCAGATAAGTGCAGCTGCAGATGCTCAGTCCTTCTAAATCCCTTTATCTGAATCAGTCCAGAAATAAAAAATAAAAATATTAATAAAAAAAATATTAGCAGTGGATTTTTTATGACTCTTCCATGATGATTGGCAGCCGTCAGGAACAGGACTTTGACAGCCCTAAATTATTTCCCTTTCTTTCCCTGGTTCCTTTAATTCATGCAAAGTCCTTCTACAGAGCTCGAACTTTAGGGACCAACAACCTCTCCTTCTCTCACCCTCCCCCTGGCGTCTGTCCCTCCCCCCTTTCTCCTCAGGGTCAGTTTTCTCCGCGTGCGGGCATTTATTTCCATATTTTTGTTCTACAGCTATACCTATATATATAGATAAATATATATATATGTATTTGCTTCCCTATTCAGCCTGCTTGTTTTTAGTGCTGTGTGCATATTTTTTTTTTTTCCTGGAAAAAGTGGACCCTTTCATTTTGCAGAATATATAGATATATAGATATATATGTTTTCAGAGTGGATATCTGCCTTGCACCAAAATTCTACGGTTTGGCCAAGAAAAACAGGGTGCTGGAATGCAGCAGGCACCCTCTGATTAACCAGATTATTTTTCTTCTGCTTCCCTTTTTTGACTGCTCCCATTGAAAAAAAAAATTAAAAAGAGGGAGAGAGAAAGGAGAAAAAAAGTTTCTGTGATTCATAGAAGAGAGCCCTTTTGGGGATGGGGGGAAGAGTGCACGGGGGGGGGGCGGGGAGAGGAGGAGGGAAGAGAAGAAGCGCAGACAGTGGTGTTCCTTACTGCGAGAAGGGGATAATTTGGAGAAAAATAAAAACAAAAATAAAATTTAAAAAGCCCAAGCCCACCCCCCAAGCCCTTTCCCCACAACCAACCAACCAACCAACCAACCCCCCGGCACATCTGCAGTTTTGGTGCATTATGCATCTCCACCCCGTTTTCCCAACACGGTCTAAACGCTCTCGCTCGGATCGACCTTCTCCACCGCTCCCTATTGGTATCGATCTTATATATATATAGATGCACGCTTATATCCATATATATATAAACACAAGCAGTCTGAACGAGCCTGGATCGTGTGTGTGTGTGTGTGTGTGTGTGTGTGCGCGCGTGTGTGTCTGTGTGAGCGTGCGGCTGTGCGCGGCGGTGCCGGAGCCGGTGGCGGTGCCGGCGGCGGTGCCCGGCCCGGCCTGGCCCGCGCTGCCCCGCGCTGCCCGGCCCGCCCGCGGTGCCCCTCACTGCACGCTGGTCTGCAGTCCGTGGTGAGGGGGCGGCGTGTCGGAGTTGACGGTGCCGACCTGGGAGTAGACATCGTCGGGGGTCTGCTGCTGGATCCCCGGGGGGGTCATCCGTTTCTCTTTCTGCCTCCGATTGCAAAACCAAACCCTGACCACCTCCTTCTCCAGCTGCAGGCTGTCCGCTAGGTTCGTAATCTCCTGGGCGGAGGGCTTGGGGCATTTCAGAAAGTGGCTCTCCAAGGCCCCCTTGACACTCACCTCGATGGAGGTCCGCTTCTTCCTCTTCCTGCCCTGGGCGGCGATCTTGTCGATGCTGGTGGGACTGCCCGTGGAAGAGTCGGCTTCCTCCAGCCACTTGTTCAACAAAGGCTTCAGCTTGCACATGTTCTTGAAGCTGAGCTGCAGGGCCTCGAAGCGGCAGATGGTGGTCTGCGAGAAGACGTTGCCGTAGAGGGTGCCCAGCGCCAGCCCCACGTCGGCCTGGGTGAAGCCCAGCTTAATCCGCCGCTGCTTGAACTGCTTGGCGAACTGCTCCAGGTCGTCGGAGGTCGGCGTGTCCTCGTCCGAGTGCGGGTCGTGGCTGTTGACGCCGCCGTGGTGCGGCGGGTGGTGCCCGGGATGCTGGTGGTGGTGGTGGTGGTGATGCCCGGGGTGCTCGCCCAGCTCCGGCGTCTCGCCGCGCACGAGCCCCGGGTGCACCAGGCTCTGACCGCCGGGGGGGGGGCTCAACATGCCGTTCACCGTGAAACCCCCGGGCTGCGAGTAGAGGAGCGACTGCTGCTGCTGCTGCCCGCCGGCCATGGAGGGTAGGTGGGCGGCCGCCGCCGCCCCCCAGGCCGCCGGGTGCCCCTGGTGCGGGGGGCCCAGGTGGGGCGGCCGGTGGTGCAGCGCCGCGCCCGAGTGCAGGTCGTCGCGTCCGCCGCTGCCCTTGACGTCGGGCGGCGGCGGCGGCTGCTGGGGGCTGCCCGTCATGCCCACGGGGCTGCCGGACCAGGGCGAGCCCGCTTCGGCGGCAGCGGCGGCGGCGGCGGCGGCGGCGGCGGCGGCGTGGGGCAGGGCTGTCACCCACTGGTGGGCATGGCTCAGCATATGGCCGCCGTTGCTGGCGGCCATGGCGCCCGGCATGAAGTCGCTCTGGACCATCTTGGCCGCCGGGTCGCCGCGGTAGCCGCCCGCCACCGAGGTGACGGCCACGCTCCCCGGCTGCATGCCGCCGCCGCCGCCGCCGCCGCCGCCGCCCGAGTCCGCGTGGACGATGGAGCCGGCCGCCAGGATGCCGTTGCCGGGGAGGTAGGGGTTAGAGGTGGCCGCGGCCATCCCGCGCCCGCCGCCCGCCGCTCGCCCCCGCCGCGCCGCAGACGCCGCTGCGCCGCCGCCGCCGGCTGCCGGGCGCCCGCCGCGAGCGCCCTTGCCCGGCGCTGCCGGGGCCGCTGCCGGGGCCGCCGCCCGCGCCGCCGCCGCCGCCGCCGCCTTCCCAGCCTCGCCGGGGCGCCGGGGCGCGGGGTTCACCTGCTAGCGCTCCGCTGCGCGCTCTCCTCCGCCCGTCCGCCGGCCGTCCTGCCTCCGCTCCGCGGCGCGCTCGTTGCGGTCACCGGCTCTCTCTTCGCCTTTTATATTTTTTCAGCTTTTCTTTTTTTTTTTTTCCAAAAAAAGAGAAATATTTAGCTGTACATGTAGTTTTCCTCCGCCTTCTTCTCGCCCGGGTTTGCTGCTCGCAGGGAGGAAACCAAACAAAGGCTAAAAAGCGAAAAAAAAGGGGGGGGGGGGGATCAAAAAGCCCCCGTGCCTTCTCCCCTCCGCTCCCCTAGGAGTACATCTCCTCCTCTCAGCCTTCCCCTCTCAGAGTGAAACTTTTCCTTTTCTTCTTCCTTTAAGGCTTTGTGTGTGGTTATATTTTCCTTTTTTTCTGCCTCTCTCTCTGTCTTTCTCTCCTCGGTTCCTCGATCTCCTTTTGCTCTGTTAATTGCAAGTTTTGTTGGTGTCCTAAGAAAACTTCCTGTGATGATGATGGTGGTGATGGTGGTGATGATGCATTTCTCAAAGTTGTGCTGTTGTTGAAGCACTTTGTCCCCTTTGAAACAAGAGTCCTGCCGGAGCCTTCTTGCTAGAGTCACGCTCTGGATAAGACATTTTTTTCTCTCTACCTTTCCTTTTGGCGGTCGGAAAAAAAAAGTAAAAAGAAATTTAAAAAGTTGAATTTTGTCGTTACCTCGCGATTTGTTTCTTTCCCTCTCCCGCTCTCTCTCTCGCTTGGTTTGTTGTCTTTTTTTTTTTTTTTTTTGGTTGTGTTTGTTTTGCTTTTTATTTTAATTCCAGCAGTTGGTCGAGGGAGGAGGCGGAGGAGGAGCGCCTTGGTGGAGAGGTGTGTGTATGTGTGTGTGCATATATGGTATCCTTTATACACTAACTCCAGCGGGGAAGTTGGCTGCCGGGCTGGCAGCGCGCACTGGCGGTGCCGGAGTCCCGCCGCTCGCCTCTCCCCGCCTCCCTCTCTCGGGCCGTGCCCGCGCCCTCCCTCCTCCCTCCGCCCCCCGCCCTCCCCGCTCCAGTCCGTCCGTCCGTCCGTCAGTCCCTCCCTCCCTCCCTCCCTCCCGCCGCCGCCCGCGCCGCGAGCGCCCGGCCCCGCCGCGAGGACGCGGCCGCGCCGCCCCCGCCGATTGGCTGCGCGCCCCGTGACGGACAGCGCGCCGCCGGCCGCGCGGCCCCCCTTCCGGCCGTTCCGATTGGCTGCTTTTTAATTTAGGCGAAGTGGCGTCGGAGATGGAAGTTGCCCCCCCTTGCTTCTATCCCTCCTCCCTCTCCCCTTCCTCCTTCCTCCTCCCTCCCTCCCTCCCTCCCTCCGCCTCTTAACTCTTCCTGCCCGGCGGACATACCGCTCGGAGCTCTCCCGCCGTCGCCGCTCGGGCAGGAGCGAGTGCGAGCGGTAATAATTAATACCAGCAGTAATAACGACAATAATAACGACGCCGGCACTGGGCTGGATTCGGAAAGGCGTTTGTGCCAAGGTGTCACCATCGGGCACACGCGCCCTCTTCTCTCCCACCGGCAGTGCCCGTACCGGCATTCGGAGCTGGCCCCCCCTGCGCTCAGCCCCTGAGGCACCCGCCCCCCGCCCGCCCCCTCCTCCCTTTGTCCGTCCCCGCACCCCGGGGTGCGCCCCGGACCCCGGCAGCCCGTCCGCAGCCGTCACGCCGGGGGGCTGGCCCGGCAGCGCCGGAGAAGGGCCGCCCCGTCGGCGGGGGAGGTGGCAAGGGGAGCCGGCGTCCGGGCTTGCCCTGCGCGCTGCGGTCTGCTCGCAGGGAGCCAGCCCAGCGGCATGAAACGCTGTATTATTTCTCGTCCAGCGGAAAGAGTTAAGGGGGGCGGGGGAAGGCGGGGGGCGCGGGGGAGAGATGCGACCGAGCGGAAACACTGCGCGCAGGCAACCTCAGTGAACCACGGAGAAAGAGAAAGTGGCAACAAAAACAAGGGCAAATTGAACGCTCCTCGGGGACCGCCGGTGCAATAACACCGCTCGGACACGGAGGGGACACGGCGCTGCCAGTGACCGCCTCGCCGCGCGGCGCCGTCCCACGCGCGCTCCCGGGTGGCGGGGGCCGCGCGAAGACAACGCGCGGTGCGGGCACGGGAATGGGCAGCGTCGTCCCCCGCATGGCCCTGCCCGCCCCGCTCCCTCCTCCGCTCGCTGAATAACCCGGCCCTGGGAGGCGGTGAGCTGCGTCCCGCTGGCAGCGCCCTCCATGCCGTCCCGCTCCCGCCGCGCTCGGCAGCCGGTGCTCGGGGCTCCCTCCAGCCCCCGGCTGGCACGGCACGAAGTACCACGGCAGGTCGGGTTAGAAAAAACATTCAAGTGAAGCGTACGGATCTTAAGGGCGCTGGTAACTAAACACCAAACATAATAATTTTATATATATATATATATATATATATATATATATATATATATATGTATGTATGTATGTGTATATATGTATATATATATATATGTATATATATGTGTGTATATATATATGTGCATATATATAGGTATATATATTTGTTCCCATGCGTCCTCCAAAGGTTTCTTTTTATATATATAAAAGATCCAACACAGATTTCATTGAATAAATCTGAGATCTCCAGGTGCAGACGTTTGAATAGTCAGTGCCAGAACCCCATGTTTTCCTTTCCAGCCGATTTTGCTTGGATCAAGCTCAAAAACCGAGTGAGTCTCGTGGTTTTGTTTACACTGAATGGGGAGGATAGGAACGGTGCCATGGGGCCGTCTTTCATTAATATACAGTGAGGATTTTGTCTAAATTACTGCTATGAATTTCACAGTACACGCTTTCAAAAGCCGTCTCAGGTGGCCTGATGAAACGTGATAGCGCCTCTGCAAACAGATCTACTTTCTTAATAAAAAAGGAAGGTGTGGGGGGTGGAGAAATCCCCCAAAAATAAAGAAAAAAAAAAAACAAACCACCGTACACCCTCATAACAGAGACAACAAAAAATAAAGCTCAGGCTGGAGTATGGTCTTTTATTTAAAAAATATCCCAACAAAAACAAACAACCAACTTCGTTCCCCAACTCTTCCCACCCCCTCCCTTGCAGAGTGAGATTGTTTTGTCTGGAAAAAAATCCAAAGTATAACAAGGGGAGAACAGTTAGTGCTGATTTTCATTTGCATAAATTTTCATATATTTTGGTGAAAATAATAGACTAGTGGAGAGCGGGGCTTAGTGGAGTCAGTGCAAAGGAAAATCTTAACATGGATCGTTTCGCTGGAGTTGAGAACATGCTTTTTTCCCCCTGTCACCTTATTAAAATCAAAAATTAAAAAAAAAATCTCTAAATCCTGGGAGTTTGATCGGTAAGTGTTTTACATTTTTTTATCTACTTTTGTTTTCTTTAAAGACTTCTGGATATATATTTTCAAAAGCTTAGGACAAGACAGGGAAACCCATGGCAACTGCCTGGAAGGAAACAGGCTGGAAAAAAATGGGAAAGAGAAAGGGAAAAAAAATCCCACCAGCAACAAAAAGCACCTTAGTGAAATATTACATAAAAAGCATGGATTCATTCCAAAGCTCAAGGCAGCAAAGCAATTCTTCAGCGCTGGAAAGTATTTCTGGTTACTACTTCACTTTTCTGGGCACTGTTAATTATTGTAACACCAAGACTCGGGGAGGCTGGGCCGGGGCGGGGGGGGGGGGGGCGTGGGGGGTGCGATGAAAGCTCTCGAAAATATTACAGATTTGTGAAGGGGAGGCGAGGCAGAGATGCGGGCTGTTTTCAAACGCGGCTTCCAGGGGGCGGGGGGGTCGCCCGGCGGGCGGGGAGGGGGCCCGGCCGGTGCAGCGGGCGGGAGAGGGGCCGGGGCCGAGCCGGGGCGCGGTGACCCGAGCACCTGCCGGCGAAGGGACAGGCGCGGGGGAGGCAGGGGAAGGTGCGGAGCGGCGTGCACGCACAGGGTTAATATTGTAACTAGGGAACAGACGGTTAAGCACAACATCTAGAGCTCTGTAGTGAAAGTCCATCAGAAAGAGTATAATCAATCAAAACTAACCAGGACATCCCTTCATTTTATTCTCCAAGGAGATTGGGGCTGGAGGATTACAGACCAGATTTCACTTTGTTTCTCTCTCTTGACAATCTTGCCTGTCTCTCCGCTGTCCCCGAATTCCATCCAATTGCGAGGTGTAGTCTGATGATCTGAAACTCTTCTATAGCTTTTGGGTCAGTGTGATAAATAATGTGATAAATAATGTAGGATTAAATTAACAGGCCAGATACCGCTCCTGAAAACTTTACAGAACCTTAAATATCCCATTATATGACTTTAAATTATTTTAATTTTACCCTGATTTTTGCATTTTTTTTTTTCCTTGCCACCTCTGGGCTGCTCTTTTGGATACACAATAGCTGGTGATCATTGTAATTTCCTAGAATTAGTTACTTCTTTGGAAACGGTCGATCGCCAAATCAATAAAATGGCTTGTAAAACTACGGAGGTATAGGTTTCAATTTGGGGGGGAGAAGAATCGCTCATTTTCCACTTCTTGTTGACGTGCCCAGCGTCTCTTTTGACTGGGGTTAACTCTGTGTGCTCCATCGGAACAGATGCCGTATAGAGCTGCTCCCTCAAGATCATTTGTTTCCTTGATGGGGGAACATTTCTGAGCAGAACATATTGGTTGCCATAGAGAAAGAAATAAAAGGAAGAACACTAGTCACATTAAGCTATATGTTTGTGCACTGGGCTTTAGATAAAAGGACCCCAGTTCAAGCCAGAGAGAACGGGGCCAGAGCAGAGCTTCTTAGCTTCACTAAAACTAGCTTTATTTTGTTTTGGACTTTTACGGTTGAAACATGTAAGCTAATTTTATTGGCTGTCGTTAATTTTATACGATACGGCTTGCTGAACAAAATCAACTTTGGGCGCGCTCCGCCTGGCGCCGGCCGGCCGCCAGGGGGCGCCCCGCGACGCCCCCTCCCCGCGCGCGGGCGGGGGCTGAGGGCGGCGGGGCGGTGGGGCCGGCCCCGCACACCGGGACACCCCGCACACCGGGACACCCGCACACCGGGACACCCCGCACACCGGCACTGCCCGCACACCGGGGCTGCCCGCCGTCGGGACACCCCGCACACCGGCGCTGCCCGCACACCGGGACACCCCGCACACCGGGACACCCCGCACACCGGCTGTCCCCGCACACCGGCGCTGCCCGCACACCGGCGCTGCCCGCACACCGGCTCTCCCCGCACACCGGCTGTCCCCGCACACCGGCACTGTCCGCACACCGGCGCTGCCCGCACACCGGCTCTCCCCGCACACCGGCACTGTCCGCACACCGGCGCTGCCCGCACACCGGCTCTCCCCGCACACCGGCTGTCCCCGCACACCGGCACTGTCCGCACACCGGCTGTCCCCGCACACCGGCTGTCCCCACACACCGGCACTGTCCGCACACCGGCTCTCCCCGCACACCAGCGCTGCCCGCACACCGGCTCTCCCCACACACCGGCACTGTCCGCACACCGGCTCTCCCCGCACACCGGCGCTCCCCGCCGCCAGGAGACCCCGCGTCGGGACAGCGCCCCGCAACTCCCGGGGCCGGCGGGCGGGGGGACAGCAGCGGGGGCTGCCGGTTCAGGGGCCACCCGAAAGTGTCCCAGGCGGTGCGGTGCCTCCAGCGGAGCCGAGGCCTGCAAGGGAGTGAGAGCGGTAATTAAACACAGGCACGGGCACCGCAGCTCGGGGTGCCACGCGGGGCTTTTTCTTTCTGGCCAAATAAGGCGCTTAAGCCTCTGGAGATGCAATAAAACGACTCGGGTTTTTTACATTATTTAATATTTAATCGCTGGATTAAACCTGGAAAAATGGCTAGTTTTCTTTTCCTTTTTTTAATTTTCTTTCTTTTAATTTTTCCCTCCTTTCCCCCTCCAACTGGCCACTCCTCCCCCCGGTCCCTTCCTGACTTATCTGTGTGCGGGAGCCAACGATAGAGCTAACGCCGGGCTCCCCCCGCCTCCTGCCCTGCCCGCACCGGCCGCGCACCCGGCACAAGTTTTCGGCGTCCGGGACACTCGCAGATTAACCTCAACTAAACACAACATCGACAGCGACCGCAGCTTAGCTCCACACAGCTCGGGTCTCTGTCCCTCCCCGAGCGCGCCTGCTCTCAGTCTTCCTTTACTCCTTTTCTCTCTCTGCTTCCCTCGCTGAGTGATTGCAACTGAGAAGTTTAGTTGGTGGCTTTTAGTTCTCGGGATTTTTCTAGTATGGGGAGGCGGGTTCGTTTTGTTTTATTTATTTATTTACTTTTTTTTTTTGTGGAATTCCCGCGCAAACACGGCTACTTCTCACCCCCCGCGCCCTCGTTCCCTGGCAGGACACAGGGCACGGGTGGACCCGCGTGGCTGCAGCGTCCTGAAACGCACCTGCGTCCTCCAGGGACGGGTGGGCAGCAGTGGCCACGGGGGCGGGAGTTTGAAGCCACTTTGTTCCCCCGTGGTGGAGCCCCACCAGTTTCCGTGCTACAAGGAAAGTTTTATTTCTTGCCTCCATAAGGAAAGACCAATTGGAATCCTGGAAATCACACAGCCCATAAATATGATAGAACCTGGCAAGATGAACTCCCCGCCTAAAAGCCTAACACATGCATAGGAAAAAAAAAAAAAAAGTGAGAGAGAAAAGTAATCAAAGACAGAAAACGACCTACAAAAAATTACACTTTTCATTTAAAGTGTTCGTGGGTCTTCATTTGAAAAACGGAGTCAAGTCTCTGTGTGTATTGACCGTGAGGTAAAATGGTTGAGATATTTACAATAACAAAACTTTCCACCTACCGCTTTTGGCGCAATGAGCTCTAGGAATATTCCAGACTAGTAAAACATATTTCCAGAACGCAATTCTCCTCAGAATCGTGGTCGCTTGCTTGAGATTTGCAGTTTAGTGAACATTTTCCTCTCCTGTGAAGCGGGTGGGTTTTGGAGTTGAAAGACCCCAGCAAAGTTCATCATCCCGGGGTCGGGATTGAGCGGATTTCCCCCAGCTTTCTTCTGCGCGCCCCCCCCCCCCCCCCCACCCCCCCCCCCCGGCTTTCCTCAATCCTCCAAGCGTAACCTGCGTTATATTTTAAACAAAACAGGATTTAGAATCACAGCTCCTCTGCTGTGTGCCTGCACCAGTTAGCAGCAGCAGGAGACTAGGTACCGCAAGCGAAGAGAAAAACTGACGCTAAAACGAGCAACAAGTTAATTCGGCAAAAGTAAACTTTTCTGGCTGTCTTTTGGAAGAGTCCGGTCTGGCCAGGGTTGCCGGCTCCATGACTGCCGTGGCACCCCAACTGTAAGAGTGCTACAGAGTGCATTTTTTTCTCCCCCTTTTAAAAATAAATGCCTATTTTGTCCGAATGGACGCCTTTGGAAAACGGATGTAGAAGAGATACTGTCGTGGAAATAGTGAAAAGAAAGTGTTTACCGTATTTAGTATTCATTTACTTATAGTGGGAAATGATTAGGTATGTACTAATATAACCGTGGAGACCAACTGCCTAATTAGCATTTACAAATTAAAATGTTAAACATAAAGACATATTCCGTATACAGTCTGCTATATGTAAAACACATTCGTGCATAATACAGCAGTCAGCTGCAAACGTGAAGTTGACTGGCTTCCAGATACGTAGCGTTCTTGGCTAATGTGATCTGCTCTGGGCTTTTCAAGCTTACCCATACTGTAGTTCATAGTTCTTATGACCACGTTGATAGCTGCACTAGGGATATTACACTAACCAATCTGGAGAAAATAGGAAAATACACAGATTACTTTTAAAGGCTGATGATAATAATGACAAACACAATAGACAGGTGGATCATTTATCCATACCTTTTATTCTGAAGGCTTCACTCTGAACCTTATTTATTGTTTTGAGCATAACAAAGCATTTTGGGTTCTGTAATAAATTAGAACAATAATACAGAACTGCACATGCAAAGCAAGATTCCTTTATTTCCCAGCTGCATAATTTTGATATTACCCAACGTGTCTTGCTCAGGGTTCACCTCACACGGACTGTAATGAGAGTTGCCAAATGAATGGAACAATCTATCTGTTGACTTGAGCTCAACGTAGACACATTACATATGATGGAAACCTAATGCTCCCACCGATGTTAAAATCAGAGGGATACATAGTTTCAATCTGGACCCTTGAACATGTGGATTTTTATTAATAAGAATAATTGTGCATGTAACAACATTAAAAGGGGATTTACAAGTTGGAATCTTTAAAAAGAGACTGTGAAAACCTTAGCCCTGCTTTTATTAGACATGATATCATTCCGATTTGCGTGCTTGCCATCTCAATGGCGTTTCACATGTGATAAAAAAAAAAATCCATATGCATTACATAGATTTTCTTTTACACGCATAAGGACTGGAAGTCTTACAGTGGATATGAGGGTGAATAATTGTGATACACCAGAAAACAGTTTGTGCAGTTTGGCAGCTCTGGTTATTATTATTAGATTTTTTGACATTTGAACTTGTCTATTGTCTGAGGAGCTCAGTGCAGATTGCAGTAGGTCAACCTTAAGGCTGCTCTTTTTGGCATTGCACACAAACATGCACACGCTGTCTGTTCTCCTTGTGTGAATACAGCAGCTAGAGCTTTATCGTGCCTTTTTTTTTTTTTTTTAATGCACATCTATTTTTATTTATCTAATCGGCTTGGGGTTTTCACGGTCGTGTGATAAGTTTGTACGTGCCTTCATTTTACATCCATTCCTCCAGTCTATACATTTGCCTGATGTTGGATACTTTTAAGTACTCACTAGCTTTTACAGCAGTATAATTCCAGCATCATGACGTTTGATAAAAGGGACTTCAGTAGCCCTGGGATTAAATGACATATTTCCCCGCAGCTTCGCTCAACTCCATCATGACTCCTACAGTCAAAAGTTAACGTTATTCATCATCTCCTTGCATTTATTCCCTCCTCCCCTCTCTAAATTCAGCCCCACCACCCGACTTCTGAAACAATTTCTTGCTGCCCGCCAAGAGTTAGGGGGGCAGCATGTGGGGGGCGGAGGTGGAACTCGAAAGCCCGCCGCCGCCCCGCGTCCCCGGGGGACGATCCCCGCCCCGCCGGCCTTTCCGCGGGCGCGGAACGGGCCGCGGTCACGCCGAGGTCCGGCAAACGCCCTCCCGGGCGGGGCGGCAGGACCCACTTCTGAGAAGGAAAACGAGAAATAGGGATGGATTCCCCCCGGGGTGGGAGGGGGAAGAGGAGCAGGGAAACTGGATCAAACCCGATAGGAAAGTCAGTTTGCGCTGGGAAAAACTAGAGATTGCGTCTAAATAACTTTTCCCTGGAGTGATTTGCACGTCTTGCTTTCTTTTCTAGTTTGGTTGGTGTTTTAAATTGAAGCTTTTCCTTCATCTCCAGGGGTGAAGGCACTCGGGCCGAACAACAGCCCATCTCTTCTTGTAGCAGTCTGTCATTTAAATATGTATCTATATAGCTATGCATACATCCAGGCATATACGTCTGGTTTTGTTCCCCCCTTTACTTCCCTCTTCCCTCTTTAACAAGGGCCCGATAACGCGTTTAAGGCTTGTTATTTGAACTCTCTGATCAGCATGCAGAAATGTAATTGCAGCGTTTTTCATCAGGAAAGAAAGGAAAGAGAAAAGGGGGAGGAAATCCCCCCGCTCCCCTTCACACCCTTACACACACAGACACCCAGTGCTCTGTAATCGCTGAGTCACCGCACTGGGGGTCAGTGGGTAAACACGAAGGAGAGAGCAGCAGCTTATTGAAAACCTCGGCGCAAACTGCATCCGTCCTTATCTCCGGACTGTAGATCCCTCCCCTCCTTCTTCCCCTGGATTTATTGCTCCGGACTTGGGAAAGAGTGGCCCAAGTGCGGCCAGAGCCCTTTTTGTGAGACTGCATGTCCTCCTCAGGCGCAGTGGGACCCGCTTTGTTCCGGCGGGGTGGAAGGAAGAAATTTAACATTAAACTGCTATTTGGGCTGCCGGGAATGGGCGTTGTTTTGTGGGTGTGAGGGGAGAAGGAGGAAAGGGGGGAACAACGGCCAGTTCACCTAGGGATATAAAGAAAGCTTTCCCTTTCTCTGGGGTTGGGCTCTGATCTGGGCATATTTACTTCTGTTTAAACGCTATTGTTCCTGCCAGCCTTTGACACAAACAGAAGGAGCGGAGGGGGTGGTGGCGGGGGGGGGGGGGGGGGGGAGAGATGGTGGTGGGGGGGGAGGTGGTGGCTGGAACAAAGCTGCTCAAACCCCAGCAACCCCCAAAGGCAGAGGAATACTTCTTTTTTTCCCTTTAAAAACGTATGTGACAAATCTTTCTGCTTGATGTTGTTTTCTGGGTTCCCCCACTCTCCCTGTGAGCTGACCAGAGTGCCTGGCTGTGATTCACTTACCAGGGCCCGTTTAGAGAGGTACATGTCCCCCTGGTAGGTGCCAGGGAGCCTCGAAGGGACAGCTTCTCCAGCCCCTGGGTCTCAAGGAGAAGACTTGAAATTGGTTTGTGTCAAGCCCTGCAGTGGGAAACAAAGAGGCAGAAATGTTGGGAGCCCAAGGAGGGCCTGAAACACAGAGAAGCATTGAGCTTCCCAGAGATGCTTCAGCTTCTCAGCGGGGGACAGAGCAGAATCCTTTTTGGGCTGTCTCTATACATTTGAGGGCTGGACTGTACAGCCCACATTGAATCAGAGTCATTGTGTGTAAATGAATAAGTGCACATTGTTTTGAGATGCTGCTATTGTATTTGGGGTTGGAGGGAGGAGAAGGTTATATTTTGTGTCTGTGTGTGCATGTGGGTCTATGTGCTTGCAAAAGGTGAGTGCAGATTGCAATAGTTGCTGCTCTATTTTTGTTTGTCAAACAGGGCCCTTCTCTTGGGAGAGGGGCATGTGGCGGATCCCAGCCCAGGATTACATTAATCAAAGCATTATTTCCCCAGGGATGTGCAGCACAAATGATAGTAAATCCTAATAAAATTGGATCGCTGAGAAATTGAACGCTTAAAGTAATCTGCTCTGCCTGATAAAAACTTCAAATTTATAAGATATTATGCATCCCCACCCCCAAACACCTTAGGTATCATCACTATGTGTGTATTATACAACTATCTGTAGGAGAGAAATCACTACTTAGTTTAACAGGCCCATCACTATTGAATATATACATAGATATGTGTTTGTATGAGCATGCACACATATATTGCACATGCACACATGCGCAGAGTCATAAAAGAAGCTAAAATATTTATACACATAACAATAATGACTATGGTCAACATTGTCAGGACTTTACATGCAACACCTTTGCTGTGGCAGGTGCTGTAGAAGGCTTGGACAAGGCTGTATGTGGTTGTGTACCAGCACTATAATCTTGCCTGGGGACTAAATTCTCTCTTGCTTTTTGCTGACACTCATCATAGACCTCCATGATGGCACCTGTGATCTCAAGCCACTGAGCAGCTTTGCTTTTTAAACACGGGACCACTGGGGTGGTATAAAAATAATTAAAAAAAATTAAAAATATATGAACATGAGTATTTGAAGGTGAATTTAGAAAGGTTTTGAGGGGATGAGTTTCAGAAGGAAACTGTGTTGGGCTGGATAGGAGGAGTTGAAAGAAGGAAAGATATTCCCAGACCAGTTATTAAGTGTCAGACATGCAGCATACTGTGTCCACAGTTTTTCAGTACTGGATCTAGATCTGTGTCCACTAGATCTTTCAGTACTTTCAGCCCAGGCCACCACCTTGCTGACATGGGCCAGCAAAGATCAGGGTAGCTGCTGGTCATTCACTAGCTTCAGACCCTCAGACTCAGCTACTTCCTCTCTGCAGAAAGAAAAGTTTATTTATAATTGTTGCCATAGGACATGACAATAGGCTCAAAGAGATCCACTGTCCAGCAGAAAAACAAAAAATTGCTTTCTCTTCCTCCCCAACCCCCCCAAGATCGCTGTGCTTCCATATGTGTAGGGGGCAGAAGGCATTTCCACTCACCCAGCTGAAACTTTGAAAGACTGTGAGCCTCCCCCGGCGTTATAAATGCCGAACATTCCTCCTACCCTCGCGTCCCGGGACCCTGTTACCCCCGCGGGAGCTGGCCCTGCCTCGGGCCCCCGTTCGTGACCGGTCCTGCCGACTGCTTTGCGGCCGAAGAGTCCCGCACTCCTCTCCCTACCCTTGTCATCGCTAGGCAGACCGAAGGCTGCTTGTTCCTTTTCCCAGCGTGGGGTTTTCCTTGCCCGACCCGGCCCCGGGGGCTTGCGGAGAAGGGCGGGCGGCGGTGGTCCCGGCAGCACAGCGCCCCGCAGCCTGCCCTGGCCTCCTGGTCTCTGTCCTCCCTGCCTGCAGACAGGGAAGCGGCGGAGGGGAGCTGAGCCCTCTCCCAACCCCGAAATGACGCAGCCCCTCTTCCAACATCGTCTCCCGTTTGGGCTGGCTCCATTTCAGAAGCCGTCTCCCCCCACCCCCTTCTTCCCAGCCTTCCTCCTTCCTCCTCCTCCTCGCCTCACCGTCACTCTCAAACACCCCCCCCCTCCCCACGCCTCGCGCCCGCTTCCCCCCGCCGCCCCAGACTCCTTCCTCAGGACCGTGGGATGCGGGTGAGCTCTGGTGAGAGTTGCCGGTCTCCATTTCTAAGCGGGGAGCCGCCGGGAGCGGTGAGGCAGCCGTCACGGGGGGGAAGCGGTCGGGCGGTGAGGGAGGCGATGACTGACGGAAGCAGGGGGGTCCGCACCCCCTCTCTCCCCATCTGGAGCAGCCGCTGCTCCCGGGAAGGTGCAGCCCCCGCGCCCCTCGGTGGGCAGCAATGCCCCGCGCCGCGCTCCCGCACCACTCCCCTCGCCCTCCCCCACGCGTGTGCGGACGGCATGGACACCCACTCACCTCGCCACTGACGGTGCCTTTCTTACACACCTCCACCCCCCCCCGGCCAAAAAATACCAAAAACCCAGCAAAGACTAACTATTTGCATAGCGTTCGGCATCCTCGCTCAGTATTTATCCCCACTTTTTTTTATCACCCGTCTACCTCCGCCCAGACCGGCCCTTCTGGCCCACCCCACTCCCCCGCATCCCGGGTGCAACCGGATGGCAAAAATCAAAGCTGGCTCCAATTTACCCCAGTTGTCTTCCTTTGAACACTCATAAGGTAGGTATGGTGGGATGCTGCGCTCCCACTCCCCATGTGCTCAGTGAGGTGCCTTCCTCTCCACCCTCTCCCCCCCCCCGCCCCGCTCTCTATTCCTTAATTGGCTGTATCTTGATGTGCACTTGTTTTGTTTAGCCTATTTTACCATTGCGGACGAGATAGGCAGGAAAAGGAGCGTTTGACTTGGTATGTCTCTGATTTTTTTTCCTCTCTCCCTGCCTTCTGAAGTTAATTTGCATTCGAGGTCTAATTCATGTTTCAAAATCATGCCATTTGAGGACCATATAGGAACAGGGCATTCGTTTCTATTTTTGAGGAGGAGCCTCTCCTGCATTTGCTCCTTTCTGTATAATTTCATTGTGTGCACAAGTGACAGGGATTTGCATCAGTTATTTTGCAATTTATTTTTTAAAAGAGTTGGATCAAATTTTCTTATTTTTAAAATTGCCGAGGGAGCAAATACTAGGCATTAGAAAAGGAGCATACATTATTAACAATGTTGCAAACTTAGTCACAGACTATATATTCATATATATGTATTAATCTGCATTCCTTGGAGTTGGATTTCTGCCTCCTGAACATCTGATTTTGATGAGAGAAATCAGTCAGAGAAAGTCAACTATACAAATACTAAATTGTGTTTGTAGCTCCTCACATCTATTTACAGGTGATTTTACTGCTGTTTGCTACTCTTGCTCCAGCACTTAGTAATTATTTCACTCCAGCATGGCATTTCATAGGATTAGATGCTGCTTTACTCATTAAAGAGTTTCCAGTTTATCCAGGCATAACTTTCATCCACATCTCTGGAAATAGCTATGTGGCCTTGTGGACTTTATGTAAAAAGTATAAAATATAAATGGACATATAAAAAGATTAGATTGTATCCATGGTTCTTTCAGTTCTCTGGATATGATGGAGAATTAATCTATGTTGAGGCCTTTATGGGTCCTTTAAGGACTTCTTTCATGTATTTTATTTGTATCTATAAAATGAATTTTCTTTTTGTATGTAGTGATTACATGAATGGCATATGTTGCATAATATGCATATGAGGCCTTTCAAGTATTTCTGTACGCACACAAATTTATTTTTCACAAATGTATGTGTATGTGTACGTATGTGTTTATACATGTGTGTGAATAAAAAACATGCTGGAAGAGAAAACTGCCCCAAATAAAAAATATTCATAAAGGAAACGCTGTTAAAATAGTTCACTGAGAGTTGGTATCTGGTACATTGCAAAAGTCACTTTAGTTGCAGACTTTACTGTAAATACCTACATACACCCCCATCTCAGCATAAAAATCCTTCTGTATGTAATTTCCCTTCTAGAACTAACTAAATGGGACTATGAATTATGCCTAAAAAGATGCCACTGATATGAAAAACTTATAAAATAGTAATGGAATATGGAATTTTATACAGTGCCAACAACTTTAGCATGATTCTTGGCATAAGCAATTTAGTGCAGTTTTATTTGTCTGAACCAGAATGATATTACAAAGTGAATTAATAGAACATTAGTACTGAAAAAAAGAAACAGTTCTTCCTTTGAAATATGAAGTGCCACTAACTTGAGATGAAACCTGAAAGTCAGTGAATAATATATGGGAAATATTAATATTTTAAATGTATCATATTTAAAATTGCTGTGAACTTAAACAAGATTTCATATCAAGAAAAACCAAGTAATTCATTTTAGGTTCTAATCTTATATGCAACGCTTTACAAATGAAGCAACTCACTAAAGAAGAAAAGTCAGGTATGTAAGCATATCTTGTTATTTTTCACATGAAATATGGTCATTATGGAATATGAATTTAATTTTGGAAATTATAAAAACGAACACTTATTTTATTATTTCTACTACAATACAAGAAAAACATTTTTAAGTAGCTGATTAATTGGATGAAATGGACTGATATGGTCCATAATACCTGCATAGGCTTTTATACCTTGTGAAACCCCACCACAGTGGGACCTTTATAAAAAGTGTGAAGTCAAGTAATGCAATCATATTTTATATTTAGAATGGGAGTTGATATGATTCAGTTTAATGTTGTGAAAAAGTGAGCCCTCTGGCACTTGGCATTAAATTATTTTAAAATTACTCCTTCAAGTAAAGTTAGGAGAAAGACTGTACCATGGTTGAAGCCCAGCACTAAAGCTCAGGGGCAAATTGGGTGCAGCTGCTTGCCCTGCCATCCGTTTAAATGCAGACAAAGTGTTACCCTTGGTTGTCTCCTTAGTTCAAGGTCTATTGGCTCCAGTTTTTCACTGTCCTTCTCCAATGAATGGGTACAGCTCAGCATCTGGAAGCCAAACCTGTGCTGCTCAAGATGGGCCAAATCTTGCTTGTTCCATTCACTGAAGCCATGTGGAGTTTTGTTTGATTGGAATGAGCAGGATCTAGCTCTCATTCACTCCCTGAAGTATTTCCATTAGACCTTAATGTCAATGGAGAGATTATTGTTGCATCTATTTGATGTGAATGGAGTTAGATGTGAGTGCCACATTGATCTTGCCCTTCCACCTCAGCTGTCTAAGGGTTACATCCTACACACTTTGACTAGTGAATCAGGCCAGCAATAATTGTGGTCACTACATTCTGAGAAGTAGGACACACATTACTGGGCATTTTGAACAATCAAGAAACCCCCATACCTGCGTCTGCATCGGTGGGAAGTGCTGGATGTGTGCTGAGCGAAAAGGGCAGTTGTGTGCTTGGGGAAAGATGTAAGGCTGCTGTGAGGACTGTCAGTACTTGTGAGGTGTCTTGTTGAAGGACAGCAAAAGCCTGTTTAGTCTGTAGACTGGTTCCCACATAGCCAGTTGCTCCCACTATGAGCTAGTTGCAGGTGCCACAGAAGAAGACAGGGTGGTGATGGTGGGGAGGGGACACAGTTGTCACTTGTTACACAAGCTGATCTTTTTCTGTCTGGTTTTGGCCAAAGCTCTGGGACATTTGCTATGGTTCTCTCAATTATCTCTCATTAATTTCAGTAGCTTGTGTTTTCATTACAAATGCCCAGTGTCCTTTGGAAACTTACTATGGGTATTTGAAATTCAGAATAACTGTGGTGAGGAAAAAAACCATGCTTTTCCTTTTTAAGCAGCTTTGCCATTTAATCACAGTTTGTTTAAATATGCATTTCTCTGCTGTGAAATAACCTTTCTTTCCACATTTATGTGCACAATCCTAACTCATAGCTGAAAAAAACATTTTAAAACACTGTGTCATGCTTATAGGATAATTATTAATCTTGTCAGAATAAAAAGCGTACTAAAAGTATTCCATACAAAGGTTTGTGCCTCAACATTTTTGAGAGTTTTTTTTTAAAGTAATCAGAGATGTCATAACAGGGGGAGAAACCATACAATATATAGCATGTAGTACAAGACTCCTAGAGGACTATTTAGAAATACACAAAGCTTATTTTTTCTCCTTTTGGTTAGCAGACTACTTAGATGAAAAGGTATATTTTTATTTTTATTCCTGCTTGTGTCTTACAGTTCTTTGAAGGTGATGGGAGACTATAAGTTCCAGATTTTAGTTGTTCTATAGGATATAAAACTAAGGAAGAAAAATATTCATGATACATATCTGGAGGGAGAAATACACAATAATCATGCAATCTGATAACAGAAAGAGTAATTATTTGACAATAACCCAATGTTAAATACAAGCAGAGTAATATTGTTCCAGAGAGAAATACAGCAAACAAAATGATACTACAAAAAGACACTTATGAAACTTCCTCTATGTTTAGAAATTTCCAGTTGGATTTTCCTTTTTAATCATTTGTGACCACTGAGATATGGTTAGTGAACAAGCCAGTCAAAACTCTTCTGTCTTGATTTTCCTATCCCGTATCTACAAATCCAAAAATGCAACTTGTAGTAAATGCACTTGATGTTAGGAGGGTGATTTTGCTGCTTGTTTGCTTGGATTTTTCTTGACACTTGATTTTGCATACCCTGTCTCATGCTGAAATTTCTGGTGCATGTGAGCAATGTTTGTAGGGTCATCTATTTATTTTGTGCAAGAAAGACAATTTTTTAATACTAGAGATTCCAACAGGCACAGAAAAGGGATACTGTAGGAAAGCGATTATTTTTCAAGGGCATTTGCTCCTTCATTTGACTTCAGTGACAATTGTGAAACTCAGTATTAAAAAAAAGTGCCAATTTTTCTTTTGAAAGTCAAGTGTGTCATGGAATTTGACTTGTGTATCTCTGGCTATAATAAATAGTAAAATTCTATAGCTAGAAATGTCTGTTTTTATATTTGTGTGGGTTTATACGTATATAAAATGCAAATGTACCTTTCCTCATGTGATAACTGTTTGCCTTGCCTTTTTCTTCTAAGAGGTAGAAAAAAATTATTAAATCACTACTGTCCTGAAAAAAACCCAGACAGAAACAATAGAAATTATTGTTCACTATTCAGTTAAGAAAATAAGAAATCTCTAATCTGCAGAGGGTGAATTATGATTTTTTACACTGCTGATTTGCCTCTCTGAAATTAGGATCCTTGTGCTGAACTCTTCCAGCTATTTTTATTACTATTAAGAAAGAATAAGATGCAGATTTCAAACACCTGTTAGAGAGACAGCTTTTTGCACTGTGACACTCTGAAACCTAAGGAAAATATAGCAAACTTTTCAGGGAGCCACCAATAGCTGGGGAGAGGAGAGTATCTGCACATGCTTCTTTGCCAGTGAATGCTGTAGCAGATTGTGTGCACCCGAGGCTACGGGTTTTCTTTTCAGAAGAGGACTAGCAGAAGAACCAAAATCCATGACTAGTTATTGAACAAATTCCCCTCAGTGCAGCACTGTCAAATTTTAGGATCAGTTTTGGCTGGATGGTATTCAGCTGTAACTGGAAAAGGAACCCAATCCAAAGATCTGTGCACCCCCTGTGCCCACACTTGGGGAATAATTCCTTTGTCTGCAAGTGATGGTTGAAGCTGGGACCCTCCTCCCAGCAATGCCCAGGACTAGCCGGCCCCACATCCCCCAGCAGGAGCTGTGGTCTCTGGGATGGGAGGGGTGCACCGCTTTGTTGTGTGGAGCCTGTAGGGACAGGGCTTCCCTCCGCATCCCAACGCCAACTTTGTGCTTTGGTTTCATCTCCAATCTCTCTATTAGGGTTTTAAAAATTTTAAGTCCTGGCGTCAATTGGAAACTATCGGACTGTGCTCAGTGCTGTCTTGATAGGTTTGAAGTTCCTGGGAAACCTCAATACTGGTATCTTCTAAACACAGTAAGCAAAGCACACTGGAATATTAATAGATAAAACATTTTAAAGGGACAACATCTCTTTGTAATTTTGTCTGTTAAAACATATCGGCTAAGGGCAGCCTGGTGGAGTTGCACTAAAGCCACAAGTGCTCTTCACAATTTAAAGCTTCTGCATTTTAATTATTTCTTTTTTTTTTCTGCCACTGTAAAAGATTGCTGGAGACAATAGGGCTGCGACAGTTAGCAACAGGTTATCCTCACTGTGCAGGGAGCACCATAAAAAACACAAAATGGACACACAGAATAAAATACAATGCCCACTGCCCTGCTTCCCAGTTTCTTTACTTTCTAGTGTTAGAGTAGTTACACTACATCAGTGGTGGGTAAAAAGGAAAAAACTCAACCAAACAGATGGAAATCCTATCTCTAAACCGACAGTCTCTGCAAATTTGCTTGAATAACTACCTTAAAATAATAGTTACAATAAAACATTCTACACTGTTCTGGACTTTATTTATTTAAACACGAATTTATGGAGCCGGTCACACACTAAAAATTGGAGAGTTTAGTACTGTAGTTGCTTTGGTGTATTTTTCACCATTGTAATGGGCTACAGGGAAACAAAGGAGGATATGAATACAGGGCAGTTGGTATTTAGATTTGGGTGGCACTTTCATGTGTTGAAAATGTCTTTTTAAAAAAATCTATTTTCTTTCTATCATGTTATTAAACTGTAGAATACATTGAGATAGAAAAGCTGGAATTATTTAATAACCAAAATTAGGAGTGTTTTTTGTAATATATTTCTTATATTTCTCACTGCCAACCTCTTGACTGATAAGGAATTCTAAGGTCCGGGCTAAACTCACCCATGGGGTAGAATGGGTTGTTAGAGAGTGAGATGATAGATGGATCTATTCCTCACCTTCCAAACACAGTTGCTTTATAAAGCAGTAGAAAACAAACCTTTTCATAGAGCATCAAAAAGCAAGCTCAAGAACAACACTACTGTCACATCTTTTGCGGTATTTTTTTCAGGCATCTGCCCCTGATTTTAATCCAAAGGAGCTGCTTTTGGAACTGGCGTGTCCGGCTTTGGTGTTTGCCTGCTGAGGAAGAGGTATGCCCTTTGTCCCTCACCTGCAGATGGCTTGGATGCTTTTACTTTACCGAGGCAAGCACTTCCCAGTGGGCTGCATTCAGAAAGTGCTTTTCATAGCATTAGTACAGAACCAAGTTATAAAAGAATATTAATCTAATACATTCCAAAATTCAAATATGTGTGATTAATAAGCATTATTATCTATAAATAAGGCTCTAATGATACTTTGGCAGTGTTGTAAACACAAGAATCAGAAGCAATTATTGTCATTATTGTTCTGCAAGTACCTTCCATGAATACCAAATGGATATTACTGTCCAGCTCCTTGGCACATAGAAATCCTGTAAAGAACAGTTGTCAGTCAGTGAGGCCTGGCCGGCTGCTGTTAACTCCGTTTGTGTAAAATGTAGTGTACCTAAAGACAAAGCCGGCGAGTTATTGAAAGCAAGATGACTGATTAAAAAAAAATTGTTCTTTGTCCTTTGCAACACCCAAAATTATGTTAAATAAAGCCTATGATAAAGTTTTCCCATCCTATGAGATGAATTGTTTGTGTGATGGCTGTGATTAAAAATGGAAGTGGGCTCTCTGACAAAAACACTGCCCTTCTTTGTGTGAAACACACAAAGGTGAGGATGTTCCAGCTGAAAGGTGGTGTGTAAATAATGGAAATATCCCCCCACCCCCTATCTGTAAGAGGTAACTCAGGACTAGTTTTTGGGGACACAGGATGAAAGGGGTCTTAATCCTCATCACATTTACCTCTCCCCAGTTTGTTCAGGTCCCATAGACTGGAGTCACACTGGTGGCAGGGTCCCACTCTCTGTGACTCCCCCACTCGCCCTCCTTTGGCAGTCTCACCTCCTTCACCAAACCTTGCTGCTTTAGACGGCGCCAGCCAACAGCAGCATTTTGTGGTGGGTGTTATGTTGTTCTTCGGATGCCAGGGTGTCATTGCGAGCAGGAACAGTGTGGGTCTGACTCTCCGAATATGCAGAAAGAAAAAGTAAAAAAAACTCAACTAAACCCCAAACAGTAAGCTTTACTTTCCAAATGTGTTCAATTCTTCTTTTCTCTCCTTGATATTTGGGGCGTGCAGCACCCTATACCATGTGGTTTAACATTTTGTTCTCTATTTGTAGGTCAACATTTCCATGATTAAACTTCATCCTTTATTCAGCCTGTTCTGGCTAGGCTTTGCAGCACATGTGATATAAGCTGTTTTCACAGCTAGTAGGCCAAATCTTACTCTGAATAAGGGAGCCAAACATATGTGACTGAGTCAGACACTTAAATCAACTCCTTGGTAAATGGGAGATAACTCCAGGTGCAGTGATGAACACTGAGAACCAAAAAAGTAGGAAGGGTGGCCAGCGTTCCTCTGTGTAGGAAAGGAGACATCCTATGCACACAGGCAGTGAAATCATAGCCCTACACAAATTTTGCTCTCCTGCATTTGTCTGAGGACACAGAGCCCTTTTCACTGAAATAACTGGGAATTTTTCCATTCAGGGTCAGGCCAGCCTGGGGTAGGCTCAGCTGCAGCTGGGCATGGAACAGGCTGTGCAGGAGGGGGACAAGGCAGCAGGGAGTGAGCCCACCTTACATTCACAGCACACACAAGAAGGTTGCTGGGGGAATATGGAGCACTTCACCTAAAGAATTATGTTTCTTTCACTTGCCCTCCCATCATCTCCCTTACTGATCTCATTTACAGACCAAGGCTGGTGGCTCTTCTTTCGCTTGGTGGCAGGTATCGTTTGCTCTAAGTCCATGAAGTTGGACTGGGCAACCTATCCACTTAAATCAGTGGAACAATTCCCAGAAGCACTGTCCATCCAGAGTGAGTGTGACTCACCAGTAACCCTTGGTGCAGGGGATTTTTGTTAAAGGACTCTGGTTGCATGGCCAGCAGCCCTCCTGTCCTTCTTTGCCATTGCCTGGTAATTCTGTTAAGTTCTGAGAAGCCTATAAGGCTCATCAGACACAAACAGAAGTGCCAGAGGAGGAAGGGATGTCATAAATTATTCAGACCTGCTGTGTGGTTGCTGTGTGATGTTCCTACCTTCACCAGAGCTGGACTGGTTGGGGCTGCCACACAGCAAGTACCTGAGTGAACAGCAAGAGAGCTCCTGCAGCAGATCCAGAGAGGACCTATTTTCCTCAAATGCACATGGCTGTACCCATAATATTATAGAGAAAGGACTGTGCTTCATGTATAATTCGGTGATGAACTGCAGCATCACAGAGAGCACTTGACAATGAACCATTTCTGTCAGGAACAAGAACTTCCAGAGCTACACTGGGGCTGCCTCCCTCAGCTGAAGGAAATACAGGCAGCATAGCAGGACTTTCAGTGACTTTTGCTTTTTAATTTTTTTAATGGTACCCATTCTGTAGGTCTTGTTCATTTGCTTAGTTTTTTTTTTTTTTTTAATAGCTTTTTGTTCATTTAGGAAGAAAAACATATTCTGCCCAAAATTAAATCTGCTTTCTAAATCTTCAGTGAAAAAGGTCAAATGATGACTACTGTAGCTTTTTGAGTACTGTGTTATTCATAGTTTAGAAAGTCCTATCCTGATAAGATAAACAGTAGACAACACATATAAGATGAAGTTTATGCACTAGTCTGAGGTTTTGAGGACCTGCTTCATGGCTGGGCAAATCCCTGGGCATGCATGTGAACATCTGATCCACTTCCCTGCCATTACATTGGGAAGAAAAGTGTGCTGGCCACGAGATGTTACCAAGGACTTAATAGAAGGCAGGTACCTTCAGTGCTTGTCATGCAGTTTGGGGATGACGTATAAAATAAGGCATGGAAATAGATGGTTTGGTCTGGTGTGCCTTGGGGACATGGAATGGTGCAAGGCAGGGGTAGGATGAACTACACACTCCTGGAAAGAAGAGGGAGAGTACCATAATTCTGCCCTCGCTGGAGCGAAAGTTAATCAAGAATATGCTGGAATAAATCCCTATGTGCATCAAAGATACATCGGTATCAAATTAATGGAAAGGAGAAGGGAATTTAGGACAACTAAGATCTGCTGATAGGGTCAGGTGACCTCCCTGTCCTTAGGTCTACATTTTGGAAGCACAAATTGTACTTTGGTTTCACTTTTAAATGTGTAAGCCAAACTGTGATGCTTGCAGAGACCAAGAAGTTTGGAAGAAGCTGGGAAAGTCCTGTAATCAGGGAGCAAAAGGATTGCAGCAGGGTATGGTGAAATTAAGCAAAAGAAAATTAGAATTTTTCTCTCTGGTTATTTAGACAAAAGAAGGTGAATCTCCATTTTATTATGCTTAAATAACAGCCCCCCTCTTCCATGGTATAAAAGATCCCAGGATCATGCAGGAATGAATTAAGACTGTGGTAACAGACACGATTTCAAGTTAATGAAGAGACAGTATGTTTTGTGTTATCATTTCTCTTGTTTTTGGGGTTGATATTACTGTAAGTAAATACATTTGTCTTTTGTTTCATTTCCCCCCTGTGACCTATTTCATTTAATTAGAAGGAAATGCATAATAGGAAATGAGTATCATCACACTGGGCTCCATCCAAAGCCCATGAAATCATCAGGAGCCTTTCCTGGGCTTTTCACTACCACTGCGTCCAGCCCAGCAGAAAAGAGGGGCTATTTCCACCTTGTCTGGAAGAATGTGTGCTGTCAGTGTAAAAATATTACAGTTCTTATTTTAAGGTCTGGCCCCAATACTAGGGTAGGATTTTGCTACTGCATGTGCCTCTCTGTGCCACATGTTTCACATCTGTGGCAGCACATTAAAGGATAAAGGTTCCTAAAACTTTAACTCTGAATATACATATAAAAAGAAGATACAAATTAAGCAAAAGATAAAGGATATTGATGGAAGTACAGGAGATGCTCTTTAACATGCATATTATTGACTCAATAGATTGTTACGGCTTCAGAGCTATTAGGGTCTGCTGTGTCAATGTGTACTTAGGGACTGTTTAATATGCAGATGGTTGACATGACAGACTGGAACCATTACAGTCTATCATGTCAGGGGGGATACATGAATACGCACTTTGCCAACACTGTAAAAAGTCCCTTTAAAATGCAGTAGCTGTTTTTTTATAATAATTTAATAGGTTTGGTTCTTTGGATGCCCAGAGAGTTGAGAGTTTGGATTTATCAGCAATAAAATTTATTTCCAAATTAAGTCATTTTCCATGTGGAATGTGCAGTCTGGAGGACAGGGTGTAATCTCAGATACACAGCTCCTATCAAATCTTGTAAAATTAGCTACTGCACTTGTGCATGTGTAGAAGAGATCAGAATCTATCTGTCGGCATGTGTCTTTTTGAAGAATATAGTTTTGTCTTTTTGAGGGGTAAGGGAGAATGTCGTCTCATTTTTCATTCAAATAATCTTCAGTAGCAATTAAATAGCTTATGCTACCTAAGAGATCAGTTATTACAAGATAAGCAGCATGACAGTTTGGAAAACTGAGTAAGTCTTTGATTATTTACTAAGTTTTGATATCTGCTATTTGCCTCAAAATGCTAAAAAGTGAAGTATAAGATACAAACATGAAAGGCTCATTTGATCATCATAAGGAAAGGAATCAGTAGTTTTGCTTTTCTTTTCCTCAACAACTTATTTTTTATTAAAATAGCAAAGCCAAGTGTTGTGTTTAATAAGATATATTTTTTCATTTGAATATCAAATGGAAAAATACAATTAAAATATTTCTGCTTTTACATTAATCGTAGGCTATATTTCAGCAATGCATATATCTAAGAAGCTCAGCATACACATTTGGTATATATTAGATGCTTCTAACAGATGCCCAGACCTCTTCCCCTGATTTTTAATGTTCTTTTTTATGGCAGTGGTCCAGGGACATTTTAATTTGCAAGCCTGTAAACTTGGAAATAATACTTGTAGTGGGGCATTATGTCTAGTCCATTCCCTCTAAGTTTATTGTCCTGTGTCACCTAGCTCTGATTTTAGCTGATTTGCTGAACTGAGTTGCATAGTGCAATTCCAGCACAAAATTCACTGAGCAAAAGCACTCTGCCTTGCAAATAATAGTAATTGTGCAATATTATAAAGGTCTTTCCTCTTATCTGTGGGAGAGCTGGGGGACAAATTCTACAAAAATTTGCATTTTTAGGCAAATGTGATGGCTGGTTTCTGACAGCTCCTTTTACTGCCTGGTGCTGCCAGGGATACCGTGGGGGCAGTCTGGATGTGGTGGTGATGGGTAGGGCAAGTGCCAGGAGGTAGAAGGTACAGAGAGCACATTTCCCATAACCTGTTACACAAGTGTCCTGGGTCTTCTGTGAGATTTCTGCAGTGACACAGGAAAGCCAGGAAAAGCTTAGGGAAAAAAAGAGGTCTGGAAAAGCCCAGGAGGTGGCTTCTTCTTACAGATGAATTCACCCTGTGCTCACAGAGAGGTGCCTAATGGGAAATAGTTACCTCTGCAACAAGGGAGGACCAAGAAGCAGAAGCCTGAGCTGCAGGACAATGTATTGTAACTTCAAACTGCATCAGTACCTGTGGGAAAGCTGAGCTTTATTCCCTCCCCACCTCTGGGATGGTGGGCACATCCTGTGGCACTGGGTTGTGGCCATGACTGTGGGAGTGGCAGGTCCCACACCTCTTTTGCCTCCACCTCTGGCCTCAACGTGGCTCTCCGGGCCGCTCTGCCCTTCTCCTTCCCCAGTGCAGCCCTGGAAGTTCCATATCCCTCTCTGAGTTACCCATGTGCAGGGAAACATCATCAGCTGAAAGAGGAATGTATGAAGGTATGATGTGAAACACTGTGTTACCTGGTGCTAATCAATAAAGCAAAAATGTAGCTTTTTGACAGCACTTGTAATTTTGACTATTGCGATGGTGTGCTATTTCTTTGAATGCAGTATGCTTCTGTGCCCCATTAAAGCATGGCTGGCATCGCTTTCAACTATTCACAAATGCTGAGATGTTGAAAAATGTAACATTTACAAAAGATACATCTGGTGTATATTTACAAGGCTCAGGAATCATTTAAATAGTGCCTGTGCCATCACCATATTAGGAGAAAAGTTAGTCCCAGCCGCATATGTGAAATCAGTAGTCAAATGTGTGCTGGTTGAAAGTCCATTGCTATGATATGGTATTTTGGGGTATTAAACATGAAAATACCAACCTGGCTATAATGCTCAAATTAGATGAATATAGACCTGCATAACATGTGTGATAGCTACCTATAGGCACCTGTTTAAACATGTGGTCAGAAGAGGGTTATGGGTTTTGAGGGATAAATGGTTAGTTTTTTTTTTTTTTTGAGTAAAGCACAATCTTTGGCTTCTCATTGTGAGGTGTCATCATACCTTTTATCCTGTTCTTCAGTGAGAATTGTAAGACCTACCTTGGAATTGAGGAAAAGGCTATTGAACAGCTTCCTTTATATCACATAACATGTCAAGGACAAAAAGGTGTTTGTCTCCTGCCAGTGCAATACCACTTAAGTTACATTTGTAAACTATTTTTTAATTAATGCGATGGGTCATGTTTTCACCACACTAAGGCAGGAAATTCAAGGTAAACCAGATACTCCCTTTCTCAGTCACACAAACATGAATTAAGCATGTAGCATCAGACTTAATTTCAATTTCTAGGTCTGTAATTGAATCTAGCTCAATGTGAACTCTTTTTTCTGCACCATCACATTGATATCTGGATGTTAGTGACATTATTTAAAGCAACAAATCAACCTATAGGACTGTGTTCAACTATATGTCGTTTGACAGTAAATGGAATAAAAAAATGTTACTTTTCTCTAGGGGCAGATTTGTTAAAGGGTTTTCATCTTTTGTCAAGATATTTAATCTTGGAATGTTAAAAAAAATCAGTTTGTGCAAGTGCAAATTTCTGCATGCACAGTTTGCCTGATTGCTAATTTGGCTGAACACACTTAGCTTTAAGACACACAAATGAAAGAGGAAAGATAATTTTTGTATATATCCTTCTGAGTCAAGTATGAGTCACTGGACCCTAAGGGAAGCAGGTATAGACTTTTGGGGCTGAAGGCTGTCACTCTAGGTCACCCTGTACATCAGTCTCTGTTCATGCATGCCAATGAGAACAAACCCTAACAATGAGCTGTTGAGTGATGCCAGGAAAAATGAATGTTTCTGAAAGCTTCAGGGTTTTGGAGAAAGCAGCTGAAGCCAACTCTGTGGCACTCACCACTGCTGCCTAACTGAAGGAGGGCAAGATTTTGGCAAAAACCTCCCATGTAATGGACATATTTGAACACACCTTTGTTTTTCAACAGGCTGAGTAAAGCTGGTATGGGACTATAGAATTAAGCCAAAATGCCCAACCATGTTATTTCCTCAGAGGGGTTCACTAAAGAGCAACTTCAACTAAATTATTAGCGTTACTAGTAATTATTATTATTAATTCCTTTTGATAAATCTGTCCCTCCATCACAGTAGCAATCACATGCTGGGATGTCTACTGCTTAGGACATCATACTCCTTTGGAAGTGGATGCTTGTTTAATTGATAGATTGCAAAGAAGGTCTGACCTATTGCCTTTTCATGTTTTGCTTTGTTTCAATTGCCTGGACTCTTATAGCTCCTTAGTAGCTTTTCTGATCCATCATGTCAGGCTGGCAGCTGTGCTTCTGCACTGTGCCTGCCTGCCCACCGTGAGCCAGATTTCACTCTCAGATGCATGGCATACCCTCCTGCCTCACTGTTCTTTCACTGGAGAGCTGATTTTGCCTTCACCTCTATTAAATGCCTCAGTTTTAATGGGAATAACTGCTTACTCTCATGGGTCCTCAAACCTGGGCTCTAGGTGTGCAAAGGCAGAGGAGGAGGGCACATTCCCAGATGTCCCTAGGTGTGTGCTACGCATGCAGGATCAGGCTTATGCCTGACATCTGCACACTGAGCCCTCTACCCCTCCCAGTGAATGGTCCCACTCAGAACCATGGGAATTTTAATTTGGAGATGTTTTTCCCAGGCTGTGTAACTTTTGCCCTCATTGTGGACTCCTCACTTCTCTTGAGCCTAATCTCCCTGGTCATGTAGGCCCACAAAGGATGGCACCTCAAAAGAATAAACTCCATTTTACATCAGTCCACCTGAAAAATTGTCCTCAGAGGTTTCCATCCCCTCCCCAACATCAGGAAAAAATGGTTGAAATTTTATATGCAGATTTTAAAGAAGGAACAGGTTTTTTTTCTAACTACCAAGCTGTATAATAGGTGTTTTTGAGAGGTTGTTAACTTCAGCAGTATAGTCAGAAACAGTGTTACACCCCACACTGCATCCATAGTTAAGCAATTAACTTACTGATGGGCTTTTACATTTATTTACCTTGATGGAAAGATATGTTTACTGAACCTGAGTACAAATCAACATGAGGAGGTTCAAGTTCAGAGTAAATTTGACTAATGATGTTGTGTTTTCATCCTTAAAAGAAAGAAAAAACCTCTCTGCTTTTGATGCTATTTTATCTTCATTGGAAGGGATCTGAAATGATCCCAACTGTCATGTGAGAGCTCAGTTAGGCTTAGATCCTCTTTGATTGCAGCTGAACATCTCTCTCTGTTGGCTCATACCTTTCCTTATATGAATACAGCATACAGCAGTTCAGGTTGTTTACTGAACAGCACTTTAACTTTTCCTCTGTGAATGCCCTCATGATTATATCTTTAAGAAAATTTCAGCTGTGGCCACCTTTGCCTGAGGTGATGTTAATGTGGCCTCATTGCTGATGTGAAGGAAGAATTTCCTTTTGCTTTCACAGTAACTTCTGAAATATAAATAAGAAATATTTCTTCCATGAAACTTAATTATCTCTCTTTTTTTTCAGGCCTATTCTTTTCTCCTGTCTTGGTATGTGGATTTCTTTCTCTCGAAGTAATTCCTTAGCATACCCTTGAATGGCATCTACCACACGTGAGCATCCTCCACAGTCTCAAAGATACTTTTGTTGTTTTACTTCTTTGAACATTTGTTTTTTTGAGATGACATTGACAGACATGAGGCCTAAGTCTGGAGATGTTCTGTGGGTAGAACTCACATTTATTTCAGTATGTCAAGCAGTTTTAGGATCTGATCCATATTGAAGACTAGCATGGTGTAATGAGGCCTGGGCATATACAACAATATGCATTCTAACACAGCTCACTCAAAACAAATATGTTCCCTTCTCTTTGGCTGGTATAAACAAACAATCTCCATTGTGTTCTGCATGGCTCTGCTGCGCCGCCTTGCACATGGCAAGAGCTTGGCTTCCCTGTTCACAAAAACAGCATCTCCGTTCTGCGACACAGCCCGTGCCCAGACAGACCTGCAGCTCAGGACACTGGTCCTAAACACTGACAGCTGGTCTGGTGTTAAATCCTAAGTGAGGGAATGAGGGAATTTTTCTTGCAAAGATATACGTACACAGGGTCTTGTTTCTGAGTCCCGTGCACTTCAGTCAGACAATACTGATTCTGGATTCCACAGCTGGGAAGAGGAGAATCAATGTAATAGTTGTTGCAAGATCTCCTCACACTGACCCACAAAATCTTCTCCTCTTGCAATAAAAATTGTCAGCTTTGTGAAAAATTCGTGATGACTCGAGGTGGAAACATTAGCAGGGGTGAGCTCAAAACTCGTGTGAGACCCATTGTCTGTGTGAAGCAGAGTGAGTTTGAACCCAGGTGTTCCTTTTGTGATTGAGCTCAGACTTTTATTCCATTTTACAAAGCCATTACCCTCTCCTGTAACTTGTGCTGGAAGCGGAGTGAGCTGTTTTGGCACTGAAATGATTTCATTGTTAGGCTAAGTGTTACACAGATGGCATTCTTAAATGTAAAATTCTTTTTATGATTCTTTCTATTTCATATTTATTTCATTAGATCATTATTTATGTTAAAGAGTCGCTATTAATCTGAAACGTGCTCAGCTTGAAAGAAAATGTTGAGAGGAGTTTCAGGTATCTGATCCTCAAGCCTTTAGTTTTTTTGTTTTGCATTTTCCTACTTAAAATGTTTTTTTCTGTCTCTAGGTGCTATGTGACAGATCCACACAAACAACAGAGGGGAAAGAGCCTCACTTAACTGATTAGAGGAGAGAAGCAGTGAAAGGGAATATTCACAAAGCACTGCCAAATTCACAGAGCAAAGGAAAAGATAAAAAATAGAATAATTTCACCAGCCTTTTATTTTTTTCTCTATAGAGTAACGTAAGGTATTTCTTATACGAGCATCAGGGAAACAATTTTCAGACAAAAATGTGATTTCTTAATTAAGGATCTCTAATTCAAAATATATTTATTTAATAAAGAGTAATTATGATAGAAGCAACTACTCATTCATATCAATAATTCTTTCAGAAGTAAACAATATCAACATATTAGCATTTATTTTTCCATTTAATACACTGTGATTTAAAATAAATCCAAATCATCACAATCATTCTGCTCCATATGCTGGGAAAGAAAAAGTCACCTTAAACCAGATGCATATTTTGAAAAAAAAAGGAAAAAGAGAAAAAGAGGAAGACAAGTTGTTCTAAAGAAACAGCATATGGGAGAAAATCTTAAGCCTCGGTAAAGATGCTCTGCTTTGTAGATGGCAATTTAGTTTTGAACTGAAAGAGGGTATGTTTAGAATTAGATATTAGGAAGAAATCCTTCACTAAGAAGCTGGTGAGGCACTGGAACAGGTTGTCCAGAGAAGCTGTGGATACCTCATCCCTGGAATTGGTTAAGTCCAAGTTAGATGGGACTTTGAGCAACCTGGTCTAGTGGAAGTTGTCCCTGCACATGGCAAAGCGGTTGGACTAGATGGTTTTTGAAGTCTCTTCCAGCCCAAACAATTCTGTGATTCTATACTTCTGTGATAACTATGATTCTATGATAGCAAGGCTGAGTTATGCCAAACAAGATTCTGGTCAATAATTTTCAAGAATTAGGAATCAAATACTGATTTCTTTATTTTAGAAAATTAAAAAAAAAAAAAAAGAAATTTCTCTCAGTTTTAATCAGGAAAAGGTAGTAAATGTGATCAGGAAAATTCTGTTTTGAAGATGTCTATGTATGGAAACAATACACTGTTTACAAGTTCCAGGTTGGCTCTGCACGTGTACCTGCTTGTGTGCTTGGAGCTGCATTTATTTTTCCTGTTGCTAATTACGTAGCTAATCCCTCTCCTAACTTGTATCCTTAACTACCCACATCATTTTGTCAGCTGACAGCTCTTTTTCACTCCCTAACACATCAGCACTCCTGAAGCAAGTTCTGTTAAAAACTTTTATTTCTGTCACCTCTCTGAGGTCCAGAGAGTGGTGTTTGGAGCCTGTGGATCAGGATTGTACTTTGAATTTTTTTTACTTTTGGCATACTGAAAAAGAAATGAAGGGCTCAAGCCCTGGTCAACCTGTGCTTTTCTGCTAGAGCATCTTGAGAAGACGTTGTAGGTCTCCTCTTACTGCTTTTTCTGTTTTTGCTATCAGCAGGTGAGGCCAGAGGCTGTAGTGGAGAGTGGGGCATCGCCACTCTGCCTGCTCTGCTCCCATGTCCAGGGCAGCACTGACAGCATCCTCTTCGGGCCTTGGTGCAGCCATAGGGCCCTCTTGTCCTTGGATGAGCTCAGCAAAGCCCTTTCTCTCTCCCAGACAGAAAGCCCTGTATTCTGTCTGGGAAAATAAGACTGTGCAGCCCTTCTTCCCCAGAATTCCAGCAGTGATGCTCTCAGGGCACCTCTCAAAGCAGTGGCTGCAGTGGCAATACAGTGAGCATAGTGCAGGTTAGCCCTGCAAAAAGGTGTTTTCTTAGCCCCTCAGGTGAATTTTGTCACCTGTGTCATTATCCTGTTACTCTTCCAAGATTGCTGTTGCTGTCCCAACAAAGACTTCCCAGAGCAGGCAAGTTTAAAAGGTATCTGACTTTTGTTCTTTTCCGATCTCTGTCATGCTTTATGGTGTTAATATTCCTCCAACAATTTTTAAGGAGAAAAGCTAATCATGTTTGATTTTCCATACCCTAACAGAGAGGAGCCATGTATTTTCCACAAGCTATTGCATTATTCCTCTCTCCGGTGTGGCTCTGATTTAGTGCTGGATGAAACTCAAAAGGAGGATTAGTGTAGAGAGACTCCCATATGCTTGGATGCATTTCTGAACTGCGTACTATCCTCACTGCTTTTGATGAAAAAGCTGGGCTATAAACCTGATGAGAGCAGGCTTCCATGCAAGATGTTTAGTATTTCCTGCTTCCATTTGGGCCATGAATACAGCACATCCAGCCACTTTTGGCCCTGTAGGTCTTGGTCACAGGCCTGCCTGAAATTTAGAAAATCACAGTGGTGGAAAATGAATGGGGGAGTGAAAGGAAGTTGATTTTTCTCCACTTTAATAAAGACAGATTAGGGTTTTGTTCCAGCTTTGGCAAAAGCTTTTCTGGGGGATGGGCACAGGTAGAAAGTTTTTATATTAATGGAATTGGTTCATCTGTCTATTAGATGGCTGCACTGGAATGCAAGTCCTTTTTTATGGTCCTGAGTAAAAGAACTTGTGCTGCTTTTTAAGGGCTGCCTTCTGGGAAAATTAGAGCTGGATGTAAAACTCTGACTATATGAAGTAAGCAAGATTAAGAGAAATAGTGAAAAAGGGAGAGAGGGAGTCTTCCCAAAGATAAGCTGCTACAGTGAGTCGTGCTACTGCTCGGTGTCACACATGGGGGCTTCACTATAACTAATATCTGATAATTTTTCTAGCTGGTAATTAAACTGTAAGTAGTGAAACACAAAGCAGCACTGAAATTTACCCTAAAACTGCTGGTGTACTGCCATTTGGGGCTATCTTCTTTACTATTTTCTGTATTAGAAAGAATTTCTCAATAGTTATCAGTCGATCATTTCTGCTGATTCTCCTCTCCATTACAAAGGATTCTGAGTTTGTGAATGAAAGGCTATGTTTTCTCAACCAAATCCTTTGCTCCTCGGTCTATTAGTAAACTAATGTTAACTTAACAAGATTTGACTGAAACCTCAGGGTCTGCCAGCTGGATGCTTGAGGAGTCCAAGCTGGCTAGGTAAAGAAACACCTTTTTCATATGACCCAGCTCGGCTCCCAAGTTGCCCCACAAGTTTCTATCAGTACAAAGGCTGACATTGTGTACAAGGAGCAACTCAGATTACGGTCCCTTCCAGCTGCATTGCCCCTGACCCCAGCCCTGCCCTGGGCTGCCCACGCTCTGCCCTCCCTACACGCACGGAGGCTTCAGCTGCAGCCACTGCCTGACAGCGTTGGGTCTGGTCTTGAGGGTGGCCTTGGATGTGTTTTAAAAGGAAGTGCAGACGCTCTGTGAGGATAACATGGAATGATTATTTTAGGGCAGATTTTCCCCTCAAAAAAAATATAGTTCTACATGTGCGCAGTTTGATCTTCACACAAAAGATTTATATAAGAACTCACTTCTCTCTGTCAGTTACAAAAAAAAAAAAAAAAAAAAAAGAAAGCATGCTGGCAGGATTTAGGGAAGTGTGCAGGCTAAAGGATAGAAGCAGACAAAAGGGAATTTTTCTTCTAAGAACATCTGCACAGCTGGAACCCTGCAGTGCTGTGGTTTGACAGCCTAGGTGTTGCCTGGCTGAGGCAAGGGACAATGTCTGTTTGGCACCCTCCTGACACAAAAATTTGGCCAGAGATTCTTAGAGCAGTCCTCAGCTGTGTCCCTTGCTGTGCATACACAGATGCATGGACATTATTTTGCCATCAAATGACTGTTTTGGGGAATCTTCTGCCCTGGAGGTAAACTATACATAAATGATCTGAGAGCAAAGGTGGAGGAAGAAACTGTGATTTCTTTACATGCTAAAGTAGATATAAACCAGACACAGAGTTAACTGGAATAGAATATCTTCAATGCCTCTAGATCGGCAGAAACCAAACATCCCTGACTCCTAGATGCCCTGCAAAACGTGCCTATAGCTCAGGCTGGAGAAACTTAACAATAGGTCTGTTAGAGAAACAGCCCTGAGAGCCTAGCAAGGATAGAAAGGCTCCGTTGAGGCACCTGCACCCCAAATCTCTTTGTAAGGTCATATCACCTCCTACGGGTAGACCATAGGCTAGCTCAGTATGATCTGCTCTGTGGTGTGAAGCAAATGCATGTGTGAGTCTGGAGTGGTTCTGATTTTTGTCTGTCTCAGGCTGGCCCCATTCAGCCATCTCTGCCCTTGGTGGGGAGTGAGTCCCAGATCCAAAGACACATTCTAACAATACAGCCTGTGTGCATGCTTCTATTATAACATGATGCTTAAAACTGAATATAAGCAGGGATGAGGCTTTAGATCTTCCTCAAATCGCCCTGTAACTTTGAGATTGTCAGACAGTGCTGAAGTGAAGAGATCTGGAGTAGGAAAATTAGTGAACACAAAAGTCATGATATTTACTCAGTTTATGCATTTTCTCTCTTTTTTTCCATAAAACCTGCATAACTGGCATGTAATTGTTTTGCTAAGTGAGTCTTGAAAGCAAAAGTCTTGATAGCTGTCACATATCTTCTTTGTAGTACAGTGTGTTGTCCTCAGAAGATAATCAGAACTTGCTCAGAAAAACTTAATCAGCAGAACTGAGCACATTGTCAGTGCTTAAGAAATAATAAATTATAATAATAACCACAGTTCCTTTTGACACAACCTATCAAACTTTTTCTTTATTTCCAGGAGTATCTTATTTACGTCTGTTTAAGATTTAATACCTTCTACAACTCTGCTTGTTATGGTTGAGAGGACTGGTGATATAACCTTACAAGGTGGAAGTATTGACTGAAATAAAATTTTGACAAAGGGCAGAAACAAAATGTAAAGAAAATTATTGAAACCTTCCTTTCCACTTAGTGGTGTTGCTTTACAAGTCTTAAAAACTGAATTCAAGACTACATTTGATCTGTTCTATTGTTAAAATATAAAACACTATGCTTACAAGTTAATAGATGCACATTTAAATTTTCTGATAGTCTGTTTTTTAAAAGACAGACTCATTAGGCTTTCTTTACAGAAAGGTGAATGTGTCCAGAATAAATTAATTATTTTTATTAAAAGGAGCTTGAATAGCTCAGAAAGTTGTTAACATAGCTGGGGCTAGGCTATCACTTCTTTGCCACCATTGTAATTTGGCCTTGGCTTGGAGTTACTAACACTCATTTCATTTTCTGATCGTTTGGTAATTTTTATGCAACCTGTTGGTAGGTTTTACTCACTTTGAACAAGACATATATTCACATCATAGAGAAAGCCATCGGGTCAGCTCTAAGCTGCTGCTAATTGTCACAGGCTTAAATGGACCCGTTTCAATTTAATCCAGTTGAGGATCTGGCCAGTGATCACAACTGGCATTAATTAGCAGATGTGTTATCAGACTCCGTGGAGATGTCCTGGGTTGAGTGACAACAGAAGCGCTCAGCTGCTGCAGCCGCTGGAGCTGTGCCAGTTTGGCAGCTGATGGCACAGCGCCCGATGCTGGCAGGTGCAAAGTCCAGGTCACCCCTGACAGAGGCATGCTGGTGGCTTCTGTCACCAGTCTCCAAGTAGAAGGAGCTGCAGAAGGAGCTCAGAGCACCAGGCATGTGGTTGTAGCAAAGCACAAGCAACACAAGTCTTCTGGGAGGAGGAAGGCAGGCAGGGAAGACAGGGAGGATGGAGCGCTGAACTGACTTGTCCCTGGAGCTGGATATGCACCAGACATTGCACTGCTAGAGAAGCAAAAGCCACTAGCAAATATGTTGAGGCTCTGGCTTTCCATGTGTGCCATCTGATCAGACACTGTAATGCCAGTTGCAAGTGTGTGGCAGAAGGATAAGGGAAACACATTTAAAAAGCAGGGGATCCTGAAAAGCAGTTGAATAGCTACTGACAGTGTTAGTGCTATTATGGCTGTAAACTAGAGGTTTGGACCATGACTAGAAAAGTGTCTTGAGCAGGTCATGGGGGTGAATGAAGAGCAGGAATAAGAGGCTGCAATTTTATCAGGGAAAAAGGGCATGCTATCCTCCCTTTGCACTTATCTGAGTGCTGTGTGGGTTAAAACCAGGCTAGTAACCTGCCCAGACATTGCTGAGTAGCAGCCAGTTCCTCTTTCTCGTGCCTACTTACCTCCACAGGATGGTGGCAGGAACAAGTTGCCAAGTTAATGGCATGGGACCCTTGTAAAGATTTATGGTTTGTTAATATTTACAGGACAAAACTGGACATCAGGTAGCTCAGGGAGTAATTTTTTCAGCTCTTGACAGAGTTGGAAAATTTGCTTAACTGACCCCATGTATTTTGATGCACTGTGAAAGAAAAGAAATTCTTTTAATTGTCAGATCTTTCTGTTGTAACTTAGGTAAGGAAAACAGCAAGAGAGTGAGAGTTCAATAGTACTGAGAATGAAGAAGTTTCTAGAATGGTTGCAGACCTCTGACCCAGCTGATAGGAAGATATAGACTATTCAAGGAAGGTGCTACCACCTGCAAATTCTGTCACCCTTCCTGCACATTTCTCCCACCACTCAAAGCAAGATATGAAAAGATGTTTATGCACCTATTTGCTGTGAAAAATCTGGGTCCTTCGCTGAATAGTTATCTTTGGGCCCGAGGCCACAAAAGGGGATGACCGAGACTCATGTGGGTTATAGATGTCCAAGTCCAGGTTCCCAATCTACACACCCCCTGCATTTTTCATCACCTGCATTTTTGATAAAGTTCTTAGGACGTCTAAAACTTTTTTTCTGCTCATGCCTCTTGGTCAGTCACCAGCTCAGCTAAGTTGAACTTCCCAGCAGTTAATCCTGATTCATCTCCTCAAACCATCCACTGCTTCACTCATGTGTCTTCCAAGAGTGTCCTGGTAAAGCACATGTAACACATGATCAGGACTGAGCAGTACACAAAGTACAGCAGCTGTGTTCACTGTCATTCAAAGGCATTAACTTCAAACACCACCCAAGCTTCAGGGGCTTCAAGCCCTTATGTCTTATCTGCAGAGAGAGTGGGAACCTTAGGTAGGAAGCTGCGTACTAAATAGTCACGGGGGAAGAGATTTTTCATATTTCCTGCAGAAGTGGTGCTGAGACATATAAGGTTCTCTGGGAGGAGTTTAAGGCAATGAGGTACAGAATCAGATACAATCTCCAGCCCTCCACTGCTGAATTAACTTGGTGTTTTGGATTGATGCAAGATAGAGGATCTCTCTTGGCATACTCATTGCTGTGTAAGGTGTTTCTAAAACATTGTCTTCACAGCCTAATGAAAATACAGTGATTTTTCAGAAAAATCAGTAGAACATATCCTCAAAGGGTATGATGATTATTGGAGTTTTAATTAAAATAGTAGGTAAAATAAGTATTATAGTGTGCTATTACTTCTAAAATAACAACAGAATAAAGATGCCCATTTCTTTTTTGAGTGCAATTTTCTAAATGAAAAAGTAAACATTAATATCTGCAGAGATCTTACTGATCTTGTATGATAATTTAGAAAAATATCCCTATTAGGGATAGTTATATATGCTTTTTGTTGGAAATGCAATCACAGGATATGCACATAGCTGCAATCTGTAGACAGATTAAGTAAATTAAATCACTCAATGTCTTTTTTCAATAGCTCTAAAGTTAAAAGTAATTTGCAAAGAAAATACTCAGTTTCAATTGGTTTGTAATATCTGTTAATGATCTTTGGAAAAATTTCTGATAACATGCAGGAATTCCCTCAGGGGCAGGGTTGTGAATAAGTGGATTTTTTTAAAGTTTGAGATGTCATTAGCTAGTGATTTCTTTGAAGTAAAAAGCTGTTACAGAATAAATTGCAGAGGTATACAAGTGAACAGGACAATCATTTTTATGAATAATATACATTATTTCCACTGTGCTTTCTGGCCTCCAAAGAAATAATTTACAATCTAGCTTGCCATTACAAACATCCTGGAAGAGCAACTGCATGAGCATTTTGTTATTTTATGTGTACTCTTTGGCTTTATATAAAAGTACACCTTGATGGTATAAAATCACTAGTGTAAAGAGCTGATTTGCCCATTTTATTTTTTTTGTTTTCTTTTCCCCCATGTAGATAACTTTTTCAACCCACAAGGCTGAAAGAACTTCCCTTAACTGTAATGACCCCAGCACAGCTATTCACTAGAAGACATCCTCCATGATTTCTTAGGGGCCCATAAGATGACTGAAGTTGTAGGTAAGTGCAATCATGTCAAAAAGTGCCTCTATTCTCTTGGTACCTTGTCAGCATGAACATATTTTTAACAGTTCAGAGATGAATAGGGTATCTATCATGTCACACCACAGAAAGGTAATATAAGATAAGGCAATAAAGACAAATTATATCTCCTGGTCCCACCTTAGGATATCTCAAGTAAAAAAGAGTGCTGGAAATGTCATAGAACACACCTGTCCATGGAGAATGTTGTACTGCCTCCAAGGTTCAGTTATACCACTCAACCATGGGCACCTGAGGATGGACCTTCTACTTCCACAGGTTCCTGTGGGTGGTTCTGGGTTTACATGGAGATGGAAGGGATGCTGGTCTGGGTGATAGGGCACTGGGACTCCAGTGTGTCTGTTACACTGGTCCAAAGATACAGTTAATTGCAGCCATTGACCTTTTGATTTTCTCACCTTTCTCCAAACCTCTTTTGCCCAAGACCTTGTTGGACTTGGTCATCTTATTCCTGCAGACCTGCAGACAGAGCTGAAGACACACCATGCTAGCATGAATATGACTGATGCTCCCAGGGTTCCCATACAGGGGTGGACGAGAACAGATTTGTTGCACTCTAGAAAGAGATGAGATAATCACCAGTTTGAAAAGCCTCCTAGGCTTTTCTGACCCTCTGAAGGCCCAGTGTGATGGTTTACCATGGGTGAATGTGCTCTCTTGACACTGTCTACTGATTGGCACATGCCATGAACCACTGGGATGATCTGACATCATTGTATAATAGCAGTTAGTAAAAATCACGGATTTTTTAAGGCTAGGAGCAAACCATTATTATAATCCAATCTGATCTCCTGCATAATGCATTCTACTGAATTTAACCCAGCTTGAACTTTGTGTGAAGATTTGCTTTTATGCCTAAAAATGACTTGTAATTTCCAAATATGATGCTGTTTCTCTCAGTACTAACCATGTGATAGCAAGTTCCATTAATTAACTGTACATTGTTTGGAAAAAGCAACTCCTTTCATCCATTTGAAATTCAATACCTTTCTGTTTCACCTTGCAAGATAGGAAATATTTTTTCTTTTTCTGCTAATTAAGTTCAAAGATCCTGAGGACAGAATGTTATTTATATTATAGTCATGCTTAAGTAGAACTCTGAAGAAGCCTGGGGATCACATCATACAAAGTGAGGGAGACTGTGCAAGTCCTTTGGGACTGAGACTGTTTTAATAGATACATGGCACATTTTCAAGGAAGATGAGTGATTTAACTGAAAAAGTTGCCAGTCCAGTCAATGGATTCCTACCTCTCAACCATCTATGCCTTTCAAAAGAGAAAGGTAGAGAAAAGTGAATTTCTAAAAGTTAGACCCAAAAAATGAGTTAGGATTGTAGTCAAGTTCCTGGAAAAGGACTTTTCACAAGCGCATGAAGCGACAGGACAAGGGGAAATGACCTTCAGATGAAGAAAAATAGATTTTTATTATATATTAGGATGAAGCTCTTTACTATAACAGTGATAAGGCACTGGAACAGGTTTCCCAGGGATGTGGGACACCTCACCCTTGGAAATGTTCAAGGCCAGTTTATATGGGACTCTGAGTAACCTGCTCTAATGGGAGGTAATAATCACTACTTATGGAGGTGGGATTAGAATTAGATGATCTTTAAGATCCCTTTCAACCCTAATCACTCTATGATCCTATGATTTAACAAAGGAAAACAAGTGTTTCTAATATGCAGCTCTGTGTCTTGCCCACTGTCCATGGGTCAGATTGGCCTCCAGTGGCTGAAAGTTCTTTAAGACAACAGGGTACACTGAGGAAAATACCTGCAATATCTGGTTCATGAAAGGTCTCAGAGCCTTCCAGAGCTGCTGGGCTCCAAGGACATTTTCTAGTGTCTGAGACAACAGCATGTGTTCTAAGTTTATGGAGAAGCTTTGTTCAGTTCAGTACGATTTGAATAATCAAATAATTAAAGACGTCTAAGATCATCAAGTCCAAACATTAACTTAACACTGCCAAGTCCACCACTAAATCATATCCCTAAGTGCCATATCTAGGAATATGAGAATATGTCTCATGAGAATATATCTTTCCCGAGGGACAAGATGGTGCTTATGTTCTTTCTCTTCTCAAGACCTTTTCACTTTTATAATTTTTATTACCATTCTCTGGACTTGTTCTATTTCTACTTTCTTTTTTCAGGGATTAGGTGACAAAATTTGAAGACAGTATTCAAAGTGAGGATGTGTCACTGATTTATATAATAGCACTATAATATTTTCCATATTATTCTCTAAAACTCTTTTCTTTGTACAAACCCTGTAAGATTCTTTTAATTCTTTGAACTACAATGCCTTTTAACATCTGTAGTTTACTCTGATCAGATTTTAACAAAGGAATAAAAGGTTCCATTTTTCACATAGAATTTTATTTATTGTTTGAACTTTAGAAGAGAAATTGGTTAACTTACAATTTAAAACTCTTGGCAATGTAGACCATTGGGCAAGGATTTCATTATCGGTCCTTCTATACTTTCTGTGGAAGTGTGTGAGGCTGAAAGTTAGTGTACAAGATCTTCTCTCAATAGGCTTGTCTTTTGCTTTGTAGACATGGACAAAATCTAATTTGGAGCTACCAGCATCCCCAAAGATGTCAGAAAGGGCATTCACCTGTACCCCTTTCCTGATGAAACATACTGGAGCCCCACATTTACATGCTGTTCATCCAGGACAAAGTGTGCATACAGCACCTGAATTTTGCCATCTCTCACATACTGAACCTCACACTTCCATCCATACCAGGCCAGGGAAAGACCCCCTTGCAAATGATGCACTTGATGGCTGCAGAGGGTGAGATCTTGCTCTTGTGTCACAGCTTGCCATTATGCCTTCATCAGGATACTAGAAAAGGCTCAGGGAAAATAGTTACAGCTATTCTATCACCTGAGACACTTCTGGCAGCTCCTGCCTTTCCTTAGAATTACCAATCCAAGTGGTGACCCTGCCTGACCCTGCTTATCTTGTAAAACCTGACAAGATCACAGCCTGAAGCAGTATAGCCACAGGCTCAATACTGGCTACCAAAGTGTCTGTCTAGTATTTTCAAGAAACGTTGCTCTAAAGATTTACAATACCAGCTGCTAGATATATGGACAATACCAATGCACAGCTCTGACCCCTGAACATGGCCCCACTTACATAGAAATTTGTGCCTCTCAAGAGGCCAACACTGAGCTGCCACAAACTAGTCATTCCCTATCTGCAAGCAAGTGGATTTTAAGTACAATTTGATTACATGTACTAAGACATTGGGAAAAAGTATTTGAAAACTATGGTCTTGAGATCAGAATTCATGGTTAGTTTTTTTCATCAGTTGCATTACTACTTTAGCAATAGAATGATCTCTGCCATTTCTGTGTAATATATAGAATTTACTTTTAGTTTGGTGTAGAGAATTTTCTTCACTCTTGCATGACCAAAGCAGTTTTTCATTCGAAGGTATTTTTAGATGAACTGTAAGTTTCCTCCCCAGCAAAAATTTTAGCTACACCAAGTGAAAGCAAATGCATATTTCCTCAGCTATCGCTAAGGATAAACACAGGTTTAAATATTAAAAAAACTTTAAGGGTTTAGTTGTATATATGTTCAGACACCAGACGCATGAAGTTCTTGTGAAGTTGTGTGAGCTTTTCTCCCCCTCTTCTTCCTAGAACAGCAAAGACTTGGAACAGACACTGAGGTCCTATTGCTCCTGTCGGAAACTTCTGTTGACTGCAGCATGAGTTGGATGGGACCCAGAGAAACCAAATACAGACAAGTAATGATGAGTTGGCCATACAAGCAAGGAAAATCACAGATAACAGGTGCACACCAATTAGCAATGTATCTTTTGGGTCGTCCAGTACATCTTCCTGACACAATGAAGTTGTTTCTTATGGCATATTTTTGTGGTTTTTTTTTGCCTAGATTAAATTTCCTAAGTGATGCCATATCTCAAGGGAGAGGTTGTGTTGCCTAGAGTAGTCTGTTGTCAGGAGTTTTATCCATTCTTAACATCATAATATTTCTTCTTTTTACATCCCTTTGCAAATTTCCTTTCCCTTTGATCTCTTTTAACTAGTTGATGCTGTGTTTAGTTAGAATTAAGGCAAATTATAGATATTTAGCTCACTTAATATTTTCTAATGTAGCAGTCCTTTCAGACTTCTTGTTATTCTTCATTCTTTCTCATCACACAACTGCCTGTCAGCATCTTTATTAGTTATGAGATTTTAAAGATGTGGTGCATTTCTCTGATCTAACAACAGATCTGGTATAGAGTTGAGCACCCTTAGTGTCTTGTCACTAAAAACCCCTCCTGATGTGTCCAGAGGAAAGCTGCAAGCATTCTGAACAGGCACACAGGTAGAGTATCCTGCTTGACCCACTTCCTTGGTGCCTCTTTATTGACCCACAAAACACTATTAAAACAGTTAACCTAGGAGTTAAAAAAAGTACATGGCATTTTGCTTTTTAAAAAATTATTTCTCATAATGTAAAAAGACAGAATAACACAGATAAAAAAATCTTTGATGCTGTTGAGCTTTTCTAACCCTTGGTCATGAACCTTACAGATTAACATTAAGGAAAACATCATCTTCTGTAACTACATCTGAGTGCTAGGAGAGTACATTGTAGAAAGTAATTATATACATAGTGACAAGCATAGCTGTTCACTTCAGCCAGTAAGTTCTGATCTACAAATTACAATACTCCTTTTGTGCTAGATGAAATCTTGGTTGTAATTGACTGTCTTTACCTTTGTGTTCTGTTGGATTGGAGGAATATAATTTTAATCTGCTCTCTTTAAATTTTCATTAAGGAATATTTCGGCTACCTGCAGCCTCATCTGATGATGTTAATGAACTCAGCTAGCTCGATCTTCTGTGCACCAGCAGGGACTTCTTTACATGGGTAAACTGTATAGAACATTGTTTTCAACTTTAATGTACTTGGATTTAACCTTATAAAATAATGGCATATCTAAAGATAGGTTATATACATAGCACAGACATGTATGTATGCATTTATATGTACATGTGTATGTATACATACATAAATGCACACATATGTATAGAAATGCTGATGTTATTCACCCTTTTGAAATCTTTACAGCTAGTCTTAACATGAATGTGCTGTTAAATTTGGCAGTGTTATACATTTTTTGGAGTTTACTTCTGTAAGATAAAATCATAAAGATAAGCTGTGAAACTTGTGCAGCTGATGACATAATTCTAGAATCTTGTGATGCTGAATCTCATATTTCTATGAATGTGGGATGGATATTCCTTGTTGAAATAATTATACTGCCTATTGCAATATATGTTCCCTTGGTTTTATGTGGGTACTGAGATGTCCAAACTATTAAACATATGTGTACAATGAGTCCTGTGTTCCTTATTTATTCTAAAGAAGGCAATTAATTTCTATGATTTTATTGTATAATAAAGTAAAGTACTCTAAGAATCTCTTATGAGGATAGCAATAATCTGTGACAATATGTATATTTACTTTTAATAATGATGTCCAAATATACATATGTGCATATAAATATGCATATATGTATATACAAACACAGAGAGACATATACACAAATTAAATGAAACCAATTAGAATGTGGCATAAGTAGATTCAGAGCTTACTTGTTATGGCTGTGTGAAGTGATAATTTGAACTACAAGGATATGCAAAAAACATAGTTCAATATACTCCATTGGCTCATTCTCGTTATGTTCACCTGTGACAGGCTGTGTGCTAAGATGGGGTACCAGCAGATACTCTTAATGACAGCTGGCTCCAAACAGAGCTTTCAAAGTAGTGCAACACCCCAACTTCCTTCCAAATCTTGGTGCTTGCTAGTGCTTAACTGAGGCTGGTTCTTAAAGTCAGATGTTCAGATATAAGTTATTTGGAAAGAATCTGATTCTTTATGTTCAAACTGTTGATATGTTCAACATATAGGCTTTTTGTTGCCCATGATTTTGCATTTGAGCTCACACATAGATTATGCTCGTCTATTATCCACAAAAATGATGGATGTTTCTCCCTATACTCTATTTGCCTGGGATGTTCTCTATCAATTTCTTCACTCTCTTGTGGGCTACATAAACTGAGATTTGGATGGGAGCCTTTCTTTTTACTGGGACCAAAAAAATCTGCTAGCCACTATGTTGAGAAAGGGAGAAAATCAGCTTTACTCTAACATCACCCTATATTACACCCCCTAAGCTCAGCCAACCAGGAACACAGCAAAAAAAAAGCCCAACTGAGCTTCAGTTGTTGTGTGTGAATTTTCCTGGTGGATGCAAACAGAATCTGGAAATACACATGCTCCTCCTTGGGAGAGAAAAGCAAACAGGTTTTATCTATTTGCAGTTGAACTAAGTGAAAAATAGCCAGGGACAGAAAGCACACTTGAAGGTAAGATAGGAATATAAGTAAATATCACTATGCTAAATTCAAGGGAAATGTGCCACAGTGTTATAATTATTACGGAGAACATGTGCTACTTAATTGTTACACTGTGTTGGTGCAAGAGTTGAGTATTCCATATGGGACAAATAGAGGAGCTGACCCTGGGATGCTGTTGGCTCTTGTTTAGAAGCCAGTATGTGAGGAGCATGCCATGAATGGCCTTGTGAAAATGAGACTGGTGAGCTGATTTGGTCTTAGAAATTACTTTTCAGAAGGGTTAGAAAAATATTTTAAATCTCTGATAAATTTTAGTTGTGCTAGATGACTGGACAGCTGAATGTGTGCAGTGTATTCGAAAACAGTTTTTTGTTCGCCATACCACTTGGGCAACCCAAGCACTAAGTGTCAGGCCTTCCAAGGAATTCAGACAAAAAATAGCCCTGCTGTTAGGGGATCTTCAGTGCTGCCAGGACACTTCTCTGTAGATGAAATAAAGGAGACCTGAGCATCAGGGAGTTCAGAAAAGCATTGACCATGTGCCTATCAGTCTCTTTTGGATCTACACTCATTTCTGGCGTATTGACCCTGCTTTAGCTGGAGGTGCATCTGGGGAGATGTTGAGGGGAACAGGATAGGTCTGTCCTCATTTCTGGAGGAGGTATGGGTCTCCTGCAAGCCAGAGGTCTGTGCAGGGCTGTTTCCCTGCAGCAGGCTTGCTTGGCTTACAGACACCCGTCGTGCTAGCTCCAGCATGGTACGTGTGAGCAGTGTTGGCCACGCTCACAGGCTGGCGATGCTCCTGTTTGCCATCAGCCTTCCCTCCTGGATCAGGGCCGCTACCGATTGCTGAGGGGTGGCCAGGAGCAGCTCCCTCTGGTGAAACTCTTTTGTGCTTTTATCTCCCTTTTCTTGGCAGTAAACTGCCACTGGCTCCCAGCCATGGCCCTCTCGCCCTCCCCAGTGCCCAGCTTGCATGCTCAGCCAGTGCTTACATCTCTTCCAGCAGCTGGCCCTACTCTTCCTCCACAGCTGGCTGCTGCCCCCTACTGTGGTAATTATTATTTATTATGGATATTCAGTGTACATTATGTGTCCAAAGTCCAGTACAGTCTGAATCACTACCAGGGTCCCACTGTGTGGGCAGAAGCACACAGCCATACAGAGTTGTTTCACATTGATATTCACTTGATTCTCACACAGGGAAAGACTGAGGGGAAAGGGGTGAAGGTGGCTGTTGGCACCTATTAGCACTATCTGATGTGACACCTACTCTCTGTGCTGTGTTACGTGACTCCTGCAATAGCACAACTGAGCGCAGAGCTCCTTTTTCTCCACCTTGCTATCAGTAGCAGGTCTCCTGCTATTCCTGTTACCTAGCTGGAAACACCTGAGGTGTTTTCCAAAAGCCATGGTTGCTACATAATCACAGTTTAACTCCCTGTTGCTGTGAATGCAGACATTGCTTGGCACAGCATGGCTATGTGGGATACCATTTTCTTTCCTATTTCTCTCCATCACCTTCTTCTCTGGGTTTCTTTGTTATGCATCCCTTTCCTTACACTTCAACATTCCTTCGCACCCTGCCTCCCTGAGGACACCACCCTCAGTTAAAAACAGAGGTGCTGTAACTCCCACAACTTAGTGCACAGGCAAAAGTACCTGGAGAGAGAAGCAGATTTCTGTACATTTGGAAAAACAGAATCCGGGACATATTTCTCACATATATGTGCATGTGTGAGAGGCAGGTTCTCAGCACTGCCCTGTTCAAGAGGATGGAGCAATACTGCTCCATGGCAGCTGAGGCTCTGTGCCAGTATGTAAATGTAAATATCTATTTTTACAAACCCTCCTACAGTTTGCTTTTAAAAAAAGCTTTCTCTTTAGACACTGGAAACATACAAACCAGTGAGAAGTGTCCCACTTTCTATATTTTCTCTATTTCCTACCTGTGACTTCATTTGAAAGCTTTTAAAATCTAATGAATTCAAGAGACAAAGTGAATTAAAACTGAAGAAGCTTTGCCTTCAGTACACTGGGCCTAGTCTACAGGAATTAAAAAAAAACTAGGATAGAAAACAGAAGGGTACAAAGCCATGTAAGTCCAGATAATTTAAAATGTTTGATTGTAAGTGGGCTCACCAAACCCTGCAAAATTTCCACTGTCTATTACTTGCAATCTTCTGCCCTTTCAGCTAGCTGCAGCAAGTTAATGTAAAGAACAAATACTTACAGTCTCTGCGTCAGAGCACTTTTTGCCATGGATCACTTTTTAAATTGATTCAGGTTTACATTTAATTGCTTCCTTTGCATGCTATGTGTACACATGCACTTCTCCCACCCCCTATATTTAATACGTAACTGTTGGGTAGGCTGAAGTCTTTGAATATGGAGTATTCAAACCTCAGAGCACAAGCCTCAGGAGTTTCAACCCAGGAATTGATTTGTCCTCTTTTAAGATGGGAACCACATGTGTGACTTGAATCCAGATCTTGGGTGATTCTGGATACACTTATTTGAATGCATCAGGATTTGGGATTCAGACTAGTTTATTTTTTATGACACTAATCCTGACACCTACTACTGGGTTTTTACCTTTCCTTGCCTCAATAGAAAGAGAAATGCTTCTCATATTCACTTCTTCCAGACTGATTTGGAGTTCATTCTAGGATGAAATAATCATCAAGTATTATTCTCAGTTTTGTTTCTTAATATTCTCTGTGATAATTGCTTATAATTGACCTCTGTAAAACCTTTAGAATCTTTAGATCATTTGGTCTCCTTTCTCTGAGAAGACTCTGTCATCCCACTTTTTCTCTGAAGGCTGCTCCACTGGTTTTTCAAAGTAACCAAGTGCACTTTCCCTCTTTGTAACAGCCTTAGTGGTTTGGGAGACTGAAGAACACCTTCATGGGGTGTTCATGTCCAACAAGCTCCTCTCTTGAGCTGTTATTCAGAACTAGTGTTTTTGGGCTCTCTAAAACTGTGGCAAACTTCAAAGCTCTTTTATTCCCAGGATTTTCCTCATCTCCTTTTGAAGACAGGCAACATAATAGGGCTTCCCAGCCTTCTTGTGCTGCTGCATTTTTCAAGGAAAGAAGGCATCCTCTTGTCAGTATCTTGGCTTTTTCTCACTTTATTTCCCCTCAGAACTCCCAGATGAACACCATCCGGTTGTGGTGATTTACTGCACTTGAGTTTCTCAAGTTACTCTACAACTTCCTCCTTAGAGACTTCAATCTGTATAAAGGCCACACTCTGATTTTCTTTGCAAAGTGCCTTTGGCACAGGAATTCCACACCACTCTCAGCAGCAGACACAATGCAAAAGATTAATTTAACTCCTCTGCTAGCTTGTTGCACTCTTCTGACCCACTATATATGGATTTGTGGGGATCTCTGCAATGTTTTTGTGCAAAGTCCAGGCTAAGAACAGTATTTGCCAACAGGTGAGGCATGACTCTCTAGCGGTATTCTCTTGCTGCTGCACTGAAGGATATTTCTGTGTGTATTACAGCCACTCTCAGCACACATCATTTGACTGGTTTACTAAGCCCAGTATCATTCCTCTGCACCATGTCTGTCACAGGTGGGTTAAATTCTCACCCATGCAAACTGGCACTGTTTCTAGGGTGATGCTCAGGTGAGGAGCTAGTCCTGCAGGAGACCCTTCCCTAGTGCTTTGGCAATCCACCTCCTGACAGGTCACAGCAAGAGGCAGGATGAATGCTCAGCACCACAACCCAAGAGGAGTGAGGTTTGTATCCTAGCCTGTGGTCTGGCCCTCATCAAGTGAAAAACTCTTTGGTCTTTTGCCTTTCATAAAGGGAAGTTGGAGGGCTGGAGCAATCCTTTCTCTTTTCTGCTCTTTCTTTTATATATTTTTATTTCTGTTTCTTCCCACTCTCTTTCTGTTTTGAGAAAGACAGAAACTGCCGTATGGCAAATCCAGTCTTAAATTATTTTGAAGGACAGAACTAAAACATCAGAAATGGGGCAAACACTCTTCATGTCCTATTTTATTCTCTGGCTGATGTAGATTTGCCTTCAGTCCCGATATTTCAAAAGAAGGTCAGTTTTATGAAAAAACATACTCACAAACACTACTATGCTTTGTGACTTAAAATTTATTTTAGTGAACTTTGATGACCATAACTTGGTCTGTTTATAGAGTTAAACCCAAGAAATTAGCTTAATTTGTACTGCATTCACTAAAGAAATATATGTCTGATTTAAGACACAGACAATCATCCCTTTGATATGGTATGGATATGAGATTGACATTCACTATAGCTGCCTAAGGCCCAGATATGGAGACTGCCAGAAATCAGTTTCATGACTTCATCCATCAAAGAGAAAAGCATTTATGCTGTTCAGTTTGTCCTAACTTTCTCAAAGGAAAAGCTGTAGAAAACCTACTGTGAGTATCCTTATTTCACTAACTTTCTTATTTCAAATGAAGAATTAAAATCTGAGAGCTCTATTTCTCAAAGGCTTTTGTGAATAAAGACCCTGAGCTTCCTAAAACTTCCTAAATTGAAGTGAAATATGTCTCAAGATTCATAACTGCAGAGCTGTCAGCTGAAGTCCAGCCTATGAAATCTATGTCAAGATACAAACAGGCATGCTCATCCCTAGCACATCTGTTTGTAATAAATGAAAATGCCTTAGAAATTAATTGGGTCTTTCATTTGCTAAAATTTGGAACCTCATGAACAGAGCAGGATTCTTTATAAATTGCTGTGGCTGTCTTAGAATTAGCTATCTAATCTCAGATAACTTTTCTTTCCCTGTCTGTCATGGTAACACCTCCAGATCCCTGTTCAACCATTTCATATGGCCATTATAGTATGGTATCTCATGTGGCCATATGAAAATAAGTCTCTGTTACTGGTCGAGTCTCTTTCTCTCTCAGCTACAGAGGGAGTGTAGGCAATTGCCTCAGAGCAAACCACTAAGGTGATACTATCTCTTTGCTAATGTCTCGGTTCATTAACATTTTAAATTCAAGGTAAGTAATTCTGATTTGATGTATGATTTTCTTTTACTATTGTCCACAGTAATGACAATGCCTCCCAAATATCCCTCTTCTAATCAGTTTTTACTGAAATGCTTTCCAGTTTTTCTGCTTATTTAATAAGAAATGCTACTTTCTTGGTGTCATTTTCATAATCTACAGGTATTCTTATTTTAACTTGCAATATTTTGACTGAATATGGTGATATACTAGGATCCCACTTAGCACATGAGCAAAATGATCTTGTAGTACTGTACAAAGTTAAGATACAGAGAATGAATTGCAGGGAGGCAATTTTAAGATGCTTCTCCTAACCGATATAACCAATTTTGTACAATTGTAATATTGACAAAATACATCAGAATAAATATCTGAATTACTTTGAAAGCATAATTTCAATGGTCAGAACAAATATAATGTGTTGATATTTGTAAAATATGGTTGGCAATAACTAAGTGAAGTAATTGAAATCGCACTATACAGCATATAAAGCAATTTCTCAGTTTTTGCATTCTATTTTCTCACAAAACGAGCAGGTTACACAATGCCCTAAAAATTAAGGTTCTAGGAGATCTAAAATCTTTCAAAGGCCATTGGGTAGAGACACCCAAAGGTATACAAAGCACAGAAGACAACATAAAGAGTAGTCCTATAGAGATGTATAGCTCTTCTTAGTTAAGAAGCAAGGCAAGACATGGCCTTTTATTTTAATAATGCTTCCAGAACTTAAAAAGCCTGTTACACGGCCATACTAGTGAGAGAAGAGTACCAACTACTGCTGTTGGAAAGGTACAAAAAGTAGCAAACCTTTATTTTGGCTTTTGGGTTCCTTTAAAGCCTGTTTACTGTGTGGAATGTATCTGCTGTCAGGAACAGGCTGGTCCCTTCTCAAAATCTCTGCATCAGCAATCAGTTTTTCTCATTAAGACTTGTATGCTATTATCTTTATTCTATACCTCTCTAAGATGCTGAAACTATTGTTCAAGGCTCAAATTCTGGTTCACCTGCCAGTGGTCTGATCACACCCACCATTGCACCGCCCCAGCCCCTTACTGCACCTCACGCAAGAATGTGCAACACCTTCCTCTCCTCTTCATGGGATTTTTTTTTTTGCCAGGACTTAATAAGGCAGATAGGACAAGACAGTGCCTGGAAGTGCTGCCTCCTGTGTCAGTCAGGCTTCTAAAAATTCTCCATGCCCCCATATAGCTTTCTGTGGGCAACTACAAGAAATATGCACAGAATGCTTTTTGGAGAGTGACTTCTTCACACATCTCTGCATAGTCCCAGGCAGTAGTCTGCATTTTTGCTTGGGATGATAGGAAATATTCACAGACAAATAACAAACAGCTGCTCTTATAATCTTCATTGATGTCAAAGCCTGTTGTGTAGGTGAACCAGGAGGAAAAGCCTATTGTAAAGTATGAATCGAGTAAAACTATGTTGAAACATTCCACACAATTGAGCACGTTTGCAGGGATGATTACTTCTTCACTTCCCAGTACTCAGTATATTGCTTGCTTCTCTCCGTAGGACCTACTTCCTGATGATACACTACTGAATGGAGGAAATCTGTGCCATAGGTATGATGGTGGATGCAAAATTAGTGATTAGTAAACATCTTTCAGTTGGTGTTGAAAGCAGAGATGAACAAGAAATGAACTTTAAATGCAAAAAATTGGTTGATTACATCCATTACATTCACAGGGTGATTAATGGTTATCTTCTCTCTGCAAATTTTCATCAACATTGAAAAATTTTGCCAAATCTAAGAAAATTACTGTTACTTGCTCATGCATTTGAGTATAGTCAACAGTTTCTCATTTACTTACAAAGCATTTTTAAATTTATCTATAATTTCTGTATTCTTCAATATTTTATGAAAGTTCTGTCACAAATTTGGATGTGTAAATGGGATCTTAAGGATAGATGAACATAACTCTCCAAAGAGTTATGATGTAACCTTGGCTTGCAAGAGTCTATTCTAGGAGGAATTTTGATTAATCTTCAGATGCAAATGTCACAGTTTAGGGCCATTTATAAAATTTTTGAGTCTTACAACTGGCTCTGAACATTAGTGTACTTGGGAGCACCCATGACACTGTGTGTGATCTCAAAGTGGTGTCTTGGAAAGGCAGGTTTTGTTCTTTTTTCCCCTATAGATCCTTAAAAATATGCAAATCTATGTGATCTGCATCTCATACAAAGAGTTGAACATTCAGCTATGGATCAAAGATTAGAGCATATGCCTATTATTGCAGCTGCCAGTTAACTGATCCAAATGTTTAACTCTTTAAAGAAATAGAGGGTCAGCAGCTTTCTGAATAATTGTTTCCAGACAGTCTTCTGTTAGTTGGATTTCTATATCACATTCAACTTCAATTGCTGCTGTCATTTATCTCCATTCCACAGAGTTTAACTTTACTAAATTCACATGTTAGCATCTGAGACACTTACTCTTAGACACATCTAGAGCATGCTCCATGCTCATTGACTGTTTTTTATGGTACCTCATAGATTAAATGAGAAAAATTGATGCCTTCCAAACACCTGCCTCATGTCTTTTGTCATGCTTGAAAGTGCAGAGACAAAGAAACCAGGCCATAAATGACTCAAAAATTGCTCAAAAATAAAACAAGTCAGGGTGTGTACAAACCTTTTTGAAAGCTTGTCTTCACTTCTGTATTGACAGTCAGAATGGAAGGCGGTTTGATGACAGCCACGGAGCCACATTTTGAGAGAATATTGGGCCGCACTTCCTTGTCTTTCAGTCTTGTCTTGCCCTCATGAAGAAAAGATCTTCAGAGGTTCTCTGATCATGCCCTTTGTCCCACTCTGGTGGGTGCCACCTCAGCCTCAAGCTCCCCAGACATTGGACTTTGTGTTGGGATCAGCATTACCATCCACATTTCAGTGCTTCCTGCTGGAGAGTCACTAGCTGCTGTCTGCAGGCTCTCATGCTGTGTCAGCCTCCTTCACCATCTTCCTCCTACTTTGGTGAAGTTGCCAACCAGGCAGTTGTTTTCTAAAATGATGCAAAAAATGATGTAGGGGGGTTATTTTTAGGTGATAGTAAACTGAAAAATAAAACGTATTGGAACTCTGTTCTTATTCCAGTTTTGGTCTGGACTATTCAGCGCCATCATGCCCTACTTCATCAAGTTACCAAGTCTCAAGTTAAATGCTTTCCTCAACAGATATTTGATTTTGAGGAAGAGAGCAAACATGCTAGTCTAAACTTAAAAAGACTAAGGAGGCAAAAGGGTTAAGGACGGGGTCTAGACCCTTAGCATCTCCTCAGGAGGAATGATAAACACCTCTCTTTGGCCAGGTCCAGTTTCCTACACCTTTCTGAGGAGCAGTAATGGAGAGTGCTATTTATTATGTGTTGGGATGAACATAGGGAATGTTTTCCACCATTTAAAAAAATAGAATCCAGAATTTATGGGAGTTTGAAAAGCAATTTCCTTTTAAGGTGCAAATTCCTAATTTGCCACATAAAAGTACAGGAATTAAGTGCTAAATCCTTCTTTGCCAGTGAGACTTGTGAAAGGAGGTACGAAAAAAGAGTTACTGTTAGGTTTCTATTCATGTCTCCTGAAAGCCAATGTATGCAAAAGTGCTGAAACAGCCCTGATTTTTTTTTCAAAGCCTTCCTGCCGTTTCTGACTGACTTTTAAAAAATGAACCCTTGTCCAGTTTTATTTGTGTGGTGGGTTCTGATTTTGTTCTGCCTGTACTGCATCACTTTTCTCTCCTCACCATTAATCTTCCATGAATGTTCCCTGGGGCACAGTTCTCCCTTTTCTGCATGGAGAGTTTCTATTGAAATTAATGGACTTTCTTCTTGTGGGTGGAAGGAAGAATACACCCTTATATCAGCCCTGTTGCAAAAGAATATTATTCATTGAAAAATAGTGTTAGTCTCACTCCTGAAAGCCCAAGGTCTAGTCAGGCAGATTATAGTGGGAGATCCCAACAGGAGGTCTGGTACAGAAGCAAGAACTACTTGTCCAACATGAAAACAAAAGCCAGAACAGGAGACTTTTAAAATGTTGGAACAAAACCCCATGAAAGTCAGTGGCTATACTGTGTGATGAAGTGTACTGTCCCAAGACTAATTCTAGGGCAGATCCATCTGGTGGAGTACAGTGCAGTGAAGATATCCATTCATGACCTGTAGAACCAGGCATGCTCACAAGAACAGCATGGCACCAAAGACTAATTTGATCTGCAAAGAGGCACTGCAGATTGGCCAGAGGTGCTGGGACATGCAAATAAAGGTATATTGTACTGTGCAGAAGTATCACCTCATTTGGAGCGTGGGCTTGGGAGCTTGGGCATCTTTGACACAGTTGAGCACTGCACAATGTACACATGCTAATAAGCATGGCTACATGCCCTGAGAGGCTTAGATGGAAAAGTCTTATGTTCCTTCACAGAGAACCCTTTGCTGAATTAAAGAGGGTGTTGACAACCTTCAATTGAAACTGCATAAATTCTCATAGGAAGGATAGTAGATGCAATATGAGGTCTTGAGGCAGGCGGATGACCTTATAAAATATACTACAGTATCTAAGTTTAGTAAAACAAACACACTATATTTAAGTAGGCTATGGAAATGTAAACATGCTTCAGGACTGGCCCCAAGCAGTATATGTTACGGTAATGTTGCTGTCACATTTTAGATAGATCATTGCTGTAGATACTATAATCTAAAGCTAGGAGATAGAATTTAATATGCATGGAGAAATTTAAACAGAGGATAAAAAGCCCTCTTTCCTCAACAGTATTTTCAAGAATGAACCTCATCTCCACCTTGTAATAAAAAAAAAACCTCAAGCTTGTCTGAGGAGGCATTACATAGATGGACTAGGCCACTCCAATATTTTTAATCATTTGGGATATTTCACAGGGAAGTCCTTCTAGTAAGGATGACTCTTTCCATGGTGCCTATTTGCTTCCCACGATTCTTTGTACCATGCAGTGCCAAAAAGGGTAGCAAAGGTTTGACAACCACTGTGGCAGACAAATAAGGATTTCTTGTGTGTTTACGGTTTGTGAAACCTTGATTGTTGTATAATTAACATGTCAGTTACCCTTGGATTTTCAGTTTTAGCAACCCATGTGTTTTTAACGTTTACATTTGATTTGAACATCTCTGACAAAGCTCTTGTTACTCCTTGGTGTGTATTTGTATTTTGGTTGAAGATTATGTACATATCTATCAAGATTTTTGCTTTAGACTGTGCTCTATCCGCTCCTTCCACCAAACCTGAATCACTTGCTTTAAGATTAGCCTTGTCAAATTTACTTAAAGTGACCAGGCAAATACATACAACTAATTTTGTTATAGGCAAAATTAACTAATGCTCTTTTTCATGGTGAGGTGCTGTAATGATTTTATATAGCAGTCAAACTATTTAAATACTAATGCTGTCTTCATGCTGTAATCACCATTCTAGTCAGATGTCATTTTTAGTAGCCTATAGGGAATTCCAGCCCTTAATTATTCTTCAATACACAAACCAAGCATTCTTTAATTGGTGTAAATTGAACAGTGTTCCAATGCAAACAAGAAGAGGACAAACTAATCAATGATTCTGTGCATGTCTATTGGAAAGCTATTGCCATTAGATCAGGTAACGAATCCTTGACTCCATTAGCTTCAGAAGAACAATGCAGGAAAAATACTGCTAATGCCACTTCTTACTATCAATCAGCAATGAAAAGTGTGTAGCAAATCCCTTAGCAGAACCCCATCTTTTCTTGAAAGTGCTCATGGAAATTTAAAATATGAAGATATTCTAAGTTCAGACTACTGAGTCATATGTCTTTAATGGGGATTTGTCTGGAAACAATGTGTTTTTATTCTCTGCTTCCTTTAGTCATGTGGTCTGTTTTTTATTTTTCTTTTTCAAATAAATGATTCTTGAATGATAACAACTTTTTTCAACTTGTCAGGAACTTTTGGGTGAATTTTCTGTCTCTCTCAGGCTGTTCTCTGTACATTCATATGTATTCACTACTGCAGCACAACATAAATTTGTTGGCTCTCCCACTTCTTTTTTTTAATACTATCTCAAATAAAGGTGCTGTATTTAAGAAACAGATGAAAAATCCTTCTCATAAATGTGTCACACTCACTTTTCATTCTTGTCTCTTTTTATCAGTTCTCTAAAACTGATTATTTATCTCTGGAGAGGGAGGAAAAAAAAAGTAAAAGGCCCATTACAAACCTCTGGCCCAGATCTGCCAGTCTTAGAGTTTTAGTTTGTGTGGAAAGTGAAACTCCTCTGGAAAGAGATATACTGGCTATGGTTGTTCACTTTTTAATCTATTTGTTTTTGATATAATATGCTATTTACTGTTTAAGGACCTTTCATGTTGCTTTAAATTGAAGTTTTTAAAACGAGTCTAGCATAAAAAGCTCTAAGTGACATAGGCTGAGTAGAAAAATACAGCATCTTGTACAGACAGCCTTTGTTCACCACATTACAATTGAAAGCAGTGTAGAGCAGGCTTGGTAGATAACCTGCCTTCTTAAAACAAGAGGGTTTCTAATTTCCACACATCCTAATCACAGTCACATTACTTCACTCTCTGTACCAGACCCCTCAGGGCTGGCTCTAGGTTTTGCTGTGAAGTCACATGTGTGGGGCCTGAGGCATTTTTCCACTTTACTTTTTTCTTTTTTAATCCTTTTGCCGGTTGGGACTCTCTAACTGGCTCTGTTGTCATGGGTGGCTGACTAGTGTGGTAAGGAAGAGAGCAGCACAGGTAATCACCCTCCAGGTTTCATACTTGTTTTTTTTCTTATGAAGATGAAGATGTTGCAATATGTGTTTGCTAAGGAAAAGGAAGCTTCTCCCCTCACCTCCTTTCCCAGACCAGTGTGTGATTTCCACGTAATAAATTCCCCTCTGTTTCCCTACCTTTTTCCTTTGCTGCTTAGCTCTTGTGTGTGGTTGTACTATTTCTCAAAAAATTAAAATGTGCCATCTGGCTTAAGGTATCTTTCGTCTTTCAGTTGCTCTTCAATATTTTCTGTGGTAACTGTTAGAGGATGTTGATACCAGCAAATGGTTATGACACTTGAAATGGGGATTGTAGAGTGCTGAAGAGGATTTTCAAGAGTGATCAACTCCTCACTCTGATGACAGCATGTTTGGAAAGCCAGTGGGTCCTTTGGAGTCTGTATCTGCTTCCTTGATTTGGAGATTTGGCCCCTGAAAAAAAGGGATACTGAATGTCTGGGGTCCAAGCAGATGGGAGACACTCAAAGAGAGATTGTGGGGCAGCTGCGGGGTGCAGAGGGGATATGTACCACCAAACAGTCAAGTCTGACTCTACCTTGTATTAAAAAAAAGAGGCCTTTTATAAGTCCATAATACTTGTACTATGTTACAAAGGGAAAACTGTATCTAAGCAGAATGTTAGATAAGATGTTTCTATAAAGATTTCCTAAAGTTAAACTTTGCATGTTTTGGTAAATCTTGTGAATATCACTTATTAAAAAAAGATTGTTGCACCACTATTTCCATATACATGAACAAGCCTAACTGCAGTTGAAACTACATAAAAAATTAGACCAACTTCAAAACTACACTTGGGATCCAAATGACACCACTGGGAAGATTTAGCATAAGAAGTTTACCTGAAGCTGGAACCTGTGTTTGCAATTCTGTGCCAAATGTGGTTTGGGCTATAAGAAAGGACTAAGATTTGTCATCTGATATTAATGAAAAACAAATAACATATTTATTTTGGCTTATTTTTCAAAAAAAGCCAGCCCTAGATTTCTGGGAAAGCTTCAGTAGAATAATTTCTTAATCACGTCTATGTTCTTAGGCATATCTGGCCTTCAAAGTCCATAATAAAACTCCCCACTGATTCCCTTGGGATTATGTCCCTCAGAATGGATGACAGGAGAAACAAATACTCATCAGGCCTCAGCCATTGCCTGGCAATCCCAAGGGAAATGCCCCTCTGATCCCCACAAGGAAATCCTCAGACACTATTTTACAGGATAAGGAAAATCTCCTCTTTCCCAAGGATGACAGAAAGAAAGACAGACCACGTGAGGCAGGATGTGCCTATCCCCTTTTGAGACAAAGAGAAAGTGCTAGCACATGGGCAGCCAAGGGAAGGGAAGCCAGCAGAAGGCTTTTGTAAAAGGCTAGGATAGTTAGTGTGGATGCTTCAATGTAAACAGATACAAATGTGTTAATGAAATGAAGTGAAAAGTCTTAATTTTAGAATGTGACAATATTTCAAAATTATTTTTACCTTGTTACATACTTTAACACTTATGCAGGTCACTCCAGAGATAATTCTGATTTGAAAAAATTATGTTTTAAATTATATAAGACATTTGTTTGCTTTTTTTTTGAATTTAAGAGTGGAGTGAATGTCATACAGGTGTGACTCTTGGGGATGGTGCTAAACAGGGACAGGAGCTGGACTCAGTGGTTATTGTAGGTCCCTTCTAACTGTGATTCTGTGGTTTTATGATATTTTTTCTTCAAATATACAGATACTACCTAAAATAAATAATATTTTTATTCTATAATTTGCATTTTACAGGTTGTATTCTGTATATTTTTGGCAAATTTCTATTATATCAAGTTGCTATTGATATTGGAATGGAGGTTGAGATTGCTTTGCTTTGTAGTCTCTGCTTGGTCACAGTCATAAGGACTCTGCTTCTAAAGTCTGCTGAATATACTCCAATTCTAATGATAAAGTTATGTCATATTGACTTTATTTTATAGTATTTAAGCCACCTAATTCATCACAGAAAGCTTCTATTTAAAAAAAAATATTTTTACTTGTATTTTTATTTTGTTATGTTAATGAGCTCACCTTTGGTCATGCAGACCATTCTATCTGTCCTATTTCAGCAAGTAAGTCCCATCCACAACTGCTATCACTCATAATGCCAGCTGTACTGGGCATTAATAGTGTGTTTCTTGCCCTAGATTAATTTAAAAGTTTTTTTTCTTAATGGTACCACAAAAGCAAGAGTCCCATCAGCTTCTTAAAATAAATTAAAATATCAATGTAATAACTACCAAGGAATTGCTGTCAGCTAAAAACTACATTCACATTATTTTGGAAAGTAGCTTGCGCAGCCTATTCTGAAAGGTCTTCAGTGGGGGAGACTCCAGACCATCCATAAACAGTAATTTCCACAGCTTCAATGTCTTCACTGTGAGAAAATTTTTGCCAGAATTTGACCTGACTTTCCTTCATTTCAATGTAGTACTGTCACTTTCTGTCATCTGGCTGTAGTGCTGAAATACAAACTCTTCCCTACCTCTTCCCAGAAGGCTTTTAACATTTGAAGCCCTTGTTTTTTATGTCCACTCATTTTCTTTTCCAGATGAAATCACCCCAGTTCAGATTTCTTTCCAGGTGACATTTCTTAAATTTCTGATCATTCCCATTCCTCTCCTTCGGACACTTTTGAAGGCAGCTGTTTCTCTTTTGAAAGGTGATTTTTTAATGGGGTCCCTGCCAGCGTGCAGCTGAGCAGCGTGATCACTGCCTTATCTTACAAGCAAGCTGCTATATGCTCAGCTCCCAACAGCTCAGCCCTCTGGCACCCAGATATGCTTCTGATTTTCTTTCCCACAACTCTGCGGGGAGAGAAAGAGATTCTCCCTCATTCAAAATCAAGCTTCAGTCTTGTGCTGGCTGCTCCTACCTAGTGGAACCTTCAAAGTTCTTCAGGAGCTGCTAAGAGATAAAGAGGGTCCTGGATGTTATCTTTTGGAGAAGAATGGAAACCAAGCTTTTTCTGTATACATGAGACACATTTGACCCCATGCGATTCTTTTTCTCTCTCTGTTTTCCTTCTAATATGAAAATACCCCAAAAATTTGCAATGTTTAATTTTATCTTATTTTATATTTTTTCTTATTTTTTCTCATTTGCATTATTAATTTAAGCATATGTGATATGAAAGTGTAATTTTAAATAAAAAAAGACCAGAAAACCAAAAACTTGACCTTTCTTTTAACCATTATTTCTTCCAAAGTGGCTTGCATCATTAAGCATAAAATTTTTTTTCATATTCAGGTCAGTAAAAATTTTGTGAAAAACCCTCACCTAATTTTTGAGTGGTTGTTCTCCTTCTCGACTTGACACATTTGAGCAAAATAACTCATCCAAAATTCTAATATAATTCTGCACCTATGTACATTCATTCAGATTTTGCATCAGGATAGCTGGTTAGTTTTGTACACAGCAGCGTATTTTGAATATTTTCTAAAAAATGGCAAGATTTTATTCATAGAAAACATAGACTTAGGTGTGTTACTCCCTCAAAGTTAACAGAAAATTCCCTTGAGCTTCTCTTGGGAAGGATTGAGCCTTTAATCTGTGTTTGTTTAATAATAAAGTCCCTGAGATAGGCTGGTAGATAGGTTTCTTTGATACACACTTGTATCAGTGTTAGGTATGGGATTTTTTTTTTCTGGTGTACCCTGGTTTCTTAGACTGCTTAAGCAGGTACTAATGATTTTGCCACAATGATCTCTTCCTGACCCTCTTGCTTGTCTTTCTGTTCCTATTTCATGAAGGTAGATAGATATTTTGTAGCAAAAATGTGAATATATATATGTATATATATATATATATATAATGAGTGGTTCATAATTAGTCTTCTGTTTTTTTACTCCATTAATTTCCATTCCACATCATTTCTGAACAAACATTTGCTGTCAATATTTGCTGAAAAAGTCCAACTGAACCAAGTAAATAAAGCATTAGAAAACATAATTTTGTTTCTTCATTCAGCTAAATCCATTAAGACTTTAACACAAGTAGAAACTAAAGACAAAGGGAATTTCTTAAAATATGAAGGCTTGTAGCACATTTGCATTTTGAAATTAATTGCTGACCTAATTATTTGTCAGTAGTAGGATAAGTTAATCAAATATAACTTACAGTAAGGCTTCTAAACACCCACAGGATTTTCTCCCTCAGAGTAAATTGTCATAGTGGTCCAGTTTGACAATCCATTCTCACTGTCATCTTGTGACCAAAGGAAGACTATCTGCGAAATGGTACCATATGGAGACACAAGAGAGAATAAAATACTTAGATCTCCTGTACAAAGGCATGATAAGCTAACAGTCACCAGAGGAAGTCAGGAACGACGACGCTTTGAAAAAAGAAATATCCTGGCTTTCAAATCCATTTAGATTTATTTTTATACTCTCTCCAGTTCGGACTAAAATAGTCTGATAATAAATATGCATATAAAATAGAAATCAAACGTATTGTGCAATGTTTCATTTCTAGCATATCTGTGGATCTGCATTTCATGCTTAGTATTAGTTTGATGAAAAGGCCAGAATTTATAGACAAGACTAGGACTTTTCCCTCTTCATCTTATGGAAACTAACTTTGTTGTCCCGGAATAATATGTCGCAACCAAGTACTTCATGACCTGAGGCTAAGAATGCACAATTTTACTTCAAATGCACTTGGAAACAAAATCTGATAAAATGATCAGGTAATGTGACCAATGCATTATTTTCAAAAGGCATACCTAGGTGTTTGAGCTAGAAATACCTCATCAGTAGTAATATGAACTACTTCATCGCTTCTGTTATTACAGTACTGCCTCTCTCCTGTCATCTGCTGGCAATGGCAACCCACAGAAAGGGATGTTTTTCTGATCATTTTGCACTCATTAAATACAGCTGTCACAATAGCGGATGCGAGACTGCATACAAAACTTTTATGCCACGTCAAAATAAAGCAGAAACATTTTAAAAAGATCTGAAACCTTTGAAGCCTTTTCTTGAGAAATATTGAAATATTGCTTTTTGTTGTTGTTGTTTGCGACAATTGAAAATGTTCCACAGCTACACGCATTAAAACTCACTGCAGAACAAAACATCATCCATCAAAATTAAAGAAAAAAAGAAAAAAATGGAGAAAAAATAAAACCAACCCAAATCTCTCTGAAGCACAAAGTGTTTGGTTTCTGAGCATCTGAAGTTCTGGTTCATCACCTGATTTCTGGGGCTGAACATTCACTGAGTCTCAAGATCTCAAGGGACCTGACATTTAATTCTGGATTATGGATGAAATCTGCCCCATAAAACTTCCAGCTGAGTGAAAACATCTTCCCCTAGTTCCCTATTCTGAGAAATAGTTCATTTTCAGGCTAAGCAGCAGTAAATTCTGCAGTTGCTTGACATTATTGCCGTAAAAAAATATTTAAAAGGTCATTGTGAATGACCCCAAAACCATTTGATGACTGGTGTGAACAGAGAAGCCCTTATGAGTAGCATGAGTAATTACTCTTGTTTGGATGCAAGTCTGTTTAAATACTGTACCATGCCAGGTGACCTATTGAAGACGTTGGTCAGCAGGCAAAAGCTGCAAGAAAGTGATAATTTGCACCTGTCTTGCACCTCCCAAATTCAGAATTGCATGATCATAAAAGAATAAAAATTTTTAACTGTGAAGCATCTCCTTGAGTTGATGGCTACTGAGAAACAGGTCAATTGGGAAGATAAAAATTTTTCAAAAATTCAGAATATTCAAATGACACCCAGTTGTGGGTAAAATAGCTACTCATATGACCATACTCAAGATATTCAGGATGGCTGATCTTAAACTTCTATCAAGAGACTTCTTCAAAGACTGGATGATGTAGGTATAAATCAATGACTTCTATTACTTGCAGTAACTCCTTTAACAAAAATGAGATCCATTTTTTTGTAGTAAGTCTGTTCTACGTTGCACATCTTCTGCCTTTCTGAATGTATGGGCTTGAGCCAATTATGTGATTTACTTGTGGATTTTCCGTTCCCTTCTCATTTTTAAATTTAAATTTTTGCCTGTGCAAACAATGATGAGAAAAAAATGTGCAAGTGCATGTGCATGTACACACATGTGTTCATCTAAATGCACCTTTAACACAGACCTGAAAAGTTTTTCATGCTCACAGTCCTGCCAGGAGGAGGATGTATGGAAAAGAGTCCCTTGGAAGCCATGGCTGGTCTGGAACAGCCCCAAGCTCTCTCATTTCCCCTGCAAAGTGCAAACACATGATGGCCAAAGGGAGTCAACTTCCAGCATTTGTGTGGCTGGCACCCATGCAACGCAAGCTGCTTTCATTATGGGGAGCTAAGTGTGTCTCCATGAGATTTGGTGACACTCACAACTGTTGTGTGGAGATACTACCAGTTCTCTCCCTCTCTCTCTCTCTCCCCCCGGCTCCTATCCCTTCTCTCTGACTTGCTTCTTCCTGATGCAGCTATTTCCTACTCCCTTTACTTCTCTTCCTGGATACCTTTTATATTGTTCTTTACCTTTGTTGATGACATCTTTCCTGAGGTGAAAGAAAGAAAATTGCATCCCTGGCTTTGGGAAAAGGAGAAAGACAACACATGTCTTACTCCAAGAGCATATTCTCTTAGAGCAGCAGTTTTTGTTAGAAGGCATGACAGAATTTGAGTGAGAATACCAACATTGGGAAGAGCATTGCTGAGCTCTTGTTTGCAATTACTGCCTACCATCAACATTCCTGGCTCATGTAGTCCCAAGATCAATTTGTCTGATGTCCCAGACAGAGTTGGCTTCCCAGATTGCAGAAAAGTTTTTCAGACAGTACTAGACTCCATAAATCTGAACCTCAAGGCACTAATCCCAGCTATGGCTGTAGGGTTGAGTCATTTTGGGACTTGAGTGAATGGGAATAAATCACAGTGGAATGACCATTGGAAGGAAATACAGTCAGAAGAAATCTCAAAGTGTAGGTTGTGAATGAGTATGAACAGAAATTAAGGCAAAGATGGAGAATTTGGCATGAAGTATAGGGAAGAAAGGAGTGAGAGAATTAAAATAAAGGACACAAGTAATGAAAGAGAGAGAGAACAGAGGAGAAGAAGGAATATGAAAACAGTGAGAAAGAGAAGGAAGAATGCAATAGAGGGAAGGACAATATATGAAGTGGGAAAACCTTACTGGGAAAGTTGAGACAAAGGGAAGATAAAACCCATTTGAAACACCTACAGGTAACATATTGTGTGCACAGCTACACCTTTTCACCAGCCCAGAGTTCACTTTCTCTCTCAACATCAAAGTCCTCCTGCTGGCCTTGGGCCAACTGATACTCCACTGTTGCCCTGGCTGCTCCTGTTCCTCCCTTCTGGGATCCGTATTCCTTACTCCTGCCATCCCATACCAGGTCAATACATTCGAGTGCCTGGCCAACTCCTGTCTTATGGCTTTCAGAACTCATTTTCAGACTGGACTGTAATCTCAAAATCTGCCCAAGAGGGCACGGTATAATCCCAGCTCGATTTTAAAGGTCAAGTCCTGCAGGTTTTGCTTGGTTTTGACTCATTCAGACCTTCCAGTGATTTCAAAAGCCATTGACCTAGATAAGGGAGGGCAGAACTGGGGCCACAGTGAGATTTCCAGTATAAATACTGACTTCATTTTCAGATGGCTTTGCTGTACCTGCCATGAGGTTTCACTGCTCTATATTTCTTATTGAAATATGTGTAAGGTTCTGTACATCAAATACATAAAAGATTTGACTTTTAATTCCTACCATGTATTTTGGTAAGAGGAATTAAATGTCAAAACACAAAAGCAATTATACACTTAATGGTAAAAAACATATAATCAAGTCATTTTTTATATTTTCAAATTGCGGGGATTGAAATAAAAGGGCAAGAGGGTCTTAGTTTGACATTATAGGAGATGGAAAGGCACATTTGTATCCTTTTGTACCTTTTACAAAATGAATATGCCTGTAATCAGACCCATTCATTTTGAAATGGAGATTGTGCTTTAGATCTATGACATATTTGCGAGGGTGTTGAGAAAGTATCTAAGTAAAATGTGCCATAGGAAATCAACTCTGGGGATATGCAGTTATTCTTCACAATGATATATAACTAGTTTGGCATAACACTTGGGGTGAAACAAAGCCTGCTTGTATGGGCAAGTCATGGCTGTATATTTAAACAATCATCGCTACAGCAAGGTAGGCAAAATTTCCTAACTCGGGAAGTGTCCAAGCTTCAAATTGTTGGAGGCTGGGACAGTGAGATGGGACACTGCCACGAGGTTATCAGCTTCTCCTCTTCAGCAGGCAGCTGCTGGAGGCCACTTTGGAGTTTAAGACACAGATCTAGTTTTTAGCTCTGCCTCTGTCAGGCTAATTTTTATGTCCCTTTCCTCTATGTACCTAGCAAATTTAAAGAAACTCTGTTTCTACGATATTTGGAAGTACTGGCTAATTGCTGGTGTATCTGTACATTCCCTGCCACAGTGAACCACTGCTCCTAATGCTAGGCTGGTAAGCACCTCTCCAGCAGTGAGCTGGGCCTCCAGTCTGGGCACAAGGACAGGGGGCATCACGGTTCTCTCCAGCCTGAGTAGGTGCCTTCCCTTCACAGAGGCTGGGGATGACTGATGCACATTTACAGCCCAATCTGTCATTTTTCTATTGCAAGACCCTCTGTAGATGAGACAGACTAGAGGTACAGAAATGGACTTCTGTGAGTTTAGTGACAACAGAGTGCTAAAATGTCTCTTTTCCACTTCTACAGCAGTTTATGAGGCAATGGAAGACCTACTAGTGATAAATATTGCTACATTACTGCAATGTGGCAAATGCTTATACTCAGCATCAATCTTTGTGAGCCATTGACCAAATTCCTTTTTAACACTGTAAAATCTACAAACATATCCCGTCAAAAACATAACAGATGTAAAGTGTAGGATCATTCCTCCATCCCACAGACTAGCACACTCATATTTTTCCAAATTCTGATGTCTGATTCCTGCTTAGGATGATATTGCATTTGTGAACCTGTGAAAAAACACTAAAAATTATTATGAATGTCGCTGCTTTGTAAGTAAATATATACAGGTAAGTGGCTCTGACATGAGCTAGATGAAAACTCCGAAATAAATAATTTAAAACATGACTTAAAATGCCCCAAAAATGAAATTCAAGCTGAATTACCAATCAGACCACATTTTTGTCATTCTGAAGAGGAAATATTTGTTTGGACTATGGTGATTCCCTGCATACACAGATAGCTGGCACTTTGCTTAAAGCTTATCCAGGTAGTCAACTTACAGAAAGGATTTCCCTTCAATGGATTTACATCAGCAACCTGTTCCAGCCAAAATGTGAGTTATTTACTATGGAGCTGGGCAAACTAGGGTTTTATTTTAATGCCAACTGTAATTCTCTACTTCCAGAATTAATTTTTGGAATTAATTAATTGGAATTAACTAATTGGAAAGAACCTGTTTTTTTTTTAAATTTTGTGTAGAAATACTTATATGTTTTCTTGATGACTCTTTTATAAAGGTATCATAAAGATTAAAAGCCTGATCCAAGAAAAAAATAAAGTAAAAATAGTCATTTGAGGAAATATGAAAACACTGTCCAGTTCACCTGGAGATCTGCTGCTTCTGCAGACTGCTACAAATCTGTAGAAGTCCTAAAAAACACAAAAGATTTTAAGAGAATGCTTGTATTTATATTTTATGACTTAGAAATTGTAGAACATCTATTTTGCATGCCAAAGCACTATTATTATATATCTATATTTAGCTTTCACTTTTAGTGGGTGTTGTCTGCTAATGTATATTTGGAGCGTTTGAAAATTTAATGTAAAATTGTGGTATTTTTCACTTTTTGTAAAGTGTGTGCTTTTGATAACAAAAGAGGAAAAAATCCTCAACCTGCTAAATAGTACTTACTGAGAACGAGGTTTCTCTTTTTCAGGGAAAAGGAAACATTGACCTTTTAAATCCTACATGCAGGCTCACAATTTTATAGGGGGGAAAAGAATGGATCAAAAAATCCCATTTTTTACAGAAGTTAATTTCTCTCAAATTTGGACCAATTGAGTTCTATCGTGTTATGTTTCTCCACAGAGAGAATGCAATGACTGGCACAGGAAATAGCTGAAAACAAATTTTTTGATGGACATTTTCTGTCACCCTTTACCATCACAGCATACATTTTCCTGTCACATAATATACAGTAATTATATGGATTTTCCTCTTTCCAAATCAGAGGAATGCTTCCTTACTTGAACGGAGGGGCCACAGACTACTAGTCAACCTAAAAATCCTGTTAGCATTACATCTCAGCATAAATAAAGAATTTGGATCAGTGCCTTGTTAGATCACCGCTATTTCTAGCTCACTGAGTAAAAAGAGCATTTTTTGCAGCCTAGTTTGATAAGTAAAAGGTGTCTTTCTCACCTGCGTGCACTCTGAATTGTCACTCTCATTCTTTGTTCCTTTGCATGCGGCTGTTGTCAGCTCCCGAGTCACAGAACCACTTGCAGGAACGGCTCGGGAGAGTTTCGGAAGAAAGGAAAGGGAAAAAAGGAGCCGCATTTTTATTTAACAGGAGAAGGAGAACATAAAGAAAAGAAAGGTGTTCTCAAGAACGTAGCCTGCAGCCTTGTCAGGTAGCATTTCTTCTGATGGTTTTTTTCTCACCCCTTTCCCACCCCAAGATCTCTCTTCATCATTTTTTTAAACATCTCTTCTGGGACAGAGACATGAAAGTGAATTGTGGGTCAGAGGCAAGAATTAGGGGTTGCCAGGTCTGCTTTCTGATGGCTTTACTTTATCTTTGTGTCCAAGCTCTTGCCAGTTAGCAGGTACTCTGGGTTATCCATTCCAGTCACATCATTTTCTGCTTGATGACAAGCATCACACCTTCATCCATCACATTTACATTTCAAACTGCCACACTGCTCTATTGATTAATTATTTAGCAGCTCTTGGCCACTTGTGAGCGTTTCTGTGCTCACGTTTCACGGGGAAGGTCCATTCTTTTTATTTATGTGCAGTTTTGTAAAGCTAAAATAAAAAAAGAAGGTAAAGCCTTTATCATACACACATCCCCCTAACCCATGTGTGTGTGCCTGTATCTATGCACACGTGTGTGAATATTTACGTGTGTGTGTGTGTGTGTGCACGCCAGTACAATTAGGAGCACCCAGGGAGCAGAAGCAGGTAACCTGATCAATAAGCACATGCTCACACTGATAATAGATTTCTGAGTTTTCAGAGCACTGAACAGCAGATCAATGAGATCTTGCAGGTGTGCTGGAGCCGGGAATTGCATCAGCTACATCATGCTCCCTACAGACCTGCAGGGAACACAGACATCGTCCTCTGGGCTTTGTCACTTTGAGCAAAAACTGATGGAGCATTTTTGCAGGTGCCTGCTAATGGCTGTGTATCTTCCACATCACAGTCAGGAAAGGGCAGCCTCTGAACAAGACAGGAGATCCAATTCGACCTGGGGCTCGACTTGCTCCAGAAAATCACTCCATCTGTCTTTTCCTCAGTTCTCCTTTGGTGAAATGCAGAATAAGGATCTAATCTTAGTCTTTTTGCTTGCTTTATTTTCAAATAGAAATCCACTGTAAGAATAACGTCTATCTGCTCTTTCTGAAAATGCAGGTTAGCTCAGAAATCTGTTTGGCAGAAAGATGTTTGGCCTTGCTTCTGTTTCCTGGGGCACTCCTGGGCACTCTGCTTTAGCTGGACACTTTCCTGACTCACCATCACCACCCTCACCCAGCAGTTCTCATGAGAGCAATCTGTAATCCTTTGGTGTCCCAGGTGGTGGTACATTCCAGACTACCCTCTGATATTGGTAACTGCTTGTCCAAAGATTCATGTCTCTAGAAGGAATAGCTGCAAAAAGAAAGCAAGATGCACAATTCCATGATGGAAAGAGAAATATTTTCAATAAAGGTTTTGGAAAAGTCATCACTCATGTTGGAAGAGAAAATAAGGTAATCTTGAAGTCTAGAATTAATTTAGTATTTGTATCTATTTTAATGTTTTCTATTGTTTTCTTTTTTTAAAGTTTATTATGTATATAACCAAATAAATATAAACAGAGTGATGCTTTTTCCTGTTATTAATTTTCAATGATTTTTGACTTATACAAAGCTTATGAAAATCAAAAAGAGTAGGTATATTACCTTTGTAGCTCTGGATGACATCCTTGAAGAGCAGGAGCTCCATGGCTTTTATTACTCCATCTCTCACATTTATCCTTCAAATTGTAAAAGTCAGTGTAATACCACTAGTTTTTTTTTTAATGGATGGGATTTGTGTCAGTATTCAGCTCATTTTGTGAATGCTGTTAGGCTCGGGTTGGTCAACATTTTTCTGTCAAAATTACTTGGTTTGTTCTAAAGTACATTGGGAACTTGAACAAGATGAGTGAGTATCCTATTTATATTTACCGTAAAATATTATACCACTCATACAATGCCACAAAACCACCTGCTTGGTCTATTAGTGTTGCTAGTACACTATTTAGCACACAGAGAATAACCGACTGGGTCCTTTCTATTGAAAGTATTGAAATAAAAAAGTGGAGTTAACCTTAGTTTTGACTTGTGGTGGAGGATTTGGTTGTTTGGTCAAATATAATCCCCATCTCTGACTACATTTAAAGGAAATATTTAATGCTTTTTTTTTGCCATTACTTTGCCTCCGTGTTTGCTTCTCTTCCTCTCATTCAATCCCTTTCTGAATCTATTCTAACAGAAACTTCTGTGAAGTGCAAATTAATCTACTTGTATTTTTTCAGCTCTTTCCAGAACTCCTCCACCTCTGGCATTTAAAGAAAGCACTTGGTGCTGACTGTCCAGACATTCCCCATATCTTCTGCCTCGTACAGCACCAAAACCAGCAAAATGAGTGCCTGACAAAGAAGACCACCGAATCCCTGCGAGTGAGGGAAATGTTTCTCTTGCTTTAGTGTATAAGGGAGGAAGGGAATGTGGCATGTAACTCCACAGAGGGAAACACAGCAATGGATGGTCTTATCTGTGAGAAATCCTGACCTCCCAATTTCCAGTGTACTATGAATACTCAGAGAAAAAAAAAATAATTTCTGCCTGTTATCCTAAGTGATTTTCGCTGATATAACTTCTGCATGTGAAATGTCATTGCAGCAGTATTAAGTTATAATTAGAATAATTTAAACATATAGTGTTTTGAAAATCAACACTTTCATGGTAGAACAAAGGCGATGATATCTATTACCTCTATAGTAAACAAAGTGATTTATAATGTAAAGTGCAAAAATGAAGGACAGAATGTGAGCTTTAAACTTACACAGCAGAGCGGTTTTTCTTACATGAGAAACTCCAACAAGAAAACAAAAATACTGGTACCGTGGCAACACCTGATAAAAGATTTTATCTAGATCTTTCTGTAGTACTCTTCCACTGTAAAGATCCAAAATTAAATGAAGACAAATGAAGTTCTTTCTCTAATATTGTCATCATATAGTGAAAATGTACTGATCTGCCTTTTAATTTTCCCCCCTTCATTTCTTGGAAATAGACCTTCTCTGTAGAATAACAGTCTCTGTTAAATACCTATTCATTCATTGATCCTAAAACTATCTGATATAGGGCCGATATGGCAGCAAAGCTCTTCACACTTTTTTTTTTTGCTTGCTTCATCTCTTCACATTCACAGTTAACAGGCTTGCTCTGTATAAAAAGAATAAACACAGTAATTGGTATGCCATAGGTATGTTTAATTTGTATTGTCACAAATAAAAAGGAAAAACAGCACTTCATCTTTTTTTGGCTAATGAGATCAGGAAAGTATTTTCATAACTGAAAACAAAGAGTCTTTTAAATAAGAGTCTTATGTTAGAAAGTGAGAACAATATAAAATAGACCCCTTTCAGTGAATTCTTCTCTAAAATGCCAAACATGATAACAAACAAAACCAATTAAGTTATGAGTGGACTTCTTACTTTACATAGATTAAAATACATGAACATAAAATTCTCAATATTTTACAGGATTACACAGCCTCTAATTCTTATTTATTAATTTTATTCCTATTAATTACCATTTCTGACTACATAACTACTAGCCAGCATATCCTGCTATTACCACTAATGAGAAATGTCCCAAGAAATTATATGACAGACACAAAACATCTAAGTAGAGCAACAGGTGGTTCTTCATATTATCTATGAATACAGCATTACTTTACCATTTTGAGGAGCAAATATTCAGCTGTTGCTGAGAAGGTGGTCAATTGCATCATCAAACTTAGCTGACTTCCACTTGGTGACTAGAGTTCATTAAAGATGAACATCCACATCTTATTGTCAATCCTTTTCTGAAGAAGAATTATTGTTAATCAATTTTGATATAAAGGTCAGAGAAGAAGAATGCTATGTCTTCTGCCCAAGCCTGATCATTCAGTCAAGAGAAAGAGCCAGTACAGTATTTTCCAGAGGAATTAAAAAGACAGACAAATAAACAACCAACCAAACCATGAAATGGCAAGTCATAGATCAAGCTAATAGTGCAGTGCTGTTTCCCACGGAGAACAGTGCTCCTGCCTGACTTTTGAGCACATGGTGCATTTGCTCTTACTTTATTAGCCAAGAAGGACTCACTTCTGCCTTCCCAGTACACCCAGAAGTCCCAGAAATACAGTGATGGTTCCATCTGTTATGGTAATAGCATTAACAACTATTCTTTTCAATCAAGGAACCCTATTTATCAGATGGTCACCTGTAGCTGGAAATCCCACAGGCTGACCACATGCAACACAACTAATTTCTTTTTATTTCCTCTAAATTTACTATCTCATACCATTTAACTACACTGACTGCCCTCTTGTTCATAAGTAATGTGACAGAAAAAATAAGGAAATCATGACTCATGGTTTAATTAATCACTCCCAATAAATCACACCTTCAGAAGCCTCAAATAGGTACAATATTGAGAATCAGACTTCCTTGCTGTACCTTTTACATACAACATTGATCCAGAGAAAAAGGAGAGTGCTCCTGTCCCTCAGGGGTGTAACTCTCTGCATTGCTTTGCTGGAGAATTACATCAGGATTGAACAGAGAAACATCTTTGGGAAGCAATCACCTCATAGGAATACACAGGAATACTGAAGTCCAGAATTCTGGTGGCACATGCGACCTGTTTCCCCCTCAGCTGGAGCTGTGACTGAGCTGTGAGCTGAATTTCATGCTCAATGCAGCAATCCAGTAAGATAATGCCCTGATGTTTGGTGGTTATCTTGATTTTGGTAGTGCAGTGGAAAACGTTTTGTACTTAACTTCACGTAAATGATACAGGCACAGAGATGTGAAAAGTCCTGTAGGAGGGGTAGCAACTGCATACAGCTTTTAGGCTAAGGATTAGCTGCTTTAAGTAGGTTGCCCTCACTAGATTGAGAACTGATTGCAATACCTTCATGTCTCTTTACCTCAATCAATAATTTTTAGGGTTCAAAATAATCAGACTGCAATAATTCCTCCACAGGAAAGGAACAGTCAAGTAGTGATGAATTACATATTCCAGTCTGCATAAGTATGAAAGAAGAAAGGCAAATTTTGAACAAAATCTGCTATACTGAGGCGAAATTTGTGTCTCTGCAGCTGACAGGTATATGTCTTTACTGCCTTGCAAAGTTTAATACTTAATGGAATAAGCTTTAGCAACACAACAGACATTAAAAACAGACAAACTAGCTGAAAGCTCAGCTGTATGTGCCCTGCGTGTGCCTCTAAATACTATTAAAATTGAATTTGACTAGACTTGCTCAAATCAGACCTGTTATCAACAACACATTGTCTCAGGAGACCAACATTTGTCCAGTTAGGGCTTCCTTCATTAATCGTCCAGCATCAAGCAAGCCAAATCCAAATCTGTGGAGAAAAAGCAATTAGATATTTTAAGCAGTGATAAGAACACCACAAATAATCAATTTCTATGGCATTAACAGCTACCTGGCCCAGAAAAAGTCTATAAAAGCTAGAATTTATTGCAGAACACCAGACAGCTTACAGAGCATTGATTCTTAGTAGTATGCATAGATTGCTGGATTTAAAGAGAAATCCCTAATGGTTTTTACCTTTAATTTTTTTTTCCTTTTAAAGGGAAAACAAGGATAAGGTGTTCATAAGGCCAAAATGCAGCAAAAGAAATGTGTAAGGACTGTTAAACGGAATTTGTCTATCTTTCAGATGAACAGAATACTGCCATGCTGTTTGATGGCAATTATATGCAATCTAATGCATAAACTTTATAAGAGATGAGATGCTAAATACAGTCATAATATTCTATGGTTAGAAAAATGCATTAATTTGGCTTATTTTTAAAACAACTATTGTACCTGAGATGCCAACAGACTAGAAACCATTTTTGCATTTTTTGTGATTGTGAATTTTATACTTTAAAGCCTTCTATTCCTCCATAGCAATCTCATATTGGAGTATTTTATTCTGCATTAAACTTAGTGATTTGTAGCTATTTATAAAAGCAAAACAAAAGGTAATGCAAAACCCAGCAGGCAGAGCATTATTGTCTGCAGTGGACAACAAAGTTTTAAAATCTATTTAGTCTTAATGTTCCCAAAAAACAATTTTTGTGTGCAGATGCTATAGCTGCTCTTTAAATGTTAAACCAAAAGATATCTGAACTCAGATTTCTAGACTAACAGTCTGAGAAGTCAAAAGGGGCGTTGGCAATTTTCTCGTCTGACCCCCTGTATACATGCACTAGAATCTTTCTCAAGTAGCTGGATTAAACAATGTCTTTCAGAAAGATGTCTAATCTCATTTTAAAGACTCCAAGCTATGGTCAGTCCACCTCCTCCCTGGGTAAGCTCTTCCAGTGTTTAATTACCCTTACTGCTAGGAGACGGTGTCTTATTTCAAGGTTGAATTTGTCTAACACCATTCAAATACTGAAAATGCAGGGTGTTTGAGAGAGAGCAAATATAAGAGACATGATACACTTTATACTAATCCTAAATCAAAAGATTATGGAAATATTGAAAACATGACAACTAAAGATCTATTTTGGCAAACATTTATGCAAGGGGGTATTTCTCTGCATAGGAAATGGTTTACTTTCAATTCTGCAAGCTTACACACATGTGTAAAGTTACACCAGGGCTTCAAGTGCAATTCAAAAAGAGGCATCTAGAGTGACTTTTGCTGAAAAAAATATTAGGCATTAACTAATAAATACAACCTCCCTCCATTTCTGTCCCCTTCTAAGCAGCCTTTGTGGCTGCTTATAAATACTAGAAGAAAAAGTGAGAAAACTTCCTCATTGCAGAAATGTGATTGCTGCCATAGGGGGATGACTGCTGATATCCAAACACAACCTAAGAGGGGAGAGAGAAAATAAAAAAAAAAAAAAAAAAAAAAGGAGAGTTGTCAAGATAATTAAAACTTTGCAACAATTCAGTAGTGGTGCTGATAAAAACAGCACTGCTGGCTGAATGCAAATAAGATGGTAAAGGCCCTGTTTGGATTATGGTAATTACTCAGTCTGAAGTTAGCTTCAGCCACACACACATATGAGCACACACATACACACACAGCAGTGGAGTGGAACCTGACAACCATACTTGGCGTGCGATCATAAAATTCCCTGGCACGCTCTCAGGATGCCATGTGGAGCTATTTGTACAGTTAGGTACGGGACTCTGCAGCGCAGGAAATACCAGCGGAAGCACGGCTGACCCGCCTGGCCTTCAGCGAGAGCCTGCCCCCCCGCGTATTGCTGGCCTGCATTCAAAAGTGATCTCTGGAGAAGGCAAATCAATCGAACACATGTTTGGTCTAAAAATGTCATTTTGGAATATGTTAAGATATTTCCTTACATTAGACCATTTTGTTTGCCCCAAAGATTTGTCAAGTGCAATTGAATGCATACACATCACAACACATGCCAGTGCCAGAACAAAATAATTTCAATGTGTCCTTTAGTACTCCGATAAAATGCAGGCAGTCGGTGTTGAAACGAGATGCCCTGTGAAAGTCTTGAGAGCACTGGCATTCTGCAATTCTTCCAGGAACTTGTTTCTTTAAAATTTGGGATCCGTCCAAATGAGCAGATTTTGCGTAAGAATGGGGAAGAGGACCAGCTCAACCTCTCCTCTTGCCTTCTAGACGGAGGAGTTGAGGCAGGCTAATTTATGTGATGAAAAATCATTAAAGGAATTACAATTTTCAACTCTGATTCCTAAATAATAAAGCCTTTACGAGGACAATATCATTACAAATAACCCTATTAATCCGTTGATTCAGCTTTAGAGTCAATTCTGATATATGACAAAGATGTGTTTCTTCAACAGTTTTCACAAGTTAATATTAAATAATATTGGCACACACATCATTTTTATTACTGAGTTCTTTGATTTGTTCACCCTGCACAGTCTCTGCAGCTGTGTGTTTTATGACCTACCCATCACAGGAGAAACTCCCATTAGCACCAGCACACAGCAGAGGAGATGTGAACTTTGCAATCAGCCTTGCTATCCTCACTCTGTTTTTGGTTAGTGCTGAAAAGGCTCTTTCGAGCAGATCAGAATAGTCACAACCTCATCTGAAAGTGCACCCGTACTGTGAAGGGCAAGCTTCCCTGCCTGGCATGTTCAAAGTCTGCAGAGACTGTATCAAATACAGATTTATGCATGACTGTGGACGTCAAGATTCAGTCCTCTGACCAACAGGCTCCTGAGGGAAGACACCCACACTTCCCCCTTCTCTCCCCTTCCGTCCACCTTCACCCCCACACCCTTTTTCTCTCTTTGCATTGACCCAATATGGTTGCTAAATATGCACACACACACACACACACACACACACACACACACAAAGTGTATCAATCTTGAAAGGCTTCAAGTCTCTTGGGTTGCTGAACTTCAGCTAAAACACAAATTAGGTCTGTTTTGACTTGCTGTGGGGATCTTTTGCTGGTGTGTTTTTATATTTTTCCAAAATTTCTTCATTGAAAGAATACCTATCAGCTAATAGAACAAAAATCAAAATTACGTGATATCTCTTCTGAAATTATCTCAGGGAGGTTTGCACAATGTCTTCTATGAGATTTTTATCTTAATTAAAACAAAGATGTATAAGAAGGGGAAAAAAAGAGAAAACAGAAAATTAAAAACTGCCAAGCCCTCAACTCTTACCTGACAGTACTAATCCAAGACTTGCAATTGTGCAACAGAGAAGAATGATTGGTTGCAAATTCATAATTTCAGCTTTGAGATTCATTTTGATGGGGTAATCATGAAAAGGGTGGTCAATACAATTTGAATCTAAGACCTTAACATCATCCTTTCGACTTTCCTGCATTTTGTGCATATTTAAGCACCTGTGGTTGCCTCTGACAAGATGCAAAAGTTGGGCTATGATCCTAAGGCAATCAACAATGTTAAGCATTTCAGAAATGGCATAGCATTACTTTGCCATAAAATAAGAACATTTGTGAAGGATATAATATTGTATTATAAAGAGGAAAAAGAAATTGCAAAAGATTGCTAGATGTTAAAGGAAGTCTGATGAAAATGAACATTTATTAGTTCATATTAGACAAAAAGTGCTTTATAACTATATAGTGTTGCTATTGCAATAAATGTAGTATTTGTACCAAAATGCTCAGTTCTTCTCAGTACTGAGAGATATGGGATTATGTGTCTTAAAATTGAGGAATGATGATAAGACTTAAAAGATCGATTGAGGACCCACAAAATCTTGAATTTTTTTATTATAGATCCATTTCCAGAATAAATAATAAGTTTCTGGACCTTTTAGTGCTTTCTGTACTGTGTGAATTTTTAATATTTTTTTTATTAGCGTGGACAAATAAATTTTATTTGATAGCTTGTTGTATTTAAAGACAGTGTAAAACTCTCATTGCAAACAGTTGTTTACAGTGCGCTTTTCAGCACAAAGCTGTTTTAAAGCTCAATTGTGCATTTTGCAGATAAAGTGGGAAAACTAACTGAAGGCTGTATTGTAAGCAGTGGTTGCCGTGGAAACCCCAGTTTCAAGAGCTGGTTCTCCATTACCACTTAATTTAGGCTTCCTAATTGCATTCCACTAAATCGGTAGCGACAATATCTGCAGAGCAAAACTGCATGCCCAGTCTAGCGCAAACCTCTTTGAAACAGGCTTTTTGAAAGCCAGGAGCTATAAAAACTCAGCATGACGTGGAGCATATGAGAAACCTGTAGTTCAAATGTACTGCTGCTTGCTTTCTCATCCTTAGTAACTTCAGTGCGCTCCACACCAATCTATTAGTTCAGTCTACCTTAAAGATCATAAAGCTCTGCCATGTGGAAACTCATCTGTCCACCAACACATTGGTGCAAAATAGATTTAATTGTACTCCCAACCCAGTATCATGTCCATCTTATTTTACTACACACCAGCAGGTAGCCGGTGCAGAGCCTTACTTTCCTTGAACTGCCCTTGCTCCATAATATGAGGAGAACAATACTTTCTCAGTTTAAATCATTTGCCACCGCTCAGCTGTGCAGCAAGCCAGACCGCCCATATGTGACCTAAAGAGAGCCTTGTCAGAACCACTAGACATAAAAGCATTCCAATTATCGACCATACTGCTTTAATAGAGGAGGCAACTAATATGATAGTGTAAGTGATTCTGCCACTGAGAAGCTCTTCGTCACTGTCAGATTAACACTTGAGTTAAACTCTTGTAAATCAGTCACATTATGCTGTCGGTTGAGAAATAAACACAGACCTATTACTCTTAGAATTCCAGAGGGCTCTCCCGCCATCCGAGTTGCGCTGGATGCCCTATTAATCTGAATTTTGTCATATTTATTATTTTGCAATTACTAATGTGGGTAATGTTGGAAAAATTTAAGTTGTCTACGATTAGATTCTGAAATGGATGCACATGCCTAGGCAAAATCTGTGAGGGAAAACGAGAGAGAGGAAGAGAGGAAAACAGGAGACAGCTTACATGTAACTTCTCACTGGAAAAGACAGGAGACCACCAAATAAATTAAATCCTATAACTCTTAAAAAAAAAGAAAAACACCAAAAAGAAAAAAACACCAAAAAACCCACAGACCATTTCAAAGCAAAATATTCCAGTGTCTCCAAGCTGAAGACTTCCCAGAAGCTCACAGTGAAATGCATCTCCTAAACACCAACATGGTTACATTTGAGCCTTCCAATACTTATTAAATTAATGTTGAAGTTGAAAATAATAAGTAAACTGCTCTTACATTGCTTCCTTCTCTCCACAGTATGATTAGATGCTAATAAATTATCTTTAAGTCATGCATTATCAGCTCACCATCAGTTTTTCTATTTCTGTGGATTTCTGTCAATTTTCTTGCCTTTTTATCAGGTTCTTGTCTTCTACTCTACCTGAGCTACTTTGAGCCCAAAATGAAGACACCTCTGCTTTTGATATTGGGATTTTGGATGTGAGAGAGTGGACAGATAAGGATTGTTAACACAAGTTGGGATTTATTTCCTGTGTTCTACCCATTGAATGGAGCCCTCTCAGGTGGATGGTGAGGCTGGGAGAGAAGGAAACTGGAACAGGGACTAGAAAACTGGCTGTTGAGTTTTTTTGGTCCCAGGTTGCTTCAGCCAGATGGACACTCCTCAAGATTTCTACTCTTCTCCTCTTTAGATATTAGAAGCCCTATCTGGAGCCAAGGCAAATTCTCTAATAAAAAATGTGTACAGGTCTTTCTAAAAAGGTCTGAGATGTAATCTCAGTGTGTTCCAGAAACAGCAGCCAGAAGAGATTTTAGGCTAAAGATCTTTTTTAGGCTATCATCTTTCTCCAGTGAAGTAGGGAAAAAACTTCCTATCATTTTTCTTCTCTATGAGTTTTTGCAAAGACCTTCTGGGAAGACAGGTAGAAAATGCTGAAAGTAAAAAGGGAGGACCAGGAAGAAATTTGGACATTTGGACCACTGTTCTAAAACTTGACAGAAAAACTGCTTGAAAGATCTTGCGTATGGAAACCATATAATTTTTATATTTGACTTTGCTCTTTAGAAGGCCCTTAACCAGGGCCAATGGCAGAAACCAAGGGAAGACCAGTAGAACTGTATTGTACCCTGAAGAAAGTCAGAAAAGACACATTTCCACTTTATCTTCTAGTCCCTATGGGTCACTTTTCTAGTGGAAAATTGTGGCCTTGAAGAAGTTGTAGAAGAACTCAAAGAAGGAAACCCTTTACCCTTTGTTTTTGACTAAATGAACCATGGTAAAACTTGATCAGAGACTGCTTTAGGCATCATCCAGAGCAGATTATATTTTCTTTGGGTAGGTCTATAGGAAAGAGATTGTAGAAACACATTATCTTCTCTGAGCAGTCTTTAAAATGGTAACTGATCTAAAAAGAAATAAAATTTCTCCAATGTTGGATAAAAATTCTGTTTTTCAGTTTATATAACTCATGTCCTAGAGAAAAGCAAAGAAAAATTAAAAAGCTCTCAAGAGACAATGGGATCTATTCTGTCTTCACATGCATGACTTAGTTACAAATGGGCTCCTTGCCAGCTTCTGAGCTCAGCCACACACATGCAATTTTCTTTGACTTAAACAGAGCTATATTTCTGTGGGCAGAATCTGGACTTTTTGTATAAGGAACTCCTATTATTTTTTATTATTTATACTTTATTATAAGGATTGTGGCCTCATTGTTTTGAGCTTTGGGAAAACAAGGCTCTGTGTTCTATCCACTGGAGAGATTACGGCCCAGAAGAACCAGCAGCATGTGAAGGGTGGGGGCAGTGTAACTATCAGTCCTCTACATGATCATATCTTCTCAATTACAGAGGTGTCACCTAGAAAATAACTGACTTTCTTGAGAAAGATGCTTTCAGATGCCTGACAAATTTTCTGTGTGTCTTTCCCTTCCATCCCTGCATCCAGCACAAGACTGCTTCCTATCCCTAGTTTATTAAATCCTCATCCTCAGAGCTGGTTTACCCTGAGAACACACTTGGTCTTGTTTCAAGCATCTGCTTTTAACAGGGTCTACACGTACTGCTGCCAGATTTTGTACTCATCTACACATGTGAGTTCCTTTGACATAGAGTACATATTTTTCTGGGCACAGTTCTTTTAGGGTATGGCTCTACACAGACATGGAAGCCCATCTGGCTCACCTTTGCTTGGGGTTTGTAAAGGCCTTAGCAGAGGATACAGAGTGGAGGAATTTGAAGGAGCAGAAGGCAGTGGTCTTACTGCTGTGTTTTGGGATCTTACCTGGCACCTGACATGACAGTGAAAATGCAGGAGCACATTGGTAGGTGGGAATTGTGTAAATGGGCTCTTCCTCTGAATGCATCTCTGTACACAGCGCTTCACTAGCAACCAACATGGCAAAAGCAAGAAATCAGATGGACTTAAAGACTTACTCCAATGTGTTGGAAGTGAAAGAGTAAGGATAAGACAGAGAATTTTGAGTCCTCAGAAAAGAGCCAAATCAGAGTGTTCAGTCTCTTCTGAGTGCCTGTTTGAATGCCCGCAAGTACAGCTGGGGTTCTGTAGGTTTGGGAGGGGAGGGTTTCAGGGCAGGGAGCAGAGCCAGGGAATGACTGCTCTCTATCCCTCGCCACCCCTGGCACCTTTCCCGGTGGAAGTCAGAGTGGGATTAACACACACGGAACTGGTTCTGTTTCAACGCCCCAAGAGGAAAACAACATTTTTTCAAGCTATATGATTCTTGTTTGTAGCTACGTGACACGTTATTTAATGGCTGTGAAATACTGCATTGTTCTGATTTTGAAGATGTGCATATCTTTGGAGGACCACTCTCATTTTTCTAAATGCTTTTTAAATGCAACATTTACAAACACCTTCATTTTCTTGTTGTTGCTGACTCGCTCATTGACATTTTAAGCTAAACAGCATATGGCTTATTGCTTTGTACAAGCAATTGTATACAATTCATACATTTTCTGGAATTAAAAAGCCTTGGAAACATGATGACAATTTTCAAAACTACAGGTTTATTCTTAAAACTAGGAGATCTGTGAGGTCTATTCTTCATTTTTGCAGATTTTTCCAAGTGATCCAAAAGAGTTGCTGAGGGCATCACAATTTCCTGGCTACAAAACAACAGAAACAACATAGATGGATATTTAGATGTTTTATTCCCACGTGTGTCCAATGTTTTTGTGGTCTTTTGATGGGAGGTTATTACTGGAGTGTAAGGTATTAATTACTGTTATCAGCATCTATGACATCTCTTGCTGAAGATTTAAATCAGCTTCATCTGGAAACAGGAAATAGGATTTAAAAGGCCTCCTGCATCAAGTTCAAACCCCAGCTTTTGCTGTCAACTGCACATCATACAATTGGTTTCATAAAGTGCTCAAGTTTCTTGCTGTAACAAGTGAAGTTTCTTGCTTCCCCTGCTCCTGTTGGAGGAGTGTTCCAGGATATAATTCCAGTGCTTCCTCCTAATTTCCTGTTGGAATTTATTCATGGCCATTTTATAACTATTTGTTCTTATGTCAACATCATCCTTTAAATAGCTCTTCTCCCTCTTTGTATATTTATAGAGAACAGTTATGTTCCCTTTCAGCCTTTGTTTTGTCTGTGTAAACAAGTAAGACACTTTTAATTTGCCATGTTAGATAGCCCTTCCTCCTCCTACTAGTGCCCCTTTTTGGTGCCTGACCCAGTTTGAAATAATTGTGTTGCACATGGATGCAATAAAATGGGTGACTCAAGTTGTGCACTGTCTGCCCGTACTCTATCAGAGAGATAGCATCCAATGACAATTAGGAAAAAACCCCGCCACTTCCCTTCCCACTCTCCCTTGTCAAACTTTTTTTTTGATATAGGCACAGCATATCTAAGGCTCATGATCACCTTTTATTAGCAAGGAGAGTGATCAAAAATTTTTCCAACTTCTACCTCCTCTTTCAGCCAGCTGCTGAAGCAATGCTACCCACACAAACAGTGTGCCTAAACCCAGTGCTTCATTATTTGTTTTCTGAAGTGTACCATCTTGAGGCTGCACTCTCAGATTTCACCTTGTCCCATCTCATTCCTTTTCTTTCCTTTTCTCTTCTTGCTCTACAAGATACTATTGGCATTTTTTCCTAGCTTTGTGTAATCAGAAAATTTCACTTGCATATACTCCCTTTGCTGCAGTGCGGGTTTTAATGAAAACAGGACCCTACAAAATGATTAATAATAAAAGCACTATGTGTAGGACCTGATTACTGATCTCTGTCTATTCCAGTAGATCTATTTTCAGTACAACGTGCACTCACCTCTTCTCCAATCATCTCCCCTCATTCTTCCAATGGATCTCCTCTTTCTCCAGGTTAAATAATACCCCTCCCCCTGCAATGATGATAATATGATTTACAGATACCGGAGTAGCAAGATCTATTGCATTTCCTTTCTTTAGAAAAACCTGATTATTTATGGCATGATCCATTTTTAGAAAAGTCTGACGTGTTTCAACATGTCTCTTGTTTCCTTCAAAATTAGATTTAAAACCTGGCATGCAATGAGAGCACATTATGAATCTGAATAAATGCTGCAACCATTGTGTACTTGGTACTATAATGGGTTAATTGTTGCAGTGCAGGAAGCTGACAGGGAGCCACAAGAAGGTGCATGCCTTAATGAGGAGATGGTAAGGAGCCCTGGGGCATAGAATGGGGCTAATATGAAGGAGAAAACAGTAGGACAGAAAAGCTGAGTAACCCAAATAAAGATATATTTGCTCTTTATATTGCAATTACTGTCTTGCATTATCACTGACAAAACTTAGAAACATTAAAGTAACTCAATGAGATAGATGTGTGCATAGAATATTTCTGTCCCAGACTAGGTTTTCTCTGTTTTAAGGTTTCTCTGGCACTCCCTACTCAAAACAACGAGCTACCAGTTAAGCTGAAAACCGGAGCACTACTTTGATGAGTGGACATACTGTTGTTACTGTCAATACTTTTGATTCCTGGGGAGGAATTCTGTTTCCAGTCTGCATTTTTTTAAAGGAAGAATTTTTGAAAGACATCAATTTCCCTTGGTCCAAGGGCAGCCCAGAAAATATTGGAAAGGAGTAACTTTAAAGGAGTAACATGGGTCAGAATAGTTCTGCTTCAAATTCATACTATGCAGACACTGATCCACTTTGCGATACTTTGTTCAGATTTTCAGGCAAAACTACCACCAGTTACAGTTTAATACAGTAATACATAGAAGATTAACTTCGCCTTAGTATTTTGGGTGAAATCACTTATTTCTTTCTTGGAAGCTGGCTGGCAGGGGTAATGGAACCTTGAGAGACAAGTGGATCAAAATCAAAGAAAAGTTGTTCAAATCCCAGCAAATGTTTAAATTCACGTCCAAAATGGTCAATCAGCCTTATAGTCTCTCTACTACTTTATCTGTTAATTAAATAACTTTGAGTCATATTTCTCCAATAAGGTTTTATAAAAAAATAAATAATTTCCTTTTTTTACAGCTGGTGTACAAGCAGTGGGCTTTATTATATGTATTTTCTCCAAATGTAACAGCACATAGTATCTGGTCTTCACAAATTTCTAGCTGCTGGACATTCCTTTCTAGGAATAATTAATTGTAGGAATAAATCAATATAACTGTAAATGGAACAAGGATCAAAGTCAGACTTACTGAATATTGATAATCATCTAGGTAAACACTGGAGGTAGCTTCCAAGTCAAATAATAAGACTCTCAAAAGCATGTTCCTATAAAACAAAGGTAAATATATAGTCTTTAATAAAAACTCTGTAGAGCACCACAGAAAAAATGAACAGAATCAAAGTAAAAGAGAGTTTACCTAAACATCAGCTCAGCCTTTTTCTTTACCATAATTTTATTCACATTTTATTATAATGGATCTTCTCCCCCACTCCTTACATGTTTCCTCTTGTTTCTCTAGCCTTTTGCATCCTCCTTACTTTTTTTATAGTAGAAATTGCTGCACAGGGTCTGACAATAAGTCTCTGTGGTCTAACATTCAATCTCTCTGAAAGGGCCAGTGTATCAAGTCTCCTCCTTGTCTTTAACAGAGACTGACCTAAAGCATGAAGCTTGCCATTAGTATCCCTCTTTACAAAATAGGTAACTACAAGTATTTTGTACTGACTGTATCTTACAAAATACTTGGCCTCAGTGACATACAAGGGCAATTATTAACATGAGCTAATTATATACTGTGAGTGGAGAGGGGAAATACTTCTTTTTCTTTTTCATGAGTTTCCAAAGATCAGCTTTTACTTTCAGGCAGTATTTCCTTACCATCATGTAATGATAGCAGAGCAAGGATGAAAATTCCTGACTGACCCCTACTATTATTTTGGAAATACTTATCATGTCAGCTGTGATTTTGTTTCCTTCCTTTATTTCTGAAGTCTCCCATTCATTATCTGTTGCTAGCATTTTTCTTGCTGTGTAGCCTTGCTGGTTTCGCGGTGTGTGTGCTCCAAGTCCTGCATAACAGCCAACACACCACCATGGGTGAGGGAGCAAGGAGCAGTGCACTCATTAAGGAGATGTTCTGCTGGAAACATGGCATGCTTTTGTGTGGATGTGTGCCTCAAAGTGGGATGTCCTCCCAGAGAAGCAGTGTCGGTGTTACATCACCTCTGGAGACACCCCTGGCACAGACACACTGGCACGCTGCTGCCTCTGTGTCCTGCGGTTCCAACCGAGTAGCCTGTGGGTGGCAGGGACTGACAGGGAGCTGGCAAAGCTGCAAGGTTGGTTGGGAATCTTTCCTAGCCAGAGGCAGGATGCTTCACAAGCCCCAGGGACAGTGCCCCAGGGCAAGCTACCTGCTGGCTCAGGAAAGCAGGTCCTCAGAAAGAGGAGGGAGAGAACAGCCACGAGCAAAGTGCCTGGGGAGGAAGAAGCCAGAGGAGAGTACAGTGCTGTTCATCAGCTGTATGGAGAGGGTAGGACAGGGGAATCTGGTAGTAAATGGAAACAGATGGGAAAGTTCACAGGAGAAGAGGTAGAAGGAAAAAAATCAAGGCTATCTTTGGGACCATAGTGAGGATGAAAGTTCAGAGAAGGTGAAGGAAGCATTCTCCCTCTTGTGATGAAAGACTTGTCTCTAATATAAAAAGTCCAGGCTGTCTGTGATCAGCACCTTGAAGATGCTACATACTGATGAAGAAAGGTTTAATTTTTCAACAAGGTGATAGTAGGTAAATTAGTGTTTTTGCAGTGGTTTATATATCTGATCTCAATATCTGATCTCCCTGTTCTGATGGTACTTTCTTACCACATCCATCCCAGACTGAGTCACATTCTGCCTTATCCTCAAGAAAGAAAACAGCACTGTGTCACAAACAATAGAGAGCAGTTCGAATGCTGTAGCCTCCATAACCATGAGCTACCTGTAAAAAAAATTTTAGGAAACTCCAAGTAAACAGTCTATGTAAAATTGTGGAAGCAATATCTCTGACTGTTACTGAATGGAGAATCAGTTCATACAGAACCATTTACTGTAAAAAGTGCTACAACACAAATCTTATATAATTATTCTTAAAATTTAATTTGGCTAGGACAGAGTTGTCTATAAAGTTAGAAAAAAGGTACTAATCCACATTCTTGCTATGTTGTTGTTTATGTGTGTATGGACAATTATTTTGCCATAAAACTATCTTCTATTGATTTTTCTTAAATAAATCTTTTACTATAAGAGTTATCTTTACTGCATAATAGCATCCGTAAAACAACTTGAACCAAATTAGTAATGACAATACTAAAATCAAAACCTATACCATTAATTTGGATCTCTGTGACATGTAGGAAATTTTCTGCAAATTAACCCGAAAGAAAGCATATTCTTGCTCATGTGCAGTTACTATAGAATTGACACTACCTACCTAGAGTAGACGTCAAAGTGATTGAATAAACTGTTCTTCAAAACTAGTCTACCACAAGTGATTGCTTCTCTTGTATGCTCTTCTCACCTCTATATGAGTGGTGAGAGAAAAGACAATATACCTGGATATGCTGTTAGGGGTAATGTTCAAACAAGAAAATAATGTGTATATATTGCTTTAAATCCTGTCCTATGAAAAAACTGCTGAGACCTCTAATTCTTATGATGACACCTTTGGGAGCTGTAGGTATTTTGAAAACAGTGCTGCATGTCACAGTAAGTGTCTAACAGCATGTGACTCAAAGCACTGTGTTGTGAGGATAACACATAGTTGATAATTTCCATTTCCATTTAACAGACAATCTGTTACCCAGATACAATTGTATTGGTGAAGATTCCATAAGCTTAAATTTGGAATGGTACCTGAATTTGAGGCATGCATTTCAAACAACTAAAGGAACTCACTGCAATATGGAGACATAAATATATCTGCATGGAAATCAGGGGAAATATGGAATAAGTGTTAAATGACAATTTATTTAAACAAAACAAAAATTGTAAAACTTTATACAGATATAGACACCTTTACCCAGGATTTGGACAACAAATCAAGTTCCTTATGATGAAATTTTTTTTTATCTTCAGTATTGTCTATTATTTGCATTGTGAAATGCCTTCAGGGCCTGAACTAGAAGCCAGGTTCCATTATAATGGATATTAAACATATAATGAAAAGGTAGCTTTCCCCTCTAAAGTGTTCTTGAGGTAAATTTATGTCCATAAATAAGTCAGAAGACAGAACTGACTACATAAACCATGGAGATGCTAGAGCAAATTTTCAGTTAGGCATCTTGGTAACCTAGACCAAGGAGCACAGGCCCATTGAGGACTAATTACTCTTCCTTCACAGTCAATTTTGCAAATGTCACAGGGAAAAAAAAACAAAAAGTGAATCTTGAGGGGAAGAAAATAGACCAAGGAATAGGGCAAGTTAGTAATGTCATCTGATTTTGCATGTAAACAAATGGCTCAGGAGCACATATAGGGAAAGTTATGAGCTTACTCTAGCAAGAAGGAAGGTTAGAGATTATACCCAGTCTAATTCTAAAATCCCTGCTGGTGGTTAACTGTGCTATATTCCTGTCATTTTTGTTGTATGTAGAATGCTTCTGGTGGAGAAGCATGCAGCTAGCATGCCTCGATGGCAGTAAGGATTAATTGAGCATAATGTCTTTTGGAAAGTCACAGCATTTTCTTGGAAGGCAACAAGGGAAAACTGATAGTTTTGCTATGTAACTGAGTTTCATAATGAAATGTCTTACAGCAAAGCCTTGTTGCCTCATTACTCTTAAACCTTTATTAAAAAAAGCTTTTAAAGTGTATTAGTAAATTGTTCAGTTTGAGTATCTTGCTGCACAATTACATATGAGCTTTATGTTTGGCCTGTCCTAGATGAGATAGCATTATTACCTAGAAGAAAGTAATATAAAAGTTAAGCTTGAATGGACCATTTTCCCTCCCTTCCACAAACACCTTGTGATGCAGTCTAATTATATTGTCCACTACTGTTGCTCTGTTTTGACATTTTACAGATTCTCAATTTAACCACTTAACCTGTGGCATTGATAAGTCCATAAGTCAGAAGTCATTACATTATGTTGTTCTGTAGTTTGCTTCAACATCCAAACATCGGTGAATGATTGAACAAATCTTCAGAATATGTTAGGTTAAGTGCTGCAATATTACAGGGTTTCAGGAAAAAAATCGGTGGCTAAAAACTTAATAAAGGAATTTTCAACTCAGTATGAATGATAATTCATTTTCAAATGTTAATATATTGGCTTGTTTGACTATGGGTAGTTTTGAAGTTTAATTGAGCTTTTCTTTTTTATTAATGATACATCATATCCATTCAAACTGACTTTTGAATCTATAGTGACTGAAAAATTAGATTCATCTGGAAGTGAGATGAAGAATGAAGATTTCGGTCCTGTTTCAAAAGATGAAGAGCATGTTGAAGTCACCAGTAACAAAGAGAAAGCATCTACATATTTACAGCAACTGTTGTATAGTGACAGTGCATTTGCTTTGACTAGATTTCCTTGTGACTTCTGTTGTGAGGCTTTTGGCTTATGTACCTCTGACTAATTTACCTTTCACAGGAGTGGGCACTCCCAAGCTGTAATGTGCTTCACAGGGAAAATATATCTGAGTAACAGAAACAAAAATAACAGTACAACAGCTTCCAAGCTTTTCGTGCCCGTGTGAATATATCAGGCAAATTTCTAGTGTCACTGTCACAAGTAAAAATTGTGCTTTGGCATTTCATGAGTCTAGAAGCTCATATGGGGATACCTCAGTATATACAGGTGTCCAAGAAATTTCAGCCTTGCAGGGCTTTTCTAGGTAAGGCTTAGCTGTCTTTTATATATTTCCTTCAGTACTGATGCCACTGATGGATTTAAAATCCATTCTTTCAGCAATTGTTCTCAGGCTACTTCTGTAATTCATCACAAAGTAGGAAAACTTCCTGGCCTGAGTCATGCCAATATTACCTGGGAAGTGAAGAGGGCAGGAGAGGTGGAAAGAAAGAGAAGGCAGTTTTGCTAAGAAAAGAAATTAATGATTTATCTCTATATAAATTTCTTTTGCATTTAAGCAAAATCTGAAATTATTTCTTCATATTTGGATGATCAATCAACTACTCTCGTAATTAATTTAAAATTAATATAGATTTACATAGGCTGGCTTAACCTGTCCTGGTTATTAGCATGGTATTGCTGCCTTGGTTTTACATCAGTTGCTGCCACCTTTCATTAAATAAGTGAAAATATAACTTTTCTGCATCAATAGAAATTATTCTGTATTTGTACTATGAGACTGTAAAAGTCAACTGGCCTAAAATATTATGTTCCCTCAAAGAAGTTTTTATTTTGTATTTGTAAATGAATAATTGATTGATGGATGTATCTTTCTGATGTAAGACATATTTGCCTGTATATAGCACAGGAGTTGATATTTATGAAAAATTTTCCAAGATTGTTTACTGTATGGTTTCTGAGAGGCTTACATTAAGTGATTAAAACACTGGTCTTGCAATATTGTTTTATATGAATTTACCTCAGTAGACAAAATGAAACACTTATTTTTCAGCAGGTTTTTTTTTAATCTATCTTTCTTCACATTACTGTACTTCACATTACTGTACTTCCTGGTAGTCCCCGTTATGGACATGACTGTGATAGATGGGTAGAAAATACAGAAACCCATTCTGCAAAAAGCTTGAATATATAGAATTCAGCAATGTAGACATTCACTCTCCATGAGCTTGAAATCTAGGTATAAGATAGGCAAAGACAGTCAAAGAGGCTGGTGATATCACCAAGGTGATATCAGAAGCAGGTCAGTACTGCAGGTAGTGTTTAAAAAAGCTGAGGAGTAGCTACAAATTAGTGACTGTTCAAGGTAAACAAACACAATTTCAGTAATAAATGATATTCGAATAGAAAATAAATAACAAGTATATGAGCATTTTAAGTCCATAATCCTGAAAGGGTTCTGGTGATTCCATAACAGACAGCTCAGCTTTGCACAGACAGTCACCCTGATGGATGCCAGCACTCTTGCTGCACCTAATAGAAGTTACCTGGAAGCTCTCCAGGCATCCTCAGTCCTGGTCTGTGCCAGTGAAATGTTTGGGCTTTTTCTTCCTCCCCACATTTCTCTTACTAGAACTACTCAATGCACCCTTTTGCACTAGCACACTTGCCCCTAATTTATATGCAATATCAACTCCACTCCACTACATACTGTGCATGCCTCCTTTGACACCAATCTTTTTCAGGCTTTTAAACACTTCCCACCAGTAAGCTCATATCTCCCAAGCCTTGATGGTACAAAGAGTCTATTAGAACTCTTTTCTCTTTTGTGTTTGGTGGACTTGCTTTATCATATGAAGTCATACTAAAACTACAGGGCTTTTCCACAGGGATTAGGCATTGAACAGAACATCCCATAAACTATGCTGTGTCTTTTTTTAGAAATTTGAAGAGAGCTCTGTGAAACATTTACAAGAGAGCCTTGTATCATAGGAAACTGGAGTTGTATGAGACTTCAGGTAACTCTGAGATTTATGAACATCTCTGAGAAGTCTGGACATCAGCATACAAGGTTAAGGCAAACTTTCAGCAAAGTGTGAGAAGGTTCTCCATTGCCCAGCAGATTTGTGTGAAACTCCAGTCCACAGAGCACTCTCTCAAGCAACATGCAAATAGGTTTCTCTCAGCCATCCCCAGCAAGACAGGCTTTCAAGCATGGGGTTTTCTTGCAGAAGGATAGAACTGAATATCCATGCTGCCTAAATTTTGGTAGTTCAGGGAGAGATAGTCTCACTCCAAGGGTGATCTGAAACAGTAGCCATTAACAAGACAAACAGCTTAAGGAGACAAATGTCTTGAATAAGTATGTAGCTAAATTTTGGATAGTGTATATATTGCACCTGTGTTTCAGGCTTACTTCCCTGTGGAAATAGTGATAAATAAACTCCTGCCTCTTGTTGCTAGTGGAGGTGACATGAAATTTTAAAATATTAGGTGGGGGTGGCAGATAATGGGAGAGAGCTGTGAGTTAATTAACTGGCATGTCTAAGAGAACTGTGCCTGGAGGCCACTGCCAGGACTGGCAACTCTGTCTGCAGAGCACTGTACAAGCACTTAGGAAGAAATAGCCATCAGCCCAAAGAATCTGCCATCCAAATAGGCAAGAAAGGTGAGAAGAACAGAGAAATGTGGAAGGGTATACTATTTCTGAGAATTGCTTCAGTTGACTACTCCCATACTCAGCAAAATCCTGAGGAAAAATTTTAAACAACCCTCTCATTCAGCCGAGCCTCAGCTGATGCTTTTCAGTGTAGTTCTAAAATTTTTTCAACAGCCGTCAGACAGCAAACACTTTTAATGAGAGGATGTTGAGTACCTCATATATGTTTCTAAGTTCCCAGACCACACAGTTATCAGTTATCCTGGCAGAAACTGTAATTCTGACATCAGTGTGTTTCACTGATTACCATTCCACAGGTAGCAAAGAAGCCTAAATTGCCAATAATAGTTGAGAAAGAGTTAGTGAATGAACAGTAGAAGGCAGGCAGAGAAATTCAGTTAGAAATTATATAAACTATAAATTGCCAAATTTTATCATTTTACATATCTCTTTTCTTGCAAAAGTGGAATATTATACAAAACAGGCCAAAACAGAATATCCAAAGTGACTTAATCTGTGGTGAAATAGTAGATGCAAGGAATAAAAGTACAGTCATCAAAATAAAATATCTTAGAAAAAGACAAAAAAGAATCAAAAGGCTTTTAGCTTTTCATAAAGGGAATCTCATTGTATAATTAGATCATGAACCAAGGCCTTTCACCACTGCAAATTCACACTGTGAGCAGTTTAAGTGCTATGTCTTGATTCTCCTACAGCAGCTTCTAATACCAAACCCTGTTCTACTTTTCTTTGTGCAAAACCAATCACATCACATCAAATTATACAACTAATTAACACAAACTCCTTAAAAAATTGCATATTATTTTGGCAAGCCAAATTAACGTCAGTCCCCTGAAACCATGTTTAGTAATTCCCACTGACTGTAGTAACGCCTACTACTGAGAGAAGGGCTAATCAAACACAGGCTCTCCTGCTGATGAGCTGAACCAAGTAACCAGATGTTTCTGCCTTCTAGGCTAATGGAAATGTCATGCATGTTTTTCTCTCCACCTAGGTGAAGAACTAATTCCACCATGGCCATGATCTAGGTAGCTCTCTCTCTGGTGCAGCTTCAGAGAGGCCCTGCTAGTTAATCCTGAGCAGACAGGTGCAGCCTTACCAGAGGTGCTCTGGTTTAAACCAGCTAATCCAGCCTATCAAGTCAGCTTGCTGACAAGATGTTCTCACTCAGGATATGGATAGCAAAGAGAAAGCTGATGAGCATCACTGTGGAAAAAAATTTATCTATCATATTGTGCTGTATGTAAAAGCTGGGCAAAATATGCTTTTTTGTGTATTGGTATAAGGTCCCATTGGTATTAAATTACTTAATGAGACGTCTATTGCAATTAAAAGAGTCATAACATTTATATTAACAATTTAAAGCTTGCTTATTTCAGGAGTGTCAGTTTACATGAGTCTAAATAGGCGATAATGAACATGATGAAGTATTCCATATTAAAACTGAGTACTGTGTAACTGTCTAGTAAAATCTTAATATGAAACTATACTGTATAACTTACAGGGCAGAATAAAAACTTCATATTTAGATGTATCCCATCTTGAATCTCAAATAATGGACTTAACATTAAATGAATGCAAAATAAAAAGAAATGCATTTACAAGTAATCTTAAAAATACATCTACATGATATATCTATTTAAAAAGCTTACAGTACACTTTGATGGATGATGCAGTCATTTTCAGAAACAGCAAACTGTAATTTAATGACAGTGTGTAATTATTTAACAGCAATATTTTCTAAGTTCAGCTGACTTGTGCCTCTCATGCTAGATGCTAGTCCTTGATTGTGTATCTGTAAGGCCTATTATTGCAGATGCTTACCTGGTGAAGGAAAAAGATGTGTGGTGCATTTAAAATACTACTTAAGGAGGAAGAGAATTAGGTTTATTCATGGAGACTTAGTTTGAAAAATGCAGAGAATGTATTAATTTCAGACCCCACCCACAGCAGCTAAGTATATTCTTTATTTTGCTTTTCAATAAATCTCCAGTAGTATATATAGACTGTAAGCACAAGTTAGTCTTTTTATATTTTAAATTTCCTTAACATGCTCATTGCTGTATTAACATCTGTTCTGAAACTCCCACCACCATAGCAAGGAGGCATCAATTAACATCAGCTTGGAAGTGACAGATATTCAGTCAAGGAGGAATAAAACTCTACAGCAATTTTTGCCAGCAAAATCTCATCATGTGTGCAAAGATGCAGTCTACTGGTAGCACCAGTTTGATATTTGAGGGGATGGATCACTGGAAGAATGAGGTTTACCTCTCATGAAAGGAGACATGCTTGAGCCCTTAATTGTAAATTCAAAGATAAGGCCACTGAACTGAGGGTGACCTGGCTCTGGTCCCAGAAAGTTGTGTTTCACTAGATTTAGTTTCTACAGCAGAGAAATCTAGCAGTGTGAGAGGCAGTCTTTCAGGCAGCTAAATGCACTTGCCAGTGAAATAAATATTGGAAAACTGAAATTTACCCAGGACGCTGAGAGCTACTAGAGTGGACCATAGACTACCTGACACCTGGTCATCCTGTATCACTTAATGTGCAAGGTGGTAGTAATTACTAAAATAGTGGATCTTTCTGGCTGGATTTCAGAACTGTATCCAAGAACAATGGAGTTAAAAAATCCTGCTATTCGATAATGGAAAATATACAGTGTTATGCAAATATCCATGTCCAAGAAGTCAGAAAAGAGCCTTTAACTGTCTTGGCAATTGTACAGTTCTTCCAACAGATTCTTTTGCTTTTGCATGCTATGACTTTACAAGATAGAGTTTCATTGAGTATGGTTGAGAAATCAGGGGAAAAAGAAGAGTGAAAAAAGATATGTCTGTTACTGCTTTCCTTGACAAACAATAAATAAATCCTTTAAAAGCAAAGAGAGGGAGAGAGAGAGAGAAATGAAACTAAAGAAGTAGGGCTGTTTTTTTTTTTTTTGGTGTGTTTTTCTTTCTTTCTTTTTTTTTTTTTTTGTGAAACAAATATTTTGGCTGCAAACTAATTTGAGATTATAGGAGTATGAACATTTTCAGTAAAAATGTTTCCCTTTCTAAAAGGAAACTGCTGGTTTTCTAGTGAGGAAAAGGTTACTTTTATAAAGTGTTTTCTATTGATCTGATCAACATCTTCATGATGGAATGACAAGAATTGAACAAAAGTTGCTGAACTTAGATCAACTTAAATGAAGAACTTAGATCAAATGGTTTTGGGTAAAGAAAAGCTGTCATGAAGTGTGAGGCACCACCATTGGCATGAAATACACTGATAGTACTTATTCCAGTGGGGAAGGCAATTTTTTAATTTAAGGAAGGATTCAGAGTAAAAATAAAAAGTACAAAGATGTACATATACAGGCAAATACAAAGCGGAACAGTGTAAAATTATCAGACAGTTCACAGGATAACACTAACATAACTTTGGTCCTTGCACTTTTTATTCAACAAAAGGTCATTGGACCTCATTCATCCTGCTCTGCAGATCTTGATTTTCTGTTAATGTGAGGTTGGAGAAGTAATAACAAAACTTTGTCCTAAGCTCATCCATGGGAATCTTAATCCTGGCACTGCTGTGTTCTGAATAAACCCTTCAATTACCACATTATGTAACATATTGTAGTAGGGTAGTCTGGAGGAAAAAACTGAGGGTGATCTGTACTGCTGCAGATCTGGGACTGAAATCAGGCTGAGCTATAGTTGTTTGTATATGTGTTGCTCACTCCTCTCTGACCAACTGTCTATCATTTTGTACTCAGCACTATCATAAACATTTCTATGAGGCTGCATGCCTGGGCAGTAAGGATAAATAAAGAACTATTCACAACAAAAATAATACAGAGGAAGAACAACAGCTGAGAAAAAGAATTCATGGAGAAAGAGGAGAATGATCTAGGATATCTGCTCCTTCCTGAAGCGCTCACAATTTTATCCTCTATGCTGAATGTCTTCTAGCATAGAGGAATCCTGTGGCATTCAAAATCACAGAAATTTTTAGTTGTATCACACTGGAAGTCCATTTGGTCCACTGCCCTGTGAACAGTGATCAAAGCCACAGCTTCAAAGGAAGTTGCAATGAAGTATGAACAAGACACTTACAGACATATTCAGCTTTTGGTTCTTCTTTCCTGTTCTAGACAAGAAGTGAATGGCTTGTGCTTTGTAGCTAGGGAATTTCTTCCTCTTTCTACTTTAAAACTGTTTTAGGATCATTGTGTACTTTATATTCACATAAAAAAACCTTTCCATTTAATTTCAATAAAATCGAGATAAAGTGTAATCTTATTGCATGAATTTCTCCTCATTTTATTGACACCATGTGATTAACTTTCTATATATATATTTGCCTATCTCAGTGGAAAAAATGTGCTTTTTGGCAGCCCAGTAGCCTTTGAAAGACTTAGATGAACAAGTTATCTGTTCAAAGAATTTCATCCCCTTTGCTCTTTGCAATGCAAAATCTTCGAAGTTCAGTTGAGATAGACTTTGCACACTCCAGAGATGTTCATAGTTTAAACTCATGGATGCATTTCTCATGCAGGCATATGAGCAGCTTTTAAGGTATATTTTCTGTGTTTGCATGTTTATTTCTTAATAACTGAGCAAGATGAGGAAAACTCTAGTAGAGAAGGTAGTTGCTAAGAAGTGACCATCAGTATTCTGATGGAGGCAGAAAGTATTTTGACAGACTTGAAATTATACAGCAGCGTAATTATTTTTCTTTATCCAGTTATTCCAAGGTTAACAAGCTATGTTGAATTTCCTCAAGAAGGAAAAAAATTCTTCTACTTTGGGCACACACACTTGACTAAACTTTTTGGAGGAGAGTATTTCTTCCTTCTGTGCTTGTACTGCAGCTGAGGATAAAAAAAGAGATAACACTTCCTTGACAAAGCCTTCAGACCATCTTTCTGTGAAGTTCTTAAAAGATAGAAAGAATACAAGAAGGTCTAAGTACTAAATACACCTGAATTTAAAAGTTTTTCTCCATTTCATGTGTATGGATTACACTGACTGAAATATGGTGTTTTCCTTACTGTACGTAAGACCGAGTAGTGTCCTGACTTGTTGTTTTACAGACTGGGATAAGTATTTGCAGATTTTTTAAAAGGAAAAATTTGTAACCTGACAGTGATCACTGATTTATTTTACATCGGGGTCTTGAAAAAGACCTATAGTCACTCCTTTGAGTTTGGCAGAGCTTTCAAGTGTGAACAAGGGCATAAAAGAAAAGCCATGGAAGAAGTCAGATTTTCTATGAGGCTGTGTACCATAAAAATAATAACAAGGGGAAATGGAAAACCACTAAAATAAAGACTGTGATCCAGTTTATGTCCACACATGGTAAGGTATTATCAAACAGTTATTTCTCCCAGTTAATCATTAAATGCACTCCTACACTCTTAAACACTAATGTGAGGAACACTTTTAGGACAGAAAAGTACACACAATGGTATGTGAGTAAGAAGCATGTGAACCAACAAAATAACAGCTCTCTCTTCTGTAGAGCTCTATATTCTTTTACAACTAGGTTGTTTCATTAATAATTCCAGAGCATTAGAATATATTGTGTTATTCTGTAAAGCTTGTTGTACAGAAACAATTCAATAAATGAAAAGTCTGAATTCTAAGTATTATTATTATTTTTGTTCAGATTTTCTTTGTGGTGCAAAATTCTTTTGATTGCTTCAGACCTACAACAATCCCCTGTTGTTTATCATAAATAACAAGTTGTTTTATTTCTCTGGGCTTGCAAGTTTCATTTTATTCTGTTGCTATAATTTCTATTCATTTTTAACATGAACACATTTTCCTACAGAAGAAGTCTTGTATCTAACAGTACCTTGTGATTTTTTGGCTGTGAAAAGCATTCTAGTGGATGAGAAAAGGGTGAAAATCATTCCACCCCCTCACCAGAGTGAACTGAACTTTCTAAGGATATATTTTTGCCCCTTTTTGAAAGGGAATAGGTAATGCTTTCACTTCTGACTGCCCACTTGCTAGACATTTTTTATACTGAATTCAGAAACAATTTAGTGGTGATGCCATTTATTTTATTTCCAATAGAATTCTTAATGTGTCAGCTTGATCCTGCACTGTCACAAAAGAATATAAACTTTGTATAAAAAGCACTATTTGAAACACCAAAGTTAGTGCTGACTTTACCAGTATCACCAGTTTTGCAAAATCTTTGAAAAGTCTGCAGTCTTTCTTTTGAATTGAATTTCTCTGTGATGAGTGAGGAGAAGGAATTGTAGCCTCCATGACAAATTATAATATTTTTATCTCTCTTTCTTCTTTACTGAGAACTCTGCATATTTTCCATACTGAAGGTTTTTAACTGTGATCTTTTAGTTCCTTCTTTTTCACAATCAGAGCCCTGTAGACCCCTTAGTCAAGGATTCCCTGGTTGTATGAAATTAGACAGACTGGATCACGCTGGTCATCTGTTCCCTCTGCCATTCTGCACTAACACAAGAGAGCACATGTGATTTACTTCAATGAACTGCGACTCCCACAGTTTCCCAGTGTCCCCTGCTGCAATCCTTAACAAAGATGTGATCAATCATTTTGGTCTTCATTCAACTGGGAAAAATGTGCTAAGAGGAGTACCTTTTAAGATGACCAGAGTTTGTCTTTCTAACAGACTGATAAATCTGTATAACCGGTTTATACATTTTTTCTAACTTTACAGGAAAATGAGTTACAGCTAATAACATGTCTCTGATAAGAGTCTATTGACATTTTAACTGCCGAAGATCCATTTTATACCAGCAGAATCTAAATATGCTGGGGGATGGGGAGCTGAAGTGCCACATCTGCCATTTCTTGTGGTTGGGAATCCCTCTTCCACAACCACAGGGGCAACCTACAGTCAGTAAGGGTGAATTTGCAGGCCATATTTTTATTTTGCCAACTCTTCAATGCATATCTAAGATGTATCCTTCTCTCAATTTCCACCACCTACAACTCATCTTAACTTTTATCTGGAGAAGTGCATTTTTTTCCTTTCAGGCACTGACAGCTGCTGTTGTTTCCTGCTTGTATCTGTTGAAAATACAACTACAATAACCATTTCCCAAGCTTATGGAATCACTGCCTTGAGTCCTTCTAGTGTTTCCTTTCCCCATCACATTACATTTCTCATCTTCTTGACTTAGCTTATAAGTACTTCATGATGTTCTTGTCAGCGTGTCTGACGGATATCTACCACCTACTAGTTAAAGTTCAGATGTCAGGGGTATCAGTGGCATCCTCCTCCTGTGGAAGATTGGCCTCACCAACAGTTCTAAAAACCACTTCATTATCTTTTTCCAGTCTATAAATCTCTCTATCTGACTGCTTATGAATGAAGGAGACATTTGCTCTCCTTATGTAGGTGTCTTTACCTGAACTAATTTTCTGTTATCTTCAGTGCAAAACAATACAGCTTTTACAGTGTAACTTATCTGACTTATTTCAGACATCTACTGTGAATTGAGATAAATCTCACTTTGCAAGTGATTATTCCTTCTTACTGACACTACCAGGGGCCTGTGTAGTTCCAGTTCAGATACAGATGATTTTACAGCTATTCCAACTAGCCTACCTAGTTATCTAATGATAGGTTGATATAAACTGTATTTATGATCTCTATATATTTATGAATTGAAGCACTCAAATTTAGGTGCTTACAGTGTAGATGTCAACACACAACTTAGAATCTCCATTACACCAATAGAACTTTAGCTAGTACAGGTGATGGATCTTGGAGGAAAATCCTGAGCTAGATCCAAATCCTTCCCCAAGACTGTGGTATATTTGGGTTAAGAAAACTCCATCCATCTGTCTAGTAGGCAACTATGATTTGTTTTATATTGCAGCTGAACCTATGATTATTACCTCAGTTTAACATTGGATTATCAAAGTCAGTTAATGGGACTACTTTTGCTAAATATTAATTTATTTGCTTTCTCCCTTGAGCTATTTGCAGTATAAAAATATTAAAAACATGAGCTTTAATGCATACAGAGTGCTTTTGGATACTCATGAGGGTAAATGCAACACTATTTGGGAACACTGCAATTACATGTCTTCTTGTGAGTAGCATCCCAGAGAAGTGTTATCAATGTGAGTTTGAAACTTGTTCTGTAAGAAAGAAAAAATATTCATTAAACTGAGTAGTGTAACACTTTGACTTTCATGTGAAATTAAAGCAACAAACTTTCCCCTAAGAAAAGCATATTAAATCCTAATACTAGTTAATCCAACTTCCCCTGTTGTACACAAAAGAAATGTTATTGCCACCCATGCTTCTGCACACTATTTTGTAAAGGACCTCCACTCTTAAAACAAGAGACATTCTAATCCCCTTTTTCTTGACTCCCCTGCTCACATCTGGCAGGATCTCCCCTAATTTCCAGGATGTAAAACTAGCTGTCTAATGACATCAGTAAAATAACTGTTTAGAAAGAAATACATCAAGTATCTTTTCCTTTAGATAAATCATATCTTGAAATGAACTCTTGAAGAAGTTATACCCTTTTTTTTTTATCACATGCAGTAAAGTCATAGTTTCTTATTCACCTGTTTTTTCCAAACAAGCATAATACCCAGCCATGAGCTCGAAAACTACAGTCCATACTCCTTTCCTAAACTTTTTCAGCTTTAAGCAGATCAAATTCTTTTCCTGTCCTGTTAGATTTCAGGGGTCACCATTGACAATTTCTTGAAAAAAAGGTTGGGTTTTGGTCCCTGAACTTCTCTGTTTCAGTCTTTGTAGGAGAATCTTTCATGTCAGAAAACTCATCCTGTTAAAAGCAGAAAGAAGCCACTTGGCAATGTAATCTCATCTTCTTTGGTGCATGTGGGAGGCACTGACTGTGGAGCACTGTACCTGTGTGCTTAGCAGTCAGCCTCTGCTTTATCTGTATTAGTGCAGTTGTTCTGGAGCAGCAAAAGGGAAGGAGTTTGAAAAGTTATCACAATACCTTGACAATGGCTCTTTTGTAATCCAAAAGGTAACATGTACACACCAGAGGATAGTGGGGATACTGTGTGCTTTACTACAGCTGCTGAGACTCATTCTGCCTGTAAGAATTTTGCTGGCTTTAGGAGACATCCGGAATTATATAATTCCTCAGAAAAGTGAGGTTAAGAATAAACCAGTAGAAAAATGGAGTAGTAGGTTACAAACAAAGCATGTTTAGAGTCTGGCTGACAATATACATCCTTGCCCTTTTACCACAGATTGCTCATGGGGACTGAATAATATTTCAGGTACATAGTGTAGATATCACAAAAACTTCTGCTGTATAAACACATGCACACACTACCCCTCACCCTCACTCCACTCCCACAGACATGTACAAAGGTAATACCACAGTTGTTCATATCTAATAACAACCATAAATGGAAATCTGCATAACAGAAAAAAACGTGTTCATATTAGTGAATAGTTTTGGCTAGCTCTACTTGGATATATTCAATGTACTCTGAACTATGGGATATCAGACATAATCTGCTTTATTTTGAGCTTTTTCTAGCTCCAATGAAATCAGTGGCAAAATTCCTACTAAATTAGGTGATGCATGTTCATCGAAAGAGGAAGTTGCATAACCATATATATATATATATACATTTTACATTGTAAAATGTCACTTAAATATTCCATACTTATCACTTGAAGCAATTTTCTTCACAAATCTAAAGAAATTCCTCCTCATAAGTTAAAAATAAAATTGGTGTGAATTATACTTTTCTGAAGAAAATAAGAAGTAAAAAACACCCCCTTCGCAGTGGTGTACATGTGTGCATGCCTGTATTTGCCTGTGTGTGTATTTGTTTGCTCATATTTTTAAAAGAAATTTACTTTTGTGCCTCTATCTCAGCAGACTGTCCAGCGTGGGATAAAAACATTGTCATATGCACATAAAACATGCGTCCAGCTGGCCAGTGTTTTCTCATCTGTTACAAATTTCAGATCTTTAGCTTTATACATTTCAAATTTCTCAAAACCTGAAAACCAAGGAACAAGAGCTGTGCACAGGAGAAAATCTCCTTTCATCACACTGGGATTATTTTTTTATCCCAGGTGCTCGAGCCTGGGCTTTCTCTTAGTCTAATTGATAACTGTTGGGCTCCTCCCCTTAACCCACTGACTTTTGTGCGTTCCCTTCCTGAGTGACTACTGTTTCACTGTTCTACCTCATTCACTTATGGTTGACCTGGAGCTCCTGGGTTAAGCTTCCCCACTGGTATTCAACCTTGGACCTTATTATTGTTCTACTCATCTGACCTCTGATACACTAAATTCTAACAAGGTGATCTGAAAAAAATCACTCATTTTTTTCTGTGTGGTTTCATGGCTTGTCTTTTACTGCTCTTGGCTGATGTTCTTTTCTCCACTTCAGACCACCAAGTGCTCTGCTTTAGTTTGTCAATTTATAGTGCTGTCATGGCTTCAAATGCTGTGACCATTGTGTAGAATATACTCTCCTGACCTCTGAAGCAACTTTCTGTATTTCAATTGTTAACTCATTAGGGTTTGGAAGAACAGCTGAAAAGGGAATGTCCTTTTTCCCACAATTGCTTCCAATGGGATGCTTGAAGAGTCATCACAGACCAGGATTAAGAGAAATCAAGAGGATGCTGCTAGAAATTAACTCCAGTTATTTTGCATTCTTGCCTAAAGGAAACAAACTAAACCCCTCAATGCCCCAGAATATTGGTATTGTCATCATCAGTTCACCACTGAGATGCAAGGGGAAGCATATAAATAAAGCTAATAATGAAAAGAGGAATCAGAAGAATTTGGTTTGGATAATTCACATACTTTGATAAAATATTCTAATATACAGACAAAATATGTTCTTTAAACATAACTTTTATATTTTACTACTTTCACTGTCCTCACACAATCCTTTGTTCACACTGGCCCTTTGTCTGGGTTCTGAGCCTTGAACTGGCTTCTCCCAATCAAGTTTTTCTAATAAATAGTGTTTTAACTCTCTCCCTTTGACAATGTCTTTTGAAGAAGAATAGAAAAGTGAATAGACAATACCAGCAAAATTTATTCTGAAGTCTAAGAAGAGTGCAGTCTTAACCATATATATTGAAACCCTGCCTTGTCCAACAAACTCCTTCCCTTCTTTCTTTTAATTTAGGTGGGGAAATCACCTTACTCAGCAAGCAAATAAAGAAGTGCTTCTGTCATTTATGTAGAGTTTTATAGCACTAGAAAAAAGTTAATTATTTTCATAGTCTGAATTTTGAGATTGATGCACATTTCTATTCTGAAGTTTCTTTGACCAACCAATTACTAAACAGCAAAAATAGCATATGTTTTTGACATTTAAAATAATTTAGCATAGTTGAGTATTTAGCAATTCTAAACATGTAATTCTAGTTACACTTGCACAATCTAAAAAAAAGAAAAATCTATATTTTCTTCAGCATCACAAGTGTTTAGATTAACCACAGATTTTGATTTCAACAGAAAAAAAATGACTTATAAGACCTAATGGGAACTATGCTTTTGACAACATTCTTAATTTTGAGACACTACTTGGTACAGAGTTCTCCTTGGTAGCACTAATCATGGCTGCACAGTTTTCTGATAACATGAAATACTTGAATGCATCCTTCATTTTTTGTGTCAGAGAATCATAATAACAAAAGCTTGCATTTTTGAATCATTTTTGAGTCTTATCATCAAGTGTTTCAGAGTACTTTGCAAACACTAATTTAAACTTCACCATTTCCCAGAGAACAAGGCTAGCTTGAGTGTATCTCTACTGATTTCACTTAGCATGATACAGAAATGACACATTTCCTCTAAATACTGTAATAATTTTTCACAGGTGAGTAAATTGAAGTATTGGCTCATAAGTGTCCTATCCAAAAACTGAGTCAGTAAGACAATGAAATTTGTATTTCATATCTGGTTTTCAGCCCTCTGAATCACATGCTAATTTTTTCATCATGTTTGATAATCTAACATTTAACAATTTTGCTCTGTTTAAGTCCACCTGTTTCAAAAGACACTCTTAGAAATTGTGTCTAAACAGTATTAGCATAAGTTTTAAATAATTAAAGCAACAGAAATTAGAGACTATTTTACCAGAATTTAAATTATGGAATAAAGTGTAAGGAATATAATCCTTATAGAGTTGATGGTGCCTAAAAACTGTAAATGCATTTGGTTGCCTATGTTAGACATCATTAGACTATTTACTTTAATAAAACAGTAAAGCCAGTACTATACAGCAGCTTAAATCAATTTCCCTAGAATTATATTACAGCTGCCAGATCTTCCAAAGTTGAAGATCATTTCTTTTCTGAAAAGGTAAGAAGCCTTCAAACGTTACAGTTCCATTAAAAAAATATATATTTGTGTGGATGCTAAAAGGATAGCAAAAAGCAATTTGTGTTAGTGTTTGTACAAGCAATTGCAAAAAAAAAAACCAAAACAAAAAAAAAACCAAAAACAAACAAACAAAACAAAAAAAAAAACAAAAAGGAAAAAAATCTAGCTGATTGTGTTGCTGTGCTTCTTCTTCATCATTGTTTTTAACAGATGGTTTGCTATTACAACTGCCTTTACTTCAGCAAGACTTTATAACCCTGCAAGTTTGGGGTTTTTTGTTTACTTTTCTTTTTTTTCTTGGTGTTGTTGTGCACCATTCGCATTTAAAAGTTTATGCGAGTTACTTTGTTGGTGCTTTGAATCTCAGTTAATTCTGGTCTCTTATAGTGTTGGGATGGTATTTACTATCTGTGCTTGATCTGGACCAAATGCATTTTGGTTGTAAATAGAAGGTCTTCTTTTATGAGGATGTTCACTTCACAGCTTGAGCAGTGTAATTTTTATACAGGTCTCAGCAATCAATAAAAAAGCCGCAGGAGGAATGATTTATCTTGTTGGTTACAGAGACTGTCACCGAGAGAAATTGTAAAAGATCAATTTACACAACCTGGTGTGAGAACGTTATTGATATAACACGGCTGATCAGTTTCTGGTAGTCTGTGGGTAGGCGGAGAGAGAGCCCTTCCCTCGGATAGGGCCACTCACCAAGATCTTAATAGACTCGCTGGTCCATAAAATGGACATGAAGCCAATGAAGGGCGAGGTTCTGCGTGCGCATGCTACACTGAGTGGGCCGCAGGAAAATGGATTGGCTCAGCTCCGATTAGTTAGTTAAGCAGTGTCATGCATCCTCTTTTTTTTCCCTTGTTGCTTTTTTCTTCTTCTTTTCCCCCCTGCTCCCCCTCCTACTGTGAGAACTGTTCACTTGGAGGCTCACTGCCTTAATTACAAAGGGCCCTTTTAACTACAGGTCACAGGAGTTGGCTCACTTGACAGGAAATAAGGAAACAAGCTACCTTCCTGGAAAAAAAAAAAGAAAATCAAACTTCCACTCCTCAAATTAGTTAAATGAAGCTTATCAGCACTTGTTAGTTGATCCTTTGACAGTCTGTTAATTGCAGCTGGTACATTAAGTTATGTTATAACCAGCAGGACATATGATTAAAAAATAAATAAATTTACAGATATGCCACACAGAATTGTTGGTGGAGAAAACAAAGTAAGAGCAATGTTGATATTTGCTGTACATATCACAGCACAAAAGACATTTATAGACTATTTTCTTTCTTATTCTGTAGAATTAAATTGCATGCTAAGTGAAGGAGTTGGTTTAGATCAGAAAAGAACTGCTCTATACAATGAGATTAGAAAGGTTCTCATTGCATCTTAATAAAATCCAACATTGGCTACTCCATCAATATAAGCGGTCTGTACCTATGCATGTTATACATGCAGCTTTTAACATACTTCTCCTGATATATGCTCTCCATTATATTATTTTATTTACAGACAATAATTTCTTACTGTTATTACTGGAGGGAAAGAAAAGAGCATAAGCAGCATTAAGAAACCCCATGGCAGTTGTTTCTCTTTCATAGGAAGTGACTCTACAGTATGACTGCTAGCAAAAATAAAAGATCCGAAGGCACATCAAGGGGAAAAAACTGTTTTCATGCATTTAACCTGTTAATTATAGTAATCTACACTACAGTGTAAGTATTGTAACCTGGAATGGGAAATGGGTGATTGAAAGAATGAGCTGACTAAGACAAAAATGATTAAATCCACACTTTGAATGGATGATTTTCATATGTAATTTGAGCTACACATTCTTAAGTTGTTTCATTTTTGCATTTCTGTACTCATTGGCATGTATCAAAGAAAGACTAGCTGAAATTAATGTTTTCTTACCTTCATCTGCCAGAGTAGTTTAAATACTTCTTGCAGACTGAAAGATGTGTTCTTCTGGACCCATAATATGTGCTTTAAGATGTGTTTTATGCTTATTATGAAGTAGTATTTTGAAATCCTAGCCATCCCAGCAATTTTGCTTCTTTTTATCTATGGAAGGACACATAAAAAGGCAAGGTTACTCTAATACCACTGAATATTCAAAGTCCCTATTAGTTATCATTGTTTTTTAATGTTATTGGACTTACCAACAGGCCTCACTGTGTTCATGATATGCCCTAAGCACAGAAAATATGTCACATCCCCCTCTCCTTACCCACTGTGGGGGGAGAGGGGTCCTTCACTCCAGTTGCTTCATATCTCAAAGTCAGATTCTTTGTTCTGAAAATGGATGGGGTTCAAATGCTGTCCCTCTTCCTATGATTTTCTGTACTCAGATCAGAAAAGAAATAAAGCAATTACGACCAGAGTGAAAAAATGGAACTTGTGAATCCAAGGGAAAGGAGTGGGTGGGGGAAGACAGTGGTGATGGCCAGATGTGGATGGTAACTAGAAGCCAGGAGTAGTGGAGAAAGGAGAGAAGGGAATGTGAAAGGGAACTCGTTATGTTCTCCACATGCTGAAATGACTTAATATTATTCTAAATCCATGTGTGATAGCAAACTCTCAAGGCACACAAACTTCTGGAGTGGATGGTAGCCCTGATTGAACTGTTAGTCTTGTTTCTTCCCAACCACAGAAATAAGCAGCTCCCATTTCTGTGGATACCTAGTGAGGTGAAAGGATGGCCACAGTGCCTGTGGACCTGTCTTGCTCATCCTTGATTGTGTTCTAAACCAAATTTGGTTATAAAGAACTGTTTATAACATGACTTCAAGCTGCCAGGCCACTCACTGCCTCAGGCAGTCTGAAATCATTACCAGCCATATTCCTCCCCTGCCCTTCTCATAAGGAAGTTTGGCTCTTCACAGAAATCAAACAAATGCTGTTCCTCTGTTCCTCACATGGATAATACCTTAGCAGAGCAAGTCTGTACAGGCTGTCACTAAGCCGTCCAGGTAGAATGGTCATCTTCCTTTCTGCTGTGAATCCTTTTTTATTTCCTTTCCCTGTGTTCAGGACTGCTCCTAAATGTACATCATGGTCCCTGACTCAAACTCTGACAACTTCAGTGACTATCCCTCAAATTAGTAGCTCATTGAATTGCAGAAAAACATATTGAGGAAGTCCTTCACCAAGATTTTCCCTGATTCACTGGAAGGGCAGCTGGTAACAACACCCTGTTGTTAAAGCCTTTCTATTATAGAAAATCCCTGTGACCTTTTATTTTGAGAATCTCTCACATTTCTGTTGTTTGTAGAAGGTGTTTGGTATTCAGCAGAGGAAATCCCTTTGGGCCACAGAAATCTCTTTTCTTTGTCCCATAAAATTTCATTTAGGATGCAAAGTGACAAAAATTGTCATTATCCTTATCTTATTTTGATCTCTTGGGAAAACATTAGTAGACTCCAGGGAGCAGGCCAAGTTCACACTGACACTACCCAACACCAAGAGACGCAGATTGAACCAGTTGAAAAAAAGAAAATGGAGAGATAGGTGTAGAATAGGACGAGTCTGTGGTCATACATTAAAAAAAATACTAAACTGAGCAGTTTCCATCCCAAACAATCCTTAAAATACTTAGCTTAAAGGGTAACAGTACAGACTTCTTGACACTGTAGACTCAAGATGTTTTTCTCACTCACACATAAACACACATCCCCCTTTCTCAGCTAATGTGCATCTGTACACTTAAAGATCTCAACAATCCTAGCAATAGCATCCTGCACTGCAATGCAGCAGGTTCAAGATTCATGTGTAACTTCTGATGCCAGAAATAAGGAGTGTAAAATAACTCCCAGCAGAGTTATCTTTAAATTAAGTTTCCTGCGGTTGCAAGAGCTAGTTCTTGAGAGTTAAGAAACGCCTCTGAACCCTAATTTAGCCTCTTTTACATGAATATATTCTGGAGCAAATATGTGTTATATATGATCATACTACCTTTTCCAATTGATCCTGTTTAAATCAGTATTCAGGATGGACTGTTCAGAGGGTAGGAGAAGGTTAGTACATACAGCCAAAAGGCTGATATTTTAGTCTTACACATTTGATTTTACAGTCCAAGTAACTATTTTCAACTAGCAGTTTGTGAGCCTGGAATCTCATACATCCTTATGCTCAGAAATAGTGTGTGCTATCCATTAAAGTCAATCTTAGGTCATGTATGTCATTCCTTTGTTAAAAAATTACTGGATTTAAGCATTTTTAATAGCTACCTAGTACCCATAAAAGACATACAACCCATGTCATTAGTGTAGTTTGTGAATTAAGTCACTGAAGGTATTGCACACTCCTAATATTTTATTTCTTATGCAGGGAGATCTTGCACAAGACTTTGCAGAATAATGTTCTTTGTCCTGGAATGAAAATCCAGAAATTGGTTCTTCATCATTTAACATAGATGTATACTGAACACTGTGCTCAGATGTGGATTACATTTATCATATTCTGAATTTAACCCCCTGCTCCACACACATACACATATCAAGAGAACAATATTCAGCTTCAATCAAAACTTTTCATAGCAAGAGTTGTATGAAAAATAGATTCCTAATTTAAAGGCATTTGAGACTTTAGTTTCAAAACAATTCAGAGATCAGCAATATTTTCCTTTCAGAATTTCTCCTGATAGAATTCTGAGACTTTTTTTAAACTCTCTTATGGGTTTCTGAAATGAAATATGCTCTTAGAAACTTGGAAACTGATGGGTAAAGTCACTATTGTTCTTGCTAGCTTCACTGCAGCTACCTCCAGAACAGCAGCAGTTCAAAGACTCATGCACAAAGCTAAAAATGTTTTTAACCTAATGGAGAAATCTTTACTAGTGTGATATAAAGGTCCTAATATCTATATTTGAAAAAATGGACTAGCTTCTTCAGTCCTTTATTATGGTAGCTTTCTAACGAGGTTATTTGTAGTAAAAAATGTGAGCCAAATTTCTAATGGCTAAATGCACGTAAAAGTTCCAGCTCAGATGGTCTTCTGCAGCATAGGGAGGCACTGAGCATTGTGCCAAGCCTTGTGGGAACATGCCTCCTCCAAATTGCTATTTGCTTTCAGCAGAGAAAGGGCTAAGAATGTGCTGCCACTCCGCAGCCACGCCGACGCTCGGCAGCACGTGTCACACACTCGGCAGCTCCGCGTTCAGCAGACAAACAGGGGCTCTGGTCTGTCCCCACTTCTTACCACCAGCCAAAAAGACATAAAGCTGGACACATTGGCACCAGGGCAGAAGCTCAGAAGCAGTGCTTCTTGGAGGATTGTTCATCCTCTCTGTGGATTTACAGAGGGCAGAAATCAATTTTATAATTGGAGTGGATAGATACCATGAGATCTGTATCACCATTCTTCTGGAAATGAAATGCAGGTAATGAAACCAGCTGAAATGAAGACATTACCAACTTATGACACTTATTCATAACACATACATGAATAGATATGTCTCAGGTGGAAGTTAGGACAACTGTCAGTAACTGCTGTTCGAATCATCTGGTCTCTTTCTTTCCCCAAACAATTCATTTTCCTATGGCATATGCAGTTGTTGAAGCAAATTTGCATTCGGATGCAGCATGTGCACTTGTGTTTGTGTGTTCCTTTGTTTTATAGCGTGGCTGGTGAGTTTGAGTGAGCTTTATGCAGCTGAAGGTAAACTTGTTTTATGTGTTTAATTTAGGACACAATGAATTATGCCTCAAAATTGTTTTCTCCCTTCCATCCAGGAGGCAAAGTTAGTCAGACATAGAAGGCTGCATCTATGTTACCTCAAAAAGCAGAGTGGCATTATCCAGCTGGGTGCTCTTTGAAAGCTTTCATTTCACCAGTATCACAAAGAGTGATGGCATATGGGCTTGGTGCTGGTGATGTAACTCCTGGCAGTAGTTCTGCTGCTAATGCAGAGAACTTATGGCATTTTTGTCCCCATGTTTATTTGCTTCCAGTTTAGGTATATTTTCTTTTGAAGCTAACTTAGGCTCAAAAACCTTTTATTCAGAGAACTTGTTTTGACACCAAGATTCATGCCTCTGTGATCAAAATGTTCTAACCTAGAAAATATAGGCTTTTTGGTTGGATTGTTGAGTTTTGGCTTGTTTTTGTCTTGTTTTAAGTTCATTTCTCTTTGGGAACATTTCTCTTTCTGGTACACTTGGCTGTACATAGCCAGAGTTTACAAGGTGCACTTAAATTGAAATATCAAAGAGAACTGTTGAAATGACGTGCTTGCAAAATTTGTGTAATTATCTGCTATTAACTCATCTGGAATCCTGTGATGAGCAAACTGTGATTTTCAATGTGTCATTACATTGTTGCATCAATGGGCTGTTCAATAGCTCAATTTAAAAAATACTCAAGAAATAATCATTACAAGAGGTAATCCTTCCAGTTTGATTCAAATAAATCTGTTCCTACACTACGCTGACATGATCATGGATCTCATGAGGTTTCAGTGCTTTGTTTGCACTTACTTCACAGTATTTACCGCTGATTTTGTTGTTGCACATTTTACTTTTGATAAGGCATCTCGGATTCTATTTTCTAATTACATAGAGAAGAATGAGAGATAATGCTACCATCCCTGATTTCTTGCCTTTAGCGATAATGACATAGTGGTGCTCTTTATGCAGTGTCAAAGTGCTTGTTTTGTTATTATGGTGCTACAGTATTTTTATCCTATGGATAATTTTGCCTCCTCTGGTGAATATTCAGCTGCAGTTACCCTCTTCTAGCACTGAAAAGTCAGATTTATTTTGTGTTTTCATTTGCAATTAAATTGTGTGGAAAACAGTCAGCTGTGTGCTGGACTTATTTTACTGTGGCCATTTTATTTTTCTGCTCAATAGTCAGGTACTCTGAAAAATTTGTCTTGGAGAAGACATTATCAAGTATGTTAAATATGTAAATATACTCAAAGTTTTCTATTCTTAAAAATATCACTTTATTTCCACTGCTTTTTGCCTTTTAAAAAGGATTCTGTATAATGGTTTCCAAATTTCACTATGGTCAGACACTACATATTTGAACTTGAGTGGCTTTTCTTCCTTATGTATTCTGGAAGAACTGCTTGTTGACAGAAATAATTGCAAGATTCTTTTTTTTCCTTCTCCCAACAGAGCATATTTCTATTCGCTTGTGACTTGAGACATTTTGCTATTGGGCAATCAGTTTGAAGAAGTTTGTGCTCATGTTTTAAGTTCTATAGAAACTTAAAAATAGTTCAGTATTATTGCTTACCTGGTGTTTTTCTTCTAGCAAATCACTTGCAGTAAACTGTAATGTAACTGAAACAATCACGATTTGCATATGCTGGCCCCTTCCTCTGTAACTGGTATAAACATCCAATTGTTCTGGCCAGAAACAGGCTTAATTTCAGTGTGTCAGATAATGAAAGGCATGAAGAGGCTTCTAGCAGGTGAATATGTGCCGGTGCATATGCGTGGGAAGGAACAGATAGCAATCGTTAGGGGTGAGGATTTAGCCAGCAGTGTGTGCTGCAGTAGGTGGGAAGAGTCAGCCTACTGAAATATGAGAAAGGCAGTGGAAGGGAATCATCCAGCAGTTGTCTAGGAGCTGGAGGTTATGATAAGGTGGGTGGAGGAAAAAGAAGAAGAATGGAGGAAAAAGTAGAAAAAAAAAAAAAAGAAAGAATGCACATGAAGAAAAAGAAGTCCAAGGAACAGAGAAAGAGAAGCAGCAGAGATACTACACAAACGGCTTGTAGCATGAGTGAAAGCCAAAGAAAAGACAGAATAAAGAAGTCATCTATGTTTCTAGGAGATCAAGTGCAACCAGGTGAAAACTGCAGGACAACATGTACTATTAGCTAGCATTGCCTTTGTGTTAGAGTATGTGTTGAGTTGTGAAACTCTCTGACATAAATGGTGTTGAACAGCCTACACTGATTTGGTGCAAACAGATTAGACATCAGGTAAAGTGTATCAACAGGAAAAAATGAAAAAAAAAAACCTTAAAAAATTAAAAGATATTTTCCAATTCAAAATGTCACATCCTTCCAAGACATTCCTGCACAAGAAAAACACCATGAAACACTCCAGGCTGTCACCTTTTTAAATACTGGCGGCTGCTCAACTATTTCCTGTGTGAACACTGAGTGCACAGTAAACACAAAGAAACCCCTTTCACTCATCCAAGTGGACCAAGTGACCATGAAGATGTGTGCTATGTGTGTTTATTTGAGAAGCTGGAATAGTGTGGCTGTAAAATCACAGCCTAGCTTTCTGCATGTCATTTTTCTTGTCTGAGGTGGCAATCCCTCCACAACATAAATTATCAAGAGTTGGCCTCTCTTTGAGGGTGCTAATGGGGTGTAGGTGCAACTCTTTGAATAATAGCTCTAATGTAACGAAATAATGCAGGTGTTTGAATTACTAAAGTACTCACAGAGGAGCTCCACTTGCCAAGAATAGGCAGAGGTACATAAACACGTAATTTGTGATTGCATGAATGAATACCTGGTAGAGACCCTTTTAATAATTTACCACTGCATCCATGCAACAAAGTGTCTTACACTGGGAATAGCAACCAAGCATGAAAAGTCAAAAAGAACTGGCTGCTCAAGAAAGGCTAGATGTCAGGAGAAAAGCTTTGCTTCTAGACATTTGTCGCTGAGCACACTTCACAGGCTGTAGGTAAGGAAAATTTTTAGGGACATGTCCAGTTATCAAAAAATTCAGGTGCTCTGTAGTTTCAAAAGTGCCAATACTTCATTCACCATGAAATTCAGGAAGAGAAACTCAGCTTTCCAGAGCCATCTACCACTCCAGATTCTCACTGTGCTCATAAATATATTCCAGGGAATCCTACTTAAGTCTTAATGACAACAGGGAAGAGAGGAAGAATCATTTTATAGCCCGTAAGAAAACACACAGATTTTATCCTCTAGGGTGCTTGTTCTTGTTCAGCCCAGGCTATTAGGTAAAGATAGTTGTTTCTGTTAAGTTACGGCCATTAGTACTTGATACAAATGAATTTGGTAGTCTCAGATGAATGTATAGAAATGCATGTTCCCCACAAAGTCAGCAAATGTTTCTTCTTGGAGGCAGCTCCTGAAGGGACAAAGAATGACAGAAACCTCTGCAAATACAGGCAGGGATGTCTGGAAGTTAGAGGTTTGGAGAGAAGCACAATCTGCCTTGTTACCTGTATATGCTTTATGCAGAAGTGGCTACTTAAATATTCGACCATTGGGTGTTATTATGTCTTTTTGCTTTTATAAGTATTAAGTATGTTTCTTCTCCTTCACCCCTGTTTATTTGCCTGTTGTGGAACAGCAGTGCAGTAATGTCAGGTACATTTTGGCAATCCCAGTAGAATCAGTGCCCTCATTCATAAACTGTGATTACTGTCCTGGGGAAATGAGTCTGACATATTTGTGGACATAAAGATCTGGTAACTGTGACTGAAGCAAAGTTTAAGAAATGCATAAAAAAAAAAGAGTGATAGAGGGTTTTTATTTTGCTCTTGGCTTTGAAACTAGTAGAATGAAATGGCTCCATTAAAAAACAAAAAACTGCATAATGGTATTTCTATCTAAAAATAAATCTTACACTAATAAGGACCACCGGTAGTGTAGTTAGAGAGGTCAAAACTTTATAACCTCCATAGTGCAAAAAAAAAAAAAAAAATTAAAACAACAAGAGAATTTAAAGTTCTTTTTGGAAATAAAAGAGAAGAAGGAGCAGGAGGAGGAGGGGGAGAAACAAAAGAGAAACTCTGTCTTTCAGTTCCAATAGTTCTTGATGTTTAAAATCTCTGAAGTTTTCTTATGTGTTATGAAAAGCTACAAATTTATCTTTTGCCATTTTCCCAAGGGAAGCTGACCCAAATCCACCAGCAGCAGTTGAAAAGGTTTTTCCAAGCTTTATCAAATGGCCCCAACAGAGACCAGCTTAAAATTAAAAGCTTCCCCTACCAGAGGGAATATATGTGACTTTAATAACTGAAATGTGTTTTTACTTTCTATTACAGGGGTCAAAAGGTTCCTAAACAAACCAAATTTATCAATTATTTAGAGCTGATTTCTTCTGAAGTGGTATTTCTAAGATATTATTTGGTGGATAAATTCAATGTTCTAAGGCCAGCAGCAGCATTTTATTCATAACAAATTTCTCCTAAACTGAATTTGCTGGGGCAACTTAATTTCCACTATCGTGTTTGCACTGTGGAAATATCAACTGAAGTGTTATAGGGCCTAACTAGTGGTCTTTTCAAAGAGAAATTCCATATAAGCATGCTTATTCAGCACCACCCTGCTTGCCATTTATTGCTTAAGAAATGAACTGGTACATTGTGTCTGCAGTAGAATTTCTTTAGCTGCTGAAATATCCTTAAAAACCACAAGGCACATTTAAAGTCAGGAAACAATATCTTAAACTACATCCTCACCCTTGCAGCAAAAGAAAATAACTGTCAGAAGTTTTGTTAAAGACATTTTAAAATGAAAGAAAATACCTATACACACATGTGAGTAAATGCACATTTTCTTAGCCTGCTCTGAGAAGCGAGCACTTGGGTTAGGTTGTTGCGGAAGGGAATTAACAGTAAATTTAGAAAGAGACCATTCTTAATACCTAATAGAGTCCACTGACTATGTAAATACTCTGTTTGTTATACATTAGCTAAACATACATTGGGTTTCTGCCCAAAGTCTGCCATTTGGTGCAGGGAGAAGATGTTATGGAACAGTTCATAAATTCATGTGGAGCCCTGTTAAATGAAACCAACCATCCAAGAGCTGACATTTTGCCATCTTTAAAATAGCTGCCTCTCTTGCAGTAAAACATCAGGTTTATTTATGCAGGCAAATATGAAGTAGTAATGCAATCAAGGTGCCATGGAGGGTTTTGTGTTGTTTTTTTTTTAGAGAAAGAATCTAACTATTAATAAATAAAAATGTCTTGAATAGCTGCTCCTTATTTATACTCAAAAATTTTTTCTTACTGAAAAGTCACATTAGGGAGGAGTAAAAGCATCATTTTATGCCACTGAAAATGGTCCCTTTTTTCTTAGCAATACATGCTTTCAGAAATATGAGTTATTGCTACAAATAAAAACAAACAGGTGAAAGCTCTTCCTCTCTCTTCTGCCTCCCTTTGGGGCAAAAGAATTCTTCTCAAGCAAAAGAGATTGGCAAAAAATGATCAAAGTAAGAGAAATTTGATCGAGGTCTGTCTAATAAGGTGTCAAGGAGCTTTTTATCTCCAGGGGACTGACTCTGCTTCTGTTTCATTTCTGGCTCAGATTATTACTCAGGTTTGAACATTGCTTGAGGATGTTGTCAGATGAGGGCTCGAGGTTTGGTCTGGGGATTCTGTGCCCTGAAAAGGCCAGATTTTTGAATGGAACTTGAATGGAATGCCTTAGTGAGATTGAACATGTTTCTGAGTACATTAAATGGATAACATGATATTTGGGTCGTGGTCAACCAGGAACTGGAAAGATATTGTTCTGCACCCAAAGTATTTGCATATCTGTGTGGCCTTCCCCTGCCCAAGGTTAGAAGGGTGTTGAATTCACAATTCATTTTTGGCCCACTGCTGACAGTGACTGAAAGCTACACCATGGTGGTTATTTAGAAGCTTGCATTAAATGAGCGAGGAGCACCAAAATCACCACACTGCTGTCCTTAATGACTGTTAGATTTGTTTTCAATTCTTCATGTGCACTGGCTTTGCTTTGTTGGGGTCTTTGTCACCAGAGAAAGAAAAGAAGGAAACAGCAGGTATGGCTATGAAAATGTAAATGTGATAATGAGGAAAGCCTGGCAGATTAGCATAAAAACCTAATGTTGCTGAAAGGAGTCTTTCAAGGCGTTGGATGGTGGTACAACTTCAGATCACTCCCTGGATATTTCAGACTTCCTTCTGGACCATAGGACACGAAGAGTAATTTGAATTTGCTCCTTTGGGATAATGAGGTCCTTAAGCAACCTCAATGTCAGGATAAAAAGACCATTACATTTTGCACTGGAAGGTGCTCTATGAAGTATTTGGAGGCCTTTTTAAAAGGAGAAAGATCTGTAGTAATTTCCTTACACTGTTTCTAATGTCCTAGCTACTACTATAATCTTGCAACCTCTGGTAAGGCCAGATGAGATGTGAAAAGCCAGAGTAGTAGCATTGGTTGAGAAATTATTTGCAATGCAATAATGGAGAAATGAACTTGTCCTATTCTTTCCAGCTTTGCTCCTAGCCTATGGAGCAAACAGACTGGCAGTTCTGCTCAGCATATGGAGCTGCTTTAGATATGTGCAAGGGACAAAATATCAGCTTGTATATATTTATGTAGTCATTATCTACCACTTTA